>NC_138908.1:24219749-24819749 GCF_965231255.1 Vanellus vanellus
CTTGCTTCAGCGGGAGAAGAGGATGGGCATTGACCTCGTCCATGATGATGTGGAGAAAGAGCTCTTCACGGTAAGTTGGGCCACCCAGATCATGTGTTAAAGCCAGTTTTACCTAAACTGCCCTACAGAGGCTTTGCAGCCTTCTTCCCTACCTGGCTCCTTACCGCTGGGGAGGTGCTCAGCTCTTCAACCCCCCCAAAACCTGCTGGGCCAGGGGATGGGGTTCCCCCAGGCAGCAGCATGCCCACGCCGTGTGGGTATGACTTGGCCGTACAGAGGAAGGAATAGCTGAAGAGCAGCTGCGTGTTTGTGTAGCGTGTGGGGGTTCTGTGTTCCTCTTCAGGGAGTAGTGCACTAAAGACATGCACGCAGTTTGGGGGCACTTTCTCCACTCCCTGCCTGTTTACTCTGGGCAGAAAGACAAGCAGGCAAGTTCTTGCTGTGTGCAGGGTTGGGGAGGTCTTAGGGGACGAGTGGCATCAGGACAACTGAGTACAGACACTGATGATGGGGCCATGTGTCCTTTACCCAGGAAGTCAATGTCATCAGGTCGTGCCAGGAGAAGATGCAGCGGTACCTGGATGAAGCCAAAGCCCAGCTCGCGTAAGGAGGAGCTCCTTATGTCATGCCGTAGGGCTGATGTGCATTTGCAGTTGTGATGTGGACCCCCAGCAGACCCCGACCTCTCCCCACACCCTGCAGATGGAAAAGCCAGGCGGGCTCCCCGGGAAGTGGGCAGTGATGCTCATGGGAGGACAGAGCTGCGTGGGAGGGAGCTGCGGGGAACTGGAGCGGGGAGGAAGCCCTTCCACCTGAACATCCCCAGCGATGGCTGTTGTTTGCATGTTGAAGGTCCAACAGGGTGGCCCAGCACGAGCTGGAGAGGGACCTGGCCCACAAGCAGGCGGCCCACCGCATCGATGACAAGTGTCACCACCTGAGGAGCACCTCCCACGGCATCAGCTACTACCCAGCGGTGGAGCGGGTCGATGCCACGTGAGTGCACGCTGGGCGGCACGCCAGCAGCAAGCTGTGCCCGGGATGCACGGTGCCTCTCCCTGGCAGGGAGCTGCTTGTCCCCAGCCCACTGTCAAGGCACGTCCATCCCGCCTGGAGACAGCTGCCTGAGTGGGACCGTTTCTCTCTGCTTATTGTTATTCTTACTGTTATTGTTATTGTTAACCTTACCTTTATTCTTACCCTTACTCGTACTCTTCTCATTCCTATTTTCTGTTGTTGTTCTAGTAAACTGTCTCTATCTCCACCCGTGAGTCCTGTTCTTTCTCTTTCCCCTCCATTGAGAGTGGCTGTGTGGTCCTAGCTGCTGGCCAGAGTTAAACCACAACCTATGCTCAAATTAAAGACGGAGATTTCAGATACGTTTAATCAGTGCTGCTCCCAGGCAGGCTTCATGCCTGCCCACGTCCAGCTTCAGCACTACGGGCTTACCGGGGCCTCTTCTTCCCCCTCACCTCCTGAAGGATCTCGGTGCCGGACTCTTGGGCCAAGATCACAGACGACAACATCCTCCGCTCACAGAGCCAACGGGCGGCCTCCTCCAAGCTGCGGGACAACATCGAGAACCTGCTGGTGGTGGTGGCAAACGAGATGCGGAGCCAGTTCAACAGGGTGAACATCGCCTTCACCAAACGCATCAGCGAGACAGCCGATGCCAAGAGCAAGATCCGGACCCACCTGGCCAAGGTAGTCGGAACCCCTCCCTTTCGGTGTGTCACTGTCACTTCCTAGTGACGCCCCTGAGGTGGGACCCTTAGGAGTTGGCACCGTAATTTCATCTCAAGGGGTCTGTTTTTGCTAGGGCATCCTCACTGGCAGCCTGGGAGCACAGGGATTGCCAGCAGAAAATGCCAATGCTGGTTGCATCTCCTGGTAGTTCCTTCAGAAGCGCTGGCTGCCCTCCAGAACGGCCTTGCTGGGCCTCTGCTGGGCTGCCTGCTGGGGGGGTTGCAGGCTTGCTTCTCCTCCAAGGACGTGCTTTCACTCTCCGGGCTCTGGGGCTGCTGCATGGGCATGCGTGTGTTTGCTTTGCCAAGCAGAGTCAGTGGAAATCAGTGATGGACACCTGCCTCAGAGCTGTGGGTCTCATAGAAAGCTTCCTGAAACGTGCCCAACACTGTATTGAGTAACTGAGGGAAGACGGGGCTTGCAGCACTGCGAGCTGATGCCATGTCTTTCAGTGAGGATCCATGAAGAACCTTCCCTCTCTGAGTTACTGTTGATGGATGATTAGTTCCAGCAAGCGGTAATTTTGGGAAGCTGGGAATTCAATAGGTCCATCAGTGCTCCAAAACCTCCTCTGATGTGACAGCAAGAGCCAAGAGAGGTTTTTCCCTGAAGAAAAATTACTCTTGGCTCTGCGCCTTGATGTGTAGCAGAATGACAGGGGTCTGAGCCCAGGGTCTGCTTATTGAACTTGTATTGTTCTGCAGATGGACAAGAGGAAAGGGTAATTATGTTGTCACTTGAGAAGATACTTTTTAATTTGTGCATGGGTTTCTTTTTTACGCCAGACGCTGCAGGAAATCTTCCAGGTGGAGAAGACCATAGAAGCCATCCAAAAGGCCATTAGGGACCAAGGGCCTCCCTTAAAAGTGGCTCAGAGCCGGCTGGACGAGCGCACACGCAGACCAAACGTGGAGCTGTGCCGGGACACTGCCCAGCTGCGGTAAGGCAGGAGCGTGGGTCTGGTGGGCTCCTTGAGGAGTTACGGCTGGTAGCACCCGGGGGTAGCACTGCATGAAAAATTAAGCATAAGCATGAGGGGATGGATTCTTCCCGCTTGGGTAAGCCCCATCTTCTCTCCAGCCTGCTTCCCGGCAGTTGGATGTGCTCAGTTTTGAAGGACGAGCCCTTTACTCTCCAACAGGATCCTGCTGAGATCCCTTAGGCCCTTCCTTTTGGGGAACTGCAAGGAAGGGTGCCCCCTATGGAGAAGCAGAAAGGGCTGTCCTCACCTTCTCCGAGGACACTGGAAATCCTTTCAAGGACACAGTGGTCTGTTTGGGATTGCACGCCGAGGAGCTGTGGAGGAGTAGGCTGGCCTGAGCGCCCAGCAGCACCCCCTCTGAGGCACCCCAAAGTTCACCCCTCCTGGGAGCCCGTTGGGCAAGACTCCAGCTGAAGCCTTTTCAGAGCAATTGAAACCCAGCCCCACAGCCTTTGCAGCATCTCGTACAACAAGGGTTTTTTCCATCCTCCCCTTGTTTCACATTCACTTTTAGCCTCTCCCAGATGTCCTGTTTTCTTTGTGTGCATCTGTGGGCATGGGGAGGATGCCTGCACAGGGAAATCCAGGAGGGGGAGCCAACAAACCCCCCAAACCAAGCAGGAACAGGAAACCACACCTGCTCATCCCTCTTCTTGCTGGCCCGAGCTGCTCTGGGAGAGGCGGCTGCGCGTTGCCAAAGCCTTTGAGCAGACTTAACCATGCCTCCCCGCTGAGGTCTGGAGGAGCTCTGCCCTCAGCTTTCCCATGCGTCTGCCAGAAACGGGGGGTCTGAGTTAGTCTGAGCACGCTGAAGGGGGTAATCCTGTGACCAAGGGGCCCTTCAGCAATGCCACGCTAGAAACCACCCCCACGATGGCACTGTTAACCAGGGTTTCTTGCTGTTTTCCAGCCTTGTCAACGAGGTCCACAAAATCAACGAGACGGTCCAGAGCCTCCAGCAGCGCCTGAGAGACACCGAGGACACCCTGCAAATGCTGGTTCATACCAAGTCGGTCTTGCAGCATGACCTGGCCGTCAAAGCCAACACACTCTTCATTGATGAGGAGAAGTGCATGGGCATGCGCAAGACCTTTCCCAGCACTGTGCGGCTGCTGGGTTCCATTTAGGCTCAGCTGAACTCACTGAATCTGTTGTGGGAGGGATTCCCAGTTTGGCTAAGATGCTTTGGAAATACTTGATTAGAGTTTCACTTCCTGCTGAAAGCCATGAGTAGAAATTAAATGATCTGTTTGTGTGTTATACGGTCTACCGGTATTTTTTTTGCCTTTGGTTTTTCTCTTTCCACTGTACTTTCACGGTGTGCCAGAAAGTCACTGAAAATACTTTGTATGCAACTAAGAGTAAATCCACCCACGGGGATTCAGTCCTACCCTCTCAGTCGGTGATTTTAGGAGAAAAACTGTCGTGTCTGCCTCCTTTTGAGGCACCTTCTTATCACCTTCTTAGAGGAACACCCTTTCATTCCTTGGTGTTTCCTTCTTTCCTCATCGCTGGAAGAATTCAGGTGTCCTGCAGCGTAGCCAGCACATCTCAGAGCAACAGCCTGTGGGCCCTCGCTAGCACCCTGTCCCTCTAACCTTGGCATGTCATCTCACAGCTTGTCACGGGCAAGCCTGATATTGTCCCCCTCTCCCTTCGAGCCTCGTTTTAAGCGCTGTCAGGGAGCCCTGATAGCTGGTGAGCAAAGACCTTCTTCCCCCTTTGAGACAAGTGAATCCCATCTGACGCCGGCAAGCCTGGTGCTGTGTAGGCCATCCCCTTATCAAAAAAAACAAAATTCTGTTGGTCACACCAGCCATGGAGCCACCTATTAATAGACTGGGCCTATCTGTATGTTTCTTCCAATGTCGCTGCCTGTAACTGGAAGGAAAGAGGAAAAAATAACCTGTGCCCCACATCCCCTTACCAACCGTCCCAAGGCCCTGAAGTCTCTTTTGATCGCCATAGGAAGACATGTTGCAGCTTCACCACCACACACACGGAAGAGCAATAATGGGTAATAGTCGGAGGGCCGTACCAGGCTTGGAAGTTTCCTAGTGATATCCTTAAGCTGGGGCCCAGGGAGGAAGCAGACATCCCATCGGAAGAATAAGGGTTTGGACCAATTTATGTCATTCATGTTCATGGTATGAAAATAATCTTGTATGGTATGAAATAATCTTGCCGGCCAGCTTGGGTCAAGTGCTCACGTCTCACTCCTCCTCATCCCTGCGCCTGGCAAGCTCAAAATCTCTGAGACCTTGAAACCCACACACCATAGCCAGCTATAAAGTACATATTTTCACAAGTTCAGACACTGGAGTCTTCTAAAAGTGCAGGCTTCCCAACTATTAGAAGAGAAGTTAGTCCTGTGTCGCTCAAAGCAGGACACACTATAACATAGTTTTGCATCGCAGGAGAGCATATTCTTCTCTTTGCATAACCTCATGCAAAATGACTGCAATTCAAAGTGCAGAGCACTCAGGCCTGGTGGCCCTATGTCCCATAAGCCCTCAGTTTCACAGCTGCTCACTGAGTTCACGAAAAACACAGTCAGAGTTTTTAGTCATTAAGCACAGTCTTTAAGGCAGCTATCTTGTCAGGTTTTGAAAGCCGAGCTCTTGTCCTCAGCTCCTCTGCTCTTCTCCTGGGCACACAGTAGCTACTGGAAGCAGCTGAAGAGGCACTGCTCATTGTGTGTTGCTATCAACATATTTACATTAGTCTAAAATACACCCCGTGATTATGTAAAGGTTTGGAAAGGACCAGGCCAAGTCGGGACAGCTGAGGCCACCTGGGCTAGTATCAAGGCTGATTTGGTATTAGCAGACGATTGTTTCTCTTTGGAAGAGCAATTACACAAAACAGTGAAGGTGATCTGAAGCTTTGTTGAGGCGGGTGCACTGCAAACCCTGACCTCTGAGTTCATGATCTGTTTCCCTTCCTAATCAATGGGCAGAAATAGCGCTTCTTTGATACAGTTCCAGTGACTTCAGACATTGGTTTTAACAGATTTTGACTTGACGCACAGAGGCACGCGTCTCTCCACTGAAAGAGGGTTTAGTTCATGACGAGACAGGAAGTTGCAATAATACTGTTAGGTGAGATTGCATCCACTATGAACAGCCATGCAAGGATGATGATGATGGTTTTGAAAAGAATCAAAATTTTTATCACAGCTCCCATAAAATTCAATAGAGCCCAAAACCTCTGGTGCAAACTGTAGGAACAAATCTCAAGAATGTGGCAAAGTTCAAAGCACGGAGGGGAGGAGGGATGGGCTCTGATGTCACCAAGCGACGGATTGTGAACACGTGCCCCTCGCTGCTTAAATCCGGGCGCCGAGTCCCATCCAGCTGGTTCATACCCGCATTCCAGCTGAGCAGTTGGCGAGGCTGGAGTGTTGAGCCAAGCCTTGGCGCTGGTGTCCTGACTGGGGAGTTAGTTGCTCGCGGCAGCTCTCCATCTGTGCCCCAGAGCCCGCAAAGGATTTTCCCTGGCCCTGTCAGCTTCAGGCAGCCGGGGCAGTCAGGAGGCATGCTCGCAGCAGCAGAGGTGAGCTGTGTGGGGACACCGCACCCTGGGGAGCTGGGAGGGTTTCTTTCTTGAGGGACCTGGGCATTTCTTCCAGCCCTCCTCAGGCCAGCCAGTGACCGTGGCCTCTCTTCCTTTTCCAGCCTGACACCGGCTGCTGCAGCGCCACAGGGAGGGAGCACTTGGTCACCCCCAGCTGCCCCTAGCACGATGCAGCGAGTGGAGAGCATGGCAATGGACCTGGACAACCGCTGCCCAGTGTGCCTGGACAGCTGGGACGATGCCGCCTATGCCATGCCATGCCTCCACCAATTCTGTTACCAGTGCATCCTGCGCTGGGCTAACAGCAAGCCCAAGTGCCCTCTCTGCAAGAGAAGAGTGCGATCCATCGTGCACTCGGTGAGGGCAGACAATGACTTCGAAGAGGTTCAAATTGCGTCATCTGCCTCAGCCCCCGCACCAGTTGGCACCCGGCAGGCCGGAGGAGCGCCCAGGCACCCAGACACCCACAGCCCCCCTCCCCGCTCTGTAACACCTCAGCCGCTGGCAGTGGAGTCGGTGCCCAGGGCTCTGGTGGGCGGCCTCCAGCCCCATACTTGGGCGTTCCTCTTTGACGACCACCCGGCTCTCCTCCAACGCTTTCTGCCCTGGCTCCAACAGCAGCTGGGGCTGATCTTTGCCGAGGAGTCTTGAGCAGCCGTTGTGATGGAGGACCTCATCCTGGCCGTCCTGGGCTTCTTTGGTCTGGACGAAGAGGTCCTGGTCCAGCTGCTGCAGGTCAGCCTCCAGGATCACGCGGCGACATTTGTACAGCAGCTTATCAACGTTGCCGTGCAACGCTGCAGCACAGAGGCCCACCGTCTGCTGGGCCTCGAGGACAGCCATGCTGCCGAGGAGCGGGAGGGCAACCCCCTGGCTGTCCCTCCTCCTGCTGCCTCCAGAAGGGGGTCTCCTGGCCCTGGCCAAGCTACCTCCCGCAGCCCTGCTGCAGACGATGAAGAGGAGCGACCCAACACCTCCACCGCTGCTCTTCATGGGGCTCCCGGCAGCTCCCCCGATGCCCCTGTTCCAACCAACGGGGAACAGGAGGAGCTGCATGAGGATCCAGGGGAGGTTGCCGCAGGTCCCTCTACTCCCAGCCGCAGCAGGGACCTCTCCCGTGGGGGGCCACGGCGAGGCCCGAAGAGGAGGGCCAGCAGCACCCAACATTCACCTCAGCCACCCAAGAGGCCACCCCGCCGGCACAACTAGAACAAGGCCCCAGGAGCTGCCAAAACCAGGGCCAGGCCAGCAGCTGGGACACATGCCAGCCAACGGTTCAGTCAGAAGGGGGACTCCAGGGCTGGACCATGCCCCACTGCTAAACGTCCCATGCCTGGTCTCCTCCTCACCACATCATCTGCCCCCACGTCCTGGGGATCTGCTCTCCTACCAGCCTCTACTGCCCCGTCATGCCCTGCAACACTGGCACCCAAATCCTTCCTCCTGCTCAGAGTCTGCACCACTTGGCTCTGCCCTCTGCATCACCCCATGCTCACACCCTGCCAAGGCAGGAGCCACAAGAAGTTCAACAGGAGAAAGAAGTGAAGTCCAGAACCTGGCGAGGGACAACCCCAGGAACCAGCACATTTGGCGCGCTGCTCGGCTGGAAAGCAGCTTGGCGTAAAAAGCCCTGCAGGTCCTGGTGGCCACCCAGCTGATCATGAGCCAACAGTGCGCCCTTGCCACCAGGAGCACTGATGGTGTCCTGGGCTGGACTGGAGAGAGAGTCTGGCAAAGGAGTGTGAAGATGATAAAGGCACTGCAGCATCTCTCCTCTGAGGAAAGGCTGAGCGAGCTGGCACCGCTTAGCCTGGTGAAGAGAAGGCTCGCAGGGGAATTGATCAATGCATAAAAAGCCTGATGGGAGGCTGCAGAGAAGATGGAGCCAGACCCTGGCTGAGCGGCGCTGGCTGTCTCTGCTGCAGCAGGCGGCTATCGCAAGATGACATCCAGAGGTCCCTTCCAACCTCAGCCTTTCTGTCATTCAGTGAAAGTATTTGAATTGCCTAAAGAATCTATATGAATAACTTCAGTGCTGTTCTATAAAGTCAATAAAGAAAAGAAAGTAGTACAAACTTGCTGACGTTCCTCAAACTCTATTGATCGAATCATTAATACTGTGAAGTTCCAACACGCAGGGGCGTCCCCAAATTCACTTATATGTTCTGGAAGACTGCCTCAGCTCAGTCAGCGTGACCCCGACATGGGGTACAATTCTGCTGTGCTTATACTTAGTTGCCATCCTCAGGACATGTACCAGATGTATGACACAGGTGCAGGTTCTGCTGCTGAATAAAAGGACTGTAATCTAGGGCTGCTAAGAAAGACCCATAACAATTATGCTATAGAAGAAATATTTCCTCTCTCTTCTGCTGATCTTGCAATTTTTAGTTTAGTGGAAACTGCTCAGTTTTCTTCACCTTACTTTGAGTATTTCCCACTGTTATGCCTGTCCTCAAGGATAAAAAAAACAACAGCAACAAAATCACACATCTCTACTTCCACTATTACACGTAAAACCATTCTGGGAGTTCAATACAGTTTTGTATATATTTCATTATTTCCTTTTTATTTTATTCTTAATGTTTTAGTCAAGTAGTTCAGTTCCTTCTGAAATCCTGAGTCTCTCTTTCTCTCTCCTGCCTCTCTTTGAAGACACGTTGACGAGAGCATCTGTCCTGCCACCCAGTGGCCAATCCGGCCCAAACCACAACAGCCATAGAGAATCATACCTCCAGTATCAACTCTGTGCTACAGCTCATAATCAAACCTTACCAGCTATTTAGTCCTCTCAGTTTTTATTGACACAGAGCAAGTTTTGCAGACCCAGTCCAGTTTTGTTCCGGGGAAATTCTATCTGGCCTCATCTTTCCACGGCCAGGCATCACACACCGCAGCAGGTAAAACATCCTGTCCTGCAGAACGCCCGTTTTCATGGGGGAGGGAAACAGCACTGCGGGTAGCACTGATAACGTAGACCACAGAAGCAAGTGGGCAGAGCTCCATGAAAACACTGCCAGGCTTTTTGCCACACAAGGACTACCCCTGCAGTCTTGTCAGAGGTTGCTTACTTAGCTTATAGCAGTCCACCCCTCCAACGTCAAAGGTGTTGCTGCAAGACTGAGACCCCAGAGATGCCACAGAAAGCACCATCTCCACCCCTTTACCAAAGCGGTTCCCGGTTAAGTACCAACAGCAGGAATTGCTGCTGCCCACTGCTCTGGGCATCCGCCACCATCCACCCCACACAAAGGGCCAGCTGGGTATCCCCCCCATGGGCACGCCAACTCTGCAGACTCCTTTCAGGTGTCTTTTCAGGCAGAGCAGACACAGACCAGATGAGTTTCAAGCTGAAACACGACTTTGTCATGCAGGCAGAGAAAAAAGCTCTCAGAACTTGAGAGTTTTATTTCACAATCTGAAAAATGACACACAGCGTAGGTACAAAGACAAGGAGACGCTACAGTCCACAGCAGGAGCGGTGGTCAGGCACTCTCCCTGCACCTCTTTGCCAGGGACGGTGCTCTTGCACAGGCAGAGGTATCTTCTCCCCTCCCCAAAAGCGCACCGACCCCACAGACAGACATTTCTCCCACACCTCCTCTGAAGGAAGGCTACCAGCGTCCCACCTGCAGAACTAGCCAGAGACTTCTCAGCACCTTATCATGCCGCTGTGCTTTCAGTCAGAACGGCATTTTTGATTATAAGCAACTAAGGGCAGAACTAAAGTAAATCTCCATCAAAATGCAGCAAAACCATGACACTGTTCTTATTCCTCTGGCTTCTTTCCAGAGTCATTTACAAAATACCATTCCTCTCTAGGCCACTCCTAATGGACAGCCTTTCAAGATTTTTCAAATCCACAGCAGCATCTTCTTTAAGAGTTTAGCACCCAACACAGAGCTGAAGGCATTTCTCCTTCTCCTAAGAAAGCCCAGCTCAATCTCTACTTTGCTTCCCATCTTCCCCACCCCAACTCACACCAACACAGCGCACGCACCTCCTCAAGCAACACTTTCTTTCACCAAAACACAGGACCTGTTTCTGAAGTCAACTGCCGGAGGGACCAGCGAGAACTGCTTGGGCTCTTCTACCTGTGACATTGAAAGGGATGTTGAAGTGGGATTTCAGTAGTGAACTCAACATGACAAACTCCAGCAGAGGTAAGAAAAACACATTTTTTAGGAACTAGTTCAAAACAGGGCCCAGGAGCACCACTAAGTGTTTCAGTGCCACATCCCCCCTCTCCAGTAACACCAGAGTCGCAGCAGAACTCTAATCTGTAACAATAAATGTATGAGGCACATACTGCCTGTAAAAGCAGAAAATCCAAAACTGCAGGCAAATCCTCACTGGCACAGAGCAGCACACTTCAGTCCTCCTCAGGGTCTCTGTTGAAAGGGTGGTAACTGGAGCAACGGGATTTGCCACTGCCTCCTTTCTTCCTACAGAAGAAAGCTATCGAGTATTGCCATACATTTGCCTTTCTGCTCTGGCAGAGCCCTTTCTTCCGCAGGCCTCTCTGAAGTCCTTGGGAAGTGCGGAGTGCCCACAGCTCTCCTGTCCCACCCCCAGCGCTGGAGGCAACCCAGGGGAGAATTAGAGCAGTCGAGAAGCTGCTCTGGCTTGCGTTGCTGTGTGAACGCATGCCGACCACCTCCACAGACGCAAGGCTAACGGCAACCCACCAGCAAGGAACGCTTCTTGCACCAGCCTTCTTCAATACCTACATACTTTTGTGGGCCTAAGCCCAGGTCTCCCATGACAATTTTCATTAAGCTGCATTCTAAGTGATGATTTTTCAAAACACTCTGGAGATTGTCCTTTCTTAGCAGCTTTCTAACTGCTCAATCAATGCAAAGTATTATTTTTCCCACACAAATGGAAACTCATTGGTCTCAACCTGATATTACTCGGTGTTCCTCAAGAGTATCAGCCTTTTCTCCCAGCTGACACTTCAAGAGCAGATGCAGCAGCTCAGCCATTTCCCAAGAAATTCTACACAAATTTGCAGTACCTGGAACTAGGTGCCTACACAGAAGTCACATCTCATGGGAAAACACACGTTTAAGGCCATCCCTCACACTCTGGTGTTGCTGGCCTTCTTTTGCATACATTTGTTTTCCTAGGTATAAGGATTAACAAAACCATGAATCATTTGGGTCAGTCTGCCACACCCTGCAGGTAATACTGCATAGCATGTTTTCCAAGTGTTCACGGCCCTGGGAGTCACGCTTGCCCACATGGAACAATAAATGCTCAATAATGCCCAGATCACAAAGCCAATACGCTGCTTGTGTGCACCAAATAGAAGGCAAAAGCACAGGAACTCCTATGCAACAAGGGTCCGAAGAAGCAGAAGAAGCTGCAAGTCGAAACCTGAGTCATCAGATCCCAAATTTGGTCCAGTTGTTTTGTGAGTACGAGTAGCAATGAAGACACACAGAGCGACAAACACAGCAATCCTCTTGGTGTCTCCAGGAAGAACCTAAATCATTAGGCACAGTCAGAAATGGTGAGCGTCCTCAGATCATGTGCCTGAGCTCAAAAAGGAAACGTTTCTCCTCCAGACTGGCACAACCTGTGGAAATAAGACAATCAGGAATGCTGCTGAGAAGGAGAGAGATTAAGATGGGCAGATCAAAAGTCAGCATGTTGCACCTTAACCTGCGGAGGGACAAGGGCAAAAGGTTACAGAATTTGCAAACGCGTGCTCAGGGAACAAAGAAATACTGGAAGCAAAGCCGCGGCTCCCCAAGGCTTGTGTCCTGGGCTCATGGGAAGGAAGCACGGCTAGCAGCTTGGAAACCTGCAAACCTGATGCTCAGGCTTTCCTGAGATAAGGCTCCAAGGCAATCCTCAACAGCTGTCTTTTCCCTCTACTTCCAGGAGCTGCAACAACAGAAAGGAAAGAAGGAGGAGAGAGACAATGGAGGAAAAAGGAATGAAACCAAGCTCACCAAGTGCCAAGGTATAGCCATCCCTGCTGAAAGGAGCACTCCCCCATTGTTTAAATCCTTCCTTTCTGCTCCTTGGCTCTGTCAGGATCCTGCCAGCCTGTGCTTTCAGCAGCAGCCTTTCTCTCCCGGGTGAAAGCAGAGCGCTCCAGCTCGCTCTTAGCTGCCCTTGAGCATCTGCCCGTGACAGCACACACACCCAACTTCACGCATCTCCTGCCACGGGCAGCCGAATCCCAGAGGCGTGCATGCAGCAGCTCTCTTCTCCCCCAAACACTCTTGCTGGCATGTTACCCACCTGCCTACTCAGAGGTCGACAACTGCTTAGAGGGTCTGCTATCTTAACCGGCAGTCAAGTAGTGCCAGACTATCCAGTCCACAAGCCAGCTGTAGCTCGCAAATCTCTGGGTGGGGGTTCAGCACACAAGTAAAAATTTTGCTGCCACCCACCCACTGATGCTCCGTGGATTCCCTCCTGTGCTGCAGCCCTGACTTCTGTGGCTCCCTTTGCTCAGGGGCACTTCAGACTTGCAGCAAATTGTGCTCAGATTCCAGCCCTTCAAATACAAGCCGCATGTTTTAGTCATTCCACATAGGGGAATCAACCCAAGATCACAGTACATCATCAATCAAGTTCATAAAGAAAAAGGCTGTCAGTAGGTGAGGGGTTTGGGGGTATTTTATAGGAAAGAGCACCTGCTCTTCCAGGTGTCTCAGCCTTCCAAGACCGAAGCGTGGAATACTAAGAACTACGTAGATACAGCATTTCCATCGCTTGAGCCTGCACTTGTTTGTGGCCTCAGAAGGGTCCGCACAGCTCCGTCATTTAAGAGAGCTGCTGCTCTAAAGGCAGGCACTCCAATGAAGAATTCTCAAGCAGTTCACCACACTCCATCATGAAGCTGCCTCTCCTGAACAATGCAGAAAACCAGGCTGCATATAAGGTGTTTCTAAGGAATCATTTTTCTGGTACTGGTTCAATAAGTCACACACCTACCTAAGCACTAAGGCTCTGCCTAAGAAAGCAACGACACAGAGAATTGCTCACACCACAACTAGAAAGCACAAAGTTAAATCTTATCAAAATGAAACGGAAATATTGGAACGGTCAGGGGGTTGGTTTTGGTTTTGTTTTTTTTTTTTTTAAATTTATTGGATGTCACCAGGTCTCTCTTTAAGCCATAAAGCACTGATTCAGCTGATGAAGAACATGACATGACATCACTGAGGCAACGAGCTCTGTGCTTGAGGTCTCTTCCTCAACTCTGAAGGCACAGAGAGTCCCCACCAAGCAGCAGATCTTCTCTGTGCAACACCAGGGTGGGTCTGGCGTCATCTTCAACCACCCATTGGGTAGCTGAGGCAAGAACCGGCCGGGGACAGCAACCCGCCATGGGCCTTCCCGTCCGCAGACTGAACACCCCTCCTCCAGGCCCCAAGGACCTCGGTGGCCCTACAATGGACTCCTCCTGTCGCCCCTGCGCAGCAGCATGCACCAGGCCAGGCCCTCTGACACTGTGGCCGCTGTCCTGTTGAGGCCTGGCACAAGGAGGGGGCTGGAGCCCAGGGCACACCAGGGGAGATGGAGGGCAGACCCACTGCTCCAGGGGCAGCCTTTCTCTCTGGAAGCAAAAGGGCCGCCCTCAATGGGGCCTTCAGGGCCTCAGGGGCCCCCCTCCCAGCCACAGCAACGTCCGTTGGTGACATCACCGGCTGGCCGTTAGGCAAGCAGGCAGCCCTGTGGCTGGCCCACAGCTCGCTCAGCAGCCAGGCACACTCACGCCAAGCCTGCTTGCGAGAGGAGGAGGCGGCCAAGGGAGGCGAGTGCCCACAGTGGGTGGCACCAGTGCCTACATTGAGTGGGCCCAGGGACAAGAGGCTCATTGGAAGCCCTGAGGATGCCTCCCCAGCCCAGGAAACGCCAGTGGGCTGGCGCCATCAGCAGCAGCCCTGCCCGGCGAGATGAGCCCATGGAGGTCGACCCACCAGAGAAGAGGGATGAGGAAGAGCCCATGGAGGTGGATCCCCCCGCAGATGACACAGAGCCCATGGAGGTGGATCCATCTCCCGCAGGCCTGGTGGGGCACACCACCACCACGGCCAGGCTGCCTCCAGCAGCACGCTGTCCAAAGCGCCGCAGGACCCTCGCGGGCTGCCAGGGACAGCCACAGCGCAACAAGCGGCGCCAGCCGCGCAGACGACACTAGCTGTAAGTGGGCAGCGGGTGGAGGGAGGTGATGGGTGCCCTCTGCTGTGTCCTGCTCTGGGTTCCCCCGTGCCAGACAGAGATGGCCATAGTGGAGAAAAGCCATGCCCCGGTGCCTCCCGGTAACCACCCAGCTTCCGTTGAGCTCCCAGTGTTTGTCAGTTGCAGCCAAGAGCCACCAGAGACAGCAGGATGGAGCTGTGCTGGCCCAAAGCAGCACCAGCAGCAGCACCCTGCATCCCATCCTTACTGTGGCTGCCTGGGCCGTGTCCTTTGGGCACGGCCAGGGTCCTCCAGTCCCGGGTGGAATGGGCCAGGCCAACTGCTGCTGTGGCTCTAGGTGGGCTCTCCCTGGGGCTCGGGGACACGCGGGCATGGCCGGGCCCCACAGCAGCAGCCTTTCACATACCCACCGCTCTCTGCTCTGCAGGGAGGCTCTCAGCAAGGGCACGGCGGTGCTGAGCGTGGATGAGTGGTTGAGCCAGGGCTGCAAGAGAAGCCAGAGGTGCCTTTGCCTCCTCCAGCAGAAGCTGCTCATTGCCAAGTTGCAGTAAGTGCCTGCAAGCCCAGCCGCCTTTCCCCCAGCCCTGTCCCTGGCAGCAGGGCAGGGACACCCTGGCACCAGCCTCAGCCCCCGGGGGCACCTTGCTGCTGGATGCACCCATGTCTGCCCCAACAGCAGGCGGGGGACAGGGCTCCGGCAGGCTCCACCTCCAGCTCCCTGCCTGCCTCTCCGCTCTTCAGATGTGGCACCACCCTGCGCCCACGGCTCTGCCTGGCCCTGGACCAGCTGTGGGTGCTGAGTGCTGACAAGGAGGCAGCAAGAGCAGAAAAGGAAGGAAGTGATGAGGATGGGACCTCCATCATCCTCTCCTGGCCCAGCAGCTCCTGTGTTGCCACTTTCAGGTGAGTCATGGTGCCACGTCCCATGACTGGGCAGGAGAGGTTCCCAACTGGGCCCATAGCATCCTGTGAATGGCCTCTGCCCTCCGAGCAGAGCCTGGGCAGGGAACAGGCAGCACGCTGGCACAAAGGAATAGGGGCATTTCTACATCCTGAATCCCCTGGTCACCTTTTGGTGCCCAGAAGGGAAGGGCAGAAGAAGCTGCAATGCCAAGAGAAAGGGAGAAGAGGCAGCTTGGGCTTGACCCAGCTCCCTCCCTGTCCCTTCCTGGTGCACAGGACACCAGAAGGAGACAAGAGAGCACGGGTGAGCTGCCTCCCATCCATCAAGCACCTGGAGAAGGAGCTGAGCCACTGCCACGCTGTGAGTGTTTCTGTCCCTAACAACCGCTCCTCCAGCTGAGCAGCAGATGCATCGCTGCTCACCTTCTTCCACTCCTTCTTGCCCAGTGGAGGACATTCAATCCCAGGAGCCTGGAGAAGCTGCTAGAGGTCCAGGCAGAGGTGAGAATGGCCTTTCCCCCACCCATGGCTGTGCAGGATGTGTGGTGAGTGGGGTGAGCCCCGGAAGGCAGAGGGTCCCACCGCTAATGCTCTCAGGCTGCTGGTGCCGCCTGGCAGCTTGCCAGTGGCCCTTTCTGCTGTGAGGCTGCTCTCTAACCGCTCTCTGATTCTTGTAGAATGATCCCAAGCAAGCACCGCTGCTTGCCCCATCTGTCAATAAAGGAGGACATCACCGCTCAGGTAAGTTTTGGAAAGAAAGGCAGGGAGGGCCTTTTGTCCTCCTGCAAGCGGCACGTCTGCAGAATTGAGGATGCTGCTGCCCTTCACCCGGAGGAAGTCTGTGCCCATCACGCTGCAGCAGGAGAGAGCTCAGCCCTTGGTACCCTTCGACATTGCGGAGCGCTTGAGGTGCTTCCTGCTTCACTCCGTCCCCAGAACTAAATTGACCTCTGCTCCTCGGCCAGAGCCGGGAGGAGCCATGCTCACTTGTCCCTTGAGTGTCCCTATGCAGGTGTGGCAGCCCAAGGGAGGATGTCACCTGGAGGAGCAAGGGGACCCGCTGGGCAGCGGCTGCTGGACCTGGTTCTGCGGGGACACGGAGCCTCTGCTGCTGCCCACAGCTTGGAGGAGGAGGGCAGGGCGAGGGCTGGGCAGGGCTGTCGTGGTGGCATGCCGGCTCTCAGGAGCATCCCAGCTGGAACTGCTGAGCCAGAGCCGCGGTTCCAGCTGCTGGCCCCCTGCCCGTCCTGCCCCATCGCACCACGCTGCAGGCAGGGCAGGGCAGGGCAGGCTCTGGGAGCGCTGGGCTGGTGGTCTCCATTGACGGGCTCTTACTCTGTTTTCCTTTGCAGCGGGAGGGAGCAGCAGCAGCAGGAGGAGGAGGGGGCTGCCCTTCCCCCAGGTACAGGGGTAGCAGCCGTGGTGCACCAGGCAAAAGCTTTCCTGGAGGCACCACCCTCTCTGCTAGTCCTCAAGGAAGTAGAAGTGGCAGATACGGAGGCAGGATTGGAAATAGCAGAGGTATGGCAGGTCCACAAACACTGCAACAATGTGTCTCGTGGAGGAGGGTATGTCTTAATAAGTCCAAGGAGCTGCTGTGCCTCTTCCCAGCATTCATTGCCATGTGGCTTTGTGTGTTTTTTTTTTTATCCCCCAGAACAGGGCAGTGTAAGTGAAAGTGGAAAGGTGGTTTCTCCAATGTGTTAGGAATGTGCTTATTCAAAGGAAATACCTACAAAATACCTGCAGAAGGACAGACTCCAAAAGCAAAGCCTGCCACCGCAGAAGGGGGTGTTGCACCAAAGGGGTATCTGCAGAGTTCTGTCTCGGGAGGGCAGAAGAAACGGCAGGAGAAAGAAGTGGGCAAGCCTTTTCTTGCCCGCAGGGGACCGCAGGGTGTCTGCTGAATGGCCCCTGCAAATTAGCAGAGTGTCACACACCTGTGAGAACGTTGTGTTCGAAAGTGAGGCCCTTGGAAGAAAGGGCTAATGCCAACCAGCCCAAGGCACCTTCTCTAGAGAGCTAAGGGAGCAATTTGCCAAAAAGTCGCTTACTCCTCCAGGGCATCCCTTGCCACCTGCTAACGCCAACATTTCTGGTTTAGGACACGACCACTTTTCCTCCAACCGCCCCCGAGACCACGACAGAGTCCCTGCGATGTGCAGAAGATCAAAAGAACCTTTCAAAGGCACAAAGGTAAAAGGAGTGAGCTTGGGTTAAATGGAGAACTGATTGATCCAGTTGATCCTGGCTTTACCTCTCCAATCCACTGTGGGATGGAAAGGTTTGCAGGCTCCCTCCAGGAAACCGAAAACCAAAGCAAAAGGAAGAGACCAGAGGCCTGGGAAGAGGAGATGGAATGTAAACAAGAAGAAAAAAGAAGGAAGAGAGGAAGAAGACTGCGACTGAAGAGAAGAAGAAAGGTCCAGATGGTGAAGAAGCCCAGGTGAGTCCCAGGCTCTGCTGCCCATCTTTCCCAACTCCTTAAACTGCGCTAAGTCAGTCCAAGGGGCTGGCAAGGGTCGGCCAGGGATGGTGCCGTGCAGGCTTTGGGAAGAAGTCCATGGCAGCTCCCCAGGGGCTCCCGACGGAGCCCTGCTGCGTGGCACAGGCGCACTGTGCATCCCTGCAGACGCACAGTCTCAAAGGGCGTTCCCCATGGAGACAAGGCGCCAGAGCCACCCCCTGCTCAATGCCAGCTGGGCTAGAAACCCTTCCTTGCCGGCTGTGTTTCCCAAAGGAAGGGGAACCAAGTCCTGTCTCGTCCTGCCTTTGGGCTTTACCAGCGTTTTCTGACTCTGTCCTTGTAGGTGCCCGTTTCCTGTTAGTGCCTGAACCCCTGTGACTCCTGGGCTCCCGCACGCCATGTTCACAATAAAAGGATCTTTTCTCTCTTAATACAGTTGTGGATATAGTGTGCATGTGTCTTTAGTTTCTCTCTTTTTTTTGGTTGAGGTTTTCATTAAAGTAATTTAATTTGTTTTTTAAACGTGTAAGTCTCTTTTCTCTCTCATCCCTTCCCTCAGAGAGTTAAACTTACTGGAGTTGTGGGAACTTGTGCTGTGTGCCCAACTGCAAAAGATAACTTATGACGCCCTGGCAGAAACGCGTATGACATATCCTGCACCACAAAAGGGGTAACCTGTCCGGCCTTCCCCACCCAGACCGTTCCTGTTTTCTGTCTTTTTAACAGACATGATGTACTCCACCAATGACATCATGGGACAAATAGCATCTGTCCTTGTTTGAAGTAAAACGGAACCGATTCTCTCTTCAGTCACTTCACTTTTTAGCTAAGCCTCTTCTAACTACTGCAGTGAGCAGCCTATTGTGCAGAAACCGTTCACTCTCAGAGTGACGAGACCTGTGTTGATAGTTGATGCCAGGCATGGTATGCAGAGAGGCTCTTGCTTAGACTTAGGGCTATAACACCCAAGGGCAGATAACGTGGTTATTTGCCCCGTTGGAGGGTGGGAAGCGGAAAAGCGCAGAGGGGTCGCACCTGCGGGGAGGAGTGGACTAGACAGGTGACCCAAAATTGCCCAACAGGGGATTCCATCCCATCTGCCTCACGCGCAGTAGAAAAGCTGAGGGATCAAAGGGTCAGCCCTCTTTCTTCGATGGCCGACGCCTGAGGAGGACTCTGTCTGTTCGTGTGCATTTGGTCTCGATCCTGAATGCAGCTCCGGAATCCAGTTCCCATCCGTCACTGAGTCCAGTCTGGGACTTCCCCAGGGCCAGCTATCGAGGTGACTGTCATCCTGGGAGCTCGATACGGTTTTCTATACATTTCATTATTTCCTTTTTACTTTTCTATTAATATTTCATTAAAGCAGTTTAGTTCCTTCTAAACTCGTATGTCTCTCTCTCTCTCTCTCCTGCCTCTCTTTTTTTTTTCCTGAAGAGAGGGAGCGGGGAGCATCTGTCACTTGCCTTGTGGCCGTTTTGGCCCAAACCATGAGAGGCAGGTAGAGTGTTTACAGGAGAGAGAGCAATATTCAAAAGTTGCATGAAAACGGCGACTTGGCAATGTTATGGGTACGTGTAGACTCATGACGGATGCTATAAAAGATCTGGATCGGGGTATTTTCAGAAGGGCAGCTTATGAGCCAGTGTAATCCTGTAGTAACGGACAGCAAGAACGTAGCGCTGCAACAGAAAGATGGACAGCTTTTGGCAGTCAATTTTGTGCTTAGGTGACTAAGTAGTTAGATTCTCAGGGAGATACTTAGAGAAGTACTACTTGAACTAAGTAGTTTCGATAACTAGGCAGACCTGGGCCGATGTGCAGAAAATTGGCGCCCCTGCTTAATATCTGCCGCACGTTTTCACCCTGGGTTTTCTTTTTTGGTGAGCTAAAATGGTCGAGGCTTTGGGACAAACTGTCTCCTCCCATGTCTATCAAAACTGGACATGCCTTAGCACAACTGGGAGTGGTAGTTTTGTAATTTTAGTGAATTTGCTGCTGTTGGAGCTGTAGTCAAAATTAAGGAAGGAGTTTAATTACTTGCATAAAGGGAGAGCATGCGAGTAGTCTACTGACTTTGGTGTGGTCCCCAGAGCACGAGGGATTTGGGGACCACTTACTACTGGGTGTAGTTGAGAACTTCGTGCTGGAGAGTCACTGTCCTGGTTTGAGGTAAAACAGAACCAATTTTGTTCAGTAACTTCGCTTGTTAGCTGGGCCTCTTCTAACTACTGAAATTAACTGCATATTGTGCAGACAATGTTCACTCTCAGAGTGATAAGACCAATTGTTTGTAGCTGATGCCCAGACATGGTATGCAGAGAAGATCCTGTTTATACTTATTGCTATAACCCCCAAGGCCAACCAACTTTGTTATTTGCCCCGTTGGAGGGTCAGAAGTGGAAAAGCATAGTGGAGTCCCACCTGCAGGGAGGAGCTGACGGGACAGGTGACCCAAAACTCACCAACAGGGTATTCCATCCCATCTGCCTCATGCTCAGTATAAAAGCTGAGGGATCAAAGGGGCAGGTCTCTTCCTTCAATGGCTGACGTCTGAGGAGGACTCTGTTTGTCTGCCTGTGATCCCGATCCTGAATCCAGATCCAGAAACCAGTTCCCATCCAGCCTGGAACTGCCCCAGTGCCAGCCAGTGACATCATTGTCATCTTGGGAGCTTGATACGGTTTTGTATATATTTTTCATTATTTCTTTTTATATTATTAATAATATTTCATCAAAGTACTTTAGTTCCTTCTAAACTCGTAAGTCTCTTTTTCCTCCTCTGCCTCTCTCTTTGAAGAAGGGTAGAGGGGAGCATCTGTCGGTGCCATCTGGGGTGCCTCAGGTCCCCAGTAGTGGATTTTGGCCTAAACCACGACAGATTAATTGGCGCCCAACGTGGGGCCCGAGCAGTGCTCGATCAGACCTGTGATAAATTGCCCAAATAGTTTGAGTTCCAGCTTGCTCAGAGATTAGAACAGACAGCTTGCATCATGTCATTCTTAGACGAAATCTTGTATCATGCCTTTAAGCAGCTTTGTTCGACCTTAATGCAGTCAGCTTGGTTTAACCTGCCAAATGTGTTTCAAAGTTCATTTATTCTTTGTCTTTTTATGCGAAGGTTTAAAGGTGCTGTTTTGGTGTGGTTCGCAATTCCTATGTATAACATGATGAGTTGGGTAAGGGCTCTACCTGTATATCTCGGGCCTCTCGTGATGGACTCTGTTATTAATTATACTTTCGGTTCTACCTGGGGAATGTTTACTTCGCCCTTTGATAATTATGCTAATGTGACACCATCAGAGGTGGGGCACGGCAACCTTCTGGGCTCTGAGGATAAGGATTGGTGCCCTGTTAAGACCGTGCTTTTGTTGTCAGTTTTCCTGAATGTGATGCAGGGGTGGTTTCATGTGAAACACCGGTGCAGGGAGAGCAGTAGGGGGACCGGGCGCTGCCGCCACTCAGACCCGCGCAGCCGCTCGGCGATCTGCAGCGGCGCAAACCGCGGCCCCGCCCGGCCCGGCCGCAGCCGCCCCCCCCACCGCAACGGCACAGGCGCCTGCACCGCCGCGCCGCCGCCGCCTGCAGCGGCACCGGTACCACCGGCAGCCGACCCCCCCCCACACACACACACCGCAACGGCACAGGCGCCTCCGCCGCCTGCAGCGGCACCGGTACCACCGGCAGCCGACCCCCCCCACACACACACACCGCAACGGCACAGGCGCCTCCGCCGCCTGCAGCGGCACCGGTACCACCGGCAGCCGACCCCCCCCACACACACACCGCAACGGCACAGGCGCCTCCGCCGCCCGTCCCGGCGCAAGCCCTGCCCCCGCCCTGCAGCGGCACAAGCCACGCCGCCGCCTGTCCCGGCACAAGCTACTCCAGCCACTACGAGCAGTACCAAAACTACTCAATCTCCATCAAAATCGGTACAAGCTGCCCCAGTAACCAGGAAGAAGAGAAAGCAGTCAGATCGTTCCCCTGTCGCTCACGACAAGGACCAGCTGTCCCAAGACAGCTTGGGAGGGAGTTCTGAAGGAGATCCAGGAGAAGGCCCTTCTAGAGTAGATCCAGGAGAGGGTCCTTCAAGCAGCCAGGGACCAGGTTAGGAAAGCTAAAGGCCTGAAAGAATTAAATCTTGCCAGAGAGGTCAAGGGCAACAAGAAAAGCTTCTACAGGTATGTCGGTAATAAAAGCAAGACTAGGGAAAATGAAAGGAAGAGGAAAACATTAAAAATAGAAATGATCCAGAAAAAGCCAGGTCACTGAAGCCTACAAACAACTTAATACCTTGCAAATGGATAATGTTAGTTATACACGAATTTCAAGTCTTTGATCTAAAACACAGGACACAATTATAGTGTTGATCTTCTCTGCTAAAAGTTTGCTCCTAGCAAGAAAAAAAGCTCCTATAGAAAGTTCTTATTTCGGACAAAAGATGCTTAAGCACAAGGTGCATTAAACACAGTCGAACCACATCCATTTTTAGAAACACTTTGTGTCTGTTTCACAGATATTTATGGCCTACACAGTTGATTTGATTTCTCAGGCGCAAAGGATATTGCATTCTTCCTGACCTACACTATGTATTTTGAACCTGGGGCGTTTCCACACAAACAGATTGTTGAACCGAGTCCTGTGAAAGTCAGTGTGCCTCTGAGCAGGTGAAGAGCCTGCCAATACAGATGAGCCTAAAGGTAAGGATTGGAAGCCCACGTGCTTATGTTGTAGTATCGGAGGCTTATTTGCAAGCCAAGATGAGTCCACACTTAATTCTGACAGCAGGATGAAATAGATCAGCCTTTCAAGGTCCACAGGCCACTTGCTGTGCTTGTTGGGGACGGCAAACACTCCTTCATTAATGAACATGTACAGAGTTGGAAGTTTACCGCTGCTTTACAGTTTGGGGATTTTCACTGCATCTCTTTTTTACCCCAAACTCTGTCTTTATTTTAAGAACTGCAACGTGACAGCGTCCTCCTTTATTCCCTTAACAATCAAACCAACTTTCGATTTAACTTAAACGGACATTTGTTCCTTAATGGAAAACTTTATCATAATTTTGTCAATATCGTCCCAGAGCAGTTCCGTTTACCTATACAGATCGGACCTTGCAGACTATCTATGGAAACGACATCGCAGTTACTGTGGCTCTTCTCCTTTACTGATATCGGTCAGTGCTGTCTTGTCTCTCTGTCTTACTCTTTTCCACGCTGCAAAAAGGAAAAAGCAGACCTCGAAATCAATGCGAGTTCCTCTTTTCCCCAAATTAATCCTCAGGCCTCCTCTTTTGAGAGTGAGGGGAACAGGTCTCTGAAGAGCAGCAACAGTGACACCCAGTGGCCACCTACAAATTAGACTTGAAACAGCCCTCAGGGCACAGGAGGTCCATGTTGTCTACCACTGAAAGTGAACAGCTCGAAAGAGTAGTTTAAAGTCACAACGTCCTGGGCAACCTGTTGTAGGTGACCCTGCTTGAGCAGAGGGTTGGAGTACGCAATGACCGGAGGTCTCTGCCAACCTCGGTCACTCTGGGATCTTGGATCCAAATTCTGAGATGTGATAATCAGCTGTGATCGAGTTTGCAATGTTTAGCACTGATGGCAAGTAGCCCAAACTGGTTTGTGACCACATAACAGTTATTTCCTAATAGAAAAAAAGAAAGATGAGTGTCTCTAGACCTACTTTACTTGACTGCCTTTGTCTCCCATTTATCTTGAAAACTTTATGCAATTTTCACATTGAAATAAGTAAATGAACTAATACTGTTGTTACCATTCCATAGTAAGAGAAAGCAACTCATCACAATTAATCAAACATGCATGGGTAGTCTGAATATACCCTACTAGAAAACTTGCATTTTCATTTCCTCAGACTGGCAGACTCACTTGAAAAAAAAAAAAAAAACAACCCAGAAAATTCCATGAGATGGAATTCAAGTAGGGCCACTGCAAGAGCACGGGGCCGGGTGCCATGGCACTGTGCTCAAGGGAAATGGGCCCTGCAAGAGCAGAGGGCCAAGACCCAGGGGGCTGTGCTCTGGGGAGAGATGCACTCTGAGAGTAACAGGGGAGTAACTACCCTGGGGTAGTCCAAGCAGGGTAACGAGGTTGTGCCAGACCAGAGGGGGAAGCCCCGTGCTGCTCTTCTAAGAACACAGAGAGGAAACAGCGGGTATAGCACCGGGAAAAGACAGCACGGGTGAGGATAGCAACGCCACCTGCATTGTTAGGAACACGGAGACTGTTTCTGGAGCTTTCGTGCCTTTATTCCTCTCTCTGATCACTACATCCAGACTACTAAGGAGAGGCTTCTGATCTTCCTGGGGGCTGGCACATGCCCCAGATGATGGCCCAGCCCTGGTTTCAGCAGCTCCTGGGTCGTTCTTCTAGCGTTGCTGGTGGGCTGGCCTCTTGCTGGGTGGTGAAGAGTCCTCAGGGCTGCCAGCCCTCCTCTTTGCGGGTCGCTGTGTCTCCCCAGGGGAGCGTTCCCTGCCCTGGCTGGAAGTGGAGGGACCTGGCGCAGTGTCCTCTGGCTCCTCCTGCGGCTCTTCTTGCTCCTCTGGGATGGGAATGGGGGCAGAGGCGGAGCTGCCGGCATCCCCAGCAAGGGCAGCTGTGGGGGTGCTGGGGAGCTGGCCCACGTTGTGTGTGGCAGGGCTTCCGGAGGGGGCTGGGCTGGGTGCAGGAGACCCTCCCCGGGAGGCAACAGGGCTGCCCTCCCACCCCCCAGGAGCATGGATGCCCTCCAGCTCCAGCACATGGTGGGCTGCCCCGGCTGCCCGAACCTGGCAGGGCCAGGGAAAACCAGAACCCATCGCTCAGTGATGTCACTGTCCCTTCCTCGGGGACATGGCAATGGGCTGTCCTTGCCCACGGCGCTTGCCCTGGCAGTGCCTCGGGGGTTACCGCAACGCCACTGCTCATTCCATCTGCCACCTCTGGTCCCGTGCTCAGCGTCAGTGTTTCATGCCAGTCAGTGAGGTCTTGGCTGTGTCTTCCCAGGGTCCCGTCAGGTTCCGGTGGCCGTGGTACATATCTCCAGGCACATACAGCAAGAGGGTTCATTTGATAATGTCCCATGCCTCCCTGGGAGGCTGCAGGACAACGTCCCACAGGCTGTCCACGTACTCCAGGACTGTTGGCCAGCCCTTTGGGCTCCCCTGCTTCCTCCCACAGCACATCGAAGAACCAGCGCCTAAGGACAAATAGAAAGAGGGGAAGAGGCCTCCAAAGGCTGTGCCTCTCGTCCTCTGCCTCACCTCCAGGAATTCTTTTCCAGACTGGGTGGAAAGACATGTTCAGCTGCTGAGAAATATGCGCCTATGACACCATACACGGGAATGGGTGAAATCAATTCTATTTTGAAATAAAAATCTTCCTCCCCGCCTTGCTTTGAACTTTGCAAAATTTTTGAGATTTGTTGCTCCTGTTTACAACAGAGGATTTTATCTGGGATGCCCTGAATACCCCAGGGAATGCTCACAAACTCTGCGTGGAGACCAGTGATGCAACCTGATCAAAACAATTCAAGGATAAGATTACTTACCATATTGCATGGCCCTTCTCCTCGCTCACAGTGCGGTTTAGGGGGCACATTGCTATTCAGGAGTTAAAATCATTCCATTTCTAAATGAATACAGTGTGCTATAGGGAGTCTGGAAGCAAAGCATGGCCTCTACCTGTTTCTATATCCCCAGGTTCTTTATTTGAGTCTGACATTCTAACATATGTTGCCTCACGTTCTAACGTGATATACGTTTCCGCATGGGGAAACATATAGAAAAAAGAGTGAATGCCTTGCACTATCAGAAGCTGTCCTCTAATTTGATGGTATAGTTATAACCTGCTGTGCACGTGGTCACAAAGCAACCAACAAAGACAAGAAAAACAAGCCAGCAAGCAAAGTCTCACAGTCTCTCCCCACGCTTCAGCACTGCTGGCCAGCCCTCTTGGGCTCCCCTGGTTCCCCCCACGGGGAGTCAGGGGCAGCACTTGGCTCTCTTGCAGGGAGTTTTTCCAATTTTTCTCCCCTAGCCAGAGGGCGCAAGGCTGATCACTTCTGCTCAGCACCCATCAGGCCTCATCTGGGCACTGCGTCTTGTTTGGGGTTCAGCAATGGGCCCACGTTTTCTCTAGTGCTTGAGAGAACAGACCGGTGAATGTAGCATTACAGCGTTGGTGGATAAGGGAAGAGCAACTATCACCTACCCGGAAAGGATTTGACGCTGTCACACACAACGTTCACGTCTCCCAGTTGGAGAGACATGGGTTCCACGGATGGACTACTCGGTGGAGAAGGAATTGGCTGGGTGGCTGCACTCAAAGAGTTGCGGTCAACTGATCAATGTCCAAGTGGAGACCAGTGGCGAGCGGCATTCTTCAGGCGTCGCTATTGGGACTGGCGCTGTTTAGCGTCTTTGCCGGTGACATGGGTGTTGGGATGGAGCGCACCCTCGGCAAGTTTGCCAATGGCACCCAGCTGCGTGTTGCAGTCGACACGCTGGAGGGAAGGGATGCCATCCAGAGGGACCTGGACAGGCTGGAGAGGCGGGCCCGTGCCGAGCTCGTGATGTACAACAAGGCCAAGTGCAAGGTCCTGCACGTGGATCAGGGCAATCCCATGCACAAATACAGGCTGGGTGGAGAATGGATTGAGAGCAGCCTCGCCGAGAAGGACTTGGGGGTGCTGGCTGGTGGGAACCTGCTTAGCATGAGGCGGCAATGTGCGCTCACAGCCCAGAAAGCCAACTGCCTCCTTCTGGTACCTTCCTCATCACCACCTACCTGAAATATCAATAGTGGGTAGTAAGCTGATGTCTTAACCAGGGAAGGGAGTTTTCTCTGTATGTCCTTAATTCTGGCGCCAGGCAGGCAGCTGACTTCCCTGTGGGATGGCTCCGGTCTACAGATAGGGCCCTCTGTTCCCCTCAGAAGGGAGTCACCTACTACAATTACCTTGCTTTCTTTCTTGGTTGAGGAAGTCCTGAGGTGTGGGGGTGGGTGCCCAGCACTGGGCATCTCACTGGAGGGATCATCCTTTCCATCCTCAATCGCCTGGTCCTCGATTTCCAAAGCCCCATACCTATTATGCAAGGGCAATTGGGATGGTGAGGGGGGCTGTGAGGGGTTTCGCTTGCCTCTCCGAGGAGGGATCTGACTCCACTCCCCCTTATCCCTTGAGTTCTCTCCTTCTGCAAACTGATGAGCAAACCGATGAGTTGAGCAAACTGATAAACTGTTTGATAAACTAACCAAGGTGGAGGAAAAACTCCTTCTTTCCCTGCACAGACCCATGTTGCAGCTGCTAAGAAGAAACGCCCTCCTACTCAAGAGAAAAAACACCCTCTGACTCAAGAGAAATCAAACCCGATACAAGATATCCTGTGGTTTTGCCTCTGTGAATATGGAGAAGACATGAAGAAACGGGATGAAGAACCTACGTCAGCCCTACAGGCACGGGTGCTTGAGTTGCAAAATGAAGCAGATAGAAGAAAGGATTCTTACAGGAGGAAGGCTGCTCTGACCTACGGTAGGCGATCCTACGGACCAGGTAGGAACCGATCTGATAATCGTAGGTACTACGGTCAACGTTAGAGGTGCCCTGCCTCCGGCCAGGAGGAGGAGAGGGACAACCGAATTTATTGGACTGTGTGGATTCGATGGCCTGGCACATCAGAGCCACAAAAGTATAAAGCCCTGGTGGACACTGGTGCACAGTGTACCCTATTGCCCTTGAATCATAAAGGGGCAGAAACTGTCACCATGTCTGGAGTGACAGGCGGATCTCAAGAACTGACTGTATTAGAGGCTGAAGTGAGCCTACCTGGGAATAAATGGGAGAAACACCCCATTGTTACTGGTCCAGATGCTCCGTGCATCCTTGGCATAGACTACCTCAAGAGAGGGTGTTTTAAAGACCAAAAAGGGTATCGGTGGGCTTTTGGTATAGCAGCTGTAGACACTGAGGATGTTACACAGCTGTCTACCTTACCCGGTCTTTCAGATGACCCTTCTGTTGTGGGGCTGCTGAGGGTTGAAGATCAGCAGGTGCCAATTGCTACTGCCACGGTGCATCGACGACAGTATCGCACCAACCGAGACTCCCTGATTCCCATCCATCCCCTGATTCGCCGGCTAGAGAGCCAAGGAGTGATCAGCAAAACTCGCTCACCCTTTAACAGCCCTCTATGGCCAGTGCGAAAGTCTGACGGGGGACTGGAGATTAACAGTAGACTGTCGTGGCCTGAATGAAGTCACACCACCACTGAGTGCTGCTGTGCCAGACATGCTACAACTTCAGTATGAACTGGAGTCAAAAGCAGCCCAATGGTATGCTACAATTGTCATTGCTAATGCCTTTTTCTCTATTCCTTTAGCAGCAGAGTGCAGGCCACAGTTTGCTTTCACCTGGAGGGGTGTCCAGTACACCTGGAATCGACTGCCCCAGGGGTGGAAACACAGCCCTACTGTTTGCCATGGACTGATCCAGACCGCACTGGAGAAGGGTGGAGCTCCAGAACACCTATAATACATCGATGACATCATTGTGTGGGGTAATTCGGTGGAAGAAGTTTTCCACAAAGGTAGGAAAATAATTAAGATTCTTCTGAAAGCAGGTTTTGCCATTAAAGGAGGTAAGGTCAAGGGACCTGCACGAGAACTCCAGTTCTTGGGAATTAGGTGGCAAGATGGCCGTCACCAGATCCCAACGGATATGATTAACGGAATAACATCTATGTCCCCACCTACTAACAAAAAGGAAAGACAAGCCTTTTTAGGTGTTGTGGGTTTCTGGAGAATGCATATTCCAGGTTATAGCCAGATTGTGAAACCTCTCTATGAAGTGGCTCGAAAGAAAAATGAGTTTCTGTGGGGCCCTGAGCAATGACAAGCCTTTGAGCAAATTAAACAAGAGATTGTGCATGCAGTAGCCCTTGGAGCAGTCCAAACTGGACGGGACATTAGAAATGCGCTCTACACTGCAGCCGGGGACAATGGCCCTACCTGGAGCCTCTGGCAGAAAGCACCAGGGGAGACTCGAGGTCGACCCCTAGGATTCTGGAGTGGAGGATATAAAGGCTCCGAGGCCAACTATGCTCCAACTGAGAAAGAAATCTTGGCAGCATATGAAGGAGTTAGAGCTGCTTCAGAAGTAATTGGTACTGAGGCACAGCTCCTCCTGGCGCCCCGATTACAGTACTGGGCTGGATGTTCAAGGGTAAAGTTCCTTCTACTCATCATGCCGCCGATGCTACCTGGAGTAAGTGGGTTGCCTTAATCACGCAGTGAGCTCGAATAGGAAAGCCATATGGCCCAGGAATCGTAGAATTCATCACAAATTAGCCCGAAGGCAAAGACTTGGGGAAGGCACTAGAGGAGGTGGTGACACGTGCTGAGGAAGCTGCACCATATAATGAACTGTCAGATAATGAGAAACAGTATGCCTTGTTTACTGATGGGTCTTGTCGTATTCTAGGAAAACATGGAAGGTGGAAAGCTGCTGTGTGGAGTCCTACACGACAAGTCACGGACGCTGCTGAAGGACAAGGTGAATCGAGTCAATTTGCAGAGGTAAAAGCCATCCAGCTGGCGTTAGATGTTGCTGAACGAGAAAAGTGTCCAATACTCTATCTCTATACTGACTCATGGATGGTGGCAAATGCTCTGTGGGGGTGGGTAAAGCAGTGGAAGCAGAGCAACTGGCAGCGCAGAGATAAACCCGTCTGGGCTGCTGAGCTGTGGCAAGACATTGCTGAGCGGCTAGCGAACCTAGTCGTAAAGGTACATCACGTAGATGCCCACGTACCCATGAGTCGGGCCACCGAGGAACATCAAAACAATCAGCAAGCGGATCAGGCTGCTCAAATTTTCCAGACAGACTTGGACTGGGAACATAAAGGTGAACTATTCTTAGCTCAGTGGGCCCGTGACACTTCCGGTCATCAAGGAAGGGATGCAACATATAAATGGGCCCATGACCGAGGGGTGGATTTAACCATGGACACTATTGCGCAGGTTATCCACGACTGTGAAACATGCGCCGAAATCAAGCAAGCTAAATGGTTAAAACCTTTGTGGTATGGGGGACAGTGGCTGAAATATAGGTATGGGGAGGCTTGGCAAACTGATTACATCACGCTCCCTCAAACTCGCCAGGGTAAGCGCTATGTGCTTACAATGGTGGAAGCAAGCACCGGATGGTTGGAAAGCTCTGCCGTACCCCATGCCACTGCCCAGAATACTATCCTGGGCCTTGAAAAGCAAGTCGTGTGGCGACATGGCGGCCCAGAAAGAATTGAGTCAGACAACGGGACTCATTTTGAAAACAATCTTATAAGTAATTGGGCAAAAGAAGATGGCGTAGAGTGGATATATCCTATCCCCTATCATGCACCAGCTTCTGGGAAGATTGAGCGATACAATGGACTGTTAAAAACCACCCTAAAAGCAATAGGAGGGGTGGAACCTTTAAAAATTGGGACAAGCATTTAGAGCAAGCTACCCGGCTAGTTAACACCAGGGGATCCATCAATCGAGCTGGTCCTGCTCAATCAGACCTTTTACATACTGTAGAAGGGGATCAAGTCCCTGTGGTGCATGGAAGGAATTTGTTAGGGAAAACTGTTTGGGTTTTTCCTGCTTCAGGCAAAAGCAAACCCATTCGTGGGACTGTTTTTGCTCAAGGACCTGGATGTACTTGGTGGGTGATGCTGAAGGATGGAGAAGGTCAATGTGTACCTCAAGGGAATTTAACCCTTGGTGAGAATACTGAATCCTGAGCAGTATGATGCTGATCACTACATAATACTAACAGTGTTCCATACGTGCTTTTCAGGATAATAGAGAGGTGATGAAACCTGAGATAGCTTCATCAAGTGGCATCCAGCAAGCTCTTCAAGATGAACATGCTATCCGTGGGCACAAACCAGAGTGAATTTCGTACCATCTTTCCTGCCCTGAGATGAGATCCTGCAATCATGAACTAAATGGACTTTTGCATATAACTTTTGTAGGTAAATGTAAACCATAGATGAGTGACCTGCATGTATCCATCTCATATATATAATCTGTGTGTGTGTAAATTTGATAGATAAAAGTAATAGTAATCTGAGCAAGATGCAAATGGTATGGAATAAGGGGTGGAATGTCCTGGTTTGAGGTAAAACAGAACCAATTTTGTTCAGTAACTTCGCTTGTTAGCTGGGCCTCTTCTAACTACTGAAATTAACTGCATATTGTGCAGACAGCGTTCACTCTCTCAGAGTGATAAGACCACTTGTTTGTAGCTGATGCCCAGACATGGTATGCAGAGAGGCTCCTGCTTATACTTATTGCTATAACCCCCAAGGCCAACCAACTTTGTTATTTGCCCCGTTGGAGGGTCGGAAGCGGAAAAGCATAGTGGAGTCCCACCTGCAGGGAGAAGCGGACAGGACAGGTGACCCAAAACTCACCAACAGGGTATTCCATCCCATCTGCCTCATGCTCAGTATAAAAGCTGAGGGATCAAAGGGTCAGCTCTTCCTTCAATGGCCGACGTCTGAGGAGGACTCTGTTCATCTGCCTGTGATCCCGATTCTGAATCCAGATCCGGAATCCAGTTCCCGTCCGTCACTGCGTCCAGCCTGGGACTGCCCCAGTGCCAGCCGGTGACGTCATTGTCATCTCGGGAGCTTGATAGGGTTTTGTGTCTATTTTTCATTTTTTCTTTTCTTTTATTATTAATACTTCATTAAAGTACTTTAGTTCCTTCTAAACTCATAAGTCTCTTTTTCCTCCTCTGCCTCTCTCTTTGAAGAGGGGTAGAGGGGAGCATCTGTCGGTGCCATCTGGGGTGCCACAGGTCCCCAGTAGTGGATTTTGGCCTAAACCACGACAGTCCCGTAGCTTGTGAATTTGACTGGTTTCCCTATGCCATGAAGTCGATTTTAACCCGACTAAAGCAAGACATGTATTTAAAGTGAAATCAAAGTGTGCTAACCTTTGTATACAGAAAACAGTTGGAGTTCTTCTCTATCTCAGATCTTTGGCAGCAGAGGCATTGCTTTCTCATGGAGGCCGGCTCCGTGTGTACGTGTGCACAGAAAGCAGGAGCGGTGGGGCAGGGTGTCAGTGCACCCCTGAGAAGCTGTAAAACATTTGGTCCGGTCTCAGTGTGCAGCTGCAATAGGTGGGAAAACAGGAGGAAACCAAAGGCGGCAATGAGAAGACAGCTGTATCAGCCTGAGTATTTGATGAGCCATATACATAGCTCACAGTTAACCTCAAGTGGTAACATGAAGGAAATGAAAATGTTTCTTCTGGGGACAATGGGGCACAGGGGTGCTGACAGTTGGCCTGATGGGTGTTATCAAAAGTTGGAGACAAGTCCCCTTGATTGGCCGGAGCAGACGCCCAAAGGCTGTACTGGGTTGCCCATGGATGGCAGCGGGAGTTGTCCAGGGACGGGATCAATTGTCCCAGCAAAGGCAGTCTGGTTGCCCGGAGTCTGCACTGAGCTGCCCACGGGTGGCCCCGGGTTGCCCATCAAGAGCACCGGGCACCAAAGGGCTGCATCAGGTTGCCATAGCGGCTGCAGGGAGCTGCCCAGGCAGAACCCGGTCCCTGAGCGCCCTGCGCCCCTGGCAACGCTGCCCTGGTTCTGTGTCACACAGGGCACTGGGGACGCTGCAGTGTCTGGCAGTGCTGCCACCGAACCCCACAGCACAGCAGGGAGTAGCCGCCCTCCCGGGCACTCCCAAGCCTCTGGAGGTTTCGGGTGAGTATGTACCATTATGGGAAAGGTTTTTTTATGCAAACTTCCCATTTTTGAAGGACTCAAGTGGCTTTCACGCTGTAACAGATGGGATTGAGCACATGCTTTGTGTCAAACCCCACTCCCACCCAGGCATCTTGTTGCAGCACACCAGTGTCCTCACCTTTCACTGGGCTCTGAGCCAGGCTGGGAGCTGTGGGGAGGGGATGGGGTACCTCCTGAGTCGCCTCCTGAGGGTTTGGCCTCAGATGCGGTGTGTTAGGGACATTTGCTGGCCCTCTGCATGATGTTTCTGACAACAACTGACTGATACCCTGAATCTGAAAAGAGCAGTAGCACCCACAATGCCGTATGCAGTTCTCGGTAGCAAAATCTTCACGTGTGGCCATTCCTCCTAGGGCTCCTGCAAGGCTGCTGTTTACACACCCCTCTGAAAAGACTGTCTGGGATTTCTCCTTTCCAAGTGCATCGATTTTACGTCAGGTGAGGCGTAGGCATTTTTCTTCCTTTGCAAGTCAAGAGAGGGCTGTTCTCTTGAGACTGAAATAGCTGGAGGGGGGTCAAATTTGGATATAGATCTGCAAAGCATCAATGCAAGTGAAGGTGGGGGGTGAGGATTGAGTCCCTGACCCACCAATCACACTGGGTTGGTCCAAAGGGGCGCAGCTATCGGGGCTGGAAAGGGCACTTTGAAAGAGAAAAGGACATCTGGAGTACTAGAAGATCAGCACATATGCCAGCCAAAGAAGCCAATGAACACAAGACAATCACCAGCTACACTTTCACGGGATTGACAGATTTGAGGAGAATGAAGGCTAATATCTGTCATTCTCCTGAGCAGCCATGCTTTGCTTTTCTCCGCATTTCAATACTTGAAGCTAGATACTAAACAAATTCAAATCCCTTTCCAGATACAAATGCTTGGGGTGCTGTGAGAAGGCATTTGCTTTCAAGAGTTTTAGGCCTGTACAGGTGACCTGTGGGTGCTGTGTGCGTTGCTGTTTGTGTTAGAAGCTGCATGTGTTGCTGTAAGAAGGAAGGCAAGTGCAGGTGCTGACTGAGGGAAGTTGTCTTCTATCTCCTCCTCTGTGCAGGACAAGTACTTGAAGAGCAGTGGTCAGGAATGGAGGCTGTCGGCTTTCCCTTAACGGCAAGACGTGCCAAGGTTCTGCCTGCCATCAACACCATGACTGCCAGCTATAAGGACCGTTTCCCGTACTACCCGTTGCCTCAGAGCTCCAGCCTCCCCTGGATGCCCAGCACCTACTCTAAAAGAGATGCCATCAAACCAGCTTTGGCTCCCTTTTCCAAAACTTCCCAGGGGATGACCACCAGCGAGAAACTCCCTTACATTTCCAACAGAACAACCCTCTTCACCCGCTACACCCCTGACGACTGGTACAGGTCCAACCTGACCAAGTACAAAGAGTCAGAGACTTCCCGGCACAATGCGGAGGCTCTGAGAGTTGATACCACCCGCATGATTGGGGATAAATACCAGCAGACAAAGAAAACACAAGAAGAAAGCACCAAAAGCCTGGGAGGACGTGTGAATGCTATTGAGTTTTGGAAAGGGGAGCTCTGCCGTGAGCTGGATGAGATGATCGGGGAGACCAACACGCTCACAGACATGAAGAAGAGACTAGAAAGGGCCTTGGCTGAGACGGAGGCCCCTCTCCAGGTAAGCACTCTGTCCAGTGGGCTGCAAGCTGTAGCCTACTGCTGGAACAACTGCAGCCATTCAAATGTCTAAGTTCCACTGCAGCTCCGCAAGACCTAGAGAGTTTTTATGAAGAGACCATAAGTTAAGTTTGCAATGTCTTCCCATCTGCTGCATCCCCTATCAGCCCGTTATGAGCTCATCACAATTCTATTTGCTTAACCAAATATTTGTGTAGGCGGAACATCCAAATTCCTGGACTGGGAGACAGAAGCCCATGTCTTCCTACAACACCCTGGGGAGGTCAGCATCAAGGCTGACACAGGTGCCTGTGCCACAGCTCTGGTTGCAGCTGGGACACGCGTGCTTCCTCATGTTGATTTGATGCATACGGTGCAGTTCGGTTTCTTGTTGTCAGCTGAAGCAGCCGCCCTGGGCACTTTGTTCCCCTGGTGTCCCCTCTGTGCCCGCCTAGAATTTCTTTTCTTCCATTTCTTGAGATGGGGACTCTCTCTATAGAGAGTCCTGCCCCTGCACCCAACAGTGATGGCATGTCCCCAACAGGTCGCTCAGCAGTGCTTGCTTCAGCGGGAGAAGAGGATGGGCATTGACCTCGTCCATGATGATGTGGAGAAAGAGCTCTTCACGGTAAGTTGGGCCACCCAGATCATGTGTTAAAGCCAGTTTTACCTAAACTGCCCTACTGAGGCTTTGCAGCCTTCTTCCCTACCTGGCTCCTTACCGCTGGGGAGGTGCTCAGCTCTTCAACCCCCCCAAAACCTGCTGGGCCAGGGGATGGGGTTCCCCCAGGCAGCAGCATGCCCACGCCGTGTGGGTATGACTTGGCCGTACAGAGGAAGGAATAGCTGAAGAGCAGCTGCGTGTTTGGGTAGCGTGTGGGGGTTCTGTGTTCCTCTTCAGGGAGTAGTGCACTAAAGACATGCACGCAGTTTGGGGGCACTTTCTCCACTCCCTGCCTGTTTACTCTGGGCAGAAAGACAAGCAGGCAAGTTCTTGCTGTGTGCAGGGTTGGGGAGGTCTGAGGGGACGAGTGGCATCAGGACAACTGAGTACAGACACTGATGATGGGGCCATGTGTCCTTTACCCAGGAAGTCAATGTCATCAGGTCGTGCCAGGAGAAGATGCAGCGGTACCTGGATGAAGCCAAAGCCCAGCTCGCGTAAGGAGGAGCTCCTTATGTCATGCTGTAGGGCTGATGTGCATTTGCAGTTGTGATGTGGACCCCCAGCAGACCCCGACCTCTCCCCACACCCTGCAGATGGAAAAGCCAGGCGGGCTCCCCGGGAAGTGGGCAGTGATGCTCATGGGATGACAGAGCTGCGTGGGAGGGAGCTGCGGGGAACTGGAGCGGGGAGGAAGCCCTTCCACCTGAACATCCCCAGCAATGGCTGTTGTTTGCATGTTGAAGGTCCAACAGGGCGGCCCAGCACGAGCTGGAGAGGGACCTGGCCCACAAGCAGGCGGCCCACCGCATCGATGACAAGTGTCACCACCTGAGGAGCACCTCCCACGGCATCAGCTACTACCCAGCGGTGGAGCGGGTCGATGCCACGTGAGTGCACGCTGGGCGGCACGCCAGCAGCAAGCTGTGCCCGGGATGCACGGTGCCTCTCCCTGGCAGGGAGCTGCTTGTCCCCAGCCCACTGTCAAGGCACGTCCATCCCGCCTGGAGACAGCTGCCTGAGTGGGACCGTTTCTCTCTGCTTATTGTTATTCTTACTGTTATTGTTATTGTTAACCTTACCTTTATTCTTACCCTTACTCGTACTCTTCTTCTCATTCTTATTTTCTGTTGTTGTTCTAGTAAACTGTCTCTATCTCCACCCGTGAGTCCTGTTCTTTCTCTTTCCCCTCCATTGAGAGTGGCTGTGTGGTCCTAGCTGCTGGCCAGAGTTAAACCACAACCTATGCTCAAATTAAAGACGGAGATTTCAGATACGTTTAATCAGTGCTGCTCCCAGGCAGGCTTCATGCCTGCCCACGTCCAGCTTCAGCACTACGGGCTTACCGGGGCCTCTTCTTCCCCCTCACCTCCTGAAGGATCTCGGTGCCGGACTCTTGGGCCAAGATCACAGACGACAACATCCTCCGCTCACAGAGCCAACGGGCGGCCTCCTCCAAGCTGCGGGACAACATCGAGAACCTGCTGGTGGTGGTGGCAAACGAGATGCGGAGCCAGTTCAACAGGGTGAACATCGCCTTCACCAAACGCATCAGCGAGACAGGCGATGCCAAGAGCAAGATCCGGACCCACCTGGCCAAGGTAGTCGGAACCCCTCCCTTTCGGTGTGTCACTGTCACTTCCTAGTGACACCCCTGAGGTGGGACCCTTAGGAGTTGGCACCGTAATTTCATCTCAAGGGGTCTGTTTTTGCTAGGGCATCCTCACTGGCAGCCTGCGAGCACAGGGATTGCCAGCAGAAAATGCCAATGCTGGTTGCATCTCCTGGTAGTTCCTTCAGAAGCGCTGGCTGCCCTCCAGAACGGCCTTGCTGGGCCTCTGCTGGGCTGCCTGCTGGGGGGGTTGCAGGCTTGCTTCTCCTCCAAGGACGTGCTTTCACTCTCCGTGCTCTGGGGCTGCTGCACGGGCATGCGTGTGTTTGCTTTGCCAAGCAGAGTCAGTGGAAATCAGTGATGGACACCTGCCTCAGAGCTGTGGGTCTCATAGAAAGCTTCCTGAAACGTGCCCGACACTGTATTGAGTAACTGAGGGAAGACGGGGCTTGCAGCACTGCGAGCTGATGCCACGTCTTTCAGTGAGGATCCATGAAGAACCTTCCCTCTCTGAGTTACTGTTGATGGATGATTAGTTCCAGCAAGCGGTAATTTTGGGAAGCTGGGAATTCAATAGGTCCATCAGTGCTCCAAAACCTCCTCTGATGTGACAGCAAGAGCCAAGAGAGGTTTTTCCCTGAAGAAAAATTACTCTTGGCTCTGCGCCTTGATGTGTAGCAGAATGACAGGGGTCTGAGCCCAGGGTCTGCTTATTGAACTTGTATTGTTCTGCAGATGGACAAGAGGAAAGGGTAATTATGTTGTCACTTGAGAAGATACATTTAATTTGTGCATGGGTTTCTTTTTTACGCCAGACGCTGCAGGAAATCTTCCAGGTGGAGAAGACCATGGAAGCCATCCAAAAGGCCATTAGGGACCAAGGGCCTCCCTTAAAAGTGGCTCAGAGCCGGCTGGACGAGCGCACACGCAGACCAAACGTGGAGCTGTGCCGGGACACTGCCCAGCTGCGGTAAGGCAGGAGCGTGGGTCTGGTGGGCTCCTTGAGGAGTTACGGCTGGTAGCACCCGGGGGTAGCACTGCATGAAAAATTAAGCATGGGCTTTTCTTTCAACAGTCCTTCCATAAGCGCACTGCTATAATCAAAAGCAATGAGCAGGTATTGCAGCCTTTGGGTGCTGGGAGAGCTCTGCGCCCACAAAGGAGGCTGTACACCATGGCCGGGTATAGCCTGATGGCACCCCATGAGGGGATGGATTCTTCCCGCTTGGGTAAGCCCCATCTTCTCTCCAGCCTGCTTCCCGGCAGTTGGATGTGCTCAGTTTTGAAGGACGAGCCCTTTACTCTCCAACAGGATCCTGCTGAGATCCCTTAGGCCCTTCCTTTTGGGGAACTGCAAGGAAGGGTGCCCCCTATGGAGAAGCAGAAAGGGCTGTCCTCACCTTCTCCGAGGACACTGGAAATCCTTTCAAGGACACAGTGGTCTGTTTGGGATTGCACGCCGAGGAGCTGTGGAGAAGTAGGCTGGCCTGAGTGCCCAGCAGCACCCCCTCTGAGGCACCCCAAAGTTCACCCCTCCTGGGAGCCCGTTGGGCAAGACTCCAGCTGAAGCCTTTTCAGAGCAATTGAAACCCAGCCCCACAGCCTTTGCAGCATCTCGTACAACAAGGGTTTTTTCCATCCTCCCCTTGTTTCACATTCACTTTTAGCCTCTCCCAGATGTCCTGTTTTCTTTGTGTGCATCTGTGGGCATGGGGAGGATGCCTGCACAGGGAAATCCAGGAGGGGGAGCCAACAAACCCCCCAAACCAAGCAGGAACAGGAAACCACACCTGCTCATCCCTCTTCTTGCTGGCCTGAGCTGCTCTGGGAGAGGCGGCTGCGCATTGCCAAAGCCTTTGAGCAGACTTAACCATGCCTCCCCGCTGAGGTCTGGAGGAACTCTGCCCTCAGCTTTCCCATGCGTCTGCCAGAAACAGGGGGTCTGAGTTAGTCTGAGCACGCTGAAGGGGGAAATCCTGTGACCAAGGGGCCCTTCAGCAATGCCACGCTAGAAACCACCCCCACGATGGCACTGTTAACCAGGGTTTCTTGCTGTTTTCCAGCCTTGTCAACGAGGTCCACAAAATCAATGAGACGGTCCAGAGCCTCCAGCAGCGCCTGAGAGACACCGAGGACACCCTGCAAATGCTGGTTCATACCAAGTCGGTCTTGCAGCATGACCTGGCCGTCAAAGCCAACACACTCTTCATTGATGAGGAGAAGTGCATGGGCATGCGCAAGACCTTTCCCAGCACGGTGCGGCTGCTGGGTTCCATTTAGGCTCAGCTGAACTCACTGAATCTGTTGTGGGAGGGATTCCCAGTTTGGCTAAGATGCTTTGGAAATACTTGATTAGAGTTTCACTTCCTGGTGAAAGCCATGAGTAGAAATTAAATGATCTGTTTGTGTGTTATACGGTCTACCGGTATTTTTTTTGCCTTTGGTTTTTCTCTTTCCACTGTACTTTCACGGTGTGCCAGAAAGTCACTGAAAATACTTTGTATGCGACTAAGAGTAAATCCACCCACGGGGATTCAGTCCTACCCTCTCAGTCGGTGATTTTAGGAGAAAAACTGTCGTGTCTGCCTCCTTTTGAGGCACCTTCTTATCACCTTCTTAGAGGAACACCCTTTCATTCCTTGGTGTTTCCTTCTTGCCTCATCGCTGGAAGAATTCAGGTGTCCTGCAGCGTAGCCAGCACATCTCAGAGCAACAGCCTGTGGGCCCTCGCTAGCACCCTGTCCCTCTAACCTTGGCATGTCATCTCACAGCTTGTCACGGGCAAGCCTGATATTGTCCCCCTCTCCCTTCGAGCCTCGTTTTAAGCGCTGTCAGGGAGCCCTGATAGCTGGTGAGCAAAGACCTTCTTCCCCCTTTGAGACAAGTGAATCCCATCTGACGCCGGCAAGCCTGGTGCTGTGTAGGCCATCCCCTTATCAAAAAAAACAAAATTCTGTTGGTCACACCAGCCATGGAGCCACCTATTAATAGACTGGGCCTATCTGTATGTTTCTTCCAATGTCGCTGCCTGTAACTGGAAGGAAAGAGGAAAGAATAACCTGTGCCCCACATCCCCTTACCAACCGTCCCAAGGCCCTGAAGTCTCTTTTGATCGCCATAGGAAGACATGTTGCAGCTTCACCACCACACACACGGAAGAGCAATAATGGGTAATAGTCGGAGGGCCGTACCAGGCTTGGAAGTTTCCTAGTGATATCCTTAAGCTGGGGCCCAGGGAGGAAGCAGACATCCCATCGGAAGAATAAGGGTTTGGACCAATTTATGTCATTCATGTTCATGGTATGAAAATAATCTTGTATGGTATGAAATAATCTTGCCGGCCAGCTTGGGTCAAGTGCTCACGTCTCACTCCTCCTCATCCCTGCGCCTGGCAAGCTCAAAATCTCTGAGACCTTGAAACCCACACACCATAGCCAGCTATAAAGTACATATTTTCACAAGTTCAGACACTGGAGTCTTCTAAAAGTGCAGGCTTCCCAACTATTAGAAGAGAAGTTAGTCCTGTGTCGCTCAAAGCAGGACACACTATAACATAGTTTTGCATCGCAGGAGAGCATATTCTTCTCTTTGCATAACCTCATGCAAAATGACTGCAATTCAAAGTGCAGAGCACTCAGGCCTGGTGGCCCTATGTCCCATAAGCCCTCAGTTTCACAGCTGCTCACTGAGTTCACGAAAAACACAGTCAGAGTTTTTATTCATTAAGCACAGTCTTTAAGGCAGCTATCTTGTCAGGTTTTGAAAGCCGAGCTCTTGTCCTCAGCTCCTCTGCTCTTCTCCTGGGCACACAGTAGCTACTGGAAGCAGCTGAAGAGGTACTGCTCATTGTGTGTTGCTATCAACATATTTACATTAGTCTAAAATACACCCCGTGATTATGTAAAGGTTTGGAAAGGACCAGGCCAAGTCGGGACAGCTGAGGCCACCTGGGCTAGTATCAAGGCTGATTTGGTATTAGCAGACGATTGTTTCTCTTTGGAAGAGCAATTACACAAAACAGTGAAGGTGATCTGAAGTTTGTTGAGGCGGGTGCACTGCAAACCCTGACCTCTGAGTTCATGATCTGCTTCTCCTCCTAATCAATGGGCAGAAATAGCACTTCTTTGATACAGTTCCAGTGACTTCAGACATTGGTTTTAACAGATTTTGACTTGATGCACAGAGGCACGCGTCTTTCCACTGAAAGAGGGTTTAGTTCATGACGAGGCAGGAAGTTTCAATAATACTGTTAGGTGAGATTGCATCCACTATGAACAGCCATGCAAGGATGATGATGATGGTTTTGAAAAGAATCAAAATTTTTATCACAGCTCCCATAAAATTCAATAGAGCCCAAAACCTCTGGTGCAAACTGTAGGAACAAATCTCAAGAATGTGGCAAAGTTCAAAGCACGGAGGGGAGGAAGATTTTTATTTCAAGATAAAAGTGATTTCACCCCTTCATGTGCATGCTGTCCTATCCTCCCAGCAGCTAAATGTGTATTTCCACCCAGCCTGGACACAGTTCCCCGAGCCGAGACAGAGGACAAGAGACACAGCTTTGGGAGGCCTCTGCATATCTCCCGGATGGTCCCTGCCTGGGTGAACAACGCTCACATCTGCCCCTTCACACTGGGTTATACCAACAACCAAACCACTCAAGTGCCCCTACTGGAAGAGGCCTCTTGTGCAACTCGGAGACGGCTCAGGGAAGGGTCAACAAGGAATATAGACCTGGATGCTCTGGAGTGTGGCATCGCAGGTCTGGACGGATTGACCTCCAGGCTCAGGGATCCCACAGCCTCTCTGGCAACCCACTCCACTGCTTTATGAGTCTCACAAGGATTTTCTTCTGGATTCCTGCTCTCCAGCCTGAACCTCTCCACTTTCAGGAGATGCCACCAGGCAGTGCTGGCAAGACGTTCCAAGTGATGGGTTCTGTTGTCACCGAGGGATGGGCTCTGATGTCACCAAGCAACGGATTGTGAACACGTGCCCCTCGCTGCTTAAATCCGGGCGCCGAGTCCCATCCAGCTGGTTCATACCCGCATTCCAGCTGAGCAGTTGGCGAGGCTGGAGTGTTGAGCCAAGCCTTGGCGCTGGTGTCCTGACTGGGGAGTTAGTTGCTCGCGGCAGCTCTCCATCTGTGCCCCAGAGCCCGCAAAGGATTTTCCCTGGCCCTGTCAGCTTCAGGCAGCCGGGGCAGTCAGGAGGCACGCTCGCAGCAGCAGAGGTGAGCTGTGTGGGGACACCGCACCCTGGGGAGCTGGGAGGGTTTCTTTCTTGAGGGACCTGGGCATTTCTTCCAGCCCTCCTCAGGCCAGCCAGTGACCGTAGCCTCTCTTCCTTTTCCAGCCTGACACCGGCTGCTGCAGCGCCACAGGGAGGGAGCACTTGGTCACCCCCAGCTGCCCCTAGCACGATGCAGCGAGTGGAGAGCATGGCAATGGACCTGGACAACCGCTGCCCAGTGTGCCTGGACAGCTGGGACGATGCCGCCTATGCCATGCCATGCCTCCACCAATTCTGTTACCAGTGCATCCTGCGCTGGGCTAACAGCAAGCCCGAGTGCCCTCTCTGCAAGAGGAGAGTGCGATCCATCGTGCACTCGGTGAGGGCAGACAATGACTTCGAAGAGGTTCCCATCGCGTCATCTGCCTCAGCCCCCGCACCAGTTGGCACCCGGCAGGCCGGAGGAGCGCCCAGGCACCCAGACACCCACAGCTCCCCTCGCCGCTCTGTAACACCTCAGCCGCTGGCAGTGGAGTTGGTGCCCAGGGCTCTGGTGGGCGGCCTCCAGCCCCATACCTGGGCGTTCCTCTTTGACGACCACCCGGCTCTCCTCCAACGCTTTCTGCCCTGGCTCCAACAGCAGCTGGGGCTGATCTTTGCCGAGGAGCCTTCAGCAGCCGTTGTGATGGAGGACCTCATCCTGGCCGTCCTGGGCTTCTTTGGTCTGGACGAAGAGGTCCTGGTCCGGCTGCTGCAGATCAGCCTCCAGGATCACGCGGCGACATTTGTACAGCAGCTTATCAACGTCGCCGTGCAACGCTGCAGCGCGGAGGCCCACCGTCTGCTGGGCCTCGAGGACAGCCATGCTGCCGAGGAGCGGGAGGGCAGCCCCATGGCTGTCCCTCCTCCTGCTGCCTCCAGAAGGGGGTCTCCTGGCCCTGGCCAAGGCACCTCCCGCAGCCCTGCTGCAGACAATGAAGAGGAGCGACCCAACACCTCCACCGCTGCTCTTCATGGGGCTCCCGGCAGCTCCCCCGATGCCCCTGTTCCAACCAACGGGGAACAGGAGGAGCTGCATGAGGATCCAGGGGAGGTTGCCGCAGGTCCCTCTACTCCCAGCCGCAGCAGGGACCTCTCCCGTGGGGGGCCACGGCGAGGCCCGAAGAGGAGGGCCAGCAGCTCCCAACATTCACCTCAGCCACCCAAGAGGCCACCCCGCCGGCACAACTAGAACAAGGCCCCAGGAGCTGCCAAAACCAGGGCCAGGCCAGCAGCTGGGACACATGCCGGCCAACGGTTCAGTCAGAAGGGGGACTCCAGGGCTGGACCATGCCCCACTGCTAAACGTCCCATGCCTGGTCTCCTCCTCACCACATCATCTGCCCCCACGTCCCGGGGATCTGCTCTCCTACCAGCCTCTACTGCCCCGTCATGCCCTGCAACACTGGCACCCAAATCTTTCCTCTTGCTCAGAGTCTGCACCACTTGGCTCTGCCCTCTGCATCACCCCATGCTCACACCCTGCCAAGGCAGGAGCCACAAGAAGTTCAACAGGAGAAAGAAGTGAAGTCCAGAACCTGGCGAGGGACAACCCCAGGAACCAGCACATTTGGCGCGCTGCTCGGCTGGAAAGCAGCTTGGCGTAAAAAGCCCTGCAGGTCCTGGTGGCCACCCAGCTGATCATGAGCCAACAGTGTGCCCTTGCCACCAGGAGCACTGATGGTGTCCTGGGCTGGACTGGAGAGAGAGTCTGGAGAGAGAGTCTGGCAAAGGAGTGTGAAGATGATAAAGGCACTGCAGCATCTCTCCTCTGAGGAAGGGCTGAGCGAGCTGGCACCGCTTAGCCTGGTGAAGAGAAGGCTCGCAGGGGAATTGATCAATGCATAAAAAGCCTGATGGGAGGCTGCAGAGAAGATGGAGCCAGACCCTGGCTGAGCGGCGCTGGCTGTCTCTGCTGCAGCAGGCGGCTATCGCAAGACGACATCCAGAGGTCCCTTCCAACCTCAGCCTTTCTGTCATTCAGTGAAAGTATTTGAATTGCCTAAAGAATCTATATGAATAACTTCAGTGCTGTTCTATAAAGTCAATAAAGAAGAGAAAGTAGTACAAACTTGCTGACGTTCCTCAAACTCTATTGATCGAATCATTAATACTGTGAAGTTCCAACACGCAGGGACGTCCCCAAATTCACTTATATGTTCTGGAAGACTGCCTCAGCTCAGTGAGCATGACCCCGACATGGGGTACAATTCTGCTGTGCTTATACTTAGTTGCCATCCTCAGGACACGTACCAGATGTATGACACAGGTGCAGGTTCTGCTGCTGAATAAAAGGACTGTAATCTAGGGCTGCTAAGAAAGACCCATAACAATTATGCTATAGAAGAAATATTTCCTCTCTCTTCTGCTGATCTTGCAATTTTTAGTTTAGTGGAAACTGCTCAGTTTTCTTCACCTTACTTTGAGTATTTCCCACTGTTATGCCTGTCCTCAAGGATAAAAAAAACAACAGCAACAAAATCACACATCTCTACTTCCACTATTACACGTAAAACCATTCTGGGAGCTGAATACAGTTTTGTATATATTCATTATTTCCTTTTTATTTTATTCTTAACGTTTTAGTCAAGTAGTTCAGTTCCTTCTGAAATCCTGAGTCTCTCTTTCTCTCTCCTGCCTCTCTTTGAAGACACATTGACGAGAGCATCTGTCCTGCCACCCAGTGGCCAATCCGGCCCAAACCACAACAGCCATAGAGAATCATACCTCCAGTATCAACTCTGTGCTACAGCTCATAATCAAACCTTACCAGCTATTTAGTCCTCTCAGTTTTTATTGACACAGAGCAAGTTTTGCAGACCCAGTCCAGTTTTGTTCCGGGGAAATTCTATCTGGCCTCATCTTTCCAGGGCCAGGCATCACACACCGCAGCAGGTAAAACATCCTGTCCTGCAGAACGCCCGTTTTCATGGGGGAGGGAAACAGCACTGCGGGTAGCATGATAACGTAGACCACAGAAGCAAGCGGGCAGAGCTCCATGAAAACACTGCCAGGCTTTTTGCCACACAAGGACTACCCCTGCAGTCTTGTCAGAGGTTGCTTACTTAGCTTATAGCAGTCCACCCCTCCAACGTCAAAGGTGTCGCCGCAAGACTGAGACCCCAGAGATGCCACAGAAAGCACCATCTCCACCCCTTTACCAAAGCGGTTCCCGGTTAAGTACCAACAGCAGGAATTGCTGCTGCCCACTGCTCTGGGCATCCGCCACCATCCACCCCACACAAAGGGCCAGCTGGGTATCTCCCCCATGGGCACGCCAACTCTGCAGACTCCTTTCAGGTGTCTTTTCAGGCAGAGCAGACACAGACCAGATGAGTTTCAAGCTGAAACACGACTTTGTCATGCAGGCAGAGAAAAAAGCTCTCAGAACTTGAGAGTTTTATTTCACAATCTGAAAAATGACACACAGCGTAGGTACAAAGACAAGGAGACGCTACAGTCCACAGCAGGAGCGGTGGTCAGGCACTCTCCCTGCACCTCTTTGCCAGGGACGGTGCTCTTGCACAGGCAGAGGTATCTTCTCCCCTCCCCAAAAGCGCACCGACCCCACAGACAGACATTTCTCCCACACCTCCTCTGAAGGAAGGCTACCAGCGTCCCACCTGCAGAATTAGCCAGAGACTTCTCAGCACCTTATCATGCCGCTGTGCTTTCAGTCAGAACGGCATTTTTGATTATAAGCAACTAAGGGCAGAACTAAAGTAAATCTCCATCAAAATGCAGCAAAACCATGACACTGTTCTTATTCCTCCGGCTTCTTTCCAGAGTCATTTACAAAATACCATTCCTCTCTAGGCCACTCCTAATGGACAGCCTTTCAAGATTTTTCAAATCCACAGCAGCATCTTCTTTAAGAGTTTAGCACCCAACACAGAGATGAAGGCATTTCTCCTTCTCCTAAGAAAGCCCAGCTCAATCTCTACTTTGCTTCCCATCTTCCCCACCCCAACTCACACCAACACAGCGCACGCACCTCCTCAAGCAACACTTTCTTTCACCAAAACACAGGACCTGTTTCTGAAGTCAACTGCCGGAGGGACCAGCGAGAACTGCTTGGGCTCTTCTACCTGTGACATTGAAAGGGATGTTGAAGTGGGATTTCAGTAGTGAACTCAACATGACAAACTCCAGCAGAGGTAAGAAAAACACATTTTTTAGGAACTAGTTCAAAACAGGGCCTAGGAGCACCACTAAGTGTTTCAGTGCCACATCCCCCCTCTCCAGTAACACCAGAGTCGCAGCAGAACTCTAATCTGTAACAATAAACGTATGAGGCACATACTGCCTGTAAAAGCAGAATATCCAAAACTGCAGGCAAATCCTCACTGGCACAGAGCAGCACACTTCAGTCCTCCTCAGGGTCTCTGTTGAAAGGGTGGTAACTGGAGCAACGGGATTTGCCACTGCCTCCTTTCTTCCTACAGAAGAAAGCTATCGAGTATTGCCATACATTTGCCTTTCTGCTCTGGCAGAGCCCTTTCTTCCGCAGGCCTCTCTGAAGTCCTTGGGAAGTGCGGAGTGCCCACAGCTCTCCTGTCCCACCCCCAGCGCTGGAGGCAACCCAGGGGAGAATTAGAGCAGTCGAGAAGCTGCTCTGGCTTGCGTTGCTGTGTGAACGCATGCCGACCACCTCCACAGACGCAAGGCTAACGGCAACCCACCAGCAAGGAACGCTTCTTGCACCAGCCTTCTTCAATACCTACATACTTTCGTGGGCCTAAGCCCAGGTCTCCCATGACAATTTTCATTAAGCTGCATTCTAAGTGATGATTTTTCAAAACACTCTGGAGATTGTCCTTTCTTAGCAGCTTTCTAACTGCTCAATCAATGCAAAGTATTATTTTTCCCACACAAATGGAAACTCATTGGTCTCAACCTGATATTACTCGGTGTTCCTCAAGAGTATCAGCCTTTTCTCCCACCTGACACTTCAAGAGCAGATGCAGCAGCTCAGCCATTTCCCAAGAAATTCTACACAAATTTGCAGTACCTGGAACTAGGTGCCTACACAGAAGTCACATCTCATGGGAAAACACACGTTTAAGGCCATCCCTCACACTCTGGTGTTGCTGGCCTTCTTTTGCATACATTTGTTTTCCTAGGTATAAGGATTAACAAAACCATGAATCATTTGGGTCAGTCTGCCACACCCTGCAGGTAATACTGCATAGCATGTTTTCCAAGTGTTCACGGCCCTGGGAGTCACGCTTGCCCACATTGAACAATAAATGCTCAATAATGCCCAGATCACAAAGCCAATACGCTGCTTGTGTGCACCAAATAGAAGGCAAAAGCACAGGAACTCCTATGCAACAAGGGTCCGAAGAAGCAGAAGAAGCTGCAAGTCGAAACCTGAGTCATCAGATCCCAAATTTGGTCCAGTTGTTTTGTGAGTACGAGTAGCAATGAAGACACACAGAGCGACAAACACAGCAATCCTCTTGGTGTCTTCAGGAAGAACCTAAATCATTAGGCACAGTCAGAAATGGTGAGCGTCCTCAGATCATGTGCCTGAGCTCAAAAAGGAAACGTTTCTCCTCCAGACTGGCACAACCTGTGGAAATAAGACTATCAGGAATGCTGCTGAGAAGGAGAGAGATTAAGATGGGCAGATCAAAAGTCAGCATGTTGCACCTTAACCTGCGGAGGGACAAGGGCAAAAGGTTACAGAATTTGCAAACGCGTGCTCAGGGAACAAAGAAATACTGGAAGCAAAGCCGCGGCTCCCCAAGGCTTGTGTCCTGGGCTCATGGGAAGGAAGCACGGCTAGCAGCTTGGAAACCTGCCAACCTGATGCTCAGGCTTTCCTGAGATAAGGCTCCAAGGCAATCCTCAACAGCTGTCTTTTCCCTCTACTTCCAGGAGCTGCAACAACAGAGAGGAAAGAAGGAGGAGAGAGACAATGGGGGAAAGAGGAATGAAACCAAGCCCACCAAGTGCCAAGGTATAGCCATCCCTGCTGAAAGGAGCACTCCCCCATTGTTTAAATCCTTCCTTTCTGCTCCTTGGCTCCGTCAGGATCCTGCCAGCCTGTGCTTTCAGCAGCAGCCTTTCTCTCCCGGGTGAAAGCAGAGCGCTCCAGCTCGCTCTTAGCTGCCCTTGAGCATCTGCCCGTGACAGCACACACACCCAACTTCACGCATCTCCTGCCACGGGCAGCCGAATCCCAGAGGCGTGCATGCAGCAGCTCTCTTCTCCCCCAAACACTCTTGCTGGCATGTTACCCACCTGCCTACTCAGAGGTCGACAACTGCTTAGAGGGTCTGCTATCTTAACCGGCAGTCAAGTAGTGCCAGACTATCCAGTCCACAAGCCAGCTGTAGCTCGCAAATCTCTGGGTGGGGGTTCAGCACACAAGTAAAAATTTTGCTGCCACCCACCCACTGATGCTCCGTGGATTCCCTCCTGTGCTGCAGCCCTGACTTCTGTGGCTCCCTTTGCTCAGGGGCACTTCAGACTTGCAGCAAATTGTGCTCAGATTCCAGCCCTTCAAATACAAGCCGCATGTTTTAGTCATTCCACATAGGGGAATCAACCCAAGATCACAGTACATCATCAATCAAGTTCATAAAGAAAAAGGCTGTTAGTAGGTGAGGGGTTTGGGGGTATTTTATAGGAAAGAGCACCTGCTCTTCCAGGTGTCTCAGCCTTCCAAGACCGAAGCGTGGAATACTAAGAACTACGTAGATACAGCATTTCCATCGCTTGAGCCTGCACTTGTTTGTGGCCTCAGAAGGGTCCGCACAGCTCCGTCATTTAAGAGAGCTGCTGCTCTAAAGGCAGGCACTCCAATGAAGAATTCTCAAGCAGTTCACCACACTCCATCATGAAGCTGCCTCTCCTGAACAATGCAGAAAACCAGGCTGCATATAAGGTGTTTCTAAGGAATCATTTTTCTGGTACTGGTTCAATAAGTCACACACCTACCTAAGCACTAAGGCTCTGCCTAAGAAAGCAACGACACAGAGAATTGCTCACACCACAACTAGAAAGTACAAAGTTAAATCTTATCAAAATGAAACGGAAATATTGGAACGGTCACAGGTTTGTTGTTGTTTTAGATTTGTTTTTTTTTTTAAATTTATTGGATGTCACCAGGTCTCTCTTTAAGCCATAAAGCACTGATTCAGCTGATGAAGAACATGACATGACATCATTGAGGCAATGAGCTCTGTGCTTGAGTTCTCTTCCCTCAACTCTGAAGGCACAGAGAGTCCCCACCAAGCAGCAGATCTTCTCTGTGCAACACCAGGGTGGGTCTGGCGTCATCTTCAACCACCCATTGGGTAGCTGAGGCAAGAACCGGCCGGGGACAGCAACCCGCCATGGGCCTTCCTGTCTGCAGACTGAACACCCCTCCTCCAGGCCCCAAGGACCTCGGTGGCCCTACAATGGACTCCTCCTGTCGCCCCTGCGCAGCAGCATGCACCAGGCCAGGCCCTCTGACACTGTGGCCGCTGTCCTGTTGAGGCCTGGCACAAGGAGGGGGCTGGAGCCCAGGGCACACCAGGGGACATGGAGGGCAGACCCACTGCTCAAGGGGCAGCCTTTCTCTCTGGAAGCAAAAGGGCCGCCCGCAATGGGGCCTTCAGGGCCTCAGGGGCCCGCCTCCCAGCCACAGCAACGTCCGTTGGTGACATCACCGGCTGGCCGTTAGGCAAGCAGGCAGCCCTGTGGCTGGCCCACAGCTCGCTCAGCAGCCGGACACAGTCACGCCAAGCCTGCTTGCGAGAGGAGGAGGCGGCCAAGGGAGGCGAGTGCCCACAGTGAGTGGCAACAGTGCCTACATTGAGTGGGCCCAGGGCCAAGAGGCTCATTGGAAGCCCTGAGGATGCCTCCCCAGACCAGGAAACGCCAGTGGGCTGGTGCCAGCAGCAGCAGCCCTGCCCAGAGAGATGAGCCCATGGAGGTCGACCCGCCACAGAAGAGGGATGAGGAAGAGCCCATGGAGGTGGATCCCCCCACAGATGACACAGAGCCCATGGAGGTGGATCCATCTCCCGCAGGCCTGGTGGGGCACACCACCACCACGGCCAGGCTGCCTCCAGCAGCACGCTGTCCAAAGCGCCGCAGGACCCTCGCAGGCTGCCAGGGACAGCCACAGCGCAACAAGCGGCGCCAGCCGCGCAGACGACGCTAGCCGTAAGTGGGCAGCGGATGGAGGGAGGTGATGGGTGCCCTCTGCTGTGTCCTGCTCTGGGTTCCCCCGTGCCAGACAGAGATGGCCATAGTGGAGAAAAGCCATGCCCCGGTGCCTCCCGGTAACCACCCAGCTTCCGTTGAGCTCCCAGTGTTTGTCAGTTGCAGCCAAGAGCCACCAGAGACAGCAGGATGGAGCTGTGCTGGCCCAAAGCAGCACCAGCAGCAGCATCCCGCATCCCATCCTTACTGTGGCTGCCTGGGCCGTGTCCTTGGGGCACGGCCAGGGTCCTCCAGTCCCGGGTGGAATGGGCCAGGCCAACTGCTGCTGTGGCTCTAGGTGGGCTCTCCCTGGGGCTCGGGGACACGCGGGCATGGCCGGGCCCCACAGCAGCAGCCTTTCACATACCCACCGCTCTCTGCTCTGCAGGGAGCCTCTCAGAAAGGGCACGGCGGTGCTGAGCATGGATGTATGGTTGAGCCAGGGCTGCAAGAGAAGCCAGAGGTGCCTTTGCCTCCTCCAGCAGAAGCTGCTCATTGCCAAGTTGCAGTAAGTGCCTGCAAGCCCAGCCGCCTTTCCCCCAGCCCTGTCCCTGGCAGCGGGGCAGGGACACCCTGGCACCAGCCTCAGCCCCCGGGGGCACCTTGCTGCTGGATGCACCCATGTCTGCCCCAACGGCAGGCGGGGGACAGGGCTCCGGCAGGCTCCACCTCCAGCTCCCTGCCTGCCTCTCCGCTCTTCAGATGTGGCACCACCCTGCGCCCACGGCTCTGCCTGGCCCTGGACCAGCTGTGGGTGCTGAGTGCTGACAAGGAGGCAGCAAGAGCAGAAAAGGAAGGAAGTGATGAGGATGGGACCTCCATCATCCTCTCCTGGCCCAGCAGCTCCTGCGTTGCCCCTTTCAGGTGAGTCATGGTGCCACGTCCCATGACTGGGCAGGAGAGGTTCCCAACTGGGCCCATGGCATCCTGTGAATGGCCTCTGCCCTCCGAGCAGAGCCTGAGCAGGGAGCAGGCAGCACGCTGGCACGGAGGAATAGGGGCATTTCTACATCCTGAATCCCCTGGTCACCTTTTGGTGCCCAGAAGGGAAGGGCAGAAGAAGCTGCAATGCCAAGAGAAAGGGAGAAGAGGCAGCTTGGGCTTGACCCAGCTCCCTCCCTGTCCCTTCCTGGTGCACAGGACACCAGAAGGAGACAAGAGAGCACGGGTGAGCTGCCTCCCATCCATCAAGCACCTGGAGAAGGAGCTGAGCCGCTGCCACGCTGTGAGTGTTTCTGTCCCTAACAACCGCTCCTCCAGCCGAGCAGCAGATGCATCGCTGCTCACCTTCTTCCACTCCTTCTTGCCCAGTGGAGGACATTCAATCCCAGGAGCCTGGAGAAGCTGCTAGAGGTGAGAATGGCCTTTCCCCCACCCATGGCTGTGCAGGATGTGTGGTGAGTGGGGTGAGCCCCGGAAGGCAGAGGGTCCCACCGCTAATGCTCTCAGGCTGCTGGTGCCGCCTGGCAGCTTGCCAGTGGCCCTTTCTGCTGTGAGGCTGCTCTCTAACCGCTCTCTGATTCTTGTAGGATGATCCCAAGCAAGCACCGCTGCTTGCCCCATCTGTCAATAAAGGAGGACATCACCGCTCAGGTAAGTTTTGGAAAGAAAGGCAGGGAGGGCCTTTTGTCCTCCTGCAAGCGGCACGTCTGCAGAATTGAGGATTCTGCTGCCCTTCACCCGGTGGATATCTGTGCCCATCACGCTGCAGCAGGAGAGAGCTCAGCCCTTGGTACCCTTCGACATTGCGGAGCGCTTGAGGTGCTTCCTGCTTCACTCCGTCCCCAGAACTAAATTGACCTCTGCTCCTCCGCCAGAGCCGGGAGGAGCCATGCTCACTTGTCCCTTGAGTGTCCCTATGCAGGTGTGGCAGCCCAAGGGAGGATGTCACCTGGAGGAGCAAGGGGACCCGCTGGGCAGCGGCTGCTGGACCTGGTTCTGCGGGGACACGGAGCCTCTGCTGCTGCCCACAGCTTGGAGGAGGAGGGCAGGGCGAGGGCTGGGCAGGGCTGTCGTGGTGGCATGCCGGCTCTCAGGAGCATCCCAGCTGGAACTGCTGAGCCAGAGCCGCGGTTCCAGCTGCTGGCCCCCTGCCCGTCCTGCCCCATCGCACCACGCTGCAGGCAGGGCAGGGCAGGGCAGGCTCTGGGAGCGCTGGGCTGGTGGTCTCCATTGACGGGCTCTTACTCTGTTTTCCTTTGCAGCGGGAGGGAGCAGCAGCAGCAGGAGGAGGAGGGGGCTGCCCTTCCCCCAGGTACAGGGGTAGCAGCCGTGGTGCACCAGGCAAAAGCTTTCCTGGAGGCACCACCCTCTCTGCTAGTCCTCAAGGAAGTAGAAGTGGCAGATACGGAGGCAGGATTGGAAATAGCAGAGGTATGGCAGGTCCACAAACACTGCAACAATGTGTCTCATGGAGGAGGGTATGTCTTAATAAGTCCAAGGAGCTGCTGTGCCTCTTCCCAGCATTCATTGCCATGTGGCTTTGTGTGTTTTTTTTTTTATCCCCCAGAACAGGGCAGTGTAAGTGAAAGTGGAAAGGTGGTTTCTCCAATGTGTTAGGAATGTGCTTATTCAAAGGAAATACCTACAAAATACCTGCAGAAGGACAGACTCCAAAAGCAAAGCCTGCCACCACAGAAGGGGGTGTTGCACCAAAGGGGTATCTGCAGAGTTCTGTCTCGGGAGGGCAGAAGAAACAGCAGGAGAAAGAAGTGGGCAAGCCTTTTCTTGCCCGCAGGGGACCGCAGGGTGTCTGCTGAATGGCCCCTGCAAATTAGCAGAGTGTCACACACCTGTGAGAACGTTGTGTTCGAAAGTGAGGCCCTTGGAAGAAAGGGCTAATGCCAACCAGCCCAAGGCACCTTCTCTAGAGAGCTAAGGGAGCAATTTGCCAAAAAGTCGCTTACTCCTCCAGGGCATCCCTTGCCACCTGCTAACGCCAACATTTCTGGTTTAGGACACGACCACTTTTCCTCCAACCGCCCCCGAGACCACGACAGAGTCCCTGCGATGTGCAGAAGATCAAAAGAACCTTTCAAAGGCACAAAGGTAAAAGGAGTGAGCTTGGGTTAAATGGAGAACTGATTGATCCAGTTGATCCTGGCTTTACCTCTCCAATCCACTGTGGGATGGAAAGGTTTGCAGGCTCCCTCCAGGAAACCGAAAACCAAAGCAAAAGGAAGAGACCAGAGGCCTGGGAAGAGGAGATGGAATGTAAACAAGAAGAAAAAAGAAGGAAGAGAGGAAGAAGACTGCGACTGAAGAGAAGAAGAAAGGTCCAGATGGTGAAGAAGCCCAGGTGAGTCCCAGGCTCTGCTGCCCATCTTTCCCAACTCCTTAAACTGCGCTAAGTCAGTCCAAGGGGCTGGCAAGGGTCGGCCAGGGATGGTGCCGTGCAGGCTTTGGGAAGAAGTCCATGGCAGCTCCCCAGGGGCTCCCGATGGAGCCCTGCTGCGTGGCACAGGCGCACTGTGCATCCCTGCAGACGCACAGTCTCAAAGCGCGTTCCCCATGGGGACAAGGCGCCAGAGCCACCCCCTGCTCAATGCCAGCTGGGCTAGAAACCCTTCCTTGCCGGCTGTGTTTCCCAAAGGAAGGGGAACCAAGTCCTGTCTCGTCCTGCCTTTGGGCTTTACCAGCGTTTTCTGACTCTGTCCTTGTAGGTGCCCGTTTCCTGTTAGTGCCTGAACCCCTGTGACTCCTGGGCTCCCGCATGCCATGTTCACAATAAAAGGATCTTTTCTCTCTTAATACAGTTGTGGATATAGTGTGCATGTGTCTTTAGTTTCTCTCTTTTTTTTGGTTGAGGCTTTCATTAAAGTAATTTAATTTGTTTTTTAAACTGGTGAGTCTCTTTTCTCTCTCATCCTCTCCCTCAGAGAGTTAAACTTACTGGAGTTGTGGGAACTTGTGCTGTGTGCCCAACTGCAAAAGATAACTTATGACGCCCTGGCAGAAACGCGTATGACATATCCTGCACCACAAAAGGGGTAACCTGTCCGGCCTTCCCCACCCAGACCGTTCCTGTTTTCTGTCTTTTTAACAGACATGATGTACTCCACCAATGCCATCATGGGACAAATAGCATCTGTCCTTGTTTGAAGTAAAACGGAACCGATTCTCTCTTCAGTCACTTCACTTTTTAGCTAAGCCTCTTCTAACTACTGCAGTGAGCAGCCTATTATGCAGAAACCGTTCACTCTCAGAGTGACGAGACCTGTGTTGATAGTTGATGCCAGGCATGGTATGCAGAGAGGCTCTTGCTTAGACTTAGGGCTATAACACCCAAGGGCAGATAACGTGGCTATTTGCCCCGTTGGAGGGTGGGAAGCGGAAAAGCGCAGAGGGGTCGCACCTGCGGGGAGGAGCGGACTAGACAGGTGACCCAAAATTGCCCAACAGGGGATTCCATCCCATCTGCCTCACGCGCAGTAGAAAAGCTGAGGGATCAAAGGGTCAGCCCTCTTTCTTCGATGGTCGACGCCTGAGGAGGACTCTGTCTGTTCGTGTGCATTTGGTCTCGATCCTGAATGCAGCTCCGGAATCCAGTTCCCATCCGTCACTGAGTCCAGTCTGGGGCTTCCCCAGGGCCAGCTGGCGAGGTGACTGTCATCCTGGCAGCTCGATACGGTTTTCTATACATTTCATTATTTCCTTTTTACTTTTCTATTAATATTTCATTAAAGCAGTTTAGTTCCTTCTAAACTCGTATGTCTCTCTCTCTCTCTCTCCTGCCTCTCTTTTTTTTTTTACAGAAGAGAGGGAGCGGGGAGCATCTGTCACTTGCCTTGTGGCCGTTTTGGCCCAAACCATGAGAGGCAGGTAGAGTGTTTACAGGAGAGAGAGCAATATTCAAAAGTGGCATGAAAACGGCGACTTGGCAATGTTATGGGTACGTGTAGACTCATGACGGATGCTATAAAAGATCTGGATCGGGGTATTTTCAGAAGGGCAGCTTATGAGCCAGTGTAATCCTGTAGTAACGGACAGCAAGAACGTAGCGCTGCAACAGAAAGATGGACAGCTTTTGGCAGTCAATTTTGTGCTTAGGTGTCTAAGTAGTTAGATTCTCAGGGAGATACTTAGAGAAGTACTACTTGAACTAAGTAGTTTCGATAACTAGGCAGACCTGGGCCGATGTGCAGAAAATTGGCGCCCCTGCTTAGTATCTGCCGCACGTTTGCACCCATGGTTTCTTTTTTGGTGAGCTAAAATGGTCGAGGCTTTGGGACAAACTGTCTCCTCCCATGTCTATCAAAACTGGACATGCCTTAGCACAACTGGGAGTGGTAGTTTTGTAATTTTAGTGAATTTGCTGCTGTTGGAGCTGTAGTCAAAATTAAGGAAGGAGTTTAATTACTTGCATAAAGGGAGAGCATGCGAGTAGTCTACTGACTTTGGTGTGGTCCCCAGAGCACGAGGGATTTGGGGACCACTTACTACTGGGTGTAGTTGAGAACTTCGTGCTGGAGAGTCACTGTCCTGGTTTGAGGTAAAACAGAACCAATTTTGTTCAGTAACTTCACTTCTTAGCTGGGCCTCTTCTAACTACTGAAGTTAACTGCATATTGTGCAGACAATGTTCACTCTCAGAGTGATAAGACCAATTGTTTGTAGCTGATGCCCAGACATGGTATGCAGAGAAGATCCTGTTCATACTTATTGCTATAACCCCCAAGGCCAACCAACTTTGTTATTTGCCCCGTTGGAGGGTCAGAAGTGGAAAAGCATAGTGGAGTCCCACCTGCAGGGAGGAGCGGACAGGACAGGTGACCCAAAATTCACCAACAGGGTATTCCATCCCATCTGCCTCATGCTCAGTATAAAAGCTGAGGGATCAAAGGGTCAGCTCTTCCTTCAACGGCCGACGTCTGAGGAGGACTCTGTTCATCTGACTGTGATCCCGATCCTGAATCCAGATCCAGAATCCAGTTCCCGTCCAGCCTGGGACTGCCCCAGTGCCAGCCAGTGACATCATTGTCATCTTGGGAGCTTGATACGGTTTTGTATATATTTTTCATTATTTCTTTTTATATTATTAATAATATTTCATCAAAGTACTTTAGTTCCTTCTAAACTCATAAGTCTCTTTTTCCTCCTCTGCCTCTCTCTTTGAAGAAGGGTAGAGGGGAGCACCTGTCGGTGCCATCTGGGGTGCCTCAGGTCCCCAGTAGTGGATTTTGGCCTAAACCACGACAGATTAATTGGCGCCCAACGTGGGGCCCAAGCAGTGCTCGATCAGACCTGTGATAAATTGCCCAAATAGTTTGAGTTCCAGCTTGCTCAGAGATTAGAACAGACAGCTTGCATCATGTCATTCTTAGACGAAATCTTGTATCATGCCTTTAAGCAGCTTTGTTCGACCTTAATGCAGTCAGCTTGGTTTAACCTGCCAAATGTGTTTCAAAGTTCATTTATTCTTTGGCTTTTTATGCGAAGGTTTAAAGGTGCTGTTTTGGTGTGGTTCGCAATTCAGATGTATAACACGATGAGTTGGGTAAGGGCTCTACCTGTATATCTCGGGCCTCTCGTGATGGATTCTGTGATTAATTATACTTTCGGTTCTACCTGGGGAATGTTTACTTCGCCCTTTGATAATTATGCTAATGTGACACCATCAGAGGTGGGGCACGGCAACCTTCTGGGCTCTGAGGATAAGGATTGGTGCCCTGTTAAGACCGTGCTTTTGTTGTCAGTTTTCCTGAATGTGATGCAGGGGTGGTTTCATGTGAAACACCGGTGCAGGGAGAGCAGTAGGGGGACCGGGCGCTGCCGCCACTCAGACCCGCGCAGCCGCTCGGCGATCTGCAGCGGCGCAAACCGCGGCCCCGCCCGGCCCGGCCGCAGCCGCCCCCCCCACCGCAACGGCACAGGCGCCTGCACCGCCGCGCCGCCGCCGCCTGCAGCGGCACCGGTACCACCGGCAGCCGACCCCCCCCCCCCCCCCCCCCCCCCCACACCGCAACGGCACAGGCGCCGCCGCCGCCTGCAGCGGCACCGGTACCACCGGCAGCCGACCCCCCACACACACACACACCGCAACGGCACAGGCGCCTCCGCCGCCTGCAGCGGCACCGGTACCACCGGCAGCCGACCCCCCCACACACACACACCGCAACGGCACAGGCGCCTCCGCCGCCCGTCCCGGCGCAAGCCCTGCCCCCGCCCTGCAGCGGCACAAGCCACGCCGCCGCCTGTCCCGGCACAAGCTACTCCAGCCACTACGAGCAGTACCAAAACTACTCAATCTCCATCAAAATCGGTACAAGCTGCCCCAGTAACCAGGAAGAAGAGAAAGCAGTCAGATCGTTCCCCTGTCGCTCACGACAAGGACCAGCTGTCCCAAGACAGCTTGGGAGGGAGTTCTGAAGGAGATCCAGGAGAAGGCCCTTCTAGAGTAGATCCAGGAGAGGGTCCTTCAAGCAGCCAGGGACCAGGTTAGGAAAGCTAAAGGCCTGAAAGAATTAAATCTTGCCAGAGAGGTCAAGGGCAACAAGAAAAGCTTCTACAGGTATGTCGGTAATAAAAGCAAGACTAGGGAAAATGAAAGGAAGAGGAAAACATTAAAAATAGAAATGATCCAGAAAAAGCCAGGTCACTGAAGCCTACAAACAACTTAATACCTTGCAAATGGATAATGTTAGTTATACACGAATTTCAAGTCTTTGATCTAAAACACAGGACACAATTATAGTGTTGATCTTCTCTGCTAAAAGTTTGCTCCTAGCAAGAAAAAAAGCTCCTATAGAAAGTTCTTATTTCGGACAAAAGATGCTTAAGCACAAGGTGCATTAAACACAGTCGAACCACATCCATTTTTAGAAACACTTCGTGTCTGTTTCACAGATATTTATGGCCTACACAGTTGATTTGATTTCTCAGGCGCAAAGGATATTGCATTCTTCCTGACCTACACTATGTATTTTGAACCTGGGGCGTTTCCACACAAACAGATTGTTGAACCGAGTCCTGTGAAAGTCAGTGTGCCTCTGAGCAGGTGAAGAGCCTGCCAATACAGATGAGCCTAAAGGTAAGGATTGGAAGCCCACGTGCTTATGTTGTAGTATCGGAGGCTTATTTGCAAGCCAAGATGAGTCCACACTTAATTCTGACAGCAGGATGAAATAGATCAGCCTTTCAAGGTCCACAGGCCACTTGCTGTGCTTGTTGGGGACGGCAAACACTCCTTCATTAATGAGCGTGTACAGAGTTGGAAGTTTAACTTTAACGCTGCTTTACAGTTTGGGGATTTTCACTGCATCTCTTTTTTACGCCAAACTCTGTCTTTATTTTAAGAACTGCAACGTGACAGCGTCCTCCTTTATTCCCTTAACAATCAAACCAACTTTCGATTTAACTTAAATGGACATTTGTTCCTTAATGGAAAACTTTGTCATAATTTTGTCAATATCGTCCCAGAGCAGTTCCGTTTACCTATACAGATCGGACCTTGCAGACTATCTATGGAAACGACATCGCAGTTACTGTGGCTCTTCTCCTTTACTGATATCGGTCAGTGCTGTCTTGTCTCTCTGTCTTACTCTTTTCCACGCTGCAAAAAGGAAAAAGCAGACCTCGAAATCAATGCGAGTTCCTCTTTTCCCCAAATTAATCCTCAGGCCTCCTCTTTTGAGAGTGAGGGGAACAGGTCTCTCTGAAGAGCAGCAACAGTGACACCCAGTGGCCACCTACAAATTAGACTTGAAACAGCCCTCAGGGCACAGGAGGTCTGTGTTGTCTACCACTGAAAGTGAACAGCTCGAAAGAGTAGTTTAAAGTCATAACGGCCTGGGCAAGCTGGAGAGGCGGAGCTGCCGGCATCCCCAGCAAGGGCAGCTGTGGGGGTGCTGGGGAGCTGGCCCACGTTGTGTGTGGCAGGGCTGCCGGAGGGGGCTGGGCTGGGTGCAGGAGACCCTCCCCGGGAGGCAACAGGGCTGCCCTCCCACCCCCCAGGAGCATGGATGCCCTTCAGCTCCAGCACATGGTGGGCCCCCCTGCCGCACATTCGTGTCACAGCGTTGACAAGATCGTTCACAAACATCGCTGTGCGCTTACGTAGCAGGAGCCACAGGAGCCAGACCAGGAGATCTTTGTCCGGTCCAAAGCTGACGAGGCAGGACAAGATAATGTCCTCTGCGATGGACGCCTGCTGATGGTGGTCCTCAAACATCAGCTCCAGCACCTGGCGCAGCCAGGGCAGCAAGTGTTGCAGGAGAAGCGAGTACTCCGCGAAAAGGCTTGCCCATTCGTGAGCCTCGAGCCTGTCCACTACAGCCATGGTCAGCTGTCCAGCAGCCCGTGGTGGAGAAGCTGCAGGGCTGTGGGGGGCCTGGTACGGGACGGCTAGTGATGCTGGAGGTGGTCTGACGGGATACTGTGGGAAGTAATAGTCCGTCTGCACTGAAGGTATGACGGCATCCACCTCCCTCTTGCAGAGGGGGTACTCGGGCTTTATCTCAGCCCACCGCCAGAAGCAGACGAGACAGAAGTGGTGGCAGCATGGCAACACATAGCTGGCTTCCTCCCAGCTGTCCAGGCATATGGGACAGTGGTCGTCCAGCTCTGTGGCCATGCTGTCTATCTGGGGAGGTGGGCTGGGGAGAGACAGCGATCACAAGCTGCTCCCTCTCACTGGTCCTCGCAGCAGCAGATGTCGCACTAGAAAAGGAAGCGAGGCCATGCTCATTGGCTGGCCTGGGCAGGGGTGGAGGAAATGCCCAGGCCCCTCAAGAGGGAAACCCTCCCAGTTCCCCAGGGTGAGGTTTCCCCGTACAGCTCACCTCTGCTGCTGCAAGCACGCCTCCTGGCTGCCCCGGCTGCCCGAACCTGGCAGGGCCGGGGAAAACCAGAACCCATCGCTCAGTGATGTCACTGTCCCTTCCTCGGGGACATGGCAATGGGCTGTCCTTGCCCACGGCGCTTGCCCTGGCAGTGCTGCGGACCCAGCACATGCCTCGGGGGTTACCGCAACGCCACTGCTCATTCCGTCTGCCACCTCTGGTCCCGTGCTCGGCGTCAGTGTTTCATGCCAGTCAGTGAGGTCTTGGCTGTGTCTTCCCAGGGTCCCGTCAGGTTCCGGTGGCCGTGGTACATATCTCCAGGCACATACAGCAAGAGGGTTCATTTGATAATGTCCCATGCCTCCCTGGGAGGCTGCAGGACAACGTCCCACAGGCTGTCCACGTACTCCAGGACTGTTGGCCAGCCCTTTGGGCTCCCCTGCTTCCTCCCACAGCACATCGAAGAACCAGCGCCTAAGGACAAATAGAAAGAGGGGAAGAGGCCTCCAAAGGCTGTGCCTCTCGTCCTCTGCCTCACCTCCAGGAATTCTTTTCCAGACTGGGTGGAAAGACATGTTCAGCTGCTGAGAAATATGCGCCTATGACACCATACACGGGAATGGGTGAAATCAGTTCTATTTTGAAATAAAAATCTTCCTCCCCGCCTTGCTTTGAACTTTGCAAAATTTTTGAGATTTGTTGCTCCTGTTTACAACAGAGGATTTTATCTGGGATGCCCTGAATACCCCAGGGAATGCTCACAAACTCTGCGTGGAGACCAGTGATGCAACTTGATCAAAACAATTCAAGGATAAGATTACTTACCATATTGCATGGCCCTTCTCCTCGCTCACAGTGCGTTTTAGGGGGCACATTGCTCTTCAGGAGTTAAAATCATTCCATTTCTAAATGAATACAGTGTGCTATAGGGAGTCTGGAAGCAAAGCATGGCCTCTACCTGTTTCTATATCCCCAGGTTCTTTATTTGAGTCTGACATTCTAACATATGTTGCCTCACGTTCTAACGTGATATACGTTTCCGCATGGGGAAACATATAGAAAAAAGAGCGAATGCCTTGCACTATGAGAAGCTGTCCTCTAATTTGATGGTATAGTTATAACCTGCTGTGCACGTGGTCACAAAGCAACCAACAAAGACAAGAAAAACAAGCCAGCAAGCAAAGTCTCACAGTCTCTCCCCACGCTTCAGCACTGCTGGCCAGCCCTCTTGGGCTCCCCTGGTTCCCCCCACGGGGAGTCAGGGGCAGCACTTGGCTCTCTTGCAGGGAGTTTTTCCAATTTTTCTCCCCTAGCCAGAGGGCACAAGGCTGATCACCTCTGCTCAGCACCCATCAGGCCTCATCTGGGCACTGCGTCTTGTTTGGGGTTCAGCAATGGGCCCACGTTTTCTCTAGTGCTTGAGAGAACAGACCGGTGAATGTAGCATTACAGCGTTGGTGGATAAGGGAAGAGCAACTATCACCTACCCGGAAAGGATTTGACGCTGTCACACACAACGTTCACGTCTCCCAGTTGGAGAGACATGGGTTCCACGGATGGACTACTCGGTGGAGAAGGAATTGGCTGGGTGGCTGCACTCAAAGAGTTGCGGTCAACTGATCAATGTCCAAGTAGAGACCAGTGAGGAGCGGCATTCTTCAGGCGTCGCTATTGGGACTGGCGCTGTTTAGCGTCTTTGCCGGTGACATGGGTGTTGGGATGGAGCGCACCCTCGGCAAGTTTGCCAATGGCACCCAGCTGCGTGTTGCAGTCGACACGCTGGAGGGAAGGGATGCCATCCAGAGGGACCTGGACAGGCTGGAGAGGCGGGCCCGTGCCGAGCTCGTGATGTACAACAAGGCCAAGTGCAAGGTCCTGCACGTGGATCAGGGCAATCCCATGCACAAATACAGGCTGGGTGGAGAATGGATTGAGAGCAGCCTCGCCGAGAAGGACTTGGGGGTGCTGGCTGGTGGGAACCTGCTTAGCATGAGGCGGCAATGTGCGCTCACAGCCCAGAAAGCCAACTGCCTCCTTCTGGTACCTTCCTCATCACCACCTACCTGAAATATCAATAGTGGGTAGTAAGCTGATGTCTTAACCAGGGAAGGGAGTTTTCTCTGTATGTCCTTAATTCTGGCGCCAGGCAGGCAGCTGACTTCCCTGTGGGATGTCTCCGGTCTACAGATAGGGCCCTCTGTTCCCCTCAGAAGGGAGTCACCTACTACAATTACCTTGCTTTCTTTCTTGGTTGAGGAAGTCCTGAGGCGTGGGGGTGGGTGCCCAGCACTGGGCATCTCACTGGAGGGATCATCCTTTCCATCCTCAATCGCCTGGTCCTCGATTTCCAAAGCCCCATACCTATTATGCAAGGGCAATTGGGATGGTGAGGGGGGCTGTGAGGGGTTTCGCTTGCCTCTCCGAGGAGGGATCTGACTCCACTCCCCCTTATCCCTTGAGTTCTCTCCTTCTGCAAACTGATGAGCAAACCGATGAGTTGAGCAAACTGATAAACTGTTTGATAAACTAACCAAGGTGGAGGAAAAACTCCTTCTTTCCCTGCACAGACCCATGTTGCAGCTGCTAAGAAGAAACGCCCTCCTACTCAAGAGAAAAAACACCCTCTGACTCAAGAGAAATCAAACCCGATACGAGATATCCTGTGGTTTTGCCTCTGTGAATATGGAGAAGACATGAAGAAACGGGATGAAGAACCTACGTCAGCCCTACAGGCACGGGTGCTTGAGTTGCAAAATGAAGCAGATAGAAGAAAGGATTCTTACAGGAGGAAGGCTGCTCTGACCTACGGTAGGCGATCCTACGGACCAGGTAGGAACCGATCTGATAATCGTAGGTACTACGGTCAACGTTAGAGGTGCCCTGCCTCCGGCCAGGAGGAGGAGAGGGACAACCGAATTTATTGGACTGTGTGGATTCGATGGCCTGGCACATTAGAGCCACAAAAGTATAAAGCCCTGGTGGACACTGGTGCACAGTGTACCCTATTGCCCTTGAATCATAAAGGGGCAGAAACTGTCACCATGTCTGGAGTGACAGGCGGATCTCAAGAACTGACTGTATTAGAGGCTGAAGTGAGCCTACCTGGGAATAAATGGGAGAAACACCCCATTGTTACTGGTCCAGATGCTCCGTGCATCCTTGGCATAGACTACCTCAAGAGAGGGTGTTTTAAAGACCAAAAAGGGTATCGGTGGGCTTTTGGTATAGCAGCTGTAGACACTGAGGATGTTACACAGCTGTCTACCTTACCCGGTCTTTCAGATGACCCTTCTGTTGTGGGACTGCTGAGGGTTGAAGATCAGCAGGTGCCAATTGCTACTGCCACGGTGCATCGACGACAGTATCGCACCAACCGAGACTCCCTGATTCCCATCCATCCCCTGATTCGCCGGCTAGAGAGCCAAGGAGTGATCAGCAAAACTCGCTCACCCTTTAACAGCCCTCTATGGCCAGTGCGAAAGTCTGACGGGGGACTGGAGATTAACAGTAGACTGTCGTGGCCTGAATGAAGTCACACCACCACTGAGTGCTGCTGTGCCAGACATGCTACAACTTCAGTATGAACTGGAGTCAAAGGCAGCCCAATGGTATGCTACAATTGTCATTGCTAATGCCTTTTTCTCTATTCCTTTAGCAGCAGAGTGCAGGCCACAGTTTGCTTTCACCTGGAGGGGTGTCCAGTACACCTGGAATCGACTGCCCCAGGGGTGGAAACACAGCCCTACTGTTTGCCATGGACTGATCCAGACCGCACTGGAGAAGGGTGGAGCTCCAGAACACCTACAATACATCGATGACATCATTGTGTGGGGTAATTTGGTGGAAGAAGTTTTCCACAAAGGTAGGAAAATAATTAAGATTCTTCTGAAAGCAGGTTTTGCCATTAAAGGAGGTAAGGTCAAGGGACCTGCACGAGAACTCCAGTTCTTGGGAATTAAGTGGCAAGATGGCCGTCACCAGATCCCAACGGATATGATTAACGGAATAACATCTATGTCCCCACCTACTAACAAAAAGGAAAGACAAGCCTTTTTAGGTGTTGTGGGTTTCTGGAGAATGCATATCCCAGGTTATAGCCAGATTGTGAAACCTCTCTATGAAGTGGCTCGAAAGAAAAATGAGTTTCTGTGGGGCCCTGAGCAATGACAAGCCTTTGAGCAAATTAAACAAGAGATTGTGCATGCAGTAGCCCTTGGAGCAGTCCAAACTGGACGGGACATTAGAAATGCGCTCTACACTGCAGCCGGGGACAATGGCCCTACCTGGAGCCTCTGGCAGAAAGCACCAGGGGAGACTCGAGGTCGACCCCTAGGATTCTGGAGTGGAGGATATAAAGGCTCCGAGGCCAACTATGCTCCAACTGAGAAAGAAATCTTGGCAGCATATGAAGGAGTTAGAGCTGCTTCAGAAGTAATTGGTACTGAGGCACAGCTCCTCCTGGCGCCCCGATTACCAGTACTGGGCTGGATGTTCAAGGGTAAAGTTCCTTCTACTCATCATGCCGCCGATGCTACCTGGAGTAAGTGGGTTGCCTTAATCACGCAGTGAGCTCGAATAGGAAAGCCAGATGGCCCAGGAATTGTAGAAGTCATCACAAATTGGCCCGAAGGCAAAGACTTGGGGAAGGCACTAGAGGAGGTGGTGACACGTGCTGAGGAAGCTGCACCATATAATGAACTGTCAGATAATGAGAAACAGTATGCCTTGTTTACTGATGGGTCTTGTCGTATTCTAGGAAAACATGGAAGGTGGAAAGCTGCTGTGTGGAGTCCTACACGACAAGTCACGGAAGCTGCTGAAGGACAAGGTGAATCGAGTCAATTTGCAGAGGTAAAAGCCATCCAGCTGGCGTTAGATGTTGCTGAACGAGAAAAGTGTCCAATACTCTATCTCTATACTGACTCATGGATGGTGGCAAATGCTCTGTGGGGGTGGGTAAAGCAGTGGAAGCAGAGCAACTGGCAGCGCAGAGATAAACCCGTCTGGGCTGCTGAGCTGTGGCAAGACATTGCTGAGCGGCTAGCGAACCTAGTCGTAAAGGTACATCACGTAGATGCCCACGTACCCATGAGTCGGGCCACCGAGGAACATCAAAACAATCAGCAAGCGGATCAGGCTGCTCAAATTTTCCAGACAGACTTGGACTGGGAACATAAAGGTGAACTATTCTTAGCTCAGTGGGCCCGTGACACTTCCGGTCATCAAGGAAGGGATGCAACATATAAATGGGCCCATGACCGAGGGGTGGATTTAACCATGGACACTATTGCGCAGGTTATCCGCGACTGTGAAACATGCGCCGAAATCAAGCAAGCTAAATGGTTAAAACCTTTGTGGTATGGGGGACAGTGGCTGAAATATAAGTATGGGGAGGCTTGGCAAACTGATTACATCACGCTCCCTCAAACTCGCCAGGGTAAGCGCTATGTGCTTACAATGGTGGAAGCAAGCACCGGATGGTTGGAAAGCTCTGCCGTACCCCATGCCACTGCCCGGAATACTATCCTGGGCCTTGAAAAGCAAGTCATGTGGCGACATGGCGGCCCAGAAAGAATTGAGTCAGACAACGGGACTCATTTTGAAAACAATCTTATAAGTAATTGGGCAAAAGAAGATGGCGTAGAGTGGATATATCCTATCCCCTATCATGCACCAGCTTCTGGGAAGATTGAGCGATACAATGGACTGTTAAAAACCACCCTAAAAGCAATAGGAGGGGTGGAACTTTTAAAAATTGGGACAAGCATTTAGAGCAAGCTACCCGGCTAGTTAACACCAGGGGATCCATCAATCGAGCTGGTCCTGCTCAATCAGACCTTTTACATACTGTAGAAGGGGATCAAGTCCCTGTGGTGCATGGAAGGAATTTGTTAGGGAAAGCTGTTTGGGTTTTTCCTGCTTCAGGCAAAAGCAAACCCATTTGTGGGACTGTTTTTGCTCAAGGACCTGGATGTACTTGGTGGGTGATGCTGAAGGATGGAGAAGTTCAATGTGTACCTCAAGGGAATTTAACCCTTGGTGAGAATACTCAATCCAGAGCAGTATGATGCTGATCACTACATAATACTAACAGTGTTCCATACGTGCTTTTCAGGATAATAGAGAGGTGATGAAACCTGAGATAGCTTCATCAAGTGGCATCCAGCAAGCTCTTCAAGATGAACATGCTATCCGTGGGCACAAACCAGAGTGAATTTCGTACCATCTTTCCTGCCCTGAGATGAGATCCTGCAATCATGAACTAAATGGACTTTTGCATATAACTTTTGTAGGTAAATGTAAACCATAGATGAGTGACCTGCATGTATCCATCTCATATATATAATCTGTGTGTGTGTAAATTTGATAGATAAAAGTAATAGTAATCTGAGCAAGATGCAAATGGTATGGAATAAGGGGTGGAATGTCCTGGTTTGAGGTAAAACAGAACCAATTTTGTTCAGTAACTTCGCTTGTTAGCTGGGCCTCTTCTAACTACTGAAATTAACTGCATATTGTGCAGACAGCGTTCACTCTCTCAGAGTGATAAGACCACTTGTTTGTAGCTGATGCCCAGACATGGTATGCAGAGAGGCTCCTGCTTATACTTATTGCTATAACCCCCAAGGCCAACCAACTTTGTTATTTGCCCCGTTGGAGGGTCAGAAGCGGAAAAGCATAGTGGAGTCCCACCTGCAGGGAGGAGCGGACAGGACAGGTGACCCAAAACTCACCAACAGGGTATTCCATCCCATCTGCCTCATGCTCAGTATAAAAGCTGAGGGATCAAAGGGTCAGCTCTTCCTTCAACGGCCGACGTCTGAGGAGGACTCTGTTCATCTGCCTGTGATCCCGATCCTGAATCCAGATCCAGAATCCAGTTCCCGTCCGTCACTGCGTCCAGCCTGGGACTGCCCCAGTGCCAGCCGGTGACGTCATTGTCATCTCGGGAGCTTGATAGGGTTTTGTGTCTATTTTTCATTTTTTCTTTTCTTTTATTATTAATACTTCATTAAAGTACTTTAGTTCCTTCTAAACTCATAAGTCTCTTTTTCCTCCTCTGCCTCTCTCTTTGAAGAGGGGTAGAGGGGAGCATCTGTCGGTGCCATCTGGGGTGCCTCAGGTCCCCAGTAGTGGATTTTGGCCTAAACCACGACAGTCCCGTAGCTTGTGAATTTGACTGGTTTCCCTGTGCCATGAAGTCGATTTTAACCCGACTAAAGCAAGACATGTATTTAAAGTGAAATCAAAGTGTGCTAACCTTTGTATACAGAAAACAGTTGGAGTTCTTCTCTATCTCAGATCTTTGGCAGCAGAGGCATTGCTTTCTCATGGAGGCCGGCTCCGTGTGTACGTGTGCACAGAAAGGAGGAGCGGTGGGGCAGGGTGTCAGTGCACTCCTGAGAAGCTGTAAAACATTTGGTCCGGTCTCAGTGCGCAGCTGCAATAGCTGGGAAAACGGGAGGAAACCAAAGGCGGCAATGAGAAGACAGCTGTATCAGCCTGAGTATTTGATGAGCCATATACATAGCTCACAGTTAACCTCAAGTGGTAACATGAAGGAAATGAAAATGTTTCTTCTGGGGACAATGGGGCACAGGGGTGCTGACAGTTGGCCTGATGGGTGTTATCAAAAGTTGGAGACAAGTCCCCTTGATTGGCCGGAGCAGACGCCCAAAGGCTGTACTGGGTTGCCCATGGATGGCAGCGGGAGCTGTCCAGGGACGGGATCAATTGTCCCAGCAAAGGCAGTCTGGTTGCCCAGAGTCTGCACTGAGCTGCCCACGGGTGGCCCCGGGTTGCCCATCAAGAGCACCGGGCACCAAAGGGCTGCATCAGGTTGCCATAGCGGCTGCAGGGAGCTGCCCAGGCAGAACCCGGTCCCTGAGCGCCCTGCGCCCCTGGCAACCCTGCCCTGGTTCTGTGTCACACAGGGCACTGGGGACGCTGCAGTGTCTGGCAGTGCTGCCACCGAACCCCACAGCACAGCAGGGAGTAGCCGCCCTCCCGGGCACTCCCAAGCCTCTGGAGGTTTCAGGTGAGTATGTACCATTATGGGAAAGTATTTTTTATGCAAACTTCCCATTTTTGAAGGACTCAAGTGGCTTTCATGCTGTAACAGATGGGATTGAGCACATGCTTTGAGTCAAACCCCACTCCCACCCAGGCATCTTGTTGCAGCACACCAGTGTCCTCACCTTTCACTGGGCTCTGAGCCAGGCTGGGAGCCGTGGGGAGGGGATGGGGTACCTCCTGAGTCCCCTCCTGAGGGTTTGGCCTCAGATGCGGTGTGTTAGGGACATTTGCTGGCCCTCTGCATGATGTTTCTGACAACAACTGACTGATACCCTGAATCTGAAAAGAGCAGTAGCACCCACAATGCCGTATGCAGTTCTCGGTAGCAAAATCTTCACGTGTGGCCATTCCTCCTAGGGCTCCTGCAAGGCTGCTGTTTACACACCCCTCTGAAAAGACTGTCTGGGATTTCTCCTTTCCAAGTGCATCGATTTTACGTCAGGTGAGGCGTAGGCATTTTTCTTCCTTTGCAAGTCAAGAGAGGGCTGTTCTCTTGAGACTGAAATAGCTGGAGGGGGGTCAAATTTGGATATAGATCTGCAAAGCATCAATGCAAGTGAAGGTGGGGGGTGAGGATTGAGTCCCTGACCCACCAATCACACTGGGTTGGTCCAAAGGGGCGCAGCTATCGGGGCTGGAAAGGGCACTTTGAAAGAGAAAAGGACATCTGGAGTACTAGAAGATCAGCACATACGCCAACCAAAAGAAGCCAATGAACACAAGACAATCACCAGCTACACTTTCACGGGATTGACAGATTTGAGGAGAATGAAGGCTAATATCTGTCATTCTCCTGAGCAGCCATGCTTTGCTTTTCTCCGCATTTCAATACTTGAGGCTAGATACTAAACAAATTCAAATCCCTTTCCGGATACAAATGCTTGGGGTGCTGTGAGAAGGCATTTGCTTTCAAGAGTTTTAGGCCTGTACAGGTGACCTGTGGGTGCTGTGTGCATTGCTGTTTGTGTTAGAAGCTGCATGTGTTGCTGTAAGAAGGAAGGCAAGTGCAGGAGCTGACTGAGGGAAGTTGTCTTCTATCTCCTCCTCTGTGCAGGACAAGTACTTGAAGAGCAGTGGTCAGGAATGGAGGCTGTCGGCTTTCCCTTAACGGCAAGACATGCCAAGGTTCTGCCTGCCATCAACACCATGACTGCCAGCTATAAAGACCGTTTCCCGTACTACCCGTTGCCTCAGAGCTCCAGCCTCCCCTGGATGCCCAGCACCTACTCTAAAAGAGATGCCATCAAACCAACTTTGGCTCCCTTTTCCAAAACTTCCCAGGGGATGACCACCAGCGAGAAGCTCCCTTACATTTCCAACAGAACAACCCTCTTCACCCGCTACACCCCTGATGACTGGTACAGGTCCAACCTGACCAAGTACAAAGAGTCAGAGACTTCCCGGCACAATGCGGAGGCTCTGAGAGTTGATACCACCCGCATGATTGGGGATAAATACCAGCAGACAAAGAAAACACAAGAAGAAAGCACCAAAAGCCTGGGAGGACGTGTGAATGCTATTGAGTTTTGGAAAGGGGAGCTCTGCCGTGAGCTGGATGAGATGATCGGGGAGACCAACACGCTCACAGACATGAAGAAGAGACTAGAAAGAGCCTTGGCCGAGACGGAGGCCCCTCTCCAGGTAAGCACTCTGTCCAGTGGGCTGCAAGCTGTAGCCTACTGCTGGAACAACTGCAGCCATTCAAATGTCTAACTAAGTTCCACTGCAGCTCCGCAAGACCTAGAGAGTTTTTATGAAGAGACCATAAGTTAAGTTTGCAATGTCTTCCCATCTGCTGCATCCCCTATCAGCCCGTTATGAGCTCATCACAACTCCATTTGCTTAACCAAATATTTGTGTAGGCGGAACATCCAAATTCCTGGAGTGGGATACAGAAGCCCATGTCTTCCTACAACACCCTGGGGAGGTCAGCATCAAGGCTGACACAGGTGCCTGTGCCACAGCTCTGGTTGCAGCCGGGACATGTGTGCTCCCTCATGTTGATTTGATGTGTATGGTGCAGTTCGGTTGCTTGTAGTCAGCTGAAGCAGCCGCCCTGGGCACTTTGTTCCCCTGGTGTCCCCTCTGTGCCCGCCTAGAATTTCTTTTCTTCCATTTCTTGAGATGGGGACTCTCTCTATAGAGAATCCTGCCCCTGCACCGACAGTGATGGCATGTCCCCAACAGGTCGCTCAGCAGTGCTTGCTTCAGCGGGAGAAGAGGATGGGCATTGACCTCGTCCATGATGATGTGGAGAAAGAGCTCTTCACGGTAAGTTGGGCCACCCAGATCATGTGTTAAAGCCAGTTTTACCTAAACTGCCCTACAGAGGCTTTGCAGCCTTCTTCCCTACCTGGCTCCTTACTGCTGGGGAGGTGCTCAGCTCTTCAACCCCCCAAAACCTGCTGGGCCAGGGGATGGTGTTCCCCCAGGCAGCAGCATGCCCACGCCATGTGGGTATGACTTGGCCGTACAGAGGATGGAATAGCTGAAGAGCAGCTGCGTGTTTGTGTAGCGTGTGGGGGTTCTGTGTCCCTCTTCAGGGAGTAGTGCACTAAAGACATGCACGCAGTTTGGGGGCACTTTCTCCACTCCCTGCCTGTTTACTCTGGGCAGAAAGACAAGCAGGCAAGTTCTTGCTGTGTGCTTGGTTGGGGAGGTCTGAGGGGACGAGTGGCATCAGGACAACTGAGTACAGACACTGATGATGGGGCCATGTGTCCTTTACCCAGGAAGTCAATGTCATCAGGTCGTGCCAGGAGAAGATGCAGCGGTACCTGGATGAAGCCAAAGCCCAGCTCACGTAAGGAGGAGCTCCTTATGTCATGCCCTAGGGCTGATGTGCATTTGCAGTTGTGATGTGGACCCCCAGCAGACCCCGACCTCTCCCCACACCCTGCAGATGGAAAAGCCAGGCGGGCTCCCCGGGAAGTGGGCAGTGATGCTCATGGGATGACAGAGCTGCGTGGGAGGGAGCTGCGGGGAACTGGAGCGGGGAGGAAGCCCTTCCACCTGAACATCCCCAGCGATGGCTGTTGTTTGCATGTTGAAGGTCCAACAGGGCGGCCCAGCACGAGCTGGAGAGGGACCTGGCCCACAAGCAGGCGGCCCACCGCATCGATGACAAGTGTCACCACCTGAGGAGCACCTCCCACGGCATCAGCTACTACCCAGCGGTGGAGCGGGTCGATGCCACGTGAGTGCACGCTGGGCGGCACGCCAGCAGCAAGCTGTGCCCGGGATGCACGGTGCCTCTCCCTGGCAGGGAGCTGCTTGTCCCCAGCCCACTGTCAAGGCACGTCCATCCCGCCTGGAGACAGCTGCCTGAGTGGGACCGTTTCTCTCTGCTTATTGTTATTCTTACTGTTATTGTTATTGTTAACCTTACCTTTATTCTTACCCTTACTCGTACTCTTCTTCTCATTCCTATTTTCTGTTGTTGTTGTATTAAACTGTCTCTATCTCCACCCGTGAGTCCTGGTCTTTCTCTTTCCCCTCCATTGAGAGTGGCTGTGTGGTCCTAGCTGCTGGCCAGAGTTAAACCACAACCTATGCTCAAATTAAAGACGGAGATTTCAGATACATTTAATCAGTGCTGCTCCCAGGCAGGCTTCATGCCTGCCCACGTCCAGCTTCAGCACTACGGGCTTACCGGGGCTTCTTCTTCCCCCTCACCTCCTGAAGGATCTCGGTGCCGGACTCTTGGGCCAAGATCACAGACGACAACATCCTCCGCTCACAGAGCCAACGGGCGGCCTCCTCCAAGCTGCGGGACAACATCGAGAACCTGCTGGTGGTGGCGGCAAACGAGATGTGGAGCCAGTTCAACAGGGTGAACATCGCCTTCACCAAACGCATCAGCGAGACAGCCGATGCCAAGAGCAAGATCCGGACCCACCTGGCCAAGGTAGTCGGAACCCCTCCCTTTCGGTGTGTCACTGTCACTTCCTAGTGACACCCCTGAGGTGGGACCCTTAGGAGTTGGCACCGTAATTTCATCTCAAGGGATCTGTTTTTGCTACGACGTCCTCACTGGCAGCCTGGAAGCACAGGGATTGCCAGCAGAAAATGCCAATGCTGGTTGCATCTCCTGGTAGTTCCTTCAGAAGCGCTGGCTGCCCTCCAGAACGGCCTTGCTGGGCCTCTGCTGGGCTGCCTGCTGGGGGGGTTGCAGGCTTGCTTCTCCTCCAAGGACGTGCTTTCACTCTCCGTGCTCTGGGGCTGCTGCATGGGCATGCGTGTGTTTGCTTTGCCGAGCAGAGTCAGTGGAAATCAGTGATGGACACCTGCCTCAGAGCTGTGGGTCTCATAGAAAGCTTCCTGAAACGTGCCCGACACTGTATTGAGTAACTGAGGGAAGACGGGGCTTGCAGCACTGCGAGCTGATGCCACGTCTTTCAGTGAGGATCCATGAAGAACCTTCCCTCTCTGAGTTACTGTTGATGGATGATTAGTTCCAGCAAGCGGTAATTTTGGGAAGCTGGGAATTCAATAGGTCCATCAGTGCTCCAAAACCTCCTCTGATGTGACAGCAAGAGCCAAGAGAGGTTTTTCCCTGAAGAAAAATTACTCTTGGCTCTGCGCCTTGATGTGTAGCAGAATGACAGGGGTCTGAGCCCAGGGTCTGCTTATTGAACTTGTTTTGTTCTGCAGATGGACAAGAGGAAAGGGTAATTATGTTGTCACTTGAGAAGATACTTTTTAATTTGTGCATGGGTTTCTTTTTTACGCCAGACGCTGCAGGAAATCTTCCAGGTGGAGAAGACCTTAGAAGCCATCCAAAAGGCCATTAGGGACCAAGGGCCTCCCTTAAAAGTGGCTCAGAGCCGGCTGGACGAGCGCACACGCAGACCAAACGTGGAGCTGTGCCGGGACACTGCCCAGCTCCGGTAAGGCAGGAGTGTGGGTCTGGTGGGCTCCTTGAGGAGTTACGGCTGGTAGCACCCGAGGGTAGCACCCGGGAGTAGCACTGCATGAAAAATTAAGCATGGGCTTTTTTTTCAACAGTCCTTCCATAAGTGCACTGCTATAATCAAAAGCAATGAGCAGGTATTGCAGCCTTTGGGTGCTGGGAGAGCTCTGCGCCCATAAAGGAGGCTGTACACCATGGCCGGGTATAGCCTGATGGCACCCCATGAGGGGATGGATTCTTCCCGCTTGGGTAAGCCCCATCTTCTCTCCAGCCTGCTTCCCGGCAGTTGGATGTGCTCAGTTTTGAAGGACGAGCCCTTTACTCTCCAACAGGATCCTGCTGAGATCCCTTAGGCCCTTCCTTTTGGGGAACTGCAAGGAAGGGTGCCCCCTATGGAGAAGCAGAAAGGGCTGTCCTCACCTTCTCCGAGGACACTGGAAATCCTTTCAAGGACACAGTGGTCTGTTTGGGATTGCACGCCGAGGAGCTGTGGAGGAGTAGGCTGGCCTGAGCGCCCAGCAGCACCCCCTCTGAGGCACCCCAAAGTTCACCCCTCCTGGGAGCCCGTTGGGCAAGACTCCAGCTGAAGCCTTTTCAGAGCAATTGAAACCCAGCCCCACAGCCTTTGCAGCATCTCGTACAACAAGGGTTTTTTCCATCCTCCCCTTGTTTCACATTCACTTTTAGCCTCTCCCAGATGTCCTGTTTTCTTTGTGTGCATCTGTGGGCATGGGGAGGATGCCTGCACAGGGAAATCCAGGAGGGGGAGCCAACAAACCCCCCAAACCAAGCAGGAACAGGAAACCACACCTGCTCATCCCTCTTCTTGCTGGCCCGAGCTGCTCTGGGAGAGGCGGCTGCGCGTTGCCAAAGCCTTTGAGCAGACTTAACCATGCCTCCCCGCTGAGGTCTGGAGGAGCTCTGCCCTCAGCTTTCCCATGCGTCTGCCAGAAACGGGGGGTCTGAGTTAGTCTGAGCACGCTGAAGGGGGAAATCCTGTGACCAAGGGGCCCTTCAGCAATGCCACGCTAGAAACCACCCCCACGATGGCACTGTTAACCAGGGTTTCTTGCTGTTTTCCAGCCTTGTCAACGAGGTCCACAAAATCAACGAGACGGTCCAGAGCCTCCAGCAGCGCCTGAGAGACACCGAGGACACCCTGCAAATGCTGGTTCATACCAAGTCGGTCTTGCAGCATGACCTGGCCGTCAAAGCCAACACACTCTTCATTGATGAGGAGAAGTGCATGGGCATGCGCAAGACCTTTCCCAGCACGGTGCGGCTGCTGGGTTCCATTTAGGCTCAGCTGAACTCACTGAATCTGTTGTGGGAGGGATTCCCAGTTTGGCTAAGATGCTTTGGAAATACTTGATTAGAGTTTCACTTCCTGGTGAAAGCCATGAGTAGAAATTAAATGATCTTTTTGTGTGTTATACGGTCTACCGGTATTTTTTTTGCCTTTGGTTTTTCTCTTTCCACTGTACTTTCACGGTGTGCCAGAAAGTCACTGAAAATACTTTGTAAGCGACTAAGAGTAAATCCACCCACGGGGATTCAGTCCTACCCTCTCAGTCGGTGATTTTAGGAGAAAAACTGTCGTGTCTGCCTCCTTTTGAGTCTGTCTGATGTGGGAAAAGCACAGGGTGAAGCCATGCCGGCTGTCTCGAATCACCTCCCTGTCCTCCACGGGCCTTAGCATAGCTTCAAGGAGAGTCCGTTCCAGGATCTTCCCAGGCACAGAGGTGAGGCTGACAGCTGGGGACTTCCCAGGCTCCCCCTTTCCCCCTTTTTCAAAAATGGGTGCCACATTTCCCTTCTTCCAGTCACTGGGGACTTCCCCTGACTGCCATGACTTTTCAAATATCACCTTCTTAGGTGATATCACCCTTTCATTCCTTGGAGGTATTTCACTGGTGTTTCCTTCTTGCCTCATCGCTGGAAGACTTCAGGTGTCCTGCAGCGTAGCCAGCACATCTCAGAGCAACAGCCTGTGGGCCCTCGCTAGCACCCTGTCCCTCTAACCTTGGCGTGTCATCTCACAGCTTGTCACGGGCAAGCCTGATATTGTCCCCCTCTCCCTTCAAGCCTCGTTTTAAGCGCTGTCAGGGAGCCCTGATAGCTGGTGAGCAAAGACCTTCTTCCCCCTTTGAGACAAGTGAATCCCATCTGACGCCAGCAAGCCTGGTGCTGTGTAGGCCATCCCCTTATCAAAAAAAACAAAATTCTGTTGGTCACACCAGCCACGGATCCACCTATTAATAGACTGGGCCTGTCTGTATGTTTCTTCCAATGTCGCTGCCTGTAACTGGAAGGAAAGAGGAAAAAATAACCTGTGCCCCACATCCCCTTACCAACCGTCCCAAGGCCCTGAAGTCTCTTTTGATCGCCATTGGAGGACATGTTGCAGCTTCACCACCACACACACGGAAGAGTAATAATGGGTAATAGTCCGAGGGCCGTACCAGGCTTGGAAGTTTCCTAGTGATATCCTTAAGCTGGGGCCCAGGGAGGAAGCAGACATCCCATCGGAAGAATAAGGGTTTGGACCAATTTATGTCATTCATGTTCATGGTATGAAAATAATCTTGTATGTTATGAAATAATCTTGCCGGCCAGCTTGGGTCAAGTGCTCACGTCTCACTCCTCCTCATCCCTGCGCCTGGCAAGCTCAAAATCTCTGAGCCCTTGAAACCCACACACCATAGCCAGCTATAAAGTACATATTTTCACAAGTTCAGACACTGGAGTCTTCTAAAAGTGCAGGCTTCCCAACTATTAGAAGAGAAGTTAGTCCTGTGTCGCTCAAAGCAGGACACACTATAACAGTTTTTCATCGCAGGAGAGAGCATATTATTCTCTTTGCATAACCTCATGCAAAATGACTGCAATTCAAAGTGCAGAGCACTCAGGCCTGGTGGCCCTATCTCCCTTAAGCTCTCAGTTTCGCAGCTGCTCACTGAGTTCACGAAAAACACAGTCAGAGTTTTTATTCATTAAGCACAGTCTTTAAGGCAGCTATCTTGTCAGGTTTTGAAAGCCGAGCTCTTGTCCTCAGCTCCTCTGCTCTTCTCCTGGGCACACAGTAGCTACTGGAAACAGCTGAAGAGGCACTGCTCATTGTGTGTTGCTATCAACATATTTACATTAGTTTAGTCTAAAATACACCCCGTGATTATGTAAAGGTTTGGAAAGGACCAGGCCAAGTCGGGACAGCTGAGGCCACCTGGGCTAGTATCAAGGCTGATTTGGTACTAGCAGACGATTGTTTCTCTTTGGAAGAGCAATTACACAAAACAGTGAAGGTGATCTGAAGCTTTGTTGAGGCGGGTGCACTGCATACCCTGACCTCTGAGTTCATGATCTGCTTCCCCTCCTAATCAATGGGCAGAAATAGCACTTCTTTGATACAGTTCCAGTGACTTCAGACATTGGTTTTAACAGATTTTGACTTGACGCACAGAGGCACGCGTCTTTCCACTGAAAGAGGATTTAGTTCATGACGAGGCAGGAAGTTGCAATAATACTGTTAGGTGAGATTGCATCCACTATGAACAGCCATGCAAGGATGATGATGGTTTTGAAAAGAATCAAAATTTTTATCACAGCTCCCATAAAATTCAATAGAGCCCAAAACCTCTGGTGCAAACTGTAGGAACAAATCTCAAGAATGTGGCAAAGTTCAAAGCACGGAGGGGAGGAAGATTTTTATTTCAAGATAAAAGTGATTTCACCCCTTCATGTGCATGCTGTCCTATCCTCCCAGCAGCTAAATGTGTATTTCCACCCAGCCTGGACACAATTCCCCGAGCCGAGACAGAGGACAAGAGACACAGCTTTGGGAGGCCTCTGCATATCTCCCGGATGGTCCCTGCCTGGGTGAACAACGCTCACATCTGCCCCTTCACACTGGGTTATACCAACAACCAAACCACTCAAGTGCCCCTACTGGAAGAGGCCTCTTGTGCAACTCGGAGACGGCTCAGGGAAGGGTCAACAAGGAATATAGACCTGGATGCTCTGGAGTGTGGCATCGCAGGTCTGGACGGATTGACCTCCAGGCTCAGGGATCCCACAGCCTCTCTGGCAACCCACTCCACTGCTTTATGAGTCTCACAAGGATTTTCTTCTGGATTCCTGCTCTCCAGCCTGAACCTCTCCACTTTCAGGAGATGCCACCAGGCAGTGCTGGCAAGACGTTCCAAGTGATGGGTTCTGTTGTCACCGAGGGATGGGCTCTGATGTCACCAAGCAACGGATTGTGAACACGTGCCCCTCGCTGCTTAAATCCGGGCGCCGAGTCCCATCCAGCTGGTTCATACCCGCATTCCAGCTGAGCAGTTGGCGAGGCTGGAGTGTTGAGCCAAGCCTTGGCGCTGGTGTCCTGACTGGGGAGTTAGTTGCTCGCGGCAGCTCTCCATCTGTGCCCCAGAGCCCGCAAAGGATTTTCCCTGGCCCTGTCAGCTTCAGGCAGCCGGGGCAGTCAGGAGGCACGCTCGCAGCAGCAGAGGTGAGCTGTGTGGGGACACCGCACCCTGGGGAGCTGGGAGGGTTTCTTTCTTGAGGGACCTGGGCATTTCTTCCAGCCCTCCTCAGGCCAGCCAGTGACCGTGGCCTCTCTTCCTTTTCCAGCCTGACACCGGCTGCTGCAGCGCCACAGGGAGGGAGCACTTGGTCACCCCCAGCTGCCCCTAGCACGATGCAGCGAGTGGAGAGCATGGCAATGGACCTGGACAACCGCTGCCCAGTGTGCCTGGACAACTGGGACGATGCCGCCTATGCCATGCCATGCCTCCACCAATTCTGTTACCAGTGCATCCTGCGCTGGGCTAACAGCAAGCCCGAGTGCCCTCTCTGCAAGAGGAGAGTGCGATCCATCGTGCACTCGGTGAGGGCAGACAATGACTTCGAAGAGGTTCCCATCGCGTCATCTGCCTCAGCCCCCGCACCAGTTGGCACCCGGCAGGCCGGAGGAGCGCCCAGGCACCCAGACACCCACAGCCCCCCTCGCCGCTCTGTAACACCTCAGCCGCTGGCAGTGGAGTCAGTGCCCAGGGCTCTGGTGGGCGGCCTCCAGCCCCATACCTGGGCGTTCCTCTTTGACGACCACCCGGCTCTCCTCCAACGCTTTCTGCCCTGGCTCCAACAGCAGCTGGGGCTGATCTTTGCCGAGGAGCCTTCAGCAGCCGTTGTGATGGAGGACCTCATCCTGGCCGTCCTGGGCTTCTTTGGTCTGGACGAAGAGGTCCTGGTCCGGCTGCTGCAGGTCAGCCTCCAGGATCGCGCGGCGACATTTGTACAGCAGCTTATCAACGTCGCCGTGCAACGCTGCAGCGCGGAGGCCCACCGTCTGCTGGGCCTCGAGGACAGCCATGCTGCCGAGGAGCGGGAGGGCAGCCCCGTGGCTGTCCCTCCTCCTGCTGCCTCCAGAAGGGGGTCTCCTGGCCCTGGCCAAGGCACCTCCCGCAGCCCTGCTGCAGACGATGAAGAGGAGCGACCCAACACCTCCACCGCTGCTCTTCATGGGGCTCCCGGCAGCTCCCCCGATGCCCCTGTTCCAACCAACGGGGAACAGGAGGAGCTGCATGAGGATCCAGGGGAGGTTGCCGCAGGTCCCTCTACTCCCAGCCGCAGCAGGGACCTCTCCCGTGGGGGGCCATGGCGAGGCACGAAGAGGAGGGCCAGCAGCTCCCAACATTCACCTCAGCCACCCAAGAGGCCACCCCGCCGGCACAACTAGAACAAGGCCCCAGGAGCTGCCAAAACCAGGGCCAGGCCAGCAGCTGGGACACATGCTCAATACAGTTTTGTATATATTTCATTATTTCCTTTTTATTTTATTCTTAACGTTTTAGTCAAGTAGTTCAGTTCCTTCTGAAATCCTGAGTCTCTCTTTCTCTCTCCTGCCTCTCTTTGAAGACACGTTGACGAGAGCATCTGTCCTGCCACCCAGTGGCCAATCCGGCCCAAACCACAACAGCCATAGAGAATCATACCTCCAGTATCAACTCTGTGCTACAGCTCATAATCAAACCTTACCAGCTATTTAGTCCTCTCAGTTTTTATTGACACAGAGCAAGTTTTGCAGACCCAGTCCAGTTTTGTTCCGGGGAAATTCTATCTGGCCTCATCTTTCCAGGGCCAGGCATCACACACCGCAGCAGGTAAAACATCCTGTCCTGCAGAACGCCCGTTTTCATGGGGGAGGGAAACAGCACTGCGGGTAGCACTGATAACGTAGACCACAGAAGCAAGTGGGCAGAGCTCCATGAAAACACTGCCAGGCTTTTTGCCACACAAGGACTACCCCTGCAGTCTTGTCAGAGGTTGCTTACTTAGCTTATAGCAGTCCACCCCTCCAACATCAAAGGTGTCGCCGCAAGACTGAGACCCCAGAGATGCCACAGAAAGCACCATCTCCACCCCTTTACCAAAGCGGTTCCCGGTTAAGTACCAACAGCAGGAATTGCTGCTGCCCACTGCTCTGGGCATCCGCCACCATCCACCCCACACAAAGGGCCAGCTGGGTATCTCCCCCATGGGCACGCCAACTCTGCAGACTCCTTTCAGGTGTCTTTTCAGGCAGAGCAGACACAGACCAGATGAGTTTCAAGCTGAAACACGACTTTGTCATGCAGGCAGAGAAAAAAGCTCTCAGAACTTGAGAGTTTTATTTCTCAATCTGAAAAATGACACACAGCGTAGGTACAAAGACAAGGAGACGCTACAGTCCACAGCAGGAGCGGTGGTCAGGCACTCTCCCTGCACCTCTTTGCCAGGGACGGTGCTCTTGCACAGGCAGAGGTATCTTCTCCCCTCCCCAAAAGCGCACCGACCCCACAGACAGACATTTCTCCCACACCTCCTTTGAAGGAAGGCTACCAGCGACCCACCTGCAGAATTAGCCAGAGACTTCTCAGCACCTTATCATGCCGCTGTGCTTTCAGTCAGAACGGCATTTTTGATTATAAGCAACTAAGGGCAGAACTAAAGTAAATCTCTATCAAAATGCAGCAAAACCATGACACTGTTCTTATTCCTCTGGCTTCTTTCCAGAGTCATTTACAAAATACCATTCCTCTCTAGGCCACTCCTAATGGACAGCCTTTCAAGATTTTTCAAATCTACATCAGCATCTTCTTTAAGAGTTTAGCACCCAACACAGAGCTGAAGGCATTTCTCCTTCTCCTAAGAAAGCCCAGCTCAATCTCTACTTTGCTTCCCGTCTTCCCCACCCCAACTCACACCAACACAGCGCACGCACCTCCTCAAGCAACACTTTCTTTCACCAAAACACAGGACCTGTTTCTGAAGTCAACTGCCGGAGGGACCAGCGAGAACTGCTTGGGCTCTTCTACCTGTGACATTGAAAGGGATGTTGAAGTGGGATTTCAGTAGTGAACTCAACATGACAAACTCCAGCAGAGGTAAGAAAAACACATTTTTTAGGAACTAGTTCAAAACAGGGCCCAGGAGCACCACTAAGTGTTTCAGTGCCACATCCCCCCTCTCCAGTAACACCAGAGTCGCAGCAGAACTCTAATCTGTAACAATAAACGTACGAGGCACATACTGCCTGTAAAAGCAGAATATCCAAAACTGCAGGCAAATCCTCACTGGCACAGAGCAGCACACTTCAGTCCTCCTCAGGGTCTCTGTTGAAAGGGTGGTAACTGGAGCAACGGGATTTGCCACTGCCTCCTTTCTTCCTACAGAAGAAAGCTATCGAGTATTGCCATACATTTGCCTTTCTGCTCTGGCAGAGCCCTTTCTTCCGCAGGCCTCTCTGAAGTCCTTGGGAAGTGCGGAGTGCCCACAGCTCTCCTGTTCCACCCCCAGCGCTGGAGGCAACCCAGGGGAGAATTAGAGCAGTCGAGAAGCTGCTCTGGCTTGCGTTGCTGTGTGAACGCATGCCGACCACCTCCACAGACGCAAGGCTAACGGCAACCCACCAGCAAGGAATGCTTCTTGCACCAGCCTTCTTCAATACCTACATACTTTTGTGGGCCTAAGCCCAGGTCTCCCATGACAATTTTCATTAAGCTGCATTCTAAGTGATGATTTTTCAAAACACTCTGGAGATTGTCCTTTCTTAGCAGCTTTCTAACTGCTCAATCAATGCAAAGTATTATTTTTCCCACACAAATGGAAACTCATTGGTCTCAACCTGATATTACTCGGTGTTCCTCAAGAGTATCAGCCTTTTCTCCCAGCTGACACTTCAAGAGCAGATGCAGCAGCTCAGCCATTTCCCAAGAAATTCTACACAAATTTGCAGTACCTGGAACTAGGTGCCTACACAGAAGTCACATCTCATGGGAAAACACACGTTTAAGGCCATCCCTCACACTCTGGTGTTGCTGGCCTTCTTTTGCATACATTTGTTTTCCTAGGTATAAGGATTAACAAAACCATGAATCATTTGGGTCAGTCTGCCACACCCTGCAGGTAATACTGCATAGCATGTTTTCCAAGTGTTCACGGCCCTGGGAGTCACGCTTGCCCACATTGAACAATAAATGCTCAATAATGCCCAGATCACAAAGCCAATACGCTGCTTGTGTGCACCAAATAGAAGGCAAAAGCACAGGAACTCCTATGCAACAAGGGTCCGAAGAAGCAGAAGAAGCTGCAAGTCGAAACCTGAGTCATCAGATCCCAAATTTGGTCCAGTTGTTTTGTGAGTACGAGTAGCAATGAAGACACACAGAGCGACAAACACAGCAATCCTCTTGGTGTCTTCAGGAAGAACCTAAATCATTAGGCATAGTCAGAAATGGTGAGCGTCCTCAGATCATGTGCCTGAGCTCAAAAAGGAAACGTTTCTCCTCCAGACTGGCACAACCTGTGGAAATAAGACTATCAGGAATGCTGCTGAGAAGGAGAGAGATTAAGATGGGCAGATCAAAAGTCAGCATGTTGCACCTTAACCTGCGGAGGGACAAGGGCAAAAGGTTACAGAATTTGCAAACGCGTGCTCAGGGAACAAAGAAATACTGGAAGCAAAGCCGCGGCTCCCCAAGGCTTGTGTCCTGGGCTCATGGGAAGGAAGCACGGCTAGCAGCTTGGAAACCTGCCAACCTGATGCTCAGGCTTTCCTGAGATAAGGCTCCAAGGCAATCCTCAACAGCTGTCTTTTCCCTCTACCTCCAGGAGCTGCAACAACAGAGAGGAAAGAAGGAGGAGAGAGACAATGGAGGAAAGAGGAATGAAACCAAGCCCACCAGATGCCAAGGTATAGCCATCCCTGCTGAAAGGAGCACTCCCCCATTGTTTAAATCCTTCCTTTCTGCTCCTTGGCTCCGTCAGGATCCTGCCAGCCTGTGCTTTCAGCAGCAGCCTTTCTCTCCCGGGTGAAAGCAGAGTGCTCCAGCTCGCTCTTAGCTGCCCTTGAGCATCTGCCCGTGACAGCACACACACCCAACTTCACGCATCTCCTGCCACGGGCAGCCGAATCCCAGAGGCGTGCATGCAGCAGCTCTCTTCTCCCCCAAACACTCTTGCTGGCATGTTACCCACCTGCCTACTCAGAGGTCGACAACTGCTTAGAGGGTCTGCTATCTTAACCGGCAGTCAAGTAGTGCCAGACTATCCAGTCCACAAGCCAGCTGTAGCTCGCAAATCTCTGGGTGGGGGTTCAGCACACAAGTAAAACTTTTGCTGCCACCCACCCACTGATGCTCCGTGGATTCCCTCCTGTGCTGCAGCCCTGACTTCTGTGGCTCCCTTTGCTCAGGGGCACTTCAGACTTGCAGCAAATTGTGCTCAGATTCCAGCCCTTCAAATACAAGCCGCATGTTTTAGTCATTCCACATAGGGGAATCAACCCAAGATCACAGTACATCATCAATCAAGTTCATAAAGAAAAAGGCTGTTAGTAGGTGAGGGGTTTGGGGGTATTTTATAGGATAGAGCACCTGCTCTTCCAGGTGTCTCAGCCTTCCAAGACCGAAGCGTGGAATACTAAGAACTACGTAGATACAGCATTTCCATCGCTTGAGCCTGCACTTGTTTGTGGCCTCAGAAGGGTCCGCACAGCTCCGTCATTTAAGAGAGCTGCTGCTCTAAAGGCAGGCACTCCAATGAAGAATTCTCAAGCAGTTCACCACACTCCATCATGAAGCTGCCTCTCCTGAACAATGCAGAAAACCAGGCTGCATATAAGGTCTTTCTAAGGAATCATTTTTCTGGTACTGGTTCAATAAGTCACACACCTACCTAAGCACTAAGGCTCTGCATAAGAAAGCAACGACACAGAGAATTGCTCACACCACAACTAGAAAGTACAAAGTTAAATCTTATCAAAATGAACCGGAAATATTGGAACGGTCACAGGTTTGTTGTTGTTTTAGTTTTTGGGTTTTTTTTAAATTTATTGGATGTCACCAGGTCTCTCTTTAAACCATAAAGCACTGATTCAGCTGATGAAGAACATGACATGACATCACTGAGGCAATGAGCTCTGTGCTTGAGTTCTCTTCCCTCAACTCTGAAGGCACAGAGAGTCCCCACCAAGCAGCAGATCTTCTCTGTGCAACACCAGGGTGGGTCTGGCGTCATCTTCAACCACCCATTGGGTAGCTGAGGCAAGAACCGGCCGGGGACAGCAACCCGCCATGGGCCTTCCCGTCCGCAGACTGAACACCCCTCCTCCAGGCCCCAAGGACCTCGGTGGCCCTACAATGGACTCCTCCTGTCGCCCCTGCGCAGCAGCATGCACCAGGCCAGGCCCTCTGACACTGTGGCCGCTGTCCTGTTGAGGCCTGGCACAAGGAGGGGGCTGGAGCCCAGGGCACACCAGGGGAGATGGAGGGCAGACCCACTGCTCCAGGGGCAGCCTTTCTCTCTGGAAGCAAAAGGGCCGCCCGCAATGGGGCCTTCAGGGCCTCAGGGGCCCCCCTCCCAGCCACAGCAACGTCCGTTGGTGACATCACCGGCTGGCCGTTAGGCAAGCAGGCAGCCCTGTGGCTGGCCCACAGCTCGCTCAGCAGCCGGACACAGTCACGCCAAGCCTGCTTGCGAGAGGAGGAGGCGGCCAAGGGAGGCGAGTGCCCACAGTGAGTGGCAACAGTGCCTACATTGAGTGGGCCCAGGGCCAAGAGGCTCATTGGAAGCCCTGAGGATGCCTCCCCAGCCCAGGAAACGCCAGTGGGCTGGCGCCAGCAGCAGCAGCCCTGGCCGGCGAGATTAGCCCATGGAGGTCGACCCGCCACAGAAGAGGGATGAGGAAGAGCCCATGGAGGTGGATCCCCCTGCAGATGACACAGAGCCCATGGAGGTGGATCCATCTCCCGCAGGCCTGGTGGGGCACACCACCACCACGGCCAGGCTGCCTCCAGCAGCACGCTGTCCAAAGCGCCGCAGGACCCTCGCGGGCTGCCAGGGACAGCCACAGCGCAACAAGCGGCGCCAGCCGCGCAGACGACGCTAGCCGTAAGTGGGCAGCGGATGGAGGGAGGTGATGGGTGCCCTCTGCTGTGTCCTGCTCTGGGTTCCCCCGTGCCAGACAGAGATGGCCATAGTGGAGAAAAGCCATGCCCCGGTGCCTCCTGGTAACCACCCAGCTTCCGTTGAGCTCCCAGTGTTTGTCAGTTGCAGCCAAGAGCCACCAGAGACAGCAGGATGGAGCTGTGCTGGCCCAAAGCAGCACCAGCAGCAGCACCCCGCATCCCATCCTTACTGTGGCTGACTGGGCCGTGTCCTTGGGGCACGGCCAGGGTCCTCCAGTCCCGGGTGGAATGGGCCAGGCCAACTGCTGCTGTGGCTCTAGGTGGGCTCTCCCTGGGGCTCGGGGACACGCGGGCATGGCCGGGCCCCACAGCAGCAGCCTTTCACATACCCACCACTCTCTGCTCTGCAGGGAGCCTCTCAGAAAGGGCACGGCGGTGCTGAGCGTGGATGTGTGGTTGAGCCAGGGCTGCAAGAGAAGCCAGAGGTGCCTTTGCCTCCTCCAGCAGAAGCTGCTCATTGCCAAGTTGCAGTAAGTGCCTGCAAGCCCAGCCGCCTTTCCCCCAGCCCTGTCCCTGGCAGCGGGGCAGGGACACCCTGGCACCAGCCTCAGCCCCCGGGGGCACCTTGCTGCTGGATGCACCCATGTCTGCCCCAACGGCAGGCGGGGGACAGGGCTCCGGCAGGCTCCACCTCCAGCTCCCTGCCTGCCTCTCCGCTCTTCAGATGTGGCACCACCCTGCGCCCACGGCTCTGCCTGGCCCTGGACCAGCTGTGGGTGCTGAGTGCTGACAAGGAGGCAGCAAGAGCAGAAAAGGAAGGAAGTGATGAGGATGGGACCTCCATCATCCTCTCCTGGCCCAGCAGCTCCTGTGTTGCCCCTTTCAGGTGAGTCATGGTGCCACGTCCCATGACTGGGCAGGAGAGGTTCCCAACTGGGCCCATGGCATCCTGTGAATGGCCTCTGCCCTCCGAGCAGAGCCTGAGCAGGGAGCAGGCAGCACGCTGGCACGGAGGAATAGGGGCATTTCTACATCCTGAATCCCCTGGTCACCTTTTGGTGCCCAGAAGGGAAGGGCAGAAGAAGCTGCAATGCCAAGAGAAAGGGAGAAGAGGCAGCTTGGGCTTGACCCAGCTCCCTCCCTGTCCCTTCCTGGTGCACAGGACACCAGAAGGAGACAAGAGAGCACGGGTGAGCTGCCTCCCATCCATCAAGCACCTGGAGAAGGAGCTGAGCGGCTGCCACCATGTGAGTGTTTCTGTCCCTAACAACCGCTCCTCCAGCCGAGCAGCAGAGGCGTCGCTGCTCAGCTTCTTCCACTCCTTCTTGCCCAGTGGAGGACATTCAATCCCAGGAGCCTGGAGAAGCTGCTAGAGGTCCAGGCAGAGGTGAGAATGGCCTTTCCCCCACCCATGGCTGTGCAGGATGTGTGGTGAGTGGGTTGAGCCCCGGAAGGCAGAGGGTCTCACCGCTAATGCTCTCAGGCTGCTGGTGTCACGTGGCAGCTTGCCAGTGGCCCTTTCTGCTGTGAGGCTGCTCTCTAACCGCTCTCTGATTCTTGTAGGATGATCCCAAGCAAGCACCGCTGCTTACCCCATCTGTCAATAAAGGAGGACATCACCGCTCAGGTAAGTTTTGGAAAGAAAGGCAGGGAGGGCCTTTTGTCCTCCTGCAAGCGGCACGTCTGCAGAATTGAGGATGCTGCTGCCCTTCACCCGGAGGAAGTCTGTGCCCATCACGCTGCAGCAGGAGAGAGCTCAGCCCTTGGTACCCTTCGACATTGCGGAGCACTTGAGGTGCTTCCTGCTTCACTCCGTCCCCAGAACTAAATTGACCTCTGCTCCTCGGCCAGAGCCGGGAGGAGCCATGCTCACTTGTCCCTTGAGTGTCCCTATGCAGGTGTGGCAGCCCAAGGGAGGACGTCACCTGGAGGAGCAAGGGGACCCGCTGGGCAGCGGCTGCTGGACCTGGTTCTGCGGGGACACGGAGCCTCTGCTGCTGCCCACAGCTTGGAGGAGGAGGGCAGGGCGAGGGCTGGGCAGGGCTGTCGTGGTGGCATGCCGGCTCTCAGGAGCATCCCAGCTGGAACTGCTGAGCCAGAGCTGCGGTTCCAGCTGCTGGCCCCCTGCCCATCCTGCCCCATCGCACCACGCTGCAGGCAGGGCAGGGTAGGGCAGGCTCTGGGAGCGCTGGGCTGGTGGTCTCCATTGACGGGCTCTTACTCTGTTTTCCTTTGCAGCGGGAGGGAGCAGCAGCAGGAGGAGGAGGAGGGGGCTGCCCTTCCCCCAGGTACAGGGGTAGCAGCCATGGTGCACCAGGCAAAAGGTTTCCTGGAGGCACCACCCTCTCTGCTAGTCCTCAAGGAAGTAGAAGTGGCAGATACGGAGGCAGGATTGGAAATAGCAGAGGTATGGCAGGTCCACAAACACTGCAACAATGTGTCTCGTGGAGGAGGGTATGTCTTAATGAGTCCAAGGAGCTGCTGTGCCTCTTCCCAGCATTCATTGCCTTCTGGCTTTGTGTGGGTTTTTTTTATCCCCCAGAACAGGGCAGTGTAAGTGAAAGTGGAAAGGTGGTTTCTCCAATGTGTTAGGAATGTGCTTATTCAAAGGAAATACCTACAAAATACCTGCCAAGGACAGACTCCAAAAGCAAAGCCTGCCACCGCAGAAGGGGGTGTTGCACCAAAGGGGTATCTGCAGAGTTCTGTCTCGGGAGGGCAGAAGAAACGGCAGGAGAAAGAAGTGGGCAAGCCTTTTCTTGCCCGCAGGGGACCGCAGGGTGTCTGCTGAATGGCCCCTGCAAATTAGCAGAGTGTCACACACCTGTGAGAACGTTGTGTTCGAAAGTGAGGCCCTTGGAAGAAAGGGCTAATGCCAACCAGCCCAAGGCACCTTCTCTAGAGAGCTAAGGGAGCAATTTGCCAAAAAATTGCTTACTCCTCCAGGGCATCCCTTGCCACCTGCTAACGCCAACATTTCTGGTTTAGGCAACCACCACTTTTCCTCCAACCGCCCCCGAGACCACGACAGAGTCCCTGCGATGTGCAGAAGATCAAAAGAACCTTTCAAAGGCACAAAGGTAAAAGGAGTGAGCTTGGGTTAAATGGAGAACTGATTGATCCAGTTGATCCTGGCTTTACCTCTCCAATCCACTGTGGGATGGAAAGGTTTGCAGGCTCCCTCCAGGAAACCGAAAACCAAAGCAAAAGGAAGAGACCAGAGGCCTGGGAAGAGGAGATGGAATGTAAACAAGAAGAAAAAAGAAGGAAGAGAGGAAGAAGACTGCGACTGAAGAGAAGAAGAAAGGTCCAGATGGTGAAGAAGCCCAGGTGAGTCCCAGGCTCTGCTGCCCATCTTTCCCAACTCCTTAAACTGCGCTAAGTCAGTCCAAGGGGCTGGTAAGGGACGGCCAGGGATGGTGCCGTGCAGGCTTTGGGAAGAAGTCCATGGCAGCTCCCCAGGGGCTCCCGATGGAGCCCTGCTGCGTGGCACAGGCGCACTGTGCATCCCTGCAGACGCACAGTCTCAAAGGGCGTTCCCCATGGGGACAAGGCGCCAGAGCCACCCCCTGCTCAATGCCAGCTGGGCTAGAAACCCTTCCTTGCCGGCTGTGTTTCCCAAAGGAAGGGGAACCAAGTCCTGTCTCGTCCTGCCTTTGGGCTTTACCAGCGTTTTCTGACTCTGTCCTTGTAGGTGCCCGTTTCCTGTTAGTGCCTGAACCCCTGTGACTCCTGGGCTCCCGCACGCCATGTTCACAATAAAAGGATCTTTTCTCTCTTAATACAGTTGTGGATATAGTGTGCATGTGTCTTTAGTTTCTCTCTTTTTTTTGGTTGAGGTTTTCATTAAAGTAATTTAATTTGTTTTTTAAACGTGTAAGTCTCTTTTCTCTCTCATCCCTTCCCTCAGAGAGTTAAACTTACTGGAGTTGTGGGAACTTGTGCTGTGTGCCCAACTGCAAAAGATAACTTATGACGCCCTGGCAGAAACGCGTATGACATATCCTGCACCACAAAAGGGGTAACCTGTCCGGCCTTCCCCACCCAGACCGTTCCTGTTTTCTGTCTTTTTAACAGACATGATGTACTCCACCAATGCCATCATGGGACAAATAGCATCTGTCCTTGTTTGAAGTAAAACGGAACCGATTCTCTCTTCAGTCACTTCACTTTTTAGCTAAGCCTCTTCTAACTACTGCAGTGAGCAGCCTATTGTGCAGAAACCGTTCACTCTCAGAGTGACGAGACCTGTGTTGATAGTTGATGCCAGGCATGGTATGCAGAGAGGCTCTTGCTTAGACTTAGGGCTATAACACCCAAGGGCAGATAACGTGGTTATTTGCCCCGTTGGAGGGTGGGAAGCGGAAAAGCGCAGAGGGGTCGCACCTGCGGGGAGGAGCGGACTAGACAGGTGACCCAAAATTGCCCAACAGGGGATTCCATCCCATCTGCCTCACGCGCAGTAGAAAAGCTGAGGGATCAAAGGGTCAGCCCTCTTTCTTCGATGGCCGATGCCTGAGGAGGACTCTGTCTGTTCGTGTGCATTTGGTCTCGATCCTGAATGCAGCTCCGGAATCCAGTTCCCATCCGTCACTGATTCCGGTCTGGGACTTCCCCAGGGCCAGCTGGTGAGGTGACTGTCATCCTGGGAGCTCGATACGGTTTTCTATACATTTCATTATTTCCTTTTTACTTTTCTATTAATATTTCATTAAAGCAGTTTAGTTCCTTCTAAACTCGTATGTCTCTCTCTCTCTCTCTCTCTCCTGCCTCTCTCTTTTTTTTTACAGAAGAGAGGGAGTGGGGAGCATCTGTCACTTGCCTTGTGGCCGTTTTGGCCCAAACCATGAGAGGCAGGTAGAGTGTTTACAGGAGAGAGAGCAATATTCAAAAGTTGCATGAAAACGGCGACTTGGCAATATTATGGGTACGTGTAGACTCATGACGGATGCTATAAAAGATCTGGATCGGGGTATTTTCAGAAGGGCAGCTTATGAGCCAGTGTAATCATGTAGTAACGGACAGCAAGAACGTAGCGCTGCAACAGAAAGATGGACAGCTTTTGGCAGTCAATTTTGTGCTTAGGTGTCTAAGTAGTTAGATTCTCAGGGAGATACTTAGAGAAGTACTACTTGAACTAAGTAGTTTCGATAACTAGGCAGACCTGGGCCGATGTGCAGAAAATTGGCGCCCCTGCTTAGTATCTGCCGCACGTTTTCACCCTGGGTTTTCTTTTTTGGTGAGCTAAAATGGTCGAGGCTTTGGGACAAACTGTCTCCTCCCATGTCTATCAAAACTGGACATGCCTTAGCACAACTGGGAGTGGTAGTTTTGTAATTTTAGTGAATTTGCTGCTGTTGGAGCTGTAGTCAAAATTAAGGAAGGAGTTTAATTACTTGCATAAAGGGAGAGCATGCGAGTAGTCTACTGACTTTGGTGTGGTCCCCAGAGCACAAGGGATTTGGGGACCACTTACTACTGGGTGTAGTTGAGAACTTTGTGCTGGAGAGTCACTGTCCTGGTTTGAGGTAAAACAGAAACAATTTTGTTCAGTAACTTCACTTCTTAGCTGGGCCTCTTCTAACTACTGAAATTAACTGCATATTGTGCAGACAATGTTCACTCTCAGAGTGATAAGACCAATTGTTTGTAGCTGATGTCCAGACATGGTATGCAGAGAGGCTCCTGTTTATACTTATTGCTATAACCCCCAAGGCCAACCAACTTTGTTATTTGCCCCGTTGGAGGGTCAGAAGTGGAAAAGCATAGTGTAGTCCCACCTGCAGAGAGGAGCTGACGGGACAGGTGACCCAAAACTCACCAACAGGGTATTCCATCCCATCTGCCTCATGCTCAGTATAAAAGCTGAGGGATCAAAGGGGCAGGTCTCTTCCTTCAATGGCTGACGTCTGAGGAGGACTCTGTTTGTCTGCCTGTGATCCCGATCCTGAATCCAGATCCAGAATCCAGTTCCCGTCCGTCACTGCGTCCAGCCTGGGACTGCCCCAGTGCCAGCCGGTGACGTCATTGTCATCTCGGGAGCTTGATACGGTTTTGTATATATTTTTCATTTTTTCTTTTCTTTTATTATTAATACTTCATTAAAGTGCTTTAGTTCCTTCTAAACTCATAAGTCTCTTTTTCCTCCTCTGCCTCTCTCTTTGAAGAGGGGTAGAGGGGAGCATCTGTCGGTGCCATTTGGGGTGCCACAGGTCCCCAGTAGTGGATTTTGGCCTAAACCACGACAGTCCCGTAGCTTGTGAATTTGACTGGTTTCCCTGTGCCATGAAGTCGATTTTATCCTGACTAGAGCAAGACATGTATTTAAAGTGAAATCAAAGTGTGCTAACCTTTGTATACAGAAAACAGTTGGAGTTCTTCTCTATCTCAGAACTTTGGCAGCAGAGGCATTGCTTTCTCATGGAGGCCGGCTCCGTGTGTATGTGTGCACAGAAAGCAGGAGCGGTGGGGCAGGGTGTCAGTGCACCCCTGAGAAGCTGTAAAACATTTGGTCCGGTCTCAGTGTGCAGCTGCAATAGGTGGGAAAACAGGAGGAAACCAAAGGCGGCAATGAGAAGACAGCTGTATCAGCCTGAGTATTTGATGAGCCATACACATAGCTCACAGTTAACCTCAAGTGGTAACATGAAGGAAATGAAAATGTTTCTTCTGGGGACAATGGGGCACAGGGGTGCTGACAGTTGGCCTGATGGGTGTTATCAAAAGTTGGAGACAAGTCCCCTTGATTGGCCGGAGCAGACGCCCAAAGGCTGTACTGGGTTGCCCATGGATGGCAGCGGGAGCTGTCCAGGGACGGGATCAATTGTCCCAGCAAAGGCAGTCTGGTTGCCCAGAGTCTGCACTGAGCTGCCCACGGGTGGCCCCGGGTTGCCCATCAAGAGCACCGGGCACCAAAGGGCTGCATCAGGTTGCCATAGCGGCTGCAGGGAGCTGCCCGGGCAGAACCCGGTCCCTGAGCGCCCTGCGCCCCTGGCAAAGCTGCCCCGGTTCTGTGTCACACAGGGCACTGGGGACGCTGCAGTGTCTAGCAGTGCTGCCACCGAACCCCACAGCACAGCAGGGAGTAGCCGCCCTCCCGGACACTCCCAAGCCTCTGGAGGTTTCGGGTGAGTATATACCATTATGGGAAAGGTTTTTTTATGCAAACTTCCCATTTTTGAAGGACTCAAGTGGCTTTCACGCTGTAACAGATGGGATTGAGCACATGCTTTGAGTCAAACCCCACTCCCACCCAGGCATCTTGTTGCAGCACACCAGTGTCCTCACCTTTCACTGGGCTCTGAGCCAGGCTGGGAGCTGTGGGGAGGGGATGGGGTACCTCCTGAGTCGCCTCATGAGGGTTTGGCCTCAGATGCGGTGTGTTAGGGACATTTGCTGGCCCTCTGCATGATGTTTCTGACAACAACTGACTGATACCCTGAATCTGAAAAGAGCAGTAGCACCCACAATGCCGTATGCAGTTCTCGGTAGCAAAATCTTCACGTGTGGCCGTTCCTCCTAGGGCTCCTGCAAGGCTGCTGTTTACACACCCTTCTGAAAAGACTGTCTGGGATTTCTCCTTTCCAAGTGCATCGATTTTACATCAGGTGAGGCATAGGCATTTTTCTTCCTTTGCAAGTCAAGAGAGGGCTGTTCTCTTGAGACTGAAATAGCTGGAGGGTGTCAAATTTGGATATAGATCTGCAAAGCATTAATGCAAGTGAAGGTGGGGGGTGAGGATTGAGTCCCTGACCCACCAATCACACTGGGTTGGTCCAAAGGGGCGCAGCTATCGGGGCTGGAAAGGGCACTTTGAAAGAGAAAAGGACATCTGGAGTACTAGAAGATCAGCACATACGCCAACCAAAAGAAGCCAATGAACACAAGACAATCACCAGCTACACTTTCACGGGATTGACAGATTTGAGGAGAATGAAGGCCTAATATCTGTCATTCTCCTGAGCAGCCACGCTTTGCTTTTCTCCGCATTTCAATACTTGAGGCTAGATACTAACAACAAATTCAAATCCCTTTCCAGATACAAATGCTTGGGGTGCTGTGAGAAGGCATTTGCTTTCAAGAGTTTTAGGCCTGTACAGGTGACCTGTGGGTGCTGTGTGCGTTGCTGTTTGTGTTAGAAGCTGCATGTGTTGCTGTAAGAAGGAAGGCAAGTGCAGGAGCTGACTGAGGGAAGTTGTCTTCTATCTCCTCCTCTGTGCAGGATAAGTACTTGAAGAGCAGTGGTCAGGAATGGAGGCTGTCGGCTCTCGCTTAACGGCAAGACGTGCCAAGGTTCTGCCTGCCATCAACACCATGGCTTCCAGCTATAAGGACCGTTTCCCGTACTACCCATTGCCTCAGAGCTCCAGCCTCCCCTGGATGCCCAGCACCTACTCTAAAAGAGATGCCATCAAACCAACTTTGGCTCCCTTTTCCAAAACTTCCCAGGGGATGACCACCAGCGAGAAGCTCCCTTATATTTCCAACAGAACAACCCTCTTCACCCGCTACACCCCTGACGACTGGTACAGGTCCAACCTGACCAAGTACAAAGAGTCAGAGACTTCCCAGCACAATGCGGAGGCTCTGAGAGTTGATACCACCCGCATGATTGGGGATAAATACCAGCAGACAAAGAAAACACAAGAAGAAAGCACCAAAAGCCTGGGAGGACGTGTGAATGCTATTGAGTTTTGGAAAGGGGAGCTCTGCCGTGAGCTGGATGAGATGATCGGGGAGACCAACACGCTCACAGACATGAAGAAGAGACTAGAAAGAGCCTTGGCTGAGAAGGAGGCCCCTCTCCAGGTAAGCACTCTGTCCAGTGGGCTGCAAGCTGTAGCCTACTGCTGGAACAACTGCAGCCATTCAAATGTCTAAGTTCCACTGCAGCTCCGCAAGACCTAGAGAGTTTTTATGAAGAGACCATAAGTTAAGTTTGCAATGTCTTCCCATCTGCTGCATCCCCTATCAGCCCGTTATGAGCTCATCACAATTCTATTTGCTTAACCAAATATTTGTGTAGGCGGAACATCCAAATTCCTGGACTGGGAGACAGAAGCCCATGTCTTCCTACAACACCCTGGGGAGGTCAGCATCAAGGCTGACACAGGTGCCTGTGCCACGGCTCTGGTTGCAGCTGGGACACGCGTGCTTCCTCATGTTGATTTGATGCATACGGTGCAGTTCGGTTGCTTGTTGTCAGCTGAAGCAGCCGCCCTGGGCACTTTGTTCCCCTGGTGTCCCCTCTGTGCCCGCCTAGAATTTCTTTTCTTCCATTTCTTGAGATGGGGACTCTCTCTATAGAGAATCCTGCCCCTGCACCGACAGTGATGGCATGTCCCCAACAGGTCGCTCAGCAGTGCTTGCTTCAGCGGGAGAAGAGGATGGGCATTGACCTCGTCCATGATGATGTGGAGAAAGAGCTCTTCACGGTAAGTTGGGCCACCCAGATCATGTGTTAAAGCCAGTTTTACCTAAACTGCCCTACAGAGGCTTTGCAGCCTTCTTCCCTACCTGGCTCCTTACCGCTGGGGAGGTGCTCAGCTCTTCAACCCCCCCAAAACCTGCTGGGTCAGGGGATGGGGTTCCCCCAGGCAGCAGCATGCCCACGCCGTGTGGGTATGACTTGGCCGTACAGAGGATGGAATAGCTGAAGAGCAGCTGCGTGTTTGTGTAGCGTGTGGGGGTTCTGTGTCCCTCTTCAGGGAGTAGTGCACTAAAGACATGCACGCAGTTTGGGGGCACTTTCTCAACTCCCTGCCTGTTTACTCTGGGCAGAAAGACAAGCAGGCAAGTTCTTGCTGTGTGCAGGGTTGGGGAGGTCTGAGGGGACGAGTGGCATCAGGACAACTGAGTACAGACACTGATGATGGGGCCATGTGTCCTTTACCCAGGAAGTCAATGTCATCAGGTCGTGCCAGGAGAAGATGCAGCGGTACCTGGATGAAGCCAAAGCCCAGCTCGCGTAAGGAGGAGCTCCTTATGTCATGCCGTAGGGCTGATGTGCATTTGCAGTTGTGATGTGGACCCCCAGCAGACCCCGACCTCTCCCCACACCCTGCAGATGGAAAAGCCAGGCGGGCTCCCCGGGAAGTGGGCAGTGATGCTCATGGGAGGACAGAGCTGCGTGGGAGGGAGCTGCGGGGAACTGGAGCGGGGAGGAAGCCCTTCCACCTGAACATCCCCAGCGATGGCTGTTGTTTGCATGTTGAAGGTCCAACAGGGTGGCCCAGCACGAGCTGGAGAGGGACCTGGCCCACAAGCAGGCGGCCCACCGCATCGATGACAAGTGTCACCACCTGAGGAGCACCTCCCACGGCATCAGCTACTACCCAGCGGTGGAGCGGGTCGATGCCACGTGAGTGCACGCTGGGCAGCACGCCAGCAGCAAGCTGTGCCCGGGATGCACGGTGCCTCTCCCTGGCAGGGAGCTGCTTGTCCCCAGCCCACTGTCAAGGCACGTCCATCCCGCCTGGAGACAGCTGCCTGAGTGGGACCGTTTCTCTCTGCTTATTGTTATTCTTACTGTTATTGTTATTGTTAACCTTACCTTTATTCTTACCCTTACTCGTACTCTTCTTCTCATTCCTATTTTCTGTTGTTGTTCTATTAAACTGTCTCTATCTCCACCTGTGAGTCCTGGTCTTTCTCTTTCCCCTCCATTGAGAGTGGCTGTGTGGTCCTAGCTGCTGGCCAGAGTTAAACCACAACCTATGCTCAAATTAAAGACGGAGATTTCAGATATATTTAATCAGTGCTGCTCCCAGGCAGGCTTCATGCCTGCCCACGTCCAGCTTCAGCACTACGGGCTTACCGGGGCCTCTTCTTCCCCCTCACCTCCTGAAGGATCTCGGTGCCGGACTCTTGGGCCAAGATCACAGACGACAACATCCTCCGCTCACAGAGCCAACGGGCGGCCTCCTCCAAGCTGCGGGACAACATCGAGAACCTGCTGGTGGTGGCGGCAAACGAGATGTGGAGCCAGTTCAACAGGGTGAACATCGCCTTCACCAAACGCATCAGCGAGACAGCCGATGCCAAGAGCAAGATCCGGACCCACCTGGCCAAGGTAGTCGGAACCCCTCCCTTTCGGTGTGTCACTGTCACTTCCTAGTGACACCCCTGAGGTGGGACCCTTAGGAGTTGGCACCGTAATTTCATCTCAAGGGATCTGTTTTTGCTAGGGCATCCTCACTGGCAGCCTGGGAGCACAGGGATTGCCAGCAGAAAATGCCAATGCTGGTTGCATCTCCTGGTAGTTCCTTCAGAAGCGCTGGCTGCCCTCCAGAACGGCCTTGCTGGGCCTCTGCTGGGCTGCCTGCTGGGGGGGTTGCAGGCTTGCTTCTCCTCCAAGGACGTGCTTTCACTCTCCGTGCTCTGGGGCTGCTGCATGGGCATGCGTGTGTTTGCTTTGCCAAGCAGATTCAGTGGAAATCAGTGATGGACACCTGCCTCAGAGCTGTGGGTCTCATAGAAAGCTTCCTGAGACGTGCCCGACACTGTATTGAGTAACTGAGGGAAGACGGGGCTTGCAGCACTGCGAGCTGATGCCACGTCTTTCAGTGAGGATCCATGAAGAACCTTCCCTCTCTGAGTTACTGTTGATGGATGATTAGTTCCAGCAAGCGGTAATTTTGGGAAGCTGGGAATTCAATAGGTCCATCAGTGCTCCAAAACCTCCTCTGATGTGACAGCAAGAGCCAAGAGAGGATTTTCCCTGAAGAAAAATTACTCTTGGCTCTGCGCCTTGATGTGTAGCAGAATGACAGGGGTCTGAGCCCAGGGTCTGCTTATTGAACTTGTTTTGTTCTGCAGATGGACAGGAGGAAAGGGTAATTATGTAGTCACTTGAGAAGATACTTTTTAATTTGTGCATGGGTTTCTTTTTTACGCCAGACGCTGCAGGAAATCTTCCAGGTGGAGAAGACCATAGAAGCCATCCAAAAGGCCATTAGGGACCAAGGGCCTCCCTTAAAAGTGGCTCAGAGCCGGCTGGACGAGCGCACACGCAGACCAAACGTGGAGCTGTGCCGGGACACTGCCCAGCTCCGGTAAGGCAGGAGTGTGGGTCTGGTGGGCTCCTTGAGGAGTTACGGCTGGTAGCACCCGAGGGTAGCACCCGGGAGTAGCACTGCATGAAAAATTAAGCATGGGCTTTTTTTTCAACAGTCCTTCCATAAGCGCACTGCTATAATCAAAAGCAATGAGCAGGTATTGCAGCCTTTGGGTGCTGGGAGAGCTCTGCGCCCACAAAGGAGGCTGTACACCATGGCCGGGTATAGCCTGATGGCACCCCATGAGGGGATGGATTCTTCCCGCTTGGGTAAGCCCCATCTTCTCTCCAGCCTGCTTCCCGGCAGTTGGATGTGCTCAGTTTTGAAGGACGAGCCCTTTACTCTCCAACAGGATCCTGCTGAGATCCCTTAGGCCCTTCCTTTTGGGGAACTGCAAGGAAGGGTGCCCCCTATGGAGAAGCAGAAAGGGCTGTCCTCACCTTCTCCGAGGACACTGGAAATCCTTTCAAGGACACAGTGGTCTGTTTGGGATTGCATGCCGAGGAGCTGTGGAGGAGTAGGCTGGCCTGAGCGCCCAGCAGCACCCCCTCTGAGGCACCCCAAAGTTCACCCCTCCTGGGAGCCCGTTGGGCAAGACTCCAGCTGAAGCCTTTTCAGAGCAATTGAAACCCAGCCCCACAGCCTTTGCAGCATCTCGTACAACAAGGGTTTTTTCCATCCTCCCCTTGTTTCACATTCACTTTTAGCCTCTCCCAGATGTCCTGTTTTCTTTGTGTGCATCTGTGGGCATGGGGAGGATGCCTGCACAGGGAAATCCAGGAGGGGGAGCCAACAAACCCCCCAAACCAAGCAGGAACAGGAAACCACACCTGCTCATCCCTCTTCTTGCTGGCCCGAGCTGCTCTGGGAGAGGCGGCTGCGCGTTGCCAAAGCCTTTGAGCAGACTTAACCATGCCTCCCCGCTGAGGTCTAGAGGAGCTCTGCCCTCAGCTTTCCCATGCGTCTGCCAGAAACGGGGGGTCTGAGTTAGTCTGAGCACGCTGAAGGGGGAAATCCTGTGACCAAGGGGCCCTTCAGCAATGCCACGCTAGAAACCACCCCCACGATGGCACTGTTAACCAGGGTTTCTTGCTGTTTTCCAGCCTTGTCAACGAGGTCCACAAAATCAACGAGACGGTCCAGAGCCTCCAGCAGCGCCTGAGAGACACCGAGGACACCCTGCAAATGCTGGTTCATACCAAGTCGGTCTTGCAGCATGACCTGGCCGTCAAAGCCAACACACTCTTCATTGATGAGGAGAAGTGCATGGGCATGCGCAAGACCTTTCCCAGCACGGTGCGGCTGCTGGGTTCCATTTAGGCTCAGCTGAACTCACTGAATCTGTTGTGGGAGGGATTCCCAGTTTGGCTAAGAGGCTTTGGAAATACTTGATTAGAGTTTCACTTCCTGCTGAAAGCCATGAGTAGAAATTAAATGATCTTTTTGTGTGTTATACGGTCTACCGGTATTTTTTTTGCCTTTGGTTTTTCTCTTTCCACTGTACTTTCACGGTGTGCCAGAAAGTCACTGAAAATACTTTGTATGCGACTAAGAGTAAATCCACCCACGGGGATTCAGTCCTACCCTCTCAGTCGGTGATTTTAGGAGAAAAACTGTCGTGTCTGCCTCCTTTTGAGTCTGTCTGATGTGGGAAAAGCACAGGGTGAAGCCATGCCGGCTGTCTCAAATCACCTCCCTGTCCTCCACGGGCCTTAGCATAGCTTCAAGGAGAGTCCGTTCCAGGATCTTCCCAGGCACAGAGGTGAGGCTGACAGCTGGGGACTTCCCAGGCTCCCCCTTTCCCCCTTTTTCAAAAATGGGTGCCACATTTCCCTTCTTCCAGTCACTGGGGACTTCCCCTGACTGCCATGACTTTTCAAATATCACCTTCTTAGGTGATATCACCCTTTCATTCCTTGGAGGTATTTCACTGGTGTTTCCTTCTTGCCTCATCGCTGGAAGACTTCAGGTGTCCTGCAGCGTAGCCAGCACATCTCAGAGCAACAGCCTGTGGGCCCTCGCTAGCACCCTGTCCCTCTAACCTTGGCGTGTCATCTCACAGCTTGTCACGGGCAAGCCTGATATTGTCCCCCTCTCCCCTCAAGCCTCGTTTTAAGCGCTGTCAGGGAGCCCTGATAGCTGGTGAGCAAAGACCTTCTTCCCCCTTTGAGACAAGTGAATCCCATCTGATGCCGGCAAGCCTGGTGCTGTGTAGGCCATCCCCTTATCAAAAAAAACAAAATTCTGTTGGTCACACCAGCCATGGAGCCACCTATTAATAGACTGGGCCTGTCTGTATGTTTCTTCCAATGTCGCTGCCTGTAACTGGAAGGAAAGAGGAAAAAATAACATGTGCCCCACATCCCCTTACCAACCGTCCCAAGGCCCTGAAGTCTCTTTTGATCGCCATTGGAGGACATGTTGCAGCTTCACCACCACACACACGGAAGAGTAATAATGGGTAATAGTCCGAGGGCCGTACCAGGCTTGGAAGTTTCCTAGTGATGACCTTAAGCTGGGGCCCAGGGAGGAAGCAGACATCCCATCGGAAGAATAAAGGTTTGGACCAATTTATGTCATTCATGTTCATGGTATGAAAATAATCTTGTATGTTATGAAATAATCTTGCCGGCCAGCTTGGGTCAAGTGCTCACGTCTCACTCCTCCTCATCCCTGCGCCTGGCAAGCTCAAAATCTCTGAGCCCTTGAAACCCACACACCATAGCCAGCTATAAAGTACATATTTTCACAAGTTCAGACACTGGAGTCTTCTAAAAGTGCAGGCTTCCCAACTATTAGAAGAGAAGTTAGTCCTGTGTCGCTCAAAGCAGGACACACTATAACAGTTTTTCATCGCAGGAGAGAGCATATTATTCTCTTTGCATAACCTCATGCAAAATGACTGCAATTCAAAGTGCAGAGCACTCAGGCCTGGTGGCCCTATCTCCCTTAAGCTCTCAGTTTCGCAGCTGCTCACTGAGTTCACGAAAAACACAGTCAGAGTTTTTATTCATTAAGCACAGTCTTTAAGGCAGCTATCTTGTCAGGTTTTGAAAGCCGAGCTCTTGTCCTCAGCTCCTCTGCTCTTCTCCTGGGCACACAGTAGCTACTGGAAACAGCTGAAGAGGCACTGCTCATTGTGTGTTGCTATCAACATATTTACATTAGTTTAGTCTAAAATACACCCCGTGATTATGTAAAGGTTTGGAAAGGACCAGGCCAAGTCGGGACAGCTGAGGCCACCTGGGCTAGTATCAAGGCTGATTTGGTATTAGCAGACGATTGTTTCTCTTTGGAAGAGCAATTACACAAAACAGTGAAGGTGATCTGAAGCTTTGTTGAGGCGGGTGCACTGCATACCCTGACCTCTGAGTTCATGATCTGCTTCCCCTCCTAATCAATGGGCAGAAATAGCACTTCTTTGATACAGTTCCAGTGACTTCAGACATTGGTTTTAACAGATTTTGACTTGACGCACAGAGGCACGTGTCTTTCCACTGAAAGAGGGTTTAGTTCATGACGAGGCAGGAAGTTGCAATAATACTGTTAGGTGAGATTGCATCCACTATGAACAGCCATGCAAGGATGATGATGGTTTTGAAAAGAATCAAAATTTTTATCACAGCTCCCATAAAATTCAATAGAGCCCAAAACCTCTGGTGCAAACTGTAGGAACAAATCTCAAGAATGTGGCAAAGTTCAAAGCAAGGAGGGGAGGAAGATTTTTATTTCAAGATAAAAGTGATTTCACCCCTTCATGTGCATGCTGTCCTATCCTCCCAGCAGCTAAATGTGTATTTCCACCCAGCCTGGACACAATTCCCCGAGCCGAGACAGAGGACAAGAGACACAGCTTTGGGAGGCCTCTGCATATCTCCCGGATGGTCCCTGCCTGGGTGAACAACGCTCACATCTGCCCCTTCACACTGGGTTATACCAACAACCAAACCACTCAAGTGCCCCTACTGGAAGAGGCCTCTTGTGCAACTCGGAGACGGCTCAGGGAAGGGTCAACAAGGAATATAGACCTGGATGCTCTGGAGTGTGGCATCGCAGGTCTGGACGGATTGACCTCCAGGCTCAGGGATCCCACAGCCTCTCTGGCAACCCACTCCACTGCTTTATGAGTCTCACAAGGATTTTCTTCTGGATTCCTGCTCTCCAGCCTGAACCTCTCCACTTTCAGGAGATGCCACCAGGCAGTGCTGGCAAGACGTTCCAAGTGATGGGTTCTGTTGTCACCGAGGGATGGGCTCTGATGTCACCAAGCAACGGATTGTGAACACGTGCCCCTCGCTGCTTAAATCCAGGTGCCGAGTCCCATCCGGCTGGTTCATACCCGCATTCCAGCTGAGCAGTTGGCGAGGCTGGAGTGTTGAGCCAAGCCTTGGCGCTGGTGTCCTGACTGGGGAGTTAGTTGCTCGCGGCAGCTCTCCATCTGTGCCCCAGAGCCCGCAAAGGATTTTCCCTGGCCCTGTCAGCTTCAGGCAGCCGGGGCAGTCAGGAGGCACGCTCGCAGCAGCAGAGGTGAGCTGTGTGGGGACACCGCACCCTGGGGATCTGGGAGGGTTTCTTTCTTGAGGGACCTGGGCATTTCTTCCAGCCCTCCTCAGGCCAGCCAGTGACCGTAGCCTCTCTTCCTTTTCCAGCCTGACACTGGCTGCTGCAGCGCCACAGGGAGGGAGCACTTGGTCACCCCCAGCTGCCCCTAGCACGATGCAGCGAGTGGAGAGCATGGCAATGGACCTGGACAACCGCTGCCCAGTGTGCCTGGACAGCTGGGACGATGCCGCCTATGCCATGCCATGCCTCCACCAATTCTGTTACCAGTGCATCCTGCGCTGGGCTAACAGCAAGCCCGAGTGCCCTCTCTGCAAGAGGAGAGTGCGATCCATCGTGCACTCGGTGAGGGCAGACAATGACTTCGAAGAGGTTCCCATCGCGTCATCTGCCTCAGCCCCCGCACCAGTTGGCACCCGGCAGGCCGGAGGAGCGCCCAGGCACCCAGACACCCACAGCCCCCCTCGCCGCTCTGTAACACCTCAGCTGCTGGCAGTGGAGTCAGTGCCCAGGGCTCTGGTGGGCGGCCTCCAGCCCCATACCTGGGCGTTCCTCTTTGACGACCACCCGGCTCTCCTCCAACGCTTTCTGCCCTGGCTCCAACAGCAGCTGGGGCTGATCTTTGCCGAGGAGCCTTCAGCAGCCGTTGTGATGGAGGACCTCATCCTGGCCGTCCTGGGCTTCTTTGGTCTGGACGAAGAGGTCCTGGTCCGGCTGCTGCAGGTCAGCCTCCAGGATCGCGCGGCGACATTTGTACAGCAGCTTATCAACGTCGCCGTGCAACGCTGCAGCGCGGAGGCCCACTGTCTGCTGGGCCTCGAGGACAGCCATGCTGCCGAGGAGCAGGAGGGCAGCCCCGTGGCTGTCCCTCCTCCTGCTGCCTCCAGAAGGGGGTCTCCTGGCCCTGGCCAAGGCACCTCCCGCAGCCCTGCTGCAGACGATGAAGAGGAGCGACCCAACACCTCCACCGCTGCTCTTCATGGGGCTCCCGGCAGCTCCCCCGATGCCCCTGTTCCAACCAACGGGGAACAGGAGGAGCTGCATGAGGATCCAGGGGAGGTTGCCGCAGGTCCCTCTACTCCCAGCCGCAGCAGGGACCTCTCCCGTGGGGGGCCATGGCGAGGCCCGAAGAGGAGGGCCAGCAGCTCCCAACATTCACCTCAGCCACCCAAGAGGCCACCCCGCCGGCACAACTAGAACAAGGCCCCAGGAGCTGCCAAAACCAGGGCCAGGCCAGCAGCTGGGACACATGCCGGCCAACGGTTCAGTCAGAAGGGGGACTCCAGGGCTGGACCATTCCCCACTGCCAAATGTCCCATGCCTGGTCTCCTCCTCACCACATCATCTGCCCCGACGTCCCGGGGATCTGCTCTCCTACCAGCCTCTACTGCCCCGTCATGCCCTGCAACACTGGCACCCAAATCCTTCCTCCTGCTCAGAGTTTGCACCACTTGGCTCTGCCCTCTGCATCACCCCATGCTCACACCCTGCCAAGGCAGGAGCCACAAGAAGTTCAACAGGAGAAAGAAGTGAAGTCCAGAACCTGGCGAGGGACAACCCCAGGAACCAGCACATTTGGCGCGCTGCTCGGCTGGAAAGCAGCTTGGCGTAAAAAGCCCTGCAGGTCCTGGTGGCCACCCAGCTGATCATGAGCCAACAGTGTGCCCTTGCCACCAGGAGCACTGATGGTGTCCTGGGCTGGACTGGAGAGAGAGTCTGGCAAAGGAGTGTGAAGATGATAAAGGCACTGCAGCATCTCTCCTCTGAGGAAAGGCTGAGCGAGCTGGCACCGCTTAGCCTGGTGAAGAGAAGGCTCGCAGGGGAATTGATCAATGAATAAAAAGCCTGATGGGAGGCTGCAGAGAAGATGGAGCCAGACCCTGGCTGAGCGGCGCTGGCTGTCTCTGCTGCAGCAGGCAGCTATCGCAAGATGACTTCCAGAGGTCCCTTCCAACCTCAGCCTTTCTGTCATTCAGTTAAAGTATTTGAATTGCCTAAAGAATCTATATGAATAACTTCAGTGCTGTTCTATAAAGTCAATAAAGAAGAGAAAGTAGTACAAACTTGCTGACGTTCCTCAAACTCTATTGATCGAATCATTAATACTGTGAAGTTCCAACACGCAGGGACGTCCCCAAATTCACTTATATGTTCTGGAAGACTGCCTCAGCTCAGTGAGCATGACCCCGACATGGGGTACAATTCTGCTGTGCTTATACTTAGTTGCCATCCTCAGGACACGTACCAGATGTATGACACAGGTGCAGGTTCTGCTGCTGAATAAAAGGACTGTAATCTAGGGCTGCTAAGAAAGACCCATAACAATTATGCTATAGAAGAAATATTTTCTCTCTCTTCTGCTGATCTTGCAATTTTTAGTTTAGTGGAAACTGCTCAGTTTTCTTCACCTTACTTTGAGTATTTCCCACTGTTATGCCTGTCCTCAAGGATAAAAAAAACAACAGCAACAAAATCACACATCTCTACTTCCACTATTACACGTAAAACCATTCTGGGAGCTCAATACAGTTTTGTATATATTTCATTATTTCCTTTTTATTTTATTCTTAACGTTTTAGTCAAGTAGTTCAGTTCCTTCTGAAATCCTGAGTCTCTCTTTCTCTCTCCTGCCTCTCTTTGAAGACACATTGACAAGAGCATCTGTCCTGCCACCCAGTGGCCAATCCGGCCCAAACCACAACAGCCATAGAGAATCACACCTCCAGTATCAACTCTGTGCTACAGCTCATAATCAAACCTTACCAGCTATTTAGTCCTCTCAGTTTTTATTGACACAGAGCAAGTTTTGCAGACCCAGTCCAGTTTTGTTCCGGGGAAATTCTATCTGGCCTCATCTTTCCAGGGCCAGGCATCACACACCGCAGCAGGTAAAACATCCTGTCCTGCAGAACACCCGTTTTCATGGGGGAGGGAAACAGCACTGCGGGTAGCACTGATAACGTAGACCACAGAAGCAAGTGGGCAGAGCTCCATGAAAACACTGCCAGGCTTTTTGCCACACAAGGACTACCCCTGCAGTCTTGTCAGAGGTTGCTTACTTAGCTTATAGCAGTCCACCCCTCCAACGTCAAAGGTGTCGCTGCAAGACTGAGACCCCAGAGATGCCACAGAAAGCACCATCTCCACCCCTTTACCAAAGCGGTTCCCGGTTAAGTACCAACAGCAGGAATTGCTGCTGCCCACTGCTCTGGGCATCCGCCACCATCCACCCCACACAAAGGGCCAGCTGGGTATCTCCCCCATGGGCACGCCAACTCTGCAGACTCCTTTCAGGTGTCTTTTCAGGCAGAGCAGACACAGACCAGATGAGTTTCAAGCTGAAACACGACTTTGTCATGCAGGCAGAGAAAAAAGCTCTCAGAACTTGAGAGTTTTATTTCACAATCTGAAAAATGACACACAGCGTAGGTACAAAGACAAGGAGACGCTACAGTCCACAGCAGGAGCGGTGGTCAGGCACTCTCCCTGCACCTCTTTGCCAGGGACGGTGCTCTTGCACAGGCAGAGGTATCTTCTCCCCTCCCCAAAAGCGCACCGACCCCACAGACAGACATTTCTCCCACACCTCCTTTGAAGGAAGGCTACCAGCGACCCACCTGCAGAATTAGCCAGAGACTTCTCAGCACCTTATCATGCCGCTGTGCTTTCAGTCAGAACGGCATTTTTGATTATAAGCAACTAAGGGCAGAACTAAAGTAAATCTCTATCAAAATGCAGCAAAACCATGACACTGTTCTTATTCCTCTGGCTTCTTTCCAGAGTCATTTACAAAATACCATTCCTCTCTAGGCCACTCCTAATGGACAGCCTTTCAAGAAAATCCACAGCAGCATCTTCTTTAAGAGTTTAGCACCCAACACAGAGCTGAAGGCATTTCTCCTTCTCCTAAGAAAGCCCAGCTCAATCTCTACTTTGCTTCCCATCTTCCCCACCCCAACTCACACCAACACAGCGCACGTACCTCCTCAAGCAACACTTTCTTTCACCAAAACACAGGACCTGTTTCTGAAGTCAACTGCCGGAGGGACCAGCGAGAACTGCTTGGGCTCTTCTACCTGTGACATTGAAAGGGATGTTGAAGTGGGATTTCAGTAGTGAACTCAACATGACAAACTCCAGCAGAGGTAAGAAAAACACATTTTTTAAGAACTAGTTCAAAACAGGGCCCAGGAGCACCACTAAGTGTTTCAGTGCCACATCCCCCCTCTCCAGTAACACCAGAGTCGCAGCAGAACTCTAATCTGTAACAATAAACGTACGAGGCACATACTGCCTGTAAAAGCAGAATATCCAAAACTGCAGGCAAATCCTCACTGGCACAGAGCAGCACACTTCAGTCCTCCTCAGGGTCTCTGTTGAAAGGGTGGTAACTGGAGCAACGGGATTTGCCACTGCCTCCTTTCTTCCTACAGAAGAAAGCTATCGAGTATTGCCATACATTTGCCTTTCTGCTCTGGCAGAGCCCTTTCTTCCGCAGGCCTCTCTGAAGTCCTTGGGAAGTGCGGAGTGCCCACAGCTCTCCTGTTCCACCCCCAGCGCTGGAGGCAACCCAGGGGAGAATTAGAGCAGTCGAGAAGCTGCTCTGGCTTGCGTTGCTGTGTGAACGCATGCCGACCACCTCCACAGACGCAAGGCTAACGGCAACCCACCAGCAAGGAACGCTTCTTGCACCAGCCTTCTTCAATACCTACATACTTTTGTGGGCCTAAGCCCAGGTCTCCCATGACAATTTTCATTAAGCTGCATTCTAAGTGATGATTTTTCAAAACACTCTGGAGATTGTCCTTTCTTAGCAGCTTTCTAACTGCTCAATCAATGCAAAGTATTATTTTTCCCACACAAATGGAAACTCATTGGTCTCAACCTGATATTACTCGGTGTTCCTCAAGAGTATCAGCCTTTTCTCCCAGCTGACACTTCAAGAGCAGATGCAGCAGCTCAGCCATTTCCCAAGAAATTCTACACAAATTTGCAGTACCTGGAACTAGGTGCCTACACAGAAGTCACATCTCATGGGAAAACACACGTTTAAGGCCATCCCTCACACTCTGGTGTTGCTGGCCTTCTTTTGCATACATTTGTTTTCCTAGGTATAAGGATTAACAAAACCATGAATCATTTGGGTCAGTCTGCCACACCCTGCAGGTAATACTGCATAGCATGTTTTCCAAGTGTTCACGGCCCTGGGAGTCACGCTTGCCCACATTGAACAATAAATGCTCAATAATGCCCAGATCACAAAGCCAATACGCTGCTTGTGTGCACCAAATAGAAGGCAAAAGCACAGGAACTCCTATGCAACAAGGGTCCGAAGAAGCAGAAGAAGCTGCAAGTCGAAACCTGAGTCATCAGATCCCAAATTTGGTCCAGTTGTTTTGTGAGTACGAGTAGCAATGAAGACACACAGAGCGACAAACACAGCAATCCTCTTGGTGTCTTCAGGAAGAACCTAAATCATTAGGCATAGTCAGAAATGGTGAGCGTCCTCAGATCATGTGCCTGAGCTCAAAAAGGAAACGTTTCTCCTCCAGACTGGCACAACCTGTGGAAATAAGACTATCAGGAATGCTGCTGAGAAGGAGAGAGATTAAGATGGGCAGATCAAAAGTCAGCCTGTTGCACCTTAACCTGCGGAGGCACAAGGGCAAAAGGTTACAGAATTTGCAAACGCGTGCTCAGGGAACAAAGAAATACTGGAAGCAAAGCCGCGGCTCCCCAAGGCTTGTGTCCTGGGCTCATGGGAAGGAAGCACGGCTAGCAGCTTGGAAACCTGCCAACCTGATGCTCAGGCTTTCCTGAGATAAGGCTCCAAGGCAATCCTCAACAGCTGTCTTTTCCCTCTACTTCCAGGAGCTGCAACAACAGAGAGGAAAGAAGGAGGAGAGAGACAATGGAGGAAAGAGGAATGAAACCAAGCCCACCAAGTGCCAAGGTATAGCCATCCCTGCTGAAAGGAGCACTCCCCCATTGTTTAAATCCTTCCTTTCTGCTCCTTGGCTCCGTCAGGATCCTGCCAGCCTGTGCTTTCAGCAGCAGCCTTTCTCTCCCGGGTGAAAGCAGAGCGCTCCAGCTCGCTCTTAGCTGCCCTTGAGCATCTGCCCGTGACAGCACACACACCCAACTTCACGCATCTCCTGCCACGGGCAGCCGAATCCCAGAGGCGTGCATGCAGCAGCTCTCTTCTCCCCCAAACACTCTTGCTGGCATGTTACCCACCTGCCTACTCAGAGGTCGACAACTGCTTAGAGGGTCTGCTATCTTAACCGGCAGTCAAGTAGTGCCAGACTATCCAGTCCACAAGCCAGCTGTAGCTCGCAAATCTCTGGGTGGGGGTTCAGCACACCAGTAAAACTTTTGCTGCCACCCACCCACTGATGCTCCGTGGATTCCCTCCTGTGCTGCAGCCCTGACTTCTGTGGCTCCCTTTGCTCAGGGGCACTTCAGACTTGCAGCAAATTGTGCTCAGATTCCAGCCCTTCAAATACAAGCCGCATGTTTTAGTCATTCCACATAGGGGAATCAACCCAAGATCACAGTACATCATCAATCAAGTTCATAAAGAAAAAGGCTGTTAGTAGGTGAGGGGTTTGGGGGTATTTTATAGGAAAGAGCACCTGCTCTTCCAGGTGTCTCAGCCTTCCAAGACCGAAGCGTGGAATACTAAGAACTACGTAGATACAGCATTTCCATCGCTTGAGCCTGCACTTGTTTGTGGCCTCAGAAGGGTCCGCACAGCTCCGTCATTTAAGAGAGCTGCTGCTCTAAAGGCAGGCACTCCAATGAAGAATTCTCAAGCAGTTCACCACACTCCATCATGAAGCTGCCTCTCCTGAACAATGCAGAAAAACAGGCTGCATATAAGGTGTTTCTAAGGAATCATTTTTCTGGTACTGGTTCAATAAGTCACACACCTACCTAAGCACTAAGGCTCTGCCTAAGAAAGCAACGGCACAGAGAATTGCTCACACCACAACTAGAAAGCACAAAGTTAAATCTTATCAAAATGAAACAGAAATATTGGAACGGTCAGGGGGTTGGTTTTGTTTTTGTTTTTTTTTTTTTTTTTAAATTTATTGGATGTCACCAGGTCTCTCTTTAAACCATAAAGCACTGATTCAGCTGATGAAGAACATGACATGACATCACTGCGGCAACGAGCTCTGTGCTTGAGGTCTCTTCCCTCATCTCTGAAGGCACAGAGAGTCCCCACCAAGCAGCAGATCTTCTCTGTGCAACACCAGGGTGGGTCTGGCATCATCTTCAACCACCCATTGGGTAGCTGAGGCAAGAACCGGCCGGGGACAGCAACCCGCCATGGGCCTTCCCGTCCGCAGACTGAACACCCCTCCTCCAGGCCCCAAGGACCTCGGTGGCCCTACAATGGACTCCTCCTGTTGCCCCTGCGCAGCAGCATGCACCAGGCCAGGCCCTCTGACACTGTGGCCGCTGTCCTGTTGAGGCCTGGCACAAGGAGGGGCCCGGAGCCCAGGGCACACCAGGGGAGATGGAGGGCAGACCCACTGCTCCAGGGGCAGCCTTTCTCTCTGGAAGCAAAAGGGCCGCCCGCAATGGGGCCTTCAGGGCCTCAGGGGCCCCCCTCCCAGCCACAGCAACGTCTGTTGGTGACATCACCGGCTGGCCGTTAGGCAAGCAGGCAGCCCTGTGGCTGGCCCACAGCTCGCTCAGCAGCCAGACACACTCACGCCAAGCCTGCTTGCGAGAGGAGGAGGCGGCCAAGGGAGGCGAGTGCCCACAGTGGGTGGCACCAGTGCCTACATTGAGTGGGCCCAGGGCCAAGAGGCTCATTGGAAGCCCTGAGGATGCCTCCCCAGCCCAGGAAACGCCAGTGGGCTGGCGCCAGCAGCAGCAGCCCTGCCCGGCGAGATGAGCCCATGGAGGTCGACCCGCCACAGAAGAGGGATGAGGAAGAGCCCATGGAGGTGGATCCCCCCGCAGACGACACAGAGCCCATGGAGGTGGATCCATCTCCCGCAGGCCTGGTGGGGCACACCACCACCACGGCCAGGCTGCCTCCAGCAGCACGCTGTCCAAAGCGCCGCAGGACCCTCGCGGGCTGCCAGGGACAGCCACAGCCCAACAAGCGGCGCCAGCCGCGCAGACGACGCTAGCCGTAAGTGGGCAGCGGATGGAGGGAGGTGATGGGTGCCCTCTGCTGTGTCCTGCTCTGGGCTCCCCCATGCCAGACAGAGATGGCCATAGTGGAGAAAAGCCATGCCCCGGTGCCTCCCGGTAACCAGCCAGCTTCCGTTGAGCTCCCAGTGTTTGTCAGTTGCAGCCAAGAGCCACCAGAGACAGCAGGATGGAGCTGTGCTGGCCCAAAGCAGCACCAGCAGCAGCACCCCGCATCCCATCCTTACTGTGGCTGCCTGGGCCGTGTCCTTGCGGCACGGCCAGGGTCCTCCAGTCCCGGGTGGAATGGGCCAGGCCAACTGCTGCTGTGGCTCTAGGTGGGCTCTCCCTGGGGCTCGGGGACACGCGGGCATGGCCGGGCCCCACAGCAGCAGCCTTTCACATACCCACCACTCTCTGCTCTGCAGGGAGCCTCTCAGAAAGGGCACGGCGGTGCTGAGCGTGGATGTGTGGTTGAGCCAGGGCTGCAAGAGAAGCCAGAGGTGCCTTTGCCTCCTCCAGCAGAAGCTGCTCATTGCCAAGTTGCAGTAAGTGCCTGCAAGCCCAGCCGCCTTTCCCCCAGCCCTGTCCCTGGCAGCGGGGCAGGGACACCCTGGCACCAGCCTCAGCCCCCGGGGGCACCTTGCTGCTGGATGCACCCATGTCTGCCCCAACGGCAGGCGGGGGACAGGGCTCCGGCCAGGGGGTACCTCTAGGAGGCCACCTCCAGCTCCCTGCCTGGCTCTCCGCTCTTCAGATGTGGCACCACCCTGTGCCCACGGCTCTGCCTGGCCCTGGACCAGCTGTGGGTGCTGAGTGCTGACAAGGAGGCAGCAAGAGCAGAAAAGGAAGGAAGTGATGAGGATGGGACCTCCATCATCCTCTCCTGGCCCAGCAGCTCCTGTGTTGCCACTTTCAGGTGAGTCATGGTGCCACGTCCCATGACTGGGCAGGAGAGGTTCCCAACTGGGCCCATGGCATCCTGTGAATGGCCTCTGCCCTCCGAGCAGAGCCTGGGCAGGGAACAGGCAGCACGCTGGCACGGAGGAATAGGGGCATTTCTACATCCTGAATCCCCTGGTCACCTTTTGGTGCCCAGAAGGGAAGGGCAGAAGAAGCTGCAATGCCAAGAGAAGGGAGAAGAGGCAGCTTGGGCTTGACCCAGCTCCCTCCCTGTCCCTTCCTGGTGCACAGGACACCAGAAGGAGACAAGAGAGCCCGGGTGAGCTGCCTCCCATCCATCAAGCACCTGGAAAAGGAGTTGAGCCACTGCCACGCTGTGAGTGTTTCTGTCCCTAACAACCGCTCCTCCAGCCGAGCAGCAGATGCATCGCTGCTCAGCTTCTTCCACTCCTTCTTGCCCAGTGGAGGACATTCAATCCCAGGAGCCTGGAGAAGCTGCTAGAGGTCCAGGCAGAGGTGAGAATGGCCTTTCCCCCACCCATGGCTGTGCAGGATGTGTGGTGAGTGGGGTGAGCCCCGGAAGGCAGAGGGTCCCACCGCTAATGCTCTCAGGCTGCTGGTGCCGCCTGGCAGCTTGCCAGTGGCCCTTTCTGCTGCGAGGCTGCTCTCTAACCGCTCTCTGATTCTTGTAGGATGATCCCAAGCAAGCACCGCTGCTTGCCCCATCTGTCAATAAAGGAGGACATCACCGCTCAGGTAAGTTTTGGAAAGAAAGGCAGGGAGGGCCTTTTGTCCTCCTGCAAGCGACAAGTCTGCAGAATTGAGGAGGATGCTGCCCTTCACCCTGAGGAATTCTGTGCCCATCACGCTGCAGCAGGAGAGAGCTCAGCCCTTGGTACCCTTCAACATTGTGGAGCGCTTGAGGTGCTTCCTGCTTCACTCCGTCCCCAGAACTAAATTGACCTCTGCTCCTCAGCCAGAGCCGGGAGGAGCCATGCTCACTTGTCCCTTGAGTGTCCCTATGCAGGTGTGGCAGCCCAAGGGAGGACGTCACCTGGAGGAGCAAGGGGACCCGCTGGGCAGCGGCTGCTGGACCTGGTTCTGCGGGGACACGGAGCCTCTGCTGCTGCCCACAGCTTGGAGGAGGAGGGCAGGGCAAGGGCTGGGCAGGGCTGTCATGGTGGCATGCCGGCTCTCAGGAGCATCCCAGCTGGAACTGCTGAGCCAGAGCCGCGGTTCCAGCTGCTGGCCCCCTGCCCGTCCTGCCCCATCGCACCACGCTGCAGGCAGGGCAGGGCAGGGCAGGCTCTGGGAGCGCTGGGCTGGTGGTCTCCATTGACGGGCTCTTACTCTGTTTTCCTTTGCAGCGGGAGGGAGCAGCAGCAGCAGGAGGAGGAGGGGGCTGCCCTTCCCCCAGGTACAGGGGTAGCAGCCGTGGTGCACCAGGCAAAAGCTTTCCTGGAGGCACCACCCTCTCTGCTAGTCCTCAAGGAAGTAAAAGTGGCAGATACGGAGGCAGGATTGGAAATAGCAGAGGTATGGCAGGTCCACAAACACTGCAACAATGTGTCTCGTGGAGGAGGGTATGTCTTAATGAGTCCAAGGAGCTGCTGTGCCTCTTCCCAGCATTCATTGCCATGTGGCTTTGTATGGTTTTTTTTTATCCCCCAGAACAGGGCAGTGTAAGTGAAAGTGGAAAGGTGGTTTCTCCAATGTGTTAGGAATGTGCTTATTCAAAGGAAATACCTACAAAATACCTGCAGAAGGACAGACTCCAAAAGCAAAGCCTGCCACCGCAGAAGGGGGTGTTGCACCAAAGGGGTATCTGCAGAGTTCTGTCTCGGGAGGGCAGAAGAAACGGCAGGAGAAAGAAGTGGGCAAGCCTTTTCTTGCCCGCAGGGGACCGCAGGGTGTCTGCTGAATGGCCCCTGCAAATTAGCAGAGTGTCACACACCTGTGAGAACGTTGTGTTCGAAAGTGAGGCCCTTGGAAGAAAGGGCTAATGCCAACCAGCCCAAGGCACCTTCTCTAGAGAGCTAAGGGAGCAATTTGCCAAAAAATTGCTTACTCCTCCAGGGCATCCCTTGCCACCTGCTAACGCCAACATTTCTGGTTTAGGCAACCACCACTTTTCCTCCAACCGCCCCCGAGACCACGACAGAGTCCCTGCGATGTGCAGAAGATCAAAAGAACCTTTCAAAGGCACAAAGGTAAAAGGAGTGAGCTTGGGTTAAATGGAGAACTGATTGATCCAGTTGATCCTGGCTTTACCTCTCCAATCCACTGTGGGATGGAAAGGTTTGCAGGCTCCCTCCAGGAAACCGAAAACCAAAGCAAAAGGAAGAGACCAGAGGCCTGGGAAGAGGAGATGGAATGTAAACAAGAAGAAAAAAGAAGGAAGAGAGGAAGAAGACTGCGACTGAAGAGAAGAAGAAAGGTCCAGATGGTGAAGAAGCCCAGGTGAGTCCCAGGCTCTGCTGCCCATCTTTCCCAACTCCTTAAACTGCGCTAAGTCAGTCCAAGGGGCTGGCAAGGGTCGGCCAGGGATGGTGCCGTGCAGGCTTTGGGAAGAAGTCCATGGCAGCTCCCCAGGGGCTCCCGATGGAGCCCTGCTGCGTGGCACAGGCGCACTGTGCATCCCTGCAGACGCACAGTCTCAAAGGGCGTTCCCCATGGGGACAAGGCGCCAGAGCCACCCCCTGCTCAATGCCAGCTGGGCTAGAAACCCTTCCTTGCCGGCTGTGTTTCCCAAAGGAAGGGGAACCAAGTCCTGTCTCGTCCTGCCTTTGGGCTTTACCAGCGTTTTCTGACTCTGTCCTTGTAGGTGCCCGTTTCCTGTTAGTGCCTGAACCCCTGTGACTCCTGGGCTCCCGCACGCCATGTTCACAATAAAAGGATCTTTTCTCTCTTAATACAGTTGTGGATATAGTGTGCATGTGTCTTTAGTTTCTCTCTTTTTTTTGGTTGATGCTTTCATTAAAGTAATTTAATTTGTTTTTTAAACGTGTAAGTCTCTTTTCTCTCTCATCCCTTCCCTCAGAGAGTTAAACTTACTGGAGTTGTGGGAACTTGTGCTGTGTGCCCAACTGCAAAAGATAACTTATGACGCCCTGGCAGAAACGCGTATGACATATCCTGCACCACAAAAGGGGTAACCTGTCCGGCCTTCCCCACCCAGACCGTTCCTGTTTTCTGCCTTTTTAACAGACATGATGTACTCCACCAATGCCATCATGGGACAAATAGCATCTGTCCTTGTTTGAAGTAAAACGGAACCGATTCTCTCTTCAGTCACTTCACTTTTTAGCTAAGCCTCTTCTAACTACTGCAGTGAGCAGCCTATTGTGCAGAAACCGTTCACTCTCAGAGTGACGAGACCTGTGTTGATAGTTGATGCCAGGCATGGTATGCAGAGAGGCTCTTGCTTAGACTTAGGGCTATAACACCCAAGGGCAGATAACGTGGTTATTTGCCCCGTTGGAGGGTGGGAAGCGGAAAAGCGCAGTGGGGTCGCACCTGCGGGGAGGAGCGGACTAGACAGGTGACCCAAAATTGCCCAACAGGGGATTCCATCCCATCTGCCTCACGCGCAGTAGAAAAGCTGAGGGATCAAAGGGTCAGCCCTCTTTCTTCGATGGTCGACGCCTGAGGAGGACTCTGTCTGTTCGTGTGCATTTGGTCTCGATCCTGAATGCAGCTCCGGAATCCAGTTCCCATCCGTCACTGAGTCCAGTCTGGGGCTTCCCCAGGGCCAGCTGGCGAGGTGACTGTCATCCTGGGAGCTCGATACGGTTTTCTATACATTTCATTATTTCCTTTTTACTTTTCTATTAATATTTCATTAAAGCAGTTTAGTTCCTTCTAAACTCGTATGTCTCTCTCTCTCTCTCTCCTGCCTCTCTTTTTTTTTTTACAGAAGAGAGGGAGCGGGGAGCATCTGTCACTTGCCTTGTGGCCGTTTTGGCCCAAACCATGAGAGGCAGGTAGAGTGTTTACAGGAGAGAGAGCAATATTCAAAAGTGGCATGAAAACGGCGACTTGGCAATGTTATGGGTACGTGTAGACTCATGACGGATGCTATAAAAGATCTGGATCGGGGTATTTTCAGAAGGGCAGCTTATGAGCCAGTGTAATCCTGTAGTAACGGACAGCAAGAACGTAGCGCTGCAACAGAAAGATGGACAGCTTTTGGCAGTCAATTTTGTGCTTAGGTTTCTAAGTAGTTAGATTCTCAGGGAGATACTTAGAGAAGTACTACTTGAACTAAGTAGTTTCGATAACTAGGCAGACCTGGGCCGATGTGCAGAAAATTGGCGCCCCTGCTTAGTATCTGCCGCACGTTTGCACCCATGGTTTCTTTTTTGGTGAGCTAAAATGGTCGAGGCTTTGGGACAAACTGTCTCCTCCCATGTCTATCAAAACTGGACATGCCTTAGCACAACTGGGAGTGGTAGTTTTGTAATTTTAGTGAATTTGCTGCTGTTGGAGCTGTAGTCAAAATTAAGGAAGGAGTTTAATTACTTGCATAAAGGGAGAGCATGCGAGTAGTCTACTGACTTTGGTGTGGTCCCCAGAGCACGAGGGATTTGGGGACCACTTACTACTGGGTGTAGTTGAGAACTTCGTGCTGGAGAGTCACTGTCCTGGTTTGAGGTAAAACAGAAACAATTTTGTTCAGTAACTTCACTTCTTAGCTGGGCCTCTTCTAACTACTGAAATTAACTGCATATTGTGCAGACAGCGTTCACTCTCTCAGAGTGATAAGACCACTTGTTTGTAGCTGATGCCCAGACATGGTATGCAGAGAGGCTCCTGCTTATACTTATTGCTATAACCCCCAAGGCCAACCAGCTTTGTTATTTGCCCCGTTGGAGGGTCGGAAGCGGAAAAGCATAGTGGAGTCCCACCTGCAGGGAGAAGCGGACAGGACAGGTGACCCAAAACTCACCAACAGGGTATTCCATCCCATCTGCCTCATGCTCAGTATAAAAGCTGAGGGATCAAAGGGGCAGCTCTTCCTTCAACGGCCGACGTCTGAGGAGGACTCTGTTCATCTGCCTGTGATCCCGATTCTGAATCCAGATCCGGAATCCAGTTCCCGTCCGTCACTGCGTCCAGCCTGGGACTGCCCCAGTGCCAGCCGGTGACGTCATTGTCATCTCGGGAGCTTGATAGGGTTTTGTGTCTATTTTTCATTTTTTCTTTTCTTTTATTATTAATACTTCATTAAAGTACTTTAGTTCCTTCTAAACTCATAAGTCTCTTTTTCCTCCTCTGCCTCTCTCTTTGAAGAGGGGTAGAGGGGAGCACCTGTCGGTGCCATCTGGGGTGCCACAGGTCCCCAGTAGTGGATTTTGGCCTAAACCACGACAGTCCCGTAGCTTGTGAATTTGACTGGTTTCCCTATGCCATGAAGTCGATTTTAACCCGACTAAAGCAAGACATGTATTTAAAGTGAAATCAAAGTGTGCTAACCTTTGTATACAGAAAACAGTTGGAGTTCTTCTCTATCTCAGATCTTTGGCAGCAGAGGCATTGCTTTCTCATGGAGGCCGGCTCCGTGTGTATGTGTGCACAGAAAGCAGGAGCGGTGGGGCAGGGTGTCAGTGCACCCCTGAGAAGCTGTAAAACATTTGGTCCGGTCTCAGTGTGCAGCTGCAATAGGTGGGAAAACAGGAGGAAACCAAAGGCGGCAATGAGAAGACAGCTGTATCAGCCTGAGTATTTGATGAGCCATATACATAGCTCACAGTTAACCTCAAGTGGTAACATGAAGGAAATGAAAATGTTTCTTCTGGGGACAATGGGGCACAGGGGTGCTGACAGTTGGCCTGATGGGTGTTATCAAAAGTTGGAGACAAGTCCCCTTGATTGGCCGGAGCAGACGCCCAAAGGCTGTACTGGGTTGCCCATGGATGGCAGCGGGAGTTGTCCAGGGACGGGATCAATTGTCACAGCAAAGGCAGTCTGGTTGCCCGGAGTCTGCACTGAGCTGCCCACGGGTGGCCCCGGGTTGCCCATCAAGAGCACCGGGCACCAAAGGGCTGCATCAGGTTGCCATAGCGGCTGCAGGGAGCTGCCCAGGCAGAACCCGGTCCCTGAGCGCCCTGCGCCCCTGGCAACGCTGCCCTGGTTCTGTGTCACACAGGGCACTGGGGACGCTGCAGTGTCTGGCAGTGCTGCCACCGAACCCCACAGCACAGCAGGGAGTAGCCGCCCTCCCGGGCACTCCCAAGCCTCTGGAGGTTTCGGGTGAGTATGTACCATTATGGGAAAGGTTTTTTTATGCAAACTTCCCATTTTTGAAGGACTCAAGTGGCTTTCATGCTGTAACAGATGGGATTGAGCACATGCTTTGTGTCAAACCCCACTCCCACCCAGGCATCTTGTTGCAGCACACCAGTGTCCTCACCTTTCACTGGGCTCTGAGCCAGGCTGGGAGCTGTGGGGAGGGGATGGGGTACCTCCTGAGTCCCCTCCTGAGGGTTTGGCCTCAGATGCGGTGTGTTAGGGACATTTGCTGGCCCTCTGCATGATGTTTCTGACAACAACTGACTGATACCCTGAATCTGAAAAGAGCAGTAGCACCCACAATGCCGTATGCAGTTCTCGGTAGCAAAATCTTCACGTGTGGCCATTCCTCCTAGGGCTCCTGCAAGGCTGCTGTTTACACACCCCTCTGAAAAGACTGTCTGGGATTTCTCCTTTCCAAGTGCATCGATTTTACGTCAGGTGAGGCGTAGGCATTTTTCTTCCTTTGCAAGTCAAGAGAGGGCTGTTCTCTTGAGACTGAAATAGCTGGAGGGGGGTCAAATTTGGATATAGATCTGCAAAGCATCAATGCAAGTGAAGGTGGGGGGTGAGGATTGAGTCCCTGACCCACCAATCACACTGGGTTGGTCCAAAGGGGCGCAGCTATCGGGGCTGGAAAGGGCACTTTGAAAGAGAAAAGGACATCTGGAGTACTAGAAGATCAGCACATACGCCAACCAAAAGAAGCCAATGAACACAAGACAATCACCAGCTACACTTTCACGGGATTGACAGATTTGAGGAGAATGAAGGCTAATATCTGTCATTCTCCTGAGCAGCCATGCTTTGCTTTTCTCCGCATTTCAATACTTGAGGCTAGATACTAAACAAATTCAAATCCCTTTCCAGATACAAATGCTTGGGGTGCTGTGAGAAGGCATTTGCTTTCAAGAGTTTTAGGCCTGTACAGGTGACCTGTGGGTGCTGTGTGCGTTGCTGTTTGTGTTAGAAGCTGCATGTGTTGCTGTAAGAAGGAAGGCAAGTGCAGGTGCTGACTGAGGGAAGTTGTCTTCTATCTCCTCCTCTGTGCAGGACAAGTACTTGAAGAGCAGTGGTCAGGAATGGAGGCTGTCGGCTCTCGCTTAACGGCAAGACGTGCCAAGGTTCTGCCTGCCATCAACACCATGGCTTCCAGCTATAAGGACCGTTTCCCGTACTACCCGTTGCCTCAGAGCTCCAGCCTCCCCTGGATGCCCAGCACCTACTCTAAAAGAGATGCCATCAAACCAGCTTTGGCTCCCTTTTCCAAAACTTCCCAGGGGATGACCACCAGCGAGAAACTCCCTTACATTTCCAACAGAACAACCCTCTTCACCCGCTACACCCCTGACGACTGGTACAGGTCCAACCTGACCAAGTACAAAGAGTCAGAGACTTCCCGGCACAATGCGGAGGCTCTGAGAGTTGATACCACCCGCATGATTGGGGATAAATACCAGCAGACAAAGAAAACACAAGAAGAAAGCACCAAAAGCCTGGGAGGACGTGTGAATGCTATTGAGTTTTGGAAAGGGGAGCTCTGCCGTGAGCTGGATGAGATGATCGGGGAGACCAACACGCTCACAGACATGAAGAAGAGACTAGAAAGGGCCTTGGCTGAGACGGAGGCCCCTCTCCAGGTAAGCACTCTGTCCAGTGGGCTGCAAGCTGTAGCCTACTGCTGGAACAACTGCAGCCATTCAAATGTCTAAGTTCCACTGCAGCTCCGCAAGACCTAGAGAGTTTTTATGAAGAGACCATAAGTTAAGTTTGCAATGTCTTCCCATCTGCTGCATCCCCTATCAGCCCGTTATGAGCTCATCACAATTCTATTTGCTTAACCAAATATTTGTGTAGGCGGAACATCCAAATTCCTGGACTGGGAGACAGAAGCCCATGTCTTCCTACAACACCCTGGGGAGGTCAGCATCAAGGCTGACACAGGTGCCTGTGCCACAGCTCTGGTTGCAGCTGGGACACGCGTGCTTCCTCATGTTGATTTGATGCATACGGTGCAGTTCGGTTTCTTGTTGTCAGCTGAAGCAGCCGCCCTGGGCACTTTGTTCCCCTGATGTCCCCTCTGTGCCCGCCTAGAATTTCTTTTCTTCCATTTCTTGAGATGGGGACTCTCTCTATAGAGAGTCCTGCCCCTGCACCCAACAGTGATGGCATGTCCCCAACAGGTCGCTCAGCAGTGCTTGCTTCAGCGGGAGAAGAGGATGGGCATTGACCTCGTCCATGATGATGTGGAGAAAGAGCTCTTCACGGTAAGTTGGGCCACCCAGATCATGTGTTAAAGCCAGTTTTACCTAAACTGCCCTACAGAGGCTTTGCAGCCTTCTTCCCTACCTGGCTCCTTACCGCTGGGGAGGTGCTCAGCTCTTCAACCCCCCCAAAACCTGCTGGGCCAGGGGATGGGGTTCCCCCAGGCAGCAGCATGCCCACGCCGTGTGGGTATGACTTGGCCGTACAGAGGAAGGAATAGCTGAAGAGCAGCTGCGTGTTTGGGTAGCGTGTGGGGGTTCTGTGACCATCTTCAGGGAGTAGTGCACTAAAGACATGCACGCAGTTTGGGGGCACTTTCTCCACTCCCTGCCTGTTTACTCTGGGCAGAAAGACAAGCAGGCAAGTTCTTGCTGTGTGCAGGGTTGGGGAGGTCTGAGGGGACGAGTGGCATCAGGACAACTGAGTACAGACACTGATGATGGGGCCATGTGTCCTTTACCCAGGAAGTCAATGTCATCAGGTCGTGCCAGGAGAAGATGCAGCGGTACCTGGATGAAGCCAAAGCCCAGCTCGCGTAAGGAGGAGCTCCTTATGTCATGCCGTAGGGCTGATGTGCATTTGCAGTTGTGATGTGGACCCCCAGCGGACCCCGACCTCTCCCCACACCGTGCAGATGGAAAAGCCAGGCGGGCTCCCCGGGAAGTGGGCAGAGATGCTCATGGGAGGACAGAGCTGCGTGGGAGGGAGCTGCGGGGAACTGGAGCGGGGAGGAAGCCCTTCCACCTGAACATCCCCAGCGATGGCTGTTGTTTGCATGTTGAAGGTCCAACAGGGCGGCCCAGCACGAGCTGGAGAGGGACCTGGCCCACAAGCAGGCGGCCCACCGCATCGATGACAAGTGTCACCACCTGAGGAGCACCTCCCACGGCATCAGCTACTACCCAGCGGTGGAGCGGGTTGATGCCACGTGAGTGCACGCTGGGCGGCACGCCAGCAGCAAGCTGTGCCCGGGATGCACGGTGCCTCTCCCTGGCAGGGAGCTGCTTGTCCCCAGCCCACTGTCAAGGCACGTCCATCCCGCCTGGAGACAGCTGCCTGAGTGGGACCGTTTCTCTCTGCTTATTGTTATTCTTACTGTTATTGTTATTGTTAACCTTACCTTTATTCTTACCCTTACTCGTAGTCTTCTTCTCATTCTTATTTTCTGTTGTTGTTCTATTAAACTGTCTCTATCTCCACCCGTGAGTCCTGTTCTTTCTCTTTCCCCTCCATTGAGAGTGGCTGTGTGGTCCTAGCTGCTGGCCAGAGTTAAACCACAACCTATGCTCAAATTAAAGACAGAGATTTCAGATACATTTAATCAGTGCTGCTCCCAGGCAGGCTTCATGCCTGCCCACGTCCAGCTTCAGCACTACGGGCTTACCGGGGCCTCTTCTTCCCCCTCACCTCCTGAAGGATCTCGGTGCCGGACTCTTGGGCCAATATCACAGACGACAACATCCTCCGCTCACAGAGCCAACGGGCGGCCTCCTCCAAGCTGCGGGACAACATCGAGAACCTGCTGGTGGTGGCGGCAAACGAGATGCGGAGCCAGTTCAACAGGGTGAACATCGCCTTCACCAAACGCATCAGCGAGACAGCCGATGCCAAGAGCAAGATCCGGACCCACCTGGCCAAGGTAGTCGGAACCCCTCCCTTTCGGTGTGTCACTGTCACTTCCTAGTGACACCCCTGAGGTGGGACCCTTAGGAGTTGGAACCGTAATTTCATCTCAAGGGATCTGTTTTTGCTAGGGCATCCTCACTGGCAGCCTGGGAGCACAGGGATTGCCAGCAGAAAATGCCAATGCTGGTTGCATCTCTGGTAGTTCCTTCAGAAGCGCTGGCTGCCCTCCAGAACGGCCTTGCTGGGCCTCTGCTGGGCTGCCTGCTGGGGGGGTTGCAGGCTTGCTTCTCCTCCAAGGACGTGCTTTCACTCTCTGTGCTCTGGGGCTGCTGCACGGGCATGCGTGTGTTTGTTTTGCCAAGCAGAGTCAGTGGAAATCAGTGATGGACACCTGCCTCAGAGCTGTGGGTCTCATAGAAAGCTTCCTGAGACGTGCCCGACACTGTATTGAGTAACTGAGGGAAGACGGGGCTTGCAGCACTGCGAGCTGATGCCACGTCTTTCAGTGAGGATCCATGAAGAACCTTCCCTCTCTGAGTTACTGTTGATGGATGATTAGTTCCAGCAAGCGGTAATTTTGGGAAGCTGGGAATTCAATAGGTCCATCAGTGCTCCAAAACCTCCTCTGATGTGACAGCAAGAGCCAAGAGAGGTTTTTCCCTGAAGAAAAATTACTCTTGGCTCTGCGCCTTGATGTGTAGCAGAATGACAGAGGTCTGAGCCCAGGGTCTGCTTATTGAACTTGTATTGTTCTGCAGATGGACAGGAGGAAAGGGTAATTATGTTGTCACTTGAGAAGATACTTTTTAATTTGTGCATGGGTTTCTTTTTTACGCCAGACGCTGCAGGAAATCTTCCAGGTGGAGAAGACCATCGAAGCCATCCAAAAGGCCATTAAAGACCAAGGGCCTCCCTTAAAAGTGGCTCAGAGCCGGCTGGACGAGCGCACACGCAGACCAAACGTGGAGCTGTGCCGGGACACTGCCCAGCTGCGGTAAGGCAGGAGCGTGGGTCTGGTGGGCTCCTTGAGGAGTTACGGCTGGTAGCACCCGGGGGTAGCACTGCATGAAAAATTAAGCATGGGCTTTTCTTTCAACAGTCCTTCCATAAGTGCACTGCTATAATCAAAAGCAATGAGCAGGTATTGCAGCCTTTGGGTGCTGGGAGAGCTCTGCGCCCACAAAGGAGGCTGTACACCATGGCCGGGTATAGCCTGATGGCACCCCATGAGGGGATGGATTCTTCCCGCTTGGGTAAGCCCCATCTTCTCTCCAGCCTGCTTCCCGGCAGTTGGATGTGCTCAGTTTTGAAGGACGAGCCCTTTACTCTCCAACAGGATCCTGCTGAGATCCCTTAGGCCCTTCCTTTTGGGGAACTGCAAGGAAGGGTGCCCCCTATGGAGAAGCAGAAAGGGCTGTCCTCACCTTCTCCGAGGACACTGGAAATCCTTTCAAGGACACAGTGGTCTGTTTGGGATTGCACGCCGAGGAGCTGTGGAGGAGTAGGCTGGCCTGAGCGCCCAGCAGCACCCCCTCTGAGGCACCCCAAAGTTCACCCCTCCTGGGAGCCCGTTGGGCAAGACTCCAGCTGAAGCCTTTTCAGAGCAATTGAAACCCAGCCCCACAGCCTTTGCAGCATCTCGTACAACAAGGGTTTTTTCCATCCTCCCCTTGTTTCACATTCACTTTTAGCCTCTCCCAGATGTCCTGTTTTCTTTGTGTGCATCTGTGGGCATGGGGAGGATGCCTGCACAGGGAAATCCAGGAGGGGGAGCCAACAAACCCCCCAAACCAAGCAGGAACAGGAAACCACACCTGCTCATCCCTCTTCTTGCTGGCCCGAGCTGCTCTGGGAGAGGCGGCTGCGCGTTGCCAAAGCCTTTGAGCAGACTTAACCATGCCTCCCCGCTGAGGTCTGGAGGAGCTCTGCCCTCAGCTTTCCCATGCGTCTGCCAGAAACGGGGGGTCTGAGTTAGTCTGAGCACACTGAAGGGGGAAATCCTGTGACCAAGGGGCCCTTCAGCAATGCCACGCTAGAAACCACCCCCACGATGGCACTGTTAACCAGGGTTTCTTGCTGTTTTCCAGCCTTGTCAACGAGGTCCACAAAATCAACGAGACGGTCCAGAGCCTCCAGCAGCGCCTGAGAGACACCGAGGACACCCTGCAAATGCTGGTTCATACCAAGTCGGTCTTGCAGCATGACCTGGCCGTCAAAGCCAACACACTCTTCATTGATGAGGAGAAGTGCATGGGCATGCGCAAGACCTTTCCCAGCACGGTGCGGCTGCTGGGTTCCATTTAGGCTCAGCTGAACTCACTGAATCTGTTGTGGGAGGGATTCCCAGTTTGGCTAAGATGCTTTGGAAATACTTGATTAGAGTTTCACTTCCATGAAAAAGCCATGAGTAGAAATTAAATGATCTTTTTGTGTGTTATACGGTCTACCGGTATTTTTTTTGCCTTTGGTTTTTCTCTTTCCACTGTACTTTCACGGTGTGCCAGAAAGTCACTGAAAATACTTTGTAAGCGACTAAGAGTAAATCCACCCACGGGGATTCAGTCCTACCCTCTCAGTCGGTGATTTTAGGAGAAAAACTGTCGTGTCTGCCTCCTTTTGAGGCACCTTCTTATCACCTTCTTAGAGGAACACCTTTTCATTCCTTGGTGTTTCCTTCTTGATTCATCGCTGGAAGACTTCAGGTGTCCTGCAGCGTAGCCAGCACATCTCAGAGCAACAGCCTGTGGGCCCTCGCTAGCACCCTGTCCCTCTAACCTTGGCGTGTCATCTCACAGCTTGTCACAGGTAAGCCTGATATTGTCCCCCTCTCCCTTCAAGCCTCGTTTTAAGCGCTGTCAGGGAGCCCTGATAGCTGGTGAGCAAAGACCTTCTTCCCCCTTTGAGACAAGTGAATCCCATCTGACGCCGGCAAGCCTGGTGCTGTGTAGGCCATCCCCTTATCAAAAAAAACAAAATTCTGTTGGTCACACCAGCCATGGAGCCACCTATTAATAGACTGGGCTTGTCTGTATGTTTCTTCCAATGTCGCTGCCTGTAACTGGAAGGAAAGAGGAAAAAATAACCTGTGCCCCACATCCCCTTACCAACCGTCCCAAGGCCCTGAAGTCTCTTTTGATCGCCATAGGAGGAAATGTTGCAGCTTCACCACCACACACACGGAAGAGCAATAATGGGTAATAGTCCAGGTGAGCTGTGTGGGGACATCGCACCCTGGGGAGCTGGGAGGGTTTCTTTCTTGAGGGACCTGGGCATTTCTTCCACCCCTCCTCAGGCCAGCCAGTGACCGTGGCCTCTCTTCCTTTTCCAGCCTGACACCGGCTGCTGCAGCGCCACAGGGAGGGAGCACTTGGTCACCCCCAGCTGCCCCTAGCACGATGCAGCGAGTGGAGAGCATGGCAATGGACCTGGACAACCGCTGCCCAGTGTGCCTGGACAGCTGGGACGATGCCGCCTATGCCATGCCATGCCTCCACCAATTCTGTTACCAGTGCATCCTGCGCTGGGCTAACAGCAAGCCCGAGTGCCCTCTCTGCAAGAGGAGAGTGCGATCCATCGTGCACTCGGTGAGGGCAGACAATGACTTCGAAGAGGTTCCCATCGCGTCATCTGCCTCAGCCCCCGCACCAGTTGGCACCCGGCAGGCCGGAGGAGCGCCCAGGCACCCAGACACCCACAGCCCCCCTCGCCGCTCTGTAACACCTCAGCCGCTGGCAGTGGAGTCGGTGCCCAGGGCTCTGGTGGGCGGCCTCCAGCCCCATACCTGGGAGTTCCTCTTTGACGACCACCCGGCTCTCCTCCAACGCTTTCTGCCCTGGCTCCAACAGCAGCTGGGGCTGATCTTTGCCGAGGAGCCTTCAGCAGCCGTTGTGATGGAGGACCTCATCTTGGCCGTCCTGGGCTTCTTTGGTCTGGACGAAGAGGTCCTGGTCCGGCTGCTGCAGGTCAGCCTCCAGGATCGCGCGGCGACATTTGTACAGCAGCTTATCAACGTCGCCGTGCAACGCTGCAGCGCGGAGGCCCACCGTCTGCTGGGCCTCGAGGACAGCCATGCTGCCGAGGAGCGGGAGGGCAGCCCCGTGGCTGTCCCTCCTCCTGCTGCCTCCAGAAGGGGGTCTCCTGGCCCTGGCCAAGCCACCTCCCACAGCCCTGCCGCAGACGATGAAGAGGAGCGACCCAACACCTCCACCGCTGCTCTTCATGGGGCTCCCGGCAGCTGCCCGATGCCCCTGTTCCAACCAACGGGGAACAGGAGGAGCTGCATGACGATCCAGGGGAGGTTGCTGCAGGTCCCTCTACTCCCAGCCGCAGCAGGGACCTCTCCCGTGGGGGGCCATGGCGAGGCCCGAAGAGGAGGGCCAGCAGCTCCCAACATTCACCTCAGCCACCCAAGAGGCCACCCCGCCGGCACAACTAGAACAAGGCCCCAGGAGCTGCCAAAACCAGGGCCAGGCCAGCAGCTGGGACACATGCCGGCCAACGGTTCAGTCAGAAGGGGGACTCCAGGGCTGGACCATGCCCCACTGCCAAACGTCCCATGCCTGGTCTCCTCCTCACCACATCATCTGCCCCCACCTCCCGGGGATCTGCTCTCCTACCAGCCTCTACTGCCCCGTCATGCCCTGCAACACTGGCACCCAAATCTTTCCTCCTGCTCAGAGTCTGCACCACTTGGCTCTGCCCTCTGCATCACCTCATGCTCACACCCTGCCAAGGCAGGAGCCACAAGAAGTTCAACAGGAGAAAGAAGTGAAGTCCAGAACCTGGCGAGGGACAACCCCAGGAACCAGCACATTTGGCGCGCTGCTCGGCTGGAAAGCAGCTTGGCGTAAAAAGCCCTGCAGGTCCTGGTGGCCACCCAGCTGATCATGAGCCAACAGTGTGCCCTTGCCACCAGGAGCACTGATGGTGTCCTGGGCTGGACTGGAGAGAGAGTCTGGCAAAGGAGTGTGAAGATGATAAAGGCACTGCAGCATCTCTCCTCTGAGGAAAGGCTGAGCGAGCTGGCACCGCTTAGCCTGGTGAAGAGAAGGCTCGCAGGGGAATTGATCAATGCATAAAAAGCCTGATGGGAGGCTGCAGAGAAGATGGAGCCAGACCCTGGCTGAGCGGCGCTGGCTGTCTCTGCTGCAGCAGGCGGCTATCGCAAGATGACATCCAGAGGTCCCTTCCAACCTCAGCCTTTCTGTCATTCAGTGAAAGTATTTGAATTGCCTAAAGAATCTATATGAATAACTTCAGTGCTGTTCTATAAAGTCAATAAAGAAGAGAAAGTAGTACAAACTTGCTGACGTTCCTCAAACTCTATTGATCGAATCATTAATACTGTGAAGTTCCAACACGCAGGGACGTCCCCAAATTCACTTATATGTTCTGGAAGACTGCCTCAGCTCAGTCAGCATGACCCCGACATGGGGTACAATTCTGCTGTGCTTATACTTAGTTGCCATCCTCAGGACACGTACCAGATGTATGACACAGGTGCAGGTTCTGCTGCTGAATAAAAGGACTGTAATCTAGGGCTGCTAAGAAAGACCCATAACAATTATGCTATAGAAGAAATATTTCCTCTCTCTTCTGCTGATCTTGCAATTTTTAGTTTAGTGGAAACTGCTCAGTTTTCTTCACCTTACTTTGAGTATTTCCCACTGTTATGCCTGTCCTCAGGGATAAAAAAAACCAACAGCAACAAAATCACACATCTCTACTTCCACTATTACACGTAAAACCATTCTGGGAGCTCGATACAGTTTTGTATATATTTCATTATTTCCTTTTTATTTTATTCTTAACGTTTTAGTCAAGTAGATCAGTTCCTTCTGAAATCCTGAGTCTCTCTTTCTCTCTCCTGCCTCTCTTTGAAGACACGTTGACGAGAGCATCTGTCCTGCCACCCAGTGGCCAATCCGGCCCAAACCACAGCAGCCATAGAGAATCACACCTCCCGTATCAACTCTGTGCTACAGCTCATAATCAAACCTTACCAGCTATTTAGTCCTCTCAGTTTTTATTGACACAGAGCAAGTTTTGCAGACCCAGTCCAGTTTTGTTCCGGGGAAATTCTATCTGGCCTCATCTTTCCACGGCCAGGCATCACACACCGCAGCAGGTAAAACATCCTGTCCTGCAGAACGCCCGTTTTCATGGGGGAGGGAAACAGCACTGCGGGTAGCACTGATAACGTAGACCACAGAAGCAAGTGGGCAGAGCTCCATGAAAACACTGCCAGGCTTTTTGCCACACAAGGACTACCCCTGCAGTCTTGTCAGAGGTTGCTTACTTAGCTTATAGCAGTCCACCCCTCCAACGTCAAAGGTGTCGCTGCAAGACTGAGACCCCAGAGATGCCACAGAAAGCACCATCTCCACCCCTTTACCAAAGCGGTTCCCGGTTAAGTACCAACAGCAGGAATTGCTGCTGCCCACTGCTCTGGGCATCCGCCACCATCCACCCCACACAAAGGGCCAGCTGGGTATCTCCCCCATGGGCACGCCAACTCTGCAGACTCCTTTCAGGTGTCTTTTCAGGCAGAGCAGACACAGACCAGATGAGTTTCAAGCTGAAACACGACTTTGTCATGCAGGCAGAGAAAAAAGCTCTCAGAACTTGAGAGTTTTATTTCTCAATCTGAAAAATGACACACAGCGTAGGTACAAAGACAAGGAGACGCTACAGTCCACAGCAGGAGCGGTGGTCAGGCACTCTCCCTGCACCTCTTTGCCAGGGACGGTGCTCTTGCACAGGCAGAGGTATCTTCTCCCCTCCCCAAAAGCGCACCGACCCCACAGACAGACATTTCTCCCACACCTCCTTTGAAGGAAGGCTACCAGCGACCCACCTGCAGAATTAGCCAGAGACTTCTCAGCACCTTATCATGCCGCTGTGCTTTCAGTCAGAACGGCATTTTTGATTATAAGCAACTAAGGGCAGAACTAAAGTAAATCTCCATCAAAATGCAGCAAAACCATGACACTGTTCTTATTCCTCTGGCTTCTTTCCAGAGTCATTTACAAAATACCATTCCTCTCTAGGCCACTCCTAATGGACAGCCTTTCAAGAAAATCCACAGCAGCATCTTCTTTAAGAGTTTAGCACCCAACACAGAGCTGAAGGCATTTCTCCTTCTCCTAAGAAAGCCCAGCTCAGTCTCTACTTTGCTTCCCATCTTCCCCACCCCAACTCACACCAACACAGCGCACGTACCTCCTCAAGCAACACTTTCTTTCACCAAAACACAGGACCTGTTTCTGAAGTCAACTGCCGGAGGGACCAGCGAGAACTGCTTGGGCTCTTCTACCTGTGACATTGAAAGGGATGTTGAAGTGGGATTTCAGTAGTGAACTCAACATGACAAACTCCAGCAGAGGTAAGAAAAACACGTTTTTTAGGAACTAGTTCAAAACAGGGCCCAGGAGCACCACTAAGTGTTTCAGTGCCACATCCCCCCTCTCCAGTAACACCAGAGTCGCAGCAGAACTCTAATCTGTAACAATAAACGTACGAGGCACATACTGCCTGTAAAAGCAGAATATCCAAAACTGCAGGCAAATCCTCACTGGCACAGAGCAGCACACTTCAGTCCTCCTCAGGGTCTCTGTTGAAAGGGTGGTAACTGGAGCAACGGGATTTGCCACTGCCTCCTTTCTTCCTACAGAAGAAAGCTATCGAGTATTGCCATACATTTGCCTTTCTGCTCTGGCAGAGCCCTTTCTTCCGCAGGCCTCTCTGAAGTCCTTGGGAAGTGCGGAGTGCCCACAGCTCTCCTGTCCCACCCCCAGCGCTGGAGGCAACCCAGGGGAGAATTAGAGCAGTCGAGAAGCTGCTCTGGCTTGCGTTGCTGTGTGAACGCATGCCGACCACCTCCACAGACGCAAGGCTAACGGCAACCCACCAGCAAGGAACGCTTCTTGCACCAGCCTTCTTCAATACCTACATACTTTCGTGGGCCTAAGCCCAGGTCTCCCATGACAATTTTCATTAAGCTGCATTCTAAGTGATGATTTTTCAAAACACTCTGGAGATTGTCCTTTCTTAGCAGCTTTCTAACTGCTCAATCAATGCAAAGTATTATTTTTCCCACACAAATGGAAACTCATTGGTCTCAACCTGATATTACTCGGTGTTCCTCAAGAGTATCAGCCTTTTCTCCCAGCTGACACTTCAAGAGCAGATGCAGCAGCTCAGCCATTTCCCAAGAAATTCTACACAAATTTGCAGTACCTGGAACTAGGTGCCTACACAGAAGTCACATCTCATGGGAAAACACACGTTTAAGGCCATCCCTCACACTCTGGTGTTGCTGGCCTTCTTTTGCATACATTTGTTTTCCTAGGTATAAGGATTAACAAAACCATGAATCATTTGGGTCAGTCTGCCACACCCTGCAGGTAATACTGCATAGCATGTTTTCCAAGTGTTCACGGCCCTGGGAGTCACGCTTGCCCACATGGAACAATAAATGCTCAATAATGCCCAGATCACAAAGCCAATACGCTGCTTGTGTGCACCAAATAGAAGGCAAAAGCACAGGAACTCCTATGCAACAAGGGTCCGAAGAAGCAGAAGAAGCTGCAAGTCGAAACCTGAGTCATCAGATCCCAAATTTGGTCCAGTTGTTTTGTGAGTACGAGTAGCAATGAAGACACACAGAGCGACAAACACAGCAATCCTCTTGGTGTCTTCAGGAAGAACCTAAATCATTAGGCACAGTCAGAAATGGTGAGCGTCCTCAGATCATGTGCCTGAGCTCAAAAAGGAAACGTTTCTCCTCCAGACTGGCACAACCTGTGGAAATAAGACTATCAGGAATGCTGCTGAGAAGGAGAGAGATTAAGATGGGCAGATCAAAAGTCAGCATGTTGCACCTTAACCTGCGGAGGGACAAGGGCAAAAGGTTACAGAATTTGCAAACGCGTGCTCAGGGAACAAAGAAATACTGGAAGCAAAGCCGCGGCTCCCCAAGGCTTGTGTCCTGGGCTCATGGGAAGGAAGCACGGCTAGCAGCTTGGAAACCTGCAAACCTGATGCTCAGGCTTTCCTGAGATAAGGCTCCAAGGCAATCCTCAACAGCTGTCTTTTCCCTCTACTTCCAGGAGCTGCAACAACAGAAAGGAAAGAAGGAGGAGAGAGACAATGGAGGAAAAAGGAATGAAACCAAGCTCACCAAGTGCCAAGGTATAGCCATCCCTGCTGAAAGGAGCACTCCCCCATTGTTTAAATCCTTCCTTTCTGCTCCTTGGCTCCGTCAGGATCCTGCCAGCCTGTGCTTTCAGCAGCAGCCTTTCTCTCCCGGGTGAAAGCAGAGCGCTCCAGCTCGCTCTTAGCTGCCCTTGAGCATCTGCCCGTGACAGCACACACACCCAACTTCACGCATCTCCTGCCACGGGCAGCCGAATCCCAGAGGCGTGCATGCAGCAGCTCTCTTCTCCCCCAAACACTCTTGCTGGCATGTTACCCACCTGCCTACTCAGAGGTCGACAACTGCTTAGAGGGTCTGCTATCTTAACCGGCAGTCAAGTAGTGCCAGACTATCCAGTCCACAAGCCAGCTGTAGCTTGCAAATCTCTGGGTGGGGGTTCAGCACACAAGTAAAACTTTTGCTGCCACCCACCCACTGATGCTCCGTGGATTCCCTCCTGTGCTGCAGCCCTGACTTCTGTGGCTCCCTTTGCTCAGGGGCACTTCAGACTTGCAGCAAATTGTGCTCAGATTCCAGCCCTTCAAATACAAGCCGCATGTTTTAGTCATTCCACATAGGGGAATCAACCCAAGATCACAGTACATCATCAATCAAGTTCATAAAGAAAAAGGCTGTTAGTAGGTGAGGGGTTTGGGGGTATTTTATAGGAAAGAGCACCTGCTCTTCCAGGTGTCTCAGCCTTCCAAGACCGAAGCGTGGAATACTAAGAACTACGTAGATACAGCATTTCCATCGCTTGAGCCTGCACTTGTTTGTGGCCTCAGAAGGGTCCGCACAGCTCCGTCATTTAAGAGAGCTGCTGCTCTAAAGGCAGGCACTCCAATGAAGAATTCTCAAGCAGTTCACCACACTCCATCATGAAGCTGCCTCTCCTGAACAATGCAGAAAAACAGGCTGCATATAAGGTGTTTCTAAGGAATCATTTTTCTGGTACTGGTTCAATAAGTCACACACCTACCTAAGCACTAAGGCTCTGCCTAAGAAAGCAACGGCACAGAGAATTGCTCACACCACAACTAGAAAGCACAAAGTTAAATCTTATCAAAATGAAATGGAAATATTGGAACGGTCAGGGGGTTGGGTTTGTTTTTGGTTTTTTTTTTTTTTTAAATTTATTGGATGTCACCAGGTCTCTCTTTAAGCCATAAAGCACTGATTCAGCTGATGAAGAACATGACATGACATCATTGAGGCAATGAGCTCTGTGCTTGAGGTCTCTTCCCTCATCTCTGAAGGCACAGAGAGTCCCCACCAAGCAGCAGATCTTCTCTGTGCAACACCAGGGTGGGTCTGGCATCATCTTCAACCACCCATTGGGTAGCTGAGGCAAGAACCGGCCGGGGACAGCAACCCGCCATGGGCCTTCCCGTCCGCAGACTGAACACCCCTCCTCCAGGCCCCAAGGACCTCGGTGGCCCTACAATGGACTCCTCCTGTCACCCCTGCGCAGCAGCATGCACCAGGCCAGGCCCTCTGACACTGTGGCCGCTGTCCTGTTGAGGCCTGGCACAAGGAGGGGGCTGGAGCCCAGGGCACACCAGGGGACATGGAGGGCAGACCCACTGCTCCAGGGGCAGCCTTTCTCTCTGGAAGCAAAAGGGCTGCCCGCAATGGGGCCTTCAGGGCCTCAGGGGCCCCCCTCCCAGCCACAGCAACGTCCGTTGGTGACATCACCGGCTGGCCGTTAGGCAAGCAGGCAGCCCTGTGGCTGGCCCACAGCTCGCTCAGCAGCCAGACACACTCACGCCAAGCCTGCTTGCGAGAGGAGGAGGCGGCCAAGGGAGGCGAGTGCCCACAGTGGGTGGCACCAGTGCCTACATTGAGTGGGCCCAGGGCCAAGAGGCTCATTGGAAGCCCTGAGGATGCCTCCCCAGCCCAGGAAACGCCAGTGGGCTGGTGCCAGCAGCAGCAGCCCTGCCCGGCGAGATGAGCCCATGGAGGTCGACCCACCAGAGAAGAGGGATGAGGAAGAGCCCATGGAGGTGGATCCCCCCGCAGATGACACAGAGCCCATGGAGGTGGATCCATCTCCCGCAGGCCTGGTGGGGCACACCACCACCACGGCCAGGCTGCCTCCAGCAGCACGCTGTCCAAAGCGCCGCAGGACCCTCGCGGGCTGCCAGGGACAGCCACAGCGCAACAAGCGGCGCCAGCCGCGCAGACGACGCTAGCCGTAAGTGGGCAGCGGATGGAGGGAGGTGATGGGTGCCCTCTGCTGTGTCCTGCTCTGGGCTCCCCCATGCCAGACAGAGATGGCCATAGTGGAGAAAAGCCATGCCCCGGTGCCTCCCGGTAACCAGCCAGCTTCCGTTGAGCTCCCAGTGTTTGTCAGTTGCAGCCAACAGCCACCAGAGACAGCAGGATGGAGCTGTGCTGGCCCAAAGCAGCACCAGCAGCAGCACCCCGCATCCCATCCTTACTGTGGCTGCCTGGGCCGTGTCCTTGGGGCACGGCCAGGGTCCTCCAGTCCCGGGTGGAATGGGCCAGGCCAACTGCTGCTGTGGCTCTAGGTGGGCTCTCCCTGGGGCTCGGGGACACGCGGGCATGGCCGGGCCCCACAGCAGCAGCCTTTCACATACCCACCACTCTCTGCTCTGCAGGGAGCCTCTCAGAAAGGGCACGGCGGTGCTGAGCGTGGATGTGTGGTTGAGCCAGGGCTGCAAGAGAAGCCAGAGGTGCCTTTGCCTCCTCCAGCAGAAGCTGCTCATTGCCAAGTTGCAGTAAGTGCCTGCAAGCCCAGCCGCCTTTCCCCCAGCCCTGTCCCTGGCAGCGGGGCAGGGACACCCTGGCACCAGCCTCAGCCCCCGGGGGCACCTTGCTGCTGGATGCACCCATGTCTGCCCCAACAGCAGGCGGGGGACAGGGCTCCGGCAGGCTCCACCTCCAGCTCCCTGCCTGCCTCTCCGCTCTTCAGATGTGGCACCACCCTGCGCCCACAGCTCTGCCTGGCCCTGGACCAGCTGTGGGTGCTGAGTGCTGACAAGGAGGCAGCAAGAGCAGAAAAGGAAGGAAGTGATGAGGATGGGACCTCCATCATCCTCTCCTGGCCCAGCAGCTCCTGTGTTGCCACTTTCAGGTGAGTCATGGTGCCACGTCCCATGACTGGGCAGGAGAGGTTCCCAACTGGGCCCATAGCATCCTGTGAATGGCCTCTGCCCTCCGAGCAGAGCCTGGGCAGGGAACAGGCAGCACGCTGGCACATAGGAATAGGGGCATTTCTACATCCTGAATCCCCTGGTCACCTTTTGGTGCCCAGAAGGGAAGGGCAGAAGAAGCTGCAATGCCAAGAGAGGGGAGAAGAGGCAGCTTGGGCTTGACCCAGCTCCCTCCCTGTCCCTTCCTGGTGCACAGGACACCAGAAGGAGACAAGAGAGCCCGGGTGAGCTGCCTCCCATCCATCAAGCACCTGGAGAAGGAGCTGAGCCGCTGCCACGCTGTGAGTGTTTCTGTCCCTGAGCACTGCTCTTCCAGCCGAGCAGCAGATGCATCGCTGCTCAGCTTCTTCCACTCCTTCTTGCCCAGTGGAGGACATTCAATCCCAGGAGCCTGGAGAAGCTGCTAGAGGTCCAGGCAGAGGTGAGAATGGCCTTTCCCCCACCGCTGGCTGTGCCAGGATGTGTGGTGAGTGGGGTGAGCCCCAGAAGGCAGAGAGTCCCACCGCTAATGCTCTCAGGCTGCTGGTGCCGCCTGGCAGCTTGCCAGTGGCCCTTTCTGCTGCGAGGCTGCTCTCTAACCGCTCTCTGATTCTTGTAGGATGATCCCAAGCAAGCACCGCTGCTTGCCCCATCTGTCAATAAAGGAGGACATCACCGCTCAGGTAAGTTTTGGAAAGAAAGGCAGGGAGGGCCTTTTGTCCTCCTGCAAGCGGCACGTCTGCAGAATTGAGGATGCTGCTGCCCTTCACCCGGAGGAAGTCTGTGCCCATCACGCTGCAGCAGGAGAGAGCTCAGCCCTTGGTACCCTTCGACATTGCGGAGCGCTTGAGGTGCTTCCTGCTTCACTCCGTCCCCAGAACTAAATTGGCCTCTGCTCCTCGGCCAGAGCCGGGAGGAGCCATGCTCACTTGTCCCTTGAGTGTCCCTATGCAGGTGTGGCAGCCCAAGGGAGGATGTCACCTGGAGGAGCAAGGGGACCCGCTGGGCAGCGGCTGCTGGACCTGGTTCTGCGGGGACACGGAGCCTCTGCTGCTGCCCACAGCTTGGATGAGGAGGGCAGGGCAAGGGCTGGGCAGGGCTGTCATGGTGGCATGCCGGCTCTCAGGAGCATCCCAGCTGGAACTGCTGAGCCAGAGCCGCGGTTCCAGCTGCTGGCCCCCTGCCCGTCCTGCCCCATCGCACCACGCTGCAGGCAGGGCAGGGCAGGGCAGGCTCTGGGAGCGCTGGGCTGGTGGTCTCCATTGACGGGCTCTTACTCTGTTTTCCTTTGCAGCGGGAGGGAGCAGCAGCAGCAGGAGGAGGAGGGGGCTGCCCTTCCCCCAGGTACAGGGGTAGCAGCCGTGGTGCACCAGGCAAAAGCTTTCCTGGAGGCACCACCCTCTCTGCTAGTCCTCAAGGAAGTAGAAGTGGCAGATACGGAGGCAGGATTGGAAATAGCAGAGGTATGGCAGGTCCACAAACACTGCAACAATGTGTCTCGTGGAGGAGGGTATGTCTTAATGAGTCCAAGGAGCTGCTGTGCCTCTTCCCAGCATTCATTGCCATGTGGCTTTGTATGGTTTTTTTTTATCCCCCAGAACAGGGCAGTGTAAGTGAAAGTGGAAAGGTGGTTTCTCCAATGCGTTAGGAATGTGCTTATTCAAAGGAAATACCTACAAAATACCTGCAGAAGGACAGACTCCAAAAGCAAAGCCTGCCACCGCAGAAGGGGGTGTTGCACCAAAGGGGTATCTGCAGAGTTCTGTCTCGGGAGGGCAGAAGAAACGGCAGGAGAAAGAAGTGGGCAAGCCTTTTCTTGCCCGCAGGGGACCGCAGGGTGTCTGCTGAATGGCCCCTGCAAATTAGCAGAGTGTCACACACCTGTGAGAACGTTGTGTTCGAAAGTGAGGCCCTTGGAAGAAAGGGCTAATGCCAACCAGCCCAAGGCACCTTCTCTAGAGAGCTAAGGGAGCAATTTGCCAAAAAATTGCTTACTCCTCCAGGGCATCCCTTGCCACCTGCTAACGCCAACATTTCTGGTTTAGGCAACCACCACTTTTCCTCCAACCGCCCCCGAGACCACGACAGAGTCCCTGCGATGTGCAGAAGATCAAAAGAACCTTTCAAAGGCACAAAGGTAAAAGGAGTGAGCTTGGGTTAAATGGAGAACTGATTGATCCAGTTGATCCTGGCTTTACCTCTCCAATCCACTGTGGGATGGAAAGGTTTGCAGGCTCCCTCCAGGAAACCGAAAACCAAAGCAAAAGGAAGAGACCAGAGGCCTGGGAAGAGGAGATGGAATGTAAACAAGAAGAGAAAAGAAGGAAGAGAGGAAGAAGACTGCGACTGAAGAGAAGAAGAAAGGTCCAGATGGTGAAGAAGCCCAGGTGAGTCCCAGGCTCTGCTGCCCATCTTTCCCAACTCCTTAAACTGCGCTAAGTCAGTCCAAGGGGCTGGCAAGGGTCGGCCAGGGATGGTGCCGTGCAGGCTTTGGGAAGAAGTCCATGGCAGCTCCCCAGGGGCTCCCGACGGAGCCCTGCTGCGTGGCACAGGCGCACTGTGCATCCCTGCAGACGCACAGTCTCAAAGGGCGTTCCCCATGGAGACAAGGCGCCAGAGCCACCCCCTGCTCAATGCCAGCTGGGCTAGAAACCCTTCCTTGCCGGCTGTGTTTCCCAAAGGAAGGGGAACCAAGTCCTGTCTCGTCCTGCCTTTGGGCTTTACCAGCGTTTTCTGACTCTGTCCTTGTAGGTGCCCGTTTCCTGTTAGTGCCTGAACCCCTGTGACTCCTGGGCTCCCGCACGCCATGTTCACAATAAAAGGATCTTTTCTCTCTTAATACAGTTGTGGATATAGTGTGCATGTGTCTTTAGTTTCTCTCTTTTTTTTGGTTGAGGTTTTCATTAAAGTAATTTAATTTGTTTTTTAAACGTGTAAGTCTCTTTTCTCTCTCATCCTCTCCCTCAGAGAGTTAAACTTACTGGAGTTGTGGGAACTTGTGCTGTGTGCCCAACTGCAAAAGATAACTTATGACGCCCTGGCAGAAACGCGTATGACATATCCTGCACCACAAAAGGGGTAACCTGTCCGGCCTTCCCCACCCAGACCGTTCCTGTTTTCTGTCTTTTTAACAGACATGATGTACTCCACCAATGCCATCATGGGACAAATAGCATCTGTCCTTGTTTGAAGTAAAACGGAACCGATTCTCTCTTCAGTCACTTCACTTTTTAGCTAAGCCTCTTCTAACTACTGCAGTGAGCAGCCTATTGTGCAGAAACCGTTCACTCTCAGAGTGACGAGACCTGTGTTGATAGTTGATGCCAGGCATGGTATGCAGAGAGGCTCTTGCTTAGACTTAGGGCTATAACACCCAAGGGCAGATAACGTGGCTATTTGCCCCGTTGGAGGGTGGGAAGCGGAAAAGCGCAGAGGGGTCGCACCTGCGGGGAGGAGCGGACTAGACAGGTGACCCAAAATTGCCCAACAGGGGATTCCATCCCATCTGCCTCACGCGCAGTAGAAAAGCTGAGGGATCAAAGGGTCAGCCCTCTTTCTTCGATGGTCGACGCCTGAGGAGGACTCTGTCTGTTCGTGTGCATTTGGTCTCGATCCTGAATGCAGCTCCGGAATCCAGTTCCCATCCGTCACTGAGTCCAGTCTGGGGCTTCCCCAGGGCCAGCTGGCGAGGTGACTGTCATCCTGGGAGCTCGATACGGTTTTCTATACATTTCATTATTTCCTTTTTACTTTTCTATTAATATTTCATTAAAGCCGTTTAGTTCCTTCTAAACTCGTATCTCTCTCTCTCTCTCTCTCTCTCCTGCCTCTCTTTTTTTTTTTACTGAAGAGAGGGAGCGGGGAGCATCTGTCACTTGCCTTGTGGCCGTTTTGGCCCAAACCATGAGAGGCAGGTAGAGTGTTTACAGGAGAGAGAGCAATATTCAAAAGTGGCATGAAAACGGCGACTTGGCAATGTTATGGGTACGTGTAGACTCATGACGGATGCTATAAAAGATCTGGATCGGGGTATTTTCAGAAGGGCAGCTTATGAGCCAGTGTAATCCTGTAGTAACGGACAGCAAGAACGTAGCGCTGCAACAGAAAGATGGACAGCTTTTGGCAGTCAATTTTGTGCTTAGGTGACTAAGTAGTTAGATTCTCAGGGAGATACTTAGAGAAGTACTACTTGAACTAAGTAGTTTCGATAACTAGGCAGACCTGGGCTGATGTGCAGAAAATTGGCGCCCCTGCTTAATATCTGCCGCACGTTTTCACCCTGGGTTTCTTTTTTGGTGAGCTAAAATGGTCGAGGCTTTGGGACAAACTGTCTCCTCCCATGTCTATCAAAACTGGACATGCCTTAGCACAACTGGGAGTGGTAGTTTTGTAATTTTAGTGAATTTGCTGCTGTTGGAGCTGTAGTCAAAATTAAGGAAGGAGTTTAATTACTTGCATAAAGGGAGAGCATGCGAGTAGTCTACTGACTTTGGTGTGGTCCCCAGAGCACGAGGGATTTGGGGACCACTTACTACTGGGTGTAGTTGAGAACTTCGTGCTGGAGAGTCACTGTCCTGGTTTGAGGTAAAACAGAAACAATTTTGTTCAGTAACTTCACTTCTTAGCTGGGCCTCTTCTAACTACTGAAATTAACTGCATATTGTGCAGACAATGTTCACTCTCAAAGTGATAAGACCAATTGTTTGTAGCTGATGCCCAGACATGGTATGCAGAGAAGATACTGTTTATACTTATTGCTATAACCCCCAAGGCCAACCAACTTTGTTATTTGCCCCGTTGGAGGGTCAGAAATGGAAAAGCATAGTGGAGTCCCACCTGCAGGGAAGAGCGGACAGGACAGGTGACCCAAAACTCACAAACAGGGTATTCCATCCCATCTGCCTCATGCTCAGTATAAAAGCTGAGGGATCAAAGGGGCAGGTCTCTTCCTTCAATGGCTGACGTCTGAGGAGGACTCTGTTTGTCTGCCTGTGATCCCGATCCTGAATCCAGATCCAGAAACCAGTTCCCATCCAGCCTGGAACTGCCCCAGTGCCAGCAGGTGATGTGATTGTCACCTCGGGAGCTTGATACGGTTTTGTATATATTTTTCATTATTTATTTTTATATTATTAATAATATTTCATCAAAGTACTTTAGTTCCTTCTAAACTCATAAGTCTCTTTTTCCTCCTCTGCCTCTCTCTTTGAAGAAGGGTAGAGGGGAGCACCTGTCGGTGCCATCTGGGGTGCCTCAGGTCCCCAGTAGTGGATTTTGGCCTAAACCACGACAGATTAATTGGCGCCCAACGTGGGGCCCGAGCAGTGCTCGATCAGACCTGTGATAAATTGCCCAAATAGTTTGAGTTCCAGCTTGCTCAGAGATTAGAACAGACAGCTTGCATCATGTCATTCTTAGACGAAATCTTGTATCATGCCTTTAAGCAGCTTTGTTCGACCTTAATGCAGTCAGCTTGGTTTAACCTGCCAAATGTGTTTCAAAGTTCATTTATTCTTTGGCTTTTTATGCGAAGGTTTAAAGGTGCTGTTTTGGTGTGATTCGCAATTCCGATGTATAACATGATGAGTTGGGTAAGGGCTCTACCTGTATATCTCGGGCCTCTCGTGATGGATTCTGTGATTAATTATACTTTCGGTTCTACCTGGGGAATGTTTACTTCGCCCTTTGATAATTATGCTAATGTGACACCATCAGAGGTGGGGCACGGCAACCTTCTGGGCTCTGAGGATAAGGATTGGTGCCCTGTTAAGACCGTGCTTTTGTTGTCAGTTTTCCTGAATGTGATGCAGGGATGGTTTCATGTGAAACACCGGTGCAGGGAGAGCAGTAGGGGGACCGGGCGCTGCCGCCACTCAGACCCGCGCAGCCGCTCGGCGATCTGCAGCGGCGCAAACCGCGGCCCCGCCCGGCCCGGCCGCAGCCGCCCCCCCCACCGCAACGGCACAGGCGCCTGCACCGCCGCGCCGCCGCCGCCTGCAGCGGCACCGGTACCACCGGCAGCCGACCCCCCCCCACACGCACACCGCAACGGCACAGGCGCCTCCGCCGCCTGCAGCGGCACCGGTACCACCGGCAGCCGACCCCCCCACACACACACCGCAACGGCACAGGAGCCTCCGCCGCCCTTCCCGGCGCAAGCCCTGCCCCCGCCCTGCAGCGGCACAAGCCACGCCGCCGCCTGTCCCGGCACAAGCTACTCCAGCCACTACGAGTGTGATAAACTCAGTATCGTTTGTTCACCAAACCTAAAAACTTACATTTCCACAAGAAGGCAACTGCTTAACAAGAGGTGGCAAGATGGCCAACATTTTACTGTGTAAACAAGATATGCATGATTGTGCAGGCAAAACTAAGCTGCAGGGTCAAGTTATGTAGACAAAGTATAATAAATTGTGAAAAGACTTGAAGGAGAGAAACCTTCACCCCAAGACCACTGGCAATACTAGTGTTTAAGATGTTAATTTGTGTAATTTTAAAGGTGTTCGTTTAGTACTGCCAGAGTTTTAGAGATACCTATAGCACTTAGATAAATACTTTGAGAAAATGTTAGATGAAGAATCCTTATAGAATTTACTAACTCTTTAGAAAAAGGGGGGGGGACTAAGTCAAAGATATAGTACTAATTAACTAGTAGTAATTCATAACCTAAAAGACAGGCCTGATAAAAAATGGACGAAGCAAGAAGTCTTGAGGCATTGCCAAGGACAGCTCCTGATAACAAATAAAAGAAGGCCTTGAAAGGCGGCTGAAACCAACCCTGCAGTCTGGACAGAGACCAAAAAGAAAAACTGAGTCTGCGCAGGGACAAAAGGTTACTTGAAGTGATGAAGAAGAATTTGCAGCCTTCATCCTCAAGACCCTCAGCGACCACCACCACAAAGCATTGCGCAAGCGCAGTTAGGAGGAGTTTATGAAAATGACTTCTTAAAGCTAATTTTAATACGAAGCGGGGATAGGTTATGCATATGTATAGCCGTATTAAGAGATCTTATGATTATGTAAAAAGTACCATATATATTTGAGAAAGCCGCTGCATTGAGTGCGCGCCGTCGGTGGAGTGAGACTCCCGGGCCGCCCAGCGCTGTTTTGCTTGCTGCCGCTTGCTAATAAATACTCCAAATTTTAATTGACTCTGTCTCACGTCAATTTTGTGAGATCAACTTATAACACGAGCAGTACCAAAACTACTCAATCTCCATCAAAATCGGTACAAGCTGCCCCAGTAACCAGGAAGAAGAGAAAGCAGTCAGATCGTTCCCCTGTCGCTCACGACAAGGACCAGCTGTCCCAAGACAGCTTGGGAGGGAGTTCTGAAGGAGATCCAGGAGAAGGCCCTTCTAGAGTAGATCCAGGAGAGGGTCCTTCAAGCAGCCAGGGACCAGGTTAGGAAAGCTAAAGGCCTGAAAGAATTAAATCTTGCCAGAGAGGTCAAGGGCAACAAGAAAAGCTTCTACAGGTATGTCGGTAATAAAAGCAAGACTAGGGAAAATGAAAGGAAGAGGAAAACATTAAAAATAGAAATGATCCAGAAAAAGCCAGGTCACTGAAGCCTACAAACAACTTAATACCTTGCAAATGGATAATGTTAGTTATACACGAATTTCAAGTCTTTGATCTAAAACACAGGACACAATTATAGTGTTGATCTTCTCTGCTAAAAGTTTGCTCCTAGCAAGAAAAAAAGCTCCTATAGAAAGTTCTTATTTTGGACAAAAGATGCTTAAGCACAAGGTGCATTAAACACAGTCGAACCACATCCATTTTTAGAAACACTTTGTGTCTGTTTCACAGATATTTATGGCCTACACAGTTGATTTGATTTCTCAGACGCAAAGGATATTGCATTCTTCCTGACCTACACTATGTATTTTGAACCTGGGGCGTTTCCACACAAACAGATTGTTGAACCGAGTCCTGTGAAAGTCAGTGTGCCTCTGAGCAGGTGAAGAGCCTGCCAATACAGATGAGCCTAAAGGTAAGGATTGGAAGCCCACGTGCTTATGTTGTAGTATCGGAGGCTTATTTGCAAGCCAAGATGAGTCCACACTTAATTCTGACAGCAGGATGAAATAGATCAGCCTTTCAAGGTCCACAGGCCACTTGCTGTGCTTGTTGGGGACGGCAAACACTCCTTCATTAATGAGCGTGTACAGAGTTGGAAGTTTAACTTTAACGCTGCTTTACAGTTTGGGGATTTTCACTGCATCTCTTTTTTACGCCAAACTCTGTCTTTATTTTAAGAACTGCAACGTGACAGCGTCCTCCTTTATTCCCTTAACAATCAAACCAACTTTCGATTTAACTTAAATGGACATTTGTTCCTTAATGGAAAACTTTGTCATAATTTTGTCAATATCGTCCCAGAGCAGTTCCGTTTACCTATACAGATCGGACCTTGCAGACTATCTATGGAAACGACATCGCAGTTACTGTGGCTCTTCTCCTTTACTGATATCGGTCAGTGCTGTCTTGTCTCTCTGTCTTACTCTTTTCCACGCTGCAAAAAGGAAAAAGCAGACCTCGAAATCAATGCGAGTTCCTCTTTTCCCCAAATTAATCCTCAGGCCTCCTCTTTTGAGAGTGAGGGGAACAGGTCTCTCTGAAGAGCAGCAACAGTGACACCCAGTGGCCACCTACAAATTAGACTTGAAACAGCCCTCAGGGCACAGGAGGTCTGTGTTGTCTACCACTGAAAGTGAACAGCTCGAAAGAGTAGTTTAAAGTCATAACGGCCTGGGCAAGCTGGAGAGGCGGAGCTGCCGGCATCCCCAGCAAGGGCAGCTGTGGGGGTGCTGGGGAGCTGGCCCACGTTGTGTGTGGCAGGGCTGCCGGAGGGGGCTGGGCTGGGTGCAGGAGACCCTCCCCGGGAGGCAACAGGGCTGCCCTCCCACCCCCCAGGAGCATGGATGCCCTTCAGCTCCAGCACATGGTGGGCCCCCCTGCCGCACATTCGTGTCACAGCGTTGACAAGATCGTTCACAAACATCGCTGTGCGCTTACGTAGCAGGAGCCGCAGGAGCCAGACCAGGAGATCTTTGTCCGGTCCAAAGCTGACGAGGCAGGACAAGATAATGTCCTCTGCGATGGACGCCTGCTGATGGTGGTCCTCAAACATCAGCTCCAGCACCTGGCGCAGCCAGGGCAGCAAGTGTTGCAGGAGAAGCGAGTACTCCGCGAAAAGGCTTGCCCATTCGTGAGCCTCGAGCCTGTCCACTACAGCCATGGTCAGCTGTCCAGCAGCCCGTGGTGGAGAAGCTGCAGGGCTGTGGGGGGCCTGGTACGGGACGGCTAGTGATGCTGGAGGTGGTCTGACGGGATACTGTGGGAAGTAATAGTCCGTCTGCACTGAAGGTATGACGGCATCCACCTCCCCCTTGCAGAGGGGGTACTCGGGCTTTATCTCAGCCCACCGCCAGAAGCAGACGAGACAGAAGTGGTGGCAGCATGGCAACACATAGCTGGCTTCCTCCCAGCTGTCCAGGCATATGGGACAGTGGTCGTCCAGCTCTGTGGCCATGCTGTCTATCTGGGGAGGTGGGCTGGGGAGAGACAGCGATCACAAGCTGCTCCCTCTCACTGGTCCTCGCAGCAGCAGATGTCGCACTAGAAAAGGAAGCGAGGCCATGCTCATTGGCTGGCCTGGGCAGGGGTGGAGGAAATGCCCAGGCCCCTCAAGAGGGAAACCCTCCCAGTTCCCCAGGGTGAGGTTTCCCCGTACAGCTCACCTCTGCTGCTGCAAGCACGCCTCCTGGCTGCCCCGGCTGCCCGAACCTGGCAGGGCCGGGGAAAACCAGAACCCATCGCTCAGTGATGTCACTGTCCCTTCCTCGGGGACATGGCAATGGGCTGTCCTTGCCCACGGCGCTTGCCCTGGCAGTGCTGCGGACCCAGCACATGCCTCGGGGGTTACCGCAACGCCACTGCTCATTCCGTCTGCCACCTCTGGTCCCGTGCTCGGCGTCAGTGTTTCATGCCAGTGAGGTCTTGGCTGTGTCTTCCCAGGGTCCCGTCAGGTTCCGGTGGCCGTGGTACATATCTCCAGGCACATACAGCAAGAGGGTTCATTTGATAATGTCCCATGCCTCCCTGGGAGGCTGCAGGACAACGTCCCACAGGCTGTCCACGTACTCCAGGACTGTTGGCCAGCCCTTTGGGCTCCCCTGCTTCCTCCCACAGCACATCGAAGAACCAGCGCCTAAGGACAAATAGAAAGAGGGGAAGAGGCCTCCAAAGGCTGTGCCTCTCGTCCTCTGCCTCACCTCCAGGAATTCTTTTCCAGACTGGGTGGAAAGACATGTTCAGCTGCTGAGAAATATGCGCCTATGACACCATACACGGGAATGGGTGAAATCAATTCTATTTTGAAATAAAAATCTTCCTCCCCGCCTTGCTTTGAACTTTGCAAAATTTTTGAGATTTGTTGCTCCTGTTTACAACAGAGGATTTTATCTGGGATGCCCTGAATACCCCAGGGAATGCTCACAAACTCTGCGTGGAGACCAGTGATGCAACTTGATCAAAACAATTCAAGGATAAGATTACTTACCATATTGCATGGCCCTTCTCCTCGCTCACAGTGCGGTTTAGGGGGCACATTGCTATTCAGGAGTTAAAATCATTCCATTTCTAAATGAATACAGTGTGCTATAGGGAGTCTGGAAGCAAAGCATGGCCTCTACCTGTTTCTATATCCCCAGGTTCTTTATTTGAGTCTGACATTCTAACATATGTTGCCTCACGTTCTAACGTGATATACGTTTCCGCATGGGGAAACATATAGAAAAAAGAGTGAATGCCTTGCACTATCAGAAGCTGTCCTCTAATTTGATGGTATAGTTATAACCTGCTGTGCACGTGGTCACAAAGCAACCAACAAAGACAAGAAAAACAAGCCAGCAAGCAAAGTCTCACAGTCTCTCCCCACGCTTCAGCACTGCTGGCCAGCCCTCTTGGGCTCCCCTGGTTCCCCCCACGGGGAGTCAGGGGCAGCACTTGGCTCTCTTGCAGGGAGTTTTTCCAATTTTTCTCCCCTAGCCAGAGGGCGCAAGGCTGATCACCTCTGCTCAGCACCCATCAGGCCTCATCTGGGCACTGCGTCTTGTTTGGGGTTCAGCAATGGGCCCACGTTTTCTCTAGTGCTTGAGAGAACAGACCGGTGAATGTAGCATTACAGCGTTGGTGGATAAGGGAAGAGCAACTATCACCTACCCGGAAAGGATTTGACGCTGTCACACACAACGTTCACGTCTCCCAGTTGGAGAGACATGGGTTCCACGGATGGACTACTCGGTGGAGAAGGAATTGGCTGGGTGGCTGCACTCAAAGAGTTGCGGTCAACTGATCAATGTCCAAGTAGAGACCAGTGAGGAGCGGCATTCTTCAGGCGTCGCTATTGGGACTGGCGCTGTTTAGCGTCTTTGCCGGTGACATGGGTGTTGGGATGGAGCGCACCCTCGGCAAGTTTGCCAATGGCACCCAGCTGCGTGTTGCAGTCGACACGCTGGAGGGAAGGGATGCCATCCAGAGGGACCTGGACAGGCTGGAGAGGCCGGCCCGTGCCGAGCTCGTGATGTACAACAAGGCCAAGTGCAAGGTCCTGCACGTGGATCAGGGCAATCCCATGCACAAATACAGGCTGGGTGGAGAATGGATTGAGAGCAGCCTCGCCGAGAAGGACTTGGGGGTGCTGGCTGGTGGGAACCTGCTTAGCATGAGGCGGCAATGTGCGCTCACAGCCCAGAAAGCCAACTGCCTCCTTCTGGTACCTTCCTCATCACCACCTACCTGAAATATCAATAGTGGGTAGTAAGCTGATGTCTTAACCAGGGAAGGGAGTTTTCTCTGTATGTCCTTAATTCTGGCGCCAGGCAGGCAGCTGACTTCCCTGTGGGATGTCTCCGGTCTACAGATAGGGCCCTCTGTTCCCCTCAGAAGGGAGTCACCTACTAGAATTACCTTGCTTTCTTTCTTGGTTGAGGAAGTCCTGAGGCGTGGGGGTGGGTGCCCAGCACTGGGCATCTCACTGGAGGGATCATCCTTTCCATCCTCAATCGCCTGGTCCTCGATTTCCAAAGCCCCATACCTATTATGCAAGGGCAATTGGGATGGTGAGGGGGGCTGTGAGGGGTTTCGCTTGCCTCTCCGAGGAGGGATCTGACTCCACTCCCCCTTATCCCTTGAGTTCTCTCCTTCTGCAAACTGATGAGCAAACCGATGAGTTGAGCAAACTGATAAACTGTTTGATAAACTAACCAAGGTGGAGGAAAAACTCCTTCTTTCCCTGCACAGACCCATGTTGCAGCTGCTAAGAAGAAACGCCCTCCTACTCAAGAGAAAAAACACCCTCTGACTCAAGAGAAATCAAACCCGATACGAGATATCCTGTGGTTTTGCCTCTGTGAATATGGAGAAGACATGAAGAAACGGGATGAAGAACCTACGTCAGCCCTACAGGCACGGGTGCTTGAGTTGCAAAATGAAGCAGATAGAAGAAAGGATTCTTACAGGAGGAAGGCTGCTCTGACCTACGGTAGGCGATCCTACGGACCAGGTAGGAACCGATCTGATAATCGTAGGTACTACGGTCAACGTTAGAGGTGCCCTGCCTCCGGCCAGGAGGAGGAGAGGGACAACCGAATTTATTGGACTGTGTGGATTCGATGGCCTGGCACATTAGAGCCACAAAAGTATAAAGCCCTGGTGGACACTGGTGCACAGTGTACCCTATTGCCCTTGAATCATAAAGGGGCAGAAACTGTCACCATGTCTGGAGTGACAGGCGGATCTCAAGAACTGACTGTATTAGAGGCTGAAGTGAGCCTACCTGGGAATAAATGGGAGAAACACCCCATTGTTACTGGTCCAGATGCTCCGTGCATCCTTGGCATAGACTACCTCAAGAGAGGGTGTTTTAAAGACCAAAAAGGGTATCGGTGGGCTTTTGGTATAGCAGCTGTAGACACTGAGGATGTTACACAGCTGTCTACCTTACCCGGTCTTTCAGATGACCCTTCTGTTGTGGGACTGCTGAGGGTTGAAGATCAGCAGGTGCCAATTGCTACTGCCACGGTGCATCGACGACAGTATCGCACCAACCGAGACTCCCTGATTCCCATCCATCCCCTGATTCGCCGGCTAGAGAGCCAAGGAGTGATCAGCAAAACTCGCTCACCCTTTAACAGCCCTCTATGGCCAGTGCGAAAGTCTGACGGGGGACTGGAGATTAACAGTAGACTGTCGTGGCCTGAATGAAGTCACACCACCACTGAGTGCTGCTGTGCCAGACATGCTACAACTTCAGTATGAACTGGAGTCAAAGGCAGCCCAATGGTATGCTACAATTGACATTGCTAATGCCTTTTTCTCTATTCCTTTAGCAGCAGAGTGCAGGCCACAGTTTGCTTTCACCTGGAGGGGTGTCCAGTACACCTGGAATCGACTGCCCCAGGGGTGGAAACACAGCCCTACTGTTTGCCATGGACTGATCCAGACCGCACTGGAGAAGGGTGGAGCTCCAGAACACCTACAATACATCGATGACATCATTGTGTGGGGTAATTCGGTGGAAGAAGTTTTCCACAAAGGTAGGAAAATAATTAAGATTCTTCTGAAAGCAGGTTTTGCCATTAAAGGAGGTAAGGTCAAGGGACCTGCACGAGAACTCCAGTTCTTGGGAATTAAGTGGCAAGATGGCCGTCACCAGATCCCAACGGATATGATTAACGGAATAACATCTATGTCCCCACCTACTAACAAAAAGGAAAGACAAGCCTTTTTAGGTGTTGTGGGTTTCTGGAGAATGCATATTCCAGGTTATAGCCAGATTGTGAAACCTCTCTATGAAGTGGCTCGAAAGAAAAATGAGTTTCTGTGGGGCCCTGAGCAATGACAAGCCTTTGAGCAAATTAAACAAGAGATTGTGCATGCAGTAGCCCTTGGAGCAGTCCAAACTGGACGGGACATTAGAAATGCACTCTACACTGCAGCCGGGGACAATGGCCCTACCTGGAGCCTCTGGCAGAAAGCACCAGGGGAGACTCGAGGTCGACCCCTAGGATTCTGGAGTGGAGGATATAAAGGCTCCGAGGCCAACTATGCTCCAACTGAGAAAGAAATCTTGGCAGCATATGAAGGAGTTAGAGCTGCTTCAGAAGTAATTGGTACTGAGGCACAGCTCCTCCTGGCGCCCCGATTACCAGTACTGGGCTGGATGTTCAAGGGTAAAGTTCCTTCTACTCATCATGCCGCTGATGCTACCTGGAGTAAGTGGGTTGCCTTAATCACGCAGTGAGCTCGAATAGGAAAGCCAGATGGCCCAGGAATCGTAGAATTCATCACAAATTGGCCCGAAGGCAAAGACTTGGGGAAGGCACTAGAGGAGGTGGTGACACGTGCTGAGGAAGCTGCACCATATAATGAACTCTCAGATAATGAGAAACAGTATGCCTTGTTTACTGATGGGTCTTGTCGTATTCTAGGAAAACATGGAAGGTGGAAAGCTGCTGTGTGGAGTCCTACACGACAAGTCACGGAAGCTGCTGAAGGACAAGGTGAATCGAGTCAATTTGCAGAGGTAAAAGCCATCCAGCTGGCGTTAGATGTTGCTGAACGAGAAAAGTGTCCAATACTCTATCTCTATACTGACTCATGGATGGTGGCAAATGCTCTGTGGGGGTGGGTAAAGCAGTGGAAGCAGAGCAACTGGCAGCGCAGAGATAAACCCGTCTGGGCTGCTGAGCTGTGGCAAGACATTGCTGAGCGGCTAGCGAACCTAGTCGTAAAGGTACATCACGTAGATGCCCACGTACCCATGAGTCGGGCCACCGAGGAACATCAAAACAATCAGCAAGCGGATCAGGCTGCTCAAATTTTCCAGACAGACTTGGACTGGGAACATAAAGGTGAACTATTCTTAGCTCAGTGGGCCCGTGACACTTCCGGTCATCAAGGAAGGGATGCAACATATAAATGGGCCCATGACCGAGGGGTGGATTTAACCATGGACACTATTGCGCAGGTTATCCGCGACTGTGAAACATGCGCCGAAATCAAGCAAGCTAAATGGTTAAAACCTTTGTGGTATGGGGGACAGTGGCTGAAATATAGGTATGGGGAGGCTTGGCAAACTGATTACATCACGCTCCCTCAAACTCGCCAGGGTAAGCGCTATGTGCTTACAATGGTGGAAGCAAGCACCGGATGGTTGGAAAGCTCTGCCGTACCCCATGCCACTGCCCGGAATACTATCCTGGGCCTTGAAAAGCAAGTCGTGTGGCGACATGGCGGCCCAGAAAGAATTGAGTCAGACAACGGGACTCATTTTGAAAACAATCTTATAAGTAATTGGGCAAAAGAAGATGGCGTAGAGTGGATATATCCTATCCCCTATCATGCACCAGCTTCTGGGAAGATTGAGCGATACAATGGACTGTTAAAAACCACCCTAAAAGCAATAGGAGGGGTGGAACCTTTAAAAATTGGGACAAGCATTTAGAGCAAGCTACCCGGCTAGTTAACACCAGGGGATCCATCAATCGAGCTGGTCCTGCTCAATCAGACCTTTTACATACTGTAGAAGGGGATAAAGTCCCTGTGGTGCATGGAAGGAAGTTGTTAGGGAAAACTGTTTGGGTTTTTCCTGCTTCAGGCAAAAGCAAACCCATTCGTGGGACTGTTTTTGCTCAAGGACCTGGATGTACTTGGTGGGTGATGCTGAAGGATGGAGAAGGTCAATGTGTACCTCAAGGGAATTTAACCCTTGGTGAGAATACTCAATCCTGAGCAGTATGATGCTGATCACTACATAATACTAACAGTGTTCCATACGTGCTTTTCAGGATAATAGAGAGGTGATGAAACCTGAGATAGCTTCATCAAGTGGCATCCAGCAAGCTCTTCAAGATGAACATGCTATCCGTGGGCACAAACCAGAGTGAATTTCGTACCATCTTTCCTGCCCTGAGATGAGATCCTGCAATCATGAACTAAATGGACTTTTGCATATAACTTTTGTAGGTAAATGTAAACCATAGATGAGTGACCTGCATGTATCCATCTCATATATATAATCTGTGTGTGTGTAAATTTGATAGATAAAAGTAATAGTAATCTGAGCAAGATGCAAATGGTATGGAATAAGGGGTGGAATGTCCTGGTTTGAGGTAAAACAGAACCAATTTTGTTCAGTAACTTCGCTTGTTAGCTGGGCCTCTTCTAACTACTGAAATTAACTGCATATTGTGCAGACAGTGTTCACTCTCTCAGAGTGATAAGACCACTTGTTTGTAGCTGATGCCCAGACATGGTATGCAGAGAGGCTCCTGCTTATACTTATTGCTATAACCCCCAAGGCCAACCAACTTTGTTATTTGCCCCGTTGGAGGGTCGGAAGCGGAAAAGCATAGTGGAGTCCCACCTGCAGGGAGAAGCGGACAGGACAGGTGACCCAAAACTCACCAACAGGGTATTCCATCCCATCTGCCTCATGCTCAGTATAAAAGCTGAGGGATCAAAGGGGCAGCTCTTCCTTCAACGGCCGACGTCTGAGGAGGACTCTGTTCATCTGCCTGTGATCCCGATTCTGAATCCAGATCCGGAATCCAGTTCCCGTCCGTCACTGCGTCCAGCCTGGGACTGCCCCAGTGCCAGCCGGTGACGTCATTGTCATCTCGGGAGCTTGATAGGGTTTTGTGTCTATTTTTCATTTTTTCTTTTCTTTTATTATTAATACTTCATTAAAGTACTTTAGTTCCTTCTAAACTCATAAGTCTCTTTTTCCTCCTCTGCCTCTCTCTTTGAAGAGGGGTAGAGGGGAGCATCTGTCGGTGCCATCTGGGGTGCCTCAGGTCCCCAGTAGTGGATTTTGGCCTAAACCACGACAGTCCCGTAGCTTGTGAATTTGACTGGTTTCCCTGTGCCATGAAGTCGATTTTAACCCGACTAAAGCAAGACATGTATTTAAAGTGAAATCAAAGTGTGCTAACCTTTGTATACAGAAAACAGTTGGAGTTCTTCTCTATCTCAGATCTTTGGCAGCAGAGGCATTGCTTTCTCATGGAGGCCGGCTCCGTGTGTATGTGTGCACAGAAAGCAGGAGCGGTGGGGCAGGGTGTCAGTGCACCCCTGAGAAGCTGTAAAACATTTGGTCCGGTCTCAGTGTGCAGCTGCAATAGCTGGGAAAACGGGAGGAAACCAAAGGCGGCAATGAGAAGACAGCTGTATCAGCCTGAGTATTTGATGAGCCATATACATAGCTCACAGTTAACCTCAAGTGGTAACATGAAGGAAATGAAAATGTTTCTTCTGGGGACTATGGGGCACAGGGGTGCTGACAGTTGGCCTGATGGGTGTTATCAAAAGTTGGAGACAAGTCCCCTTGATTGGCCGGAGCAGACGCCCAAAGGCTGTACTGGGTTGCCCATGGATGGCAGCGGGAGCTGTCCAGGGACGGGATCAATTGTCCCAGCAAAGGCAGTCTGGTTGCCCAGAGTCTGCACTGAGCTGCCCACGGGTGGCCCCGGGTTGCCCATCAAGAGCACCGGGCACCAAAGTGCTGCATCAGGTTGCCATAGCGGCTGCAGGGAGCTGCCCGGGCAGAACCCGGTCCCTGAGCGCCCTGCGCCCCTGGCAACGCTGCCCTGGTTCTGTGTCACACAGGGCACTGGGGACGCTGCAGTGTCTGGCAGTGCTGCCACCGAACCCCACAGCACAGCAGTGAGTAGCCGCCCTCCCGGGCACTCCCAAGCCTCTGGAGGTTTCGGGTGAGTATGTACCATTATGGGAAAGTATTTTTTATGCAAACTTCCCATTTTTGAAGGACTCAAGTGGCTTTCACGCTGTAACAGATGGGATTGAGCACATGCTTTGTGTCAAACCCCACTCCCACCCAGGCATCTTGTTGCAGCACACCAGTGTCCTCACCTTTCACTGGGCTCTGAGCCAGGCTGGGAGCCGTGGGGAGGGGATGGGGTACCTCCTGAGTCCCCTCCTGAGGGTTTGGCCTCAGATGCGGTGTGTTAGGGACATTTGCTGGCCCTCTGCATGATGTTTCTGACAACAACTGACTGATACCCTGAATCTGAAAAGAGCAGTAGCACCCACAATGCCGTATGCAGTTCTCGGTAGCAAAATCTTCACGTGTGGCCATTCCTCCTAGGGCTCCTGCAAGGCTGCTGTTTACACACCCCTCTGAAAAGACTGTCTGGGATTTCTCCTTTCCAAGTGCATCGATTTTACGTCAGGTGAGGCGTAGGCATTTTTCTTCCTTTGCAAGTCAAGAGAGGGCTGTTCTCTTGAGACTGAAATAGCTGGAGGGGGGTCAAATTTGGATATAGATCTGCAAAGCATCAATGCAAGTGAAGGTGGGGGGTGAGGATTGAGTCCCTGACCCACCAATCACACTGGGTTGGTCCAAAGGGGCGCAGCTATCGGGGCTGGAAAGGGCACTTTGAAAGAGAAAAGGACATCTGGAGTACTAGAAGATCAGCACATACGCCAACCAAAAGAAGCCAATGAACACAAGACAATCACCAGCTACACTTTCACGGGATTGACAGATTTGAGGAGAATGAAGGCTAATATCTGTCATTCTCCTGAGCAGCCATGCTTTGCTTTTCTCCGCATTTCAATACTTGAGGCTAGATACTAAACAAATTCAAATCCCTTTCCAGATACAAATGCTTGGGGTGCTGTGAGAAGGCATTTGCTTTCAAGAGTTTTAGGCCTGTACAGGTGACCAGTGGGTGCTGTGTGCGTTGCTGTTTGTGTTAGAAGCTGCATGTGTTGCTGTAAGAAGGAAGGCAAGTGCAGGAGCTGACTGAGGGAAGTTGTCTTCTATCTCCTCCTCTGTGCAGGACAAGTACTTGAAGAGCAGTGGTCAGGAATGGAGGCTGTCGGCTTTCCCTTAACGGCAAGACGTGCCAAGGTTCTGCCTGCCATCAACACCATGACTGCCAGCTATAAGGACCGTTTCCCGTACTACCCGTTGCCTCAGAGCTCCAGCCTCCCCTGGATGCCCAGCACCTACTCTAAAAGAGATGCCATCAAACCAGCTTTGGCTCCCTTTTCCAAAACTTCCCAGGGGATGACCACCAGCGAGAAGCTCCCTTACATTTCCAACAGAACAACCCTCTTCACCCGCTACACCCCTGACGACTGGTACAGGTCCAACCTGACCAAGTACAAAGAGTCAGAGACTTCCCGGCACAATGCGGAGGCTCTGAGAGTTGATACCACCCGCATGATTGAGCATAAATACCAGCAGACAAAGAAAACACAAGCAGAAAGCACCAAAAGCCTGGGAGGACGTGTGAATGCTATTGAGTTTTGGAAAGGGGAGCTCTGCCGTGAGCTGGATGAGATGATCGGGGAGACCAACACGCTCACAGACATGAAGAAGAGACTGGAGAGAGCCTTGGCCGAGACGGAGGCCCCTCTCCAGGTAAGCACTCTGTCCAGTGGGCTGCAAGCTGTAGCCTACTGCTGGAACAACTGCAGCCATTCAAATGTCTAACTAAGTTCCACTGCAGCTCCGCAAGACCTAGAGAGTTTTTATGAAGAGACCATAAGTTAAGTTTGCAATGTCTTCCCATCTGCTGCATCCCCTATCAGCCCGTTATGAGCTCATCACAATTCTATTTGCTTAACCAAATATTTGTGTAGGCGGAACATCCAAATTCCTGGACTGGGAGACAGAAGCCCATGTCTTCCTACAACACCCTGGGGAGGTCAGCATCAAGGCTGACACAGGTGCCTGTGCCACAGCTCTGGTTGCAGCTGGGACACGCGTGCTTCCTCATGTTGATTTGATGCATACGGTGCAGTTCGGTTTCTTGTTGTCAGCTGAAGCAGCCGCCCTGGGCACTTTGTTCCCCTGGTGTCCCCTCTGTGCCCGCCTAGAATTTCTTTTCTTCCATTTCTTGAGATGGGGACTCTCTCTATAGAGAATCCTGCCCCTGCACCGACAGTGATGGCATGTCCCCAACAGGTCGCTCAGCAGTGCTTGCTTCAGCGGGAGAAGAGGATGGGCATTGACCTCGTCCATGATGATGTGGAGAAAGAGCTCTTCACGGTAAGTTGGGCCACCCAGATCATGTGTTAAAGCCAGTTTTACCTAAACTGCCCTACTGAGGCTTTGCAGCCTTCTTCCCTACCTGGCTCCTTACCGCTGGGGAGGTGCTCAGCTCTTCAACCCCCCCAAAACCTGCTGGGCCAGGGGATGGGGTTCCCCCAGGCAGCAGCATGCCCACGCAGTGTGGGTATGACTTGGCCGTACAGAGGAAGGAATAGCTGAAGAGCAGCTGCGTGTTTGGGTAGCGTGTGGGGGTTCTGTGACCATCTTCAGGGAGTAGTGCACTAAAGACATGCACGCAGTTTGGGGGCACTTTCTCCACTCCCTGCCTGTTTACTCTGGGCAGAAAGACAAGCAGGCAAGTTCTTGCTGTGTGCAGGGTTGGGGAGGTCTGAGGGGACGAGTGGCATCAGGACAACTGAGTACAGACACTGATGATGGGGCCATGTGTCCTTTACCCAGGAAGTCAATGTCATCAGGTCGTGCCAGGAGAAGATGCAGCGGTACCTGGATGAAGCCAAAGCCCAGCTCGCGTAAGGAGGAGCTCCTTATGTCATGCTGTAGGGCTGATGTGCATTTGCAGTTGTGATGTGGACCCCCAGCAGACCCCGACCTCTCCCCACACCCTGCAGATGGAAAAGCCAGGCGGGCTCCCCGGGAAGTGGGCAGTGATGCTCATGGGAGGACAGAGCTGCGTGGGAGGGAGCTGCGGGGAACTGGAGCGGGGAGGAAGCCCTTCCACCTGAACATCCCCAGCGATGGCTGTTGTTTGCATGTTGAAGGTCCAACAGGGCGGCCCAGCACGAGCTGGAGAGGGACCTGGCCCACAAGCAGGCGGCCCACCGCATCGATGACAAGTGTCACCACCTGAGGAGCACCTCCCACGGCATCAGCTACTACCCAGCGGTGGAGTGGGTCGATGCCACGTGAGTGCACGCTGGGCGGCACGCCAGCAGCAAGCTGTGCCCGGGATGCACGGTGCCTCTCCCTGGCAGGGAGCTGCTTGTCCCCAGCCCACTGTCAAGGCACGTGCATCCCGCCTGGAGACAGCTGCCTGAGTGGGACCGTTTCTCTCTGCTTATTGTTATTCTTACTGTTATTGTTATTGTTAACCTTACCTTTATTCTTACCCTTACTCGTACTCTTCTTCTCATTCTTATTTTCTGTTGTTGTTCTATTAAACTGTCTCTATCTCCACCCGTGAGTCCTGGTCTTTCTCTTTCCCCTCCATTGAGAGTGGCTGTGTGGTCCTAGCTGCTGGCCAGAGTTAAACCACAACCTATGCTCAAATTAAAGATGGAGATTTCAGATACATTTAATCAGTGCTGCTCCCAGGCAGGCTTCATGCCTGCCCACGTCCAGCTTCAGCACTACGGGCTTACCGGGGCCTCTTCTTCCCCCTCACCTCCTGAAGGATCTCGGTGCCGGACTCTTGGGCCAAGATCACAGACGACAACATCCTCCGCTCACAGAGCCAACGGGCGGCCTCCTCCAAGCTGCGGGACAACATCGAGAACCTGCTGGTGGTGGTGGCAAACGAGATGCGGAGCCAGTTCAACAGGGTGAACATCGCCTTCACCAAACGCATCAGCGAGACAGCCGATGCCAAGAGCAAGATCCGGACCCACCTGGCCAAGGTAGTCGGAACCCCTCCCTTTCGGTGTGTCACTGTCACTTCCTAGTGACACCCCTGAGGTGGGACCCTTAGGAGTTGGCACCGTAATTTCATCTCAAGGGATCTGTTTTTGCTAGGGCATCCTCACTGGCAGCCTGGGAGCACAGGGATTGCCAGCAGAAAATGCCAATGCTGGTTGCATCTCCTGGTAGTTCCTTCAGAAGCGCTGGCTGCCCTCCAGAACGGCCTTGCTGGGCCTCTGCTGGGCTGCCTGCTGGGGGGGTTGCAGGCTTGCTTCTCCTCCAAGGACGTGCTTTCACTCTCCGTGCTCTGGGGCTGCTGCACGGGCATGCGTGTGTTTGCTTTGCCAAGCAGAGTCAGTGGAAATCAGTGATGGACACCTGCCTCAGAGCTGTGGGTCTCATAGAAAGCTTCCTGAAACGTGCCCGACACTGTATTGAGTAACTGAGGGAAGACGGGGCTTGCAGCACTGCGAGCTGATGCCACGTCTTTCAGTGAGGATCCATGAAGAACCTTCCCTCTCTGAGTTACTGTTGATGGATGATTAGTTCCAGCAAGCGGTAATTTTGGGAAGCTGGGAATTCAATAGGTCCATCAGTGCTCCAAAACCTCCTCTGATGTGACAGCAAGAGCCAAGAGAGGTTTTTCCCTGAAGAAAAATTACTCTTGGCTCTGCGCCTTGATGTGTAGCAGAATGACAGGGGTCTGAGCCCAGGGTCTGCTTATTGAACTTGTATTGTTCTGCAGATGGACAAGAGGAAAGGGTAATTATGTTGTCACTTGAGAAGATACATTTAATTTGTGCATGGGTTTCTTTTTTACGCCAGACGCTGCAGGAAATCTTCCAGGTGGAGAAGACCATCGAAGCCATCCAAAAGGCCATTAGGGACCAAGGGCCTCCCTTAAAAGTGGCTCAGAGCCGTCTGGACGAGCGCACACGCAGACCAAACGTGGAGCTGTGCCGGGACACTGCCCAGCTCCGGTAAGGCAGGAGCGTGGGTCTGGTGGGCTCCTTGAGGAGTTACGGCTGGTAGCACCCGGGGGTAGCACTGCATGAAAAATTAAGCATGGGCTTTTCTTTCAACAGTCCTTCCATAAGCGCACTGCTATAATCAAAAGCAATGAGCAGGTATTGCAGCCTTTGGGTGCTGGGAGAGCTCTGCGCCCACAAAGGAGGCTGTACACCATGGCCGGGTATAGCCTGATGGCACCCCATGAGGGGATGGATTCTTCCCGCTTGGGTAAGCCCCATCTTCTCTCCAGCCTGCTTCCCGGCAGTTGGATGTGCTCAGTTTTGAAGGACGAGCCCTTTACTCTCCAACAGGATCCTGCTGAGATCCCTTAGGCCCTTCCTTTTGGGGAACTGCAAGGAAGGGTGCCCCCTATGGAGAAGCAGAAAGGGCTGTCCTCACCTTCTCCGAGGACACTGGAAATCCTTTCAAGGACACAGTGGTCTGTTTGGGATTGCACGCCGAGGAGCTGTGGAGAAGTAGGCTGGCCTGAGCGCCCAGCAGCACCCCCTCTGAGGCACCCCAAAGTTCACCCCTCCTGGGAGCCCGTTGGGCAAGACTCCAGCTGAAGCCTTTTCAGAGCAATTGAAACCCAGCCCCACAGCCTTTGCAGCATCTCGTACAACAAGGGTTTTTTCCATCCTCCCCTTGTTTCACATTCACTTTTAGCCTCTCCCAGATGTCCTGTTTTCTTTGTGTGCATCTGTGGGCATGGGGAGGATGCCTGCACAGGGAAATCCAGGAGGGGGAGCCAACAAACCCCCCAAACCAAGCAGGAACAGGAAACCACACCTGCTCATCCCTCTTCTTGCTGGCCCGAGCTGCTCTGGGAGAGGCGGCTGCGCATTGCCAAAGCCTTTGAGCAGACTTAACCATGCCTCCCCGCTGAGGTCTGGAGGAACTCTGCCCTCAGCTTTCCCATGCGTCTGCCAGAAACGGGGGTCTGAGTTAGTCTGAGCACGCTGAAGGGGGAAATCCTGTGACCAAGGGGCCCTTCAGCAATGCCACGCTAGAAACCACCCCCACGATGGCACTGTTAACCAGGGTTTCTTGCTGTTTTCCAGCCTTGTCAACGAGGTCCACAAAATCAACGAGACGGTCCAGAGCCTCCAGCAGCGCCTGAGATACACCGAGGACACCCTGCAAATGCTGGTTCATACCAAGTCGGTCTTGCAGCATGACCTGGCCGTCAAAGCCAACACACTCTTCATTGATGAGGAGAAGTGCATGGGCATGCGCAAGACCTTTCCCAGCACGGTGCGGCTGCTGGGTTCCATTTAGGCTCAGCTGAACTCACTGAATCTGTTGTGGGAGGGATTCCCAGTTTGGCTAAGAGGCTTTGGAAATACTTGATTAGAGTTTCACTTCCTGGTGAAAGCCATGAGTAGAAATTAAATGATCTGTTTGTGTGTTATACGGTCTACCGGTATTTTTTTTGCCTTTGTTTTTTCTCTTTCCACTGTACTTTCACGGTGTGCCAGAAAGTCACTGAAAATACTTTGTAAGCGACTAAGAGTAAATCCACCCACGGGGATTCAGTCCTACCCTCTCAGTCGGTGATTTTAGGAGAAAAACTGTCGTGTCTGCCTCCTGTTGAGGCACCTTCTTATCACCTTCTTAGAGGAACACCTTTTCATTCCTTGGTGTTTCCTTCTTGCCTCATCGCTGGAAGACTTCAGGTGTCCTGCAGCGTAGCCAGCACATCTCAGAGCAACAGCCTGTGGGCCCTCGCTAGCACCCTGTCCCTCTAACCTTGGCGTGTCATCTCACAGCTTGTCACAGGTAAGCCTGATATTGTCCCCCTCTCCCTTCAAGCCTCGTTTTAAGCGCTGTCAGGGAGCCCTGATAGCTGGTGAGCAAAGACCTTCTTCCCCCTTTGAGACAAGTGAATCCCATCTGACGCCGGCAAGCCTGGTGCTGTGTAGGCCATCCCCTTATCAAAAAAAACAAAATTCTGTTGGTCACACCAGCCATGGAGCCACCTATTAATAGACTGGGCTTGTCTGTATGTTTCTTCCAATGTCGCTGCCTGTAACTGGAAGGAAAGAGGAAAAAATAACCTGTGCCCCACATCCCCTTACCAACCGTCCCAAGGCCCTGAAGTCTCTTTTGATCGCCATAGGAGGACATGTTGCAGCTTCACCACCACACACACGGAAGAGCAATAATGGGTAATAGTCCAGGTGAGCTGTGTGGGGACATCGCACCCTGGGGAGCTGGGAGGGTTTCTTTCTTGAGGGACCTGGGCATTTCTTCCAGCCCTCCTCAGGCCAGCCAGTGACCGTGGCCTCTCTTCCTTTTCCAGCCTGACACCGGCTGCTGCAGCGCCACAGGGAGGGAGCACTTGGTCACCCCCAGCTGCCCCTAGCACGATGCAGCGAGTGGAGAGCATGGCAATGGACCTGGACAACCGCTGCCCAGTGTGCCTGGACAGCTGGGACGATGCCGCCTATGCCATGCCATGCCTCCACCAATTCTGTTACCAGTTCATCCTGCGCTGGGCTAACAGCAAGCCCGAGTGCCCTCTCTGCAAGAGGAGAGTGCGATCCATCGTGCACTCGGTGAGGGCAGACAATGACTTCGAAGAGGTTGCCATCGCGTCATCTGCCTCAGCCCCCGCACCAGTTGGCACCCGGCAGGCCGGAGGAGCGCCCAGGCACCCAGACACACACAGCCCCCCTCGCCGCTCTGTAACACCTCAGCCGCTGGCAGTGGAGTCGGTGCCCAGGGCTCTGGTGGGCGGCCTCCAGCCCCATACCTGGGCGTTCCTCTTTGACGACCACCCGGCTCTCCTCCAACGCTTTCTGCCCTGGCTCCAACAGCAGCTGGGGCTGATCTTTGCCGAGGAGCCTTCAGCAGCCGTTGTGATGGAGGACCTCATCTTGGCCGTCCTGGGCTTCTTTGGTCTGGACGAAGAGGTCCTGGTCCGGCTGCTGCAGGTCAGCCTCCAGGATCGCGCGGCGACATTTGTACAGCAGCTTATCAACGTCGCCGTGCAACGCTGCAGCGCGGAGGCCCACCGTCTGCTGGGCCTCGAGGACAGCCATGCTGCCGAGGAGCGGGAGGGCAGCCCCGTGGCTGTCCCTCCTCCTGCTGCCTCCAGAAGGGGGTCTCCTGGCCCTGGCCAAGCCACCTCCCGCAGCCCTGCCGCAGACGATGAAGAGGAGCGACCCAACACCTCCACCGCTGCTCTTCATGGGGCTCCCGGCAGCTGCCCGATGCCCCTGTTCCAACCAACGGGGAACAGGAGGAGCTGCATGACGATCCAGGGGAGGTTGCCGCAGGTCCCTCTACTCCCAGCCGCAGCAGGGACCTCTCCCGTGGGGGGCCACGGCGAGGCCCGAAGAGGAGGGCCAGCAGCTCCCAACATTCACCTCAGCCACCCAAGAGGCCACCCCGCCGGCACAACTAGAACAAGGCCCCAGGAGCTGCCAAAACCAGGGCCAGGCCAGCAGCTGGGACACATGCCGGCCAACGGTTCAGTCAGAAGGGGGACTCCAGGGCTGGACCATTCCCCACTGCCAAACGTCCCATGCCTGGTCTCCTCCTCACCACATCATCTGCCCCCACCTCCCGGGGATCTGCTCTCCTACCAGCCTCTACTGCCCCGTCATGCCCTGCAACACTGGCACCCAAATCTTTCCTCCTGCTCAGAGTCTGCACCACTTGGCTCTGCCCTCTGCATCACCCCATGCTCACACCCTGCCAAGGCAGGAGCCACAAGAAGTTCAACAGGAGAAAGAAGTGAAGTCCAGAACCTGGCGAGGGACAACCCCAGGAACCAGCACATTTGGCGCGCTGCTCGGCTGGAAAGCAGCTTGGCGTAAAAAGCCCTGCAGGTCCTGGTGGCCACCCAGCTGATCATGAGCCAACAGTGTGCCCTTGCCACCAGGAGCACTGATGGTGTCCTGGGCTGGACTGGAGAGAGAGTCTGGAGAGAGAGTCTGGCAAAGGAGTGTGAAGATGATAAAGGCACTGCAGCATCTCTCCTCTGAGGAAGGGCTGAGCGAGCTGGCACCGCTTAGCCTGGTGAAGAGAAGGCTCGCAGGGGAATTGATCAATGCATAAAAAGCCTGATGGGAGGCTGCAGAGAAGATGGAGCCAGACCCTGGCTGAGCGGCGCTGGCTGTCTCTGCTGCAGCAGGCGGCTATCGCAAGATGACATCCAGAGGTCCCTTCCAACCTCAGCCTTTCTGTCATTCAGTGAAAGTATTTGAATTGCCTAAAGAATCTATATGAATAACTTCAGTGCTGTTCTATAAAGTCAATAAAGAAAAGAAAGTAGTACAAACTTGCTGACGTTCCTCAAACTCTATTGATCGAATCATTAATACTGTGAAGTTCCAACACGCAGGGACGTCCCCAAATTCACTTATATGTTCTGGAAGACTGCCTCAGCTCAGTGAGCATGACCCCGACATGGGGTACAATTCTGCTGTGCTTATACTTAGTTGCCATCCTCAGGACACGTACCAGATGTATGACACAGGTGCAGGTTCTGCTGCTGAATAAAAGGACTGTAATCTAGGGCTGCTAAGAAAGACCCATAACAATTATGCTATAGAAGAAATATTTCCTCTCTCTTCTGCTGATCTTGCAATTTTTAGTTTAGTGGAAACTGCTCAGTTTTCTTCACCTTACTTTGAGTATTTCCCACTGTTATGCCTGTCCTCAAGGATAAAAAAAACAACAGCAACAAAATCACACATCTCTACTTCCACTATTACACGTAAAACCATTCTGGGAGCTCAATACAGTTTTGTATATATTCATTATTTCCTTTTTATTTTATTCTTAACGTTTTAGTCAAGTAGTTCAGTTCCTTCTGAAATCCTGAGTCTCTCTTTCTCTCTCCTGCCTCTCTTTGAAGACACGTTGACGAGAGCATCTGTCCTGCCACCCAGTGGCCAATCCGGCCCAAACCACAACAGCCATAGAGAATCATACCTCCAGTATCAACTCTGTGCTACAGCTCATAATCAAACCTTACCAGCTATTTAGTCCTCTCAGTTTTTATTGACACAGAGCAAGTTTTGCAGACCCAGTCCAGTTTTGTTCCGGGGAAATTCTATCTGGCCTCATCTTTCCAGGGCCAGGCATCACACACCGCAGCAGGTAAAACATCCTGTCCTGCAGAACGCCCGTTTTCATGGGGGAGGGAAACAGCACTGCGGGTAGCATGATAACGTAGACCACAGAAGCAAGTGGGCAGAGCTCCATGAAAACACTGCCAGGCTTTTTGCCACACAAGGACTACCCCTGCAGTCTTGTCAGAGGTTGCTTACTTAGCTTATAGCAGTCCACCCCTCCAACGTCAAAGGTGTCGCTGCAAGACTGAGACCCCAGAGATGCCACAGAAAGCACCATCTCCACCCCTTTACCAAAGCGGTTCCCGGTTAAGTACCAACAGCAGGAATTGCTGCTGCCCACTGCTCTGGGCATCCGCCACCATCCACCCCACACAAAGGGCCAGCTGGGTATCTCCCCCATGGGCACGCCAACTCTGCAGACTCCTTTCAGGTGTCTTTTCAGGCAGAGCAGACACAGACCAGATGAGTTTCAAGCTGAAACACGACTTTGTCATGCAGGCAGAGAAAAAAGCTCTCAGAACTTGAGAGTTTTATTTCACAATCTGAAAAATGACACACAGCGTAGGTACAAAGACAAGGAGACGCTACAGTCCACAGCAGGAGCGGTGGTCAGGCACTCTCCCTGCACCTCTTTGCCAGGGACGGTGCTCTTGCACAGGCAGAGGTATCTTCTCCCCTCCCCAAAAGCGCACCGACCCCACAGACAGACATTTCTCCCACACCTCCTCTGAAGGAAGGCTACCAGCGTCCCACCTGCAGAATTAGCCAGAGACTTCTCAGCACCTTATCATGCCGCTGTGCTTTCAGTCAGAACGGCATTTTTGATTATAAGCAACTAAGGGCAGAACTAAAGTAAATCTCCATCAAAATGCAGCAAAACCATGACACTGTTCTTATTCCTCCGGCTTCTTTCCAGAGTCATTTACAAAATACCATTCCTCTCTAGGCCACTCCTAATGGACAGCCTTTCAAGATTTTTCAAATCCACAGCAGCATCTTCTTTAAGAGTTTAGCACCCAACACAGAGCTGAAGGCATTTCTCCTTCTCCTAAGAAAGCCCAGCTCAATCTCTACTTTGCTTCCCATCTTCCCCACCCCAACTCACACCAACACAGCGCACGCACCTCCTCAAGCAACACTTTCTTTCACCAAAACACAGGACCTGTTTCTGAAGTCAACTGCCGGAGGGACCAGCGAGAACTGCTTGGGCTCTTCTACCTGTGACATTGAAAGGGATGTTGAAGTGGGATTTCAGTAGTGAACTCAACATGACAAACTCCAGCAGAGGTAAGAAAAACACGTTTTTTAGGAACTAGTTCAAAACAGGGCCCAGGAGCACCACTAAGTGTTTCAGTGCCACATCCCCCCTCTCCAGTAACACCAGAGTCGCAGCAGAACTCTAATCTGTAACAATAAACGTATGAGGCACATACTGCCTGTAAAAGCAGAATATCCAAAACTGCAGGCAAATCCTCACTGGCACAGAGCAGCACACTTCAGTCCTCCTCAGGGTCTCTGTTGAAAGGGTGGTAACTGGAGCAACGGGATTTGCCACTGCCTCCTTTCTTCCTACAGAAGAAAGCTATCGAGTATTGCCATACATTTGCCTTTCTGCTCTGGCAGAGCCCTTTCTTCCGCAGGCCTCTCTGAAGTCCTTGGGAAGTGCGGAGTGCCCACAGCTCTCCTGTCCCACCCCCAGCGCTGGAGGCAACCCAGGGGAGAATTAGAGCAGTCGAGAAGCTGCTCTGGCTTGCGTTGCTGTGTGAACGCATGCCGACCACCTCCACAGACGCAAGGCTAACGGCAACCCACCAGCAAGGAACGCTTCTTGCACCAGCCTTCTTCAATACCTACATACTTTCGTGGGCCTAAGCCCAGGTCTCCCATGACAATTTTCATTAAGCTGCATTCTAAGTGATGATTTTTCAAAACACTCTGGAGATTGTCCTTTCTTAGCAGCTTTCTAACTGCTCAATCAATGCAAAGTATTATTTTTCCCACACAAATGGAAACTCATTGGTCTCAACCTGATATTACTCGGTGTTCCTCAAGAGTATCAGCCTTTTCTCCCAGCTGACACTTCAAGAGCAGATGCAGCAGCTCAGCCATTTCCCAAGAAATTCTACACAAATTTGCAGTACCTGGAACTAGGTGCCTACACAGAAGTCACATCTCATGGGAAAACACACGTTTAAGGCCATCCCTCACACTCTGGTGTTGCTGGCCTTCTTTTGCATACATTTGTTTTCCTAGGTATAAGGATTAACAAAACCATGAATCATTTGGGTCAGTCTGCCACACCCTGCAGGTAATACTGCATAGCATGTTTTCCAAGTGTTCACGGCCCTGGGAGTCACGCTTGCCCACATGGAACAATAAATGCTCAATAATGCCCAGATCACAAAGCCAATACGCTGCTTGTGTGCACCAAATAGAAGGCAAAAGCACAGGAACTCCTATGCAACAAGGGTCCGAAGAAGCAGAAGAAGCTGCAAGTCGAAACCTGAGTCATCAGATCCCAAATTTGGTCCAGTTGTTTTGTGAGTACGAGTAGCAATGAAGACACACAGAGCGACAAACACAGCAATCCTCTTGGTGTCTTCAGGAAGAACCTAAATCATTAGGCACAGTCAGAAATGGTGAGCGTCCTCAGATCATGTGCCTGAGCTCAAAAAGGAAACGTTTCTCCTCCAGACTGGCACAACCTGTGGAAATAAGACTATCAGGAATGCTGCTGAGAAGGAGAGAGATTAAGATGGGCAGATCAAAAGTCAGCATGTTGCACCTTAACCTGCGGAGGGACAAGGGCAAAAGGTTACAGAATTTGCAAACGCGTGCTCAGGGAACAAAGAAATACTGGAAGCAAAGCCGCGGCTCCCCAAGGCTTGTGTCCTGGGCTCATGGGAAGGAAGCACGGCTAGCAGCTTGGAAACCTGCCAACCTGATGCTCAGGCTTTCCTGAGATAAGGCTCCAAGGCAATCCTCAACAGCTGTCTTTTCCCTCTACTTCCAGGAGCTGCAACAACAGAGAGGAAAGAAGGAGGAGAGAGACAATGGAGGAAAGAGGAATGAAACCAAGCCCACCAAGTGCCAAGGTATAGCCATCCCTGCTGAAAGGAGCACTCCCCCATTGTTTAAATCCTTCCTTTCTGCTCCTTGGCTCCGTCAGGATCCTGCCAGCCTGTGCTTTCAGCAGCAGCCTTTCTCTCCCGGGTGAAAGCAGAGCGCTCCAGCTCGCTCTTAGCTGCCCTTGAGCATCTGCCCGTGACAGCACACACACCCAACTTCACGCATCTCCTGCCACGGGCAGCCGAATCCCAGAGGCGTGCATGCAGCAGCTCTCTTCTCCCCCAAACACTCTTGCTGGCATGTTACCCACCTGCCTACTCAGAGGTCGACAACTGCTTAGAGGGTCTGCTATCTTAACCGGCAGTCAAGTAGTGCCAGACTATCCAGTCCACAAGCCAGCTGTAGCTCGCAAATCTCTGGGTGGGGGTTCAGCACACAAGTAAAACTTTTGCTGCCACCCACCCACTGATGCTCCGTGGATTCCCTCCTGTGCTGCAGCCCTGACTTCTGTGGCTCCCTTTGCTCAGGGGCACTTCAGACTTGCAGCAAATTGTGCTCAGATTCCAGCCCTTCAAATACAAGCCGCATGTTTTAGTCATTCCACATAGGGGAATCAACCCAAGATCACAGTACATCATCAATCAAGTTCATAAAGAAAAAGGCTGTCAGTAGGTGAGGGGTTTGGGGGTATTTTATAGGAAAGAGCACCTGCTCTTCCAGGTGTCTCAGCCTTCCAAGACCAAAGCGTGGAATACTAAGAACTACGTAGATACAGCATTTCCATCGCTTGAGCCTGCACTTGTTTGTGGCCTCAGAAGGGTCCGCACAGCTCCGTCATTTAAGAGAGCTGCTGCTCTAAAGGCAGGCACTCCAATGAAGAATTCTCAAGCAGTTCACCACACTCCATCATGAAGCTGCCTCTCCTGAACAATGCAGAAAACCAGGCTGCATATAAGGTGTTTCTAAGGAATCATTTTTCTGGTACTGGTTCAATAAGTCACACACCTACCTAAGCACTAAGGCTCTGCCTAAGAAAGCAACGACACAGAGAATTGCTCACACCACAACTAGAAAGTACAAAGTTAAATCTTATCAAAATGAAACGGAAATATTGGAACGGTCACAGGTTTGTTGTTGTTTTAGTTTTTGGGTTTTTTTTAAATTTATTGGATGTCACCAGGTCTCTCTTTAAGCCATAAAGCACTGATTCAGCTGATGAAGAACATGACATGACATCATTGAGGCAATGAGCTCTGTGCTTGAGTTCTCTTCCCTCAACTCTGAAGGCACAGAGAGTCCCCACCAAGCAGCAGATCTTCTCTGTGCAACACCAGGGTGGGTCTGGCGTCATCTTCAACCACCCATTGGGTAGCTGAGGCAAGAACCGGCCGGGGACAGCAACCCGCCATGGGCCTTCCCGTCCGCAGACTGAACACCCCTCCTCCAGGCCCCAAGGACCTCGGTGGCCCTACAATGGACTCCTCCTGTCGCCCCTGCGCAGCAGCATGCACCAGGCCAGGCCCTCTGACACTGTGGCCGCTGTCCTGTTGAGGCCTGGCACAAGGAGGGGGCTGGAGCCCAGGGCACACCAGGGGACATGGAGGGCAGACCCACTGCTCAAGGGGCAGCCTTTCTCTCTGGAAGCAAAAGGGCCGCCCGCAATGGGGCCTTCAGGGCCTCAGGGGCCCCCCTCCCAGCCACAGCAACGTCCGTTGGTGACATCACCGGCTGGCCGTTAGGCAAGCAGGCAGCCCTGTGGCTGGCCCACAGCTCGCTCAGCAGCCGGACACAGTCATGCCAAGCCTGCTTGCGAGAGGAGGAGGCGGCCAAGGGAGGCGAGTGCCCACAGTGAGTGGCACCAGTGCCTACATTGAGTGGGCCCAGGGCCAAGAGGCTCATTGGAAGCCCTGAGGATGCCTCCCCAGCCCAGGAAACGCCAGTGGGCTGGTGCCAGCAGCAGCAGCCCTGCCCAGAGAGATGAGCCCATGGAGGTCGACCCGCCACAGAAGAGGGATAAGGAAGAGCCCATGGAGGTGGATCCCCCCACAGATGACACAGAGCCCATGGAGGTGGATCCATCTCCCGCAGGCCTGGTGGGGCACACCACCACCACGGCCAGGCTGCCTCCAGCAGCACGCTGTCCAAAGCGCCGCAGGACCCTCGCAGGCTGCCAGGGACAGCCACAGCGCAACAAGCGGCGCCAGCCGCACAGACGACGCTAGCCGTAAGTGGGCAGCGGGTGGAGGGAGGTGATGGGTGCCCTCTGCTGTGTCCTGCTCTGGGTTCCCCCGTGCCAGACAGAGATGGCCATAGTGGAGAAAAGCCATGCCCCGGTGCCTCCCGGTAACCACCCAGCTTCCGTTGAGCTCCCAGTGTTTGTCAGTTGCAGCCAAGAGCCACCAGAGACAGCAGGATGGAGCTGTGCTGGCCCAAAACAGCACCAGCAGCAGCACCCCGCATCCCATCCTTACTGTGGCTGCCTGGGCCGTGTCCTTGGGGCACGGCCAGGGTCCTCCAGTCCCGGGTGGAATGGGCCAGGCCAACTGCTGCTGTGGCTCTAGGTGGGCTCTCCCTGGGGCTCGGGGACACGCGGGCATGGCCGGGCCCCACAGCAGCAGCCTTTCACATACCCACCGCTCTCTGCTCTGCAGGGAGCCTCTCAGAAAGGGCACGGTGGTGCTGAGCATGGATGTATGGTTGAGCCAGGGCTGCAAGAGAAGCCAGAGGTGCCTTTGCCTCCTCCAGCAGAAGCTGCTCATTGCCAAGTTGCAGTAAGTGCCTGCAAGCCCAGCCGCCTTTCCCCCAGCCCTGTCCCTGGCAGCGGGGCAGGGACACCCTGGCACCAGCCTCAGCCCCCGGGGGCACCTTGCTGCTGGATGCACCCATGTCTGCCCCAACGGCAGGCGGGGGACAGGGCTCCGGCAGGCTCCACCTCCAGCTCCCTGCCTGCCTCTCCGCTCTTCAGATGTGGCACCACCCTGCGCCCACGGCTCTGCCTGGCCCTGGACCAGCTGTGGGTGCTGAGTGCTGACAAGGAGGCAGCAAGAGCAGAAAAGGAAGGAAGTGATGAGGATGGGACCTCCATCATCCTCTCCTGGCCCAGCAGCTCCTGTGTTGCCCCTTTCAGGTGAGTCATGGTGCCACGTCCCATGACTGGGCAGGAGAGGTTCCCAACTGGGCCCATGGCATCCTGTGAATGGCCTCTGCCCTCCGAGCAGAGCCTGAGCAGGGAGCAGGCAGCACGCTGGCACGGAGGAATAGGGGCATTTCTACATCCTGAATCCCCTGGTCACCTTTTGGTGCCCAGAAGGGAAGGGCAGAAGAAGCTGCAATGCCAAGAGAAAGGGAGAAGAGGCAGCTTGGGCTTGACCCAGCTCCCTCCCTGTCCCTTCCTGGTGCACAGGACACCAGAAGGAGACAAGAGAGCCCGGGTGAGCTGCCTCCCATCCATCAAGCACCTGGAGAAGGAGCTGAGCCGCTGCCACGCTGTGAGTGTTTCTGTCCCTAACAACCGCTCCTCCAGCCGAGCAGCAGATGCATCGCTGCTCACCTTCTTCCACTCCTTCTTGCCCAGTGGAGGACATTCAATCCCAGGAGCCTGGAGAAGCTGCTAGAGGTGAGAATGGCCTTTCCCCCACCCATGGCTGTGCAGGATGTGTGGTGAGTGGGGTGAGCCCCGGAAGGCAGAGGGTCCCACCGCTAATGCTCTCAGGCTGCTGGTGCCGCCTGGCAGCTTGCCAGTGGCCCTTTCTGCTGCGAGGCTGCTCTCTAACCGCTCTCTGATTCTTGTAGGATGATCCCAAGCAAGCACCGCTGCTTGCCCCATCTGTCAATAAAGGAGGACATCACCGCTCAGGTAAGTTTTGGAAAGAAAGGCAGGGAGGGCCTTTTGTCCTCCTGCAAGCGGCACGTCTGCAGAATTGAGGATTCTGCTGCCCTTCACCCGGAGGATATCTGTGCCCATCACGCTGCAGCAGGAGAGAGCTCAGCCCTTGGTACCCTTCGACATTGCGGAGCGCTTGAGGTGCTTCCTGCTTCACTCCGTCCCCAGAACTAAATTGACCTCTGCTCCTCGGCCAGAGCCGGGAGGAGCCATGCTCACTTGTCCCTTGAGTGTCCCTATGCAGGTGTGGCAGCCCAAGGGAGGACGTCACCTGGAGGAGCAAGGGGACCCGCTGGGCAGCGGCTGCTGGACCTGGTTCTGCGGGGACACGGAGCCTCTGCTGCTGCCCACAGCTTGGAGGAGGAGGGCAGGGCGAGGGCTGGGCAGGGCTGTCGTGGTGGCATGCCGGCTCTCAGGAGCATCCCAGCTGGAACTGCTGAGCCAGAGCCGCTGTTCCAGCTGCTGGCCCCCTGCCCGTCCTGCCCCATCGCACCACGCTGCAGGCAGGGCAGGGTAGGGCAGGCTCTGGGAGCGCTGGGCTGGTGGTCTCCATTGACGGGCTCTTACTCTGTTTTCCTTTGCAGCGGGAGGGAGCAGCAGCAGGAGGAGGAGGAGGGGGCTGCCCTTCCCCCAGGTACAGGGGTAGCAGACGTGGTGTACCAGGCAAAAGCTTTCCTGGAGGCACCACCCTCTCTGCTAGTCCTCAAGGAAGTAGAAGTGGCAGATACGGAGGCAGGATTGGAAATAGCAGAGGTATGGCAGGTCCACAAACACTGCAACAATGTGTCTCGTGGAGGAGGGTATGTCTTAATGAGTCCAAGGAGCTGCTGTGCCTCTTCCCAGCATTCATTGCGTTCTGGCTTTGTGTGGGTTTTTTTTATCCCCCAGAACAGGGCAGTGTAAGTGAAAGTGGAAAGGTGGTTTCTCCAATGCGTTAGGAATGTGCTTATTCAAAGGAAATACCTACAAAATACCTGCAGAAGGACAGACTCCAAAAGCAAAGCCTGCCACCGCAGAAGGGGGTGTTGCACCAAAGGGGTATCTGCAGAGTTCTGTCTCGGGAGGGCAGAAGAAACGGCAGGAGAAAGAAGTGGGCAAGCCTTTTCTTGCCCGCAGGGGACCGCAGGGTGTCTGCTGAATGGCCCCTGCAAATTAGCAGAGTGTCACACACCTGTGAGAACGTTGTGTTCGAAAGTGAGGCCCTTGGAAGAAAGGGCTAATGCCAACCAGCCCAAGGCACCTTCTCTAGAGAGCTAAGGGAGCAATTTGCCAAAAAGTCGCTTACTCCTCCAGGGCATCCCTTGCCTCCTGCTAACGCCAACATTTCTGGTTTAGGACACGACCACTTTTCCTCCAACCGCCCCCGAGACCACGACAGAGTCCCTGCGATGTGCAGAAGATCAAAAGAACCTTTCAAAGGCACAAAGGTAAAAGGAGTGAGCTTGGGTTAAATGGAGAACTGATTGATCCAGTTGATCCTGGCTTTACCTCTCCAATCCACTGTGGGATGGAAAGGTTTGCAGGCTCCCTCCAGGAAACCGAAAACCAAAGCAAAAGGAAGAGACCAGAGGCCTGGGAAGAGGAGATGGAATGTAAACAAGAAGAAAAAAGAAGGAAGAGAGGAAGAAGACTGCGACTGAAGAGAAGAAGAAAGGTCCAGATGGTGAAGAAGCCCAGGTGAGTCCCAGGCTCTGCTGCCCATCTTTCCCAACTCCTTAAACTGCGCTAAGTCAGTCCAAGGGGCTGGCAAGGGACGGCCAGGGATGGTGCCGTGCAGGCTTTGGGAAGAAGTCCATGGCAGCTCCCCAGGGGCTCCCGATGGAGCCCTGCTGCGTGGCACAGGCGCACTGTGCATCCCTGCAGACGCACAGTCTCAAAGGGCGTTCCCCATGGGGACAAGGCGCCAGAGCCACCCCCTGCTCAATGCCAGCTGGGCTAGAAACCCTTCCTTGCCGGCTGTGTTTCCCAAAGGAAGGGGAACCAAGTCCTGTCTCGTCCTGCCTTTGGGCTTTACCAGCGTTTTCTGACTCTGTCCTTGTAGGTGCCCGTTTCCTGTTAGTGCCTGAACCCCTGTGACTCCTGGGCTCCCGCACGCCATGTTCACAATAAAAGGATCTTTTCTCTCTTAATACAGTTGTGGATATAGTGTGCATGTGTCTTTAGTTTCTCTCTTTTTTTTGGTTGAGGTTTTCATTAAAGTAATTTAATTTGTTTTTTAAACTGGTGAGTCTCTTTTCTCTCTCATCCTCTCCCTCAGAGAGTTAAACTTACTGGAGTTGTGGGAACTTGTGCTGTGTGCCCAACTGCAAAAGATAACTTATGACGCCCTGGCAGAAACGCGTATGACATATCCTGCACCACAAAAGGGGTAACCTGTCCGGCCTTCCCCACCCAGACCGTTCCTGTTTTCTGTCTTTTTAACAGACATGATGTACTCCACCAATGCCATCATGGGACAAATAGCATCTGTCCTTGTTTGAAGTAAAACGGAACCGATTCTCTCTTCAGTCACTTCACTTTTTAGCTAAGCCTCTTCTAACTACTGCAGTGAGCAGCCTATTGTGCAGAAACCGTTCACTCTCAGAGTGACGAGACCTGTGTTGATAGTTGATGCCAGGCATGGTATGCAGAGAGGCTCTTGCTTAGACTTAGGGCTATAACACCCAAGGGCAGATAACGTGGCTATTTGCCCCGTTGGAGGGTGGGAAGCGGAAAAGCGCAGAGGGGTCGCACCTGCGGGGAGGAGCGGACTAGACAGGTGACCCAAAATTGCCCAACAGGGGATTCCATCCCATCTGCCTCACGCGCAGTAGAAAAGCTGAGGGATCAAAGGGTCAGCCCTCTTTCTTCGATGGTCGACGCCTGAGGAGGACTCTGTCTGTTCATGTGCATTTGGTCTCGATCCTGAATGCAGCTCCGGAATCCAGTTCCCATCCGTCACTGAGTCCAGTCTGGGGCTTCCCCAGGGCCAGCTGGCGAGGTGACTGTCATCCTGGGAGCTCGATACGGTTTTCTATACATTTCATTATTTCCTTTTTACTTTTCTATTAATATTTCATTAAAGCAGTTTAGTTCCTTCTAAACTCGTATGTCTCTCTCTCTCTCTCTCCTGCCTCTCTTTTTTTTTTTACTGAAGAGAGGGAGCGGGGAGCATCTGTCACTTGCCTTGTGGCCGTTTTGGCCCAAACCATGAGAGGCAGGTAGAGTGTTTACAGGAGAGAGAGCAATATTCAAAAGTGGCATGAAAACGGCGACTTGGCAATGTTATGGGTACGTGTAGACTCATGACGGATGCTATAAAAGATCTGGATCGGGGTATTTTCAGAAGGGCAGCTTATGAGCCAGTGTAATCCTGTAGTAACGGACAGCAAGAACGTAGCTCTGCAACAGAAAGATGGACAGCTTTTGGCAGTCAATTTTGTGCTTAGGTGACTAAGTAGTTAGATTCTCAGGGAGATACTTAGAGAAGTACTACTTGAACTAAGTAGTTTGAATAACTAGGCAGACCTGGGCCGATGTGCAGAAAATTGGCGCCCCTGCTTAGTATCTGCCGCACGTTTGCACCCATGGTTTCTTTTTTGGTGAGCTAAAATGGTCGAGGCTTTGGGACAAACTGTCTCCTCCCAGGTCTATCAAAACTGGACATGCCTTAGCACAACTGGGAGTGGTAGTTTTGTAATTTTAGTGAATTTGCTGCTGTTGGAGCTGTAGTCAAAATTAAGGAAGGAGTTTAATTACTTGCATAAAGGGAGAGCATGCGAGTAGTCTACTGACTTTGGTGTGGTCCCCAGAGCACGAGGGATTTGGGGACCACTTACTACTGGGTGTAGTTGAGAACTTCGTGCTGGAGAGTCACTGTCCTGGTTTGAGGTAAAACAGAACCAATTTTGTTCAGTAACTTCACTTCTTAGCTGGGCCTCTTCTAACTACTGAAGTTAACTGCATATTGTGCAGACAATGTTCACTCTCAGAGTGATAAGACCAATTGTTTGTAGCTGATGCCCAGACATGGTATGCAGAGAAGATCCTGTTCATACTTATTGCTATAACCCCCAAGGCCAACCAACTTTGTTATTTGCCCCGTTGGAGGGTCAGAAGTGGAAAAGCATAGTGGAGTCCCACCTGCAGGGAGGAGCGGACAGGACAGGTGACCCAAAATTCACCAACAGGGTATTCCATCCCATCTGCCTCATGCTCAGTATAAAAGCTGAGGGATCAAAGGGTCAGCTCTTCCTTCAACGGCCGACGTCTGAGGAGGACTCTGTTCATCTGACTGTGATCCCGATCCTGAATCCAGATCCAGAATCCAGTTCCCGTCCAGCCTGGGACTGCCCCAGTGCCAGCCAGTGACATCATTGTCATCTTGGGAGCTTGATACGGTTTTGTATATATTTTTCATTATTTCTTTTTATATTATTAATAATATTTCATCAAAGTACTTTAGTTCCTTCTAAACTCGTAAGTCTCTTTTTCCTCCTCTGCCTCTCTCTTTGAAGAAGGGTAGAGGGGAGCATCTGTCGGTGCCATCTGGGGTGCCTCAGGTCCCCAGTAGTGGATTTTGGCCTAAACCACGACAGATTAATTGGCGCCCAACGTGGGGCCCGAGCAGTGCTCGATCAGACCTGTGATAAATTGCCCAAATAGTTTGAGTTCCAGCTTGCTCAGAGATTAGAACAGACAGCTTGCATCATGTCATTCTTAGACGAAATCTTGTATCATGCCTTTAAGCAGCTTTGTTCGACCTTAATGCAGTCAGCTTGGTTTAACCTGCCAAATGTGTTTCAAAGTTCATTTATTCTTTGTCTTTTTATGCGAAGGTTTAAAGGTGCTGTTTTGGTGTGGTTCGCAATTCCTATGTATAACATGATGAGTTGGGTAAGGGCTCTACCTGTATATCTCGGGCCTCTCGTGATGGATTCTGTGATTAATTATACTTTCGGTTCTACCTGGGGAATGTTTACTTCGCCCTTTGATAATTATGCTAATGTGACACCATCAGAGGTGGGGCACGGCAACCTTCTGGGCTCTGAGGATAAGGATTGGTGCCCTGTTAAGACCGTGCTTTTGTTGTCAGTTTTCCTGAATGTGATGCAGGGGTGGTTTCATGTGAAACACCGGTGCAGGGAGAGCAGTAGGGGGACCGGGCGCTGCCGCCACTCAGACCCGCGCAGCCGCTCGGCGATCTGCAGCGGCGCAAACCGCGGCCCCGCCCGGCCCGGCCGCAGCCGCCCCCCCCACCGCAACGGCACAGGCGCCTGCACCGCCGCGCCGCCGCCGCCTGCAGCGGCACCGGTACCACCGGCAGCCGACCCCCCCCCCCCCACACACACACACCGCAACGGCACAGGCGCCTCCGCCGCCTGCAGCGGCACCGGTACCACCGGCAGCCGACCCCCCCCACACACACACCGCAACGGCACAGGCGCCTCCGCCGCCTGCAGCGGCACCGGTACCACCGGCAGCTGACCCCCCCCCACACACACACCGCAACGGCACAGGCGCCTCCGCCGCCCGTCCCGGCGCAAGCCCTGCCCCCGCCCTGCAGCGGCACAAGCCACGCCGCCGCCTGTCCCGGCACAAGCTACTCCAGCCACTACGAGCAGTACCAAAACTACTCAATCTCCATCAAAATCGGTACAAGCTGCCCCAGTAACCAGGAAGAAGAGAAAGCAGTCAGATCGTTCCCCTGTTGCTCACGACAAGGACCAGCTGTCCCAAGACAGCTTGGGAGGGAGTTCTGAAGGAGATCCAGGAGAAGGCCCTTCTAGAGTAGATCCAGGAGAGGGTCCTTCAAGCAGCCAGGGACCAGGTTAGGAAAGCTAAAGGCCTGAAAGAATTAAATCTTGCCAGAGAGGTCAAGGGCAACAAGAAAAGCTTCTACAGGTATGTCGGTAATAAAAGCAAGACTAGGGAAAATGAAAGGAAGAGGAAAACATTAAAAATAGAAATGATCCAGAAAAAGCCAGGTCACTGAAGCCTACAAACAACTTAATACCTTGCAAATGGATAATGTTAGTTATACACGAATTTCAAGTCTTTGATCTAAAACACAGGACACAATTATAGTGTTGATCTTCTCTGCTAAAAGTTTGCTCCTAGCAAGAAAAAAAGCTCCTATAGAAAGTTCTTATTTCGGACAAAAGATGCTTAAGCACAAGGTGCATTAAACACAGTCGAACCACATCCATTTTTAGAAACACTTTGTGTCTGTTTCACAGATATTTATGGCCTACACAGTTGATTTGATTTCTCAGACGCAAAGGATATTGCATTCTTCCTGACCTACACTATGTATTTTGAACCTGGGGCGTTTCCACACAAACAGATTGTTGAACCGAGTCCTGTGAAAGTCAGTGTGCCTCTGAGCAGGTGAAGAGCCTGCCAATACAGATGAGCCTAAAGGTAAGGATTGGAAGCCCACGTGCTTATGTTGTAGTATCGGAGGCTTATTTGCAAGCCAAGATGAGTCCACACTTAATTCTGACAGCAGGATGAAATAGATCAGCCTTTCAAGGTCCACAGGCCACTTGCTGTGCTTGTTGGGGACGGCAAACACTCCTTCATTAATGAGCGTGTACAGAGTTGGAAGTTTAACTTTAACGCTGCTTTACAGTTTGGGGATTTTCACTGCATCTCTTTTTTACGCCAAACTCTGTCTTTATTTTAAGAACTGCAACGTGACAGCGTCCTCCTTTATTCCCTTAACAATCAAACCAACTTTCGATTTAACTTAAATGGACATTTGTTCCTTAATGGAAAACTTTGTCATAATTTTGTCAATATCGTCCCAGAGCAGTTCCGTTTACCTATACAGATCGGACCTTGCAGACTATCTATGGAAACAACATCTCAGTTACTGTGGCTCTTCTCCTTTACTGATATCGGTCAGTGCTGTCTTGTCTCTCTGTCTTACTCTTTTCCATGCTGCAAAAAGGAAAAAGCAGACCTCGAAATCAATGCGAGTTCCTCTTTTCCCCAAATTAATCCTCAGGCCTCCTCTTTTGAGAATGAGGGGAACAGGTCTCTCTGAAGAGCAGCAACAGTGACACCCAATGGCCACCTACAAATTAGACTTGAAACAGCCCTCAGGGCACAGGAGGTCTGTGTTGTCTACCACTGAAAGTGAACAGCTCGAAAGAGTAGTTTAAAGTCACAACGTCCTGGGCAACCTGTTGTAGGTGACCCTGCTTGAGCAGAGGGTTGGAGTACGCAATGACCGGAGGTCTCTGCCAACCTCGGTCACTCTGGGATCTTGGATCCAAATTCTGAGATGTGATAATCAGCTGTGATCGAGTTTGGAATGTTTAGCACTGATGGCAAGTAGCCCAAACTGGTTTGTGACCACATAACAGTTATTTCCTAATAGAAAAAAAGAAAGATGAGTGTCTCTAGACCTACTTTACTTGACAGCCTTTGTCTCCCATTTATCTTGAAAACTTTATGCAATTTTCACATTGAAATAAGTAAATGAACTAATACTGTTGTTACCACTCCATAGTAAGAGAAAGCAACTCATCACAATTAATCAAACATGCATGGGTAGTCTGAATATACCCTACTAGAAAACTTGCATTTTCATTTCCTCAGACTGGCAGACTCACTTGAAAAAAAAAAAAAAACAACCCAGAAAATTCCATGAGATGGAATTCAAGTAGGGCCACTGTAAGAGCACGGGGCCGGGTGCCATGGCACTGTGCTCAAGGGAAATGGGCCCTGCAAGAGCAGAGGGCCAAGACCCAGGGGGCTGTGCTCTGGGGAGAGATGCACTCTGAGAGTAACAGGGGAGTAACTACCCTGGGGTAGTCCAAGCAGGGTAACGAGGTTGTGCCAGACCAGAGGGGGAAGCCCCGTGCTGCTCTTCTAAGAACACAGAGAGGAAACAGCGGGTATAGCACCGGGAAAAGACAGCACGGGTGAGGATAGCAACGCCACCTGCATTGTTAGGAACACGGAGACTGTTTCTGGAGCTTTCGTGCCTTTATTCCTCTCTCTGATCACTACATCCAGACTACTAAGGAGAGGCTTCTGATCTTCCTGGGGGCTGGCACATGCCCTAGATGATGGCCCAGCCCTGGTTTCAGCAGCTCCTGGGTCGTTCTTCTAGCGTTGCTGGTGGGCTGGCCTCTTGTTGGGTGGTGAAGAGTCCTCAGGGCTGCCAGCCCTCCTCTTTGCGGGTCGCTGTGTCTCCCCAGGGGAGCGTTCCCTGCCCTGGCTGGAAGTGGAGGGACCTGGCGCAGTGTCCTCTGGCTCCTCCTGCAGCTCTTCTTGCTCCTCTGGGATGGGAATGGGGGCAGAGGCGGAGCTGCCGGCATCCCCAGCAAGGGCAGCTGTGGGGGTGCTGGGGAGCTGGCCCACGTTGTGTGTGGCAGGGCTTCTGGAGGGGGCTGGGCTGGGTGCAGGAGACCCTCCCCGGGAGGCAACAGGGCTGCCCTCCCACCCCCCAGGAGCATGGATGCCCTCCAGCTCCAGCACATGGTGGGCTGCCCCGGCTGCCCGAACCTGGCAGGGCCAGGGAAAAGCAGAACCCATCGCTCAGTGATGTCACTGTCCCTTCCTCGGGGACATGGCAATGGGCTGTCCTTGCCCACGGCGCTTGCCCTGGCAGTGCTGCGGACCCAGCACATGCCTCGGGGGTTACCGCAACGCCACTGCTCATTCCGTCTGCCACCTCTGGTCCCGTGCTCGGCGTCAGTGTTTCATGCCAGTCAGTGAGGTCTTGGCTGTGTCTTCCCAGGGTCCCGTCAGGTTCCGGTGGCCGTGGTACATATCTCCAGGCACATACAGCAAGAGGGTTCATTTGATAATGTCCCATGCCTCCCTGGGAGGCTGCAGGACAACGTCCCACAGGCTGTCCACGTACTCCAGGACTGTTGGCCAGCCCTTTGGGCTCCCCTGCTTCCTCCCACAGCACATCGAAGAACCAGCGCCTAAGGACAAATAGAAAGAGGGGAAGAGGCCTCCAAAGGCTGTGCCTCTCGTCCTCTGCCTCACCTCCAGGAATTCTTTTCCAGACTGGGTGGAAAGACATGTTCAGCTGCTGAGAAATATGCGCCTATGACACCATACACGGGAATGGGTGAAATCAGTTCTATTTTGAAATAAAAATCTTCCTCCCCGCCTTGCTTTGAACTTTGCAAAATTTTTGAGATTTGTTGCTCCTGTTTACAACAGAGGATTTTATCTGGGATGCCCTGAATACCCCAGGGAATGCTCACAAACTCTGCGTGGAGACCAGTGATGCAACTTGATCAAAACAATTCAAGGATAAGATTACTTACCATATTGCATGGCCCTTCTCCTCGCTCACAGTGCGGTTTAGGGGGCACATTGCTATTCAGGAGTTAAAATCATTCCATTTCTAAATGAATACAGTGTGCTATAGGGAGTCTGGAAGCAAAGCATGGCCTCTACCTGTTTCTATATCCCCAGGTTCTTTATTTGAGTCTGACATTCTAACATATGTTGCCTCACGTTCTAACGTGATATACGTTTCCGCATGGGGAAACATATAGAAAAAAGAGCGAATGCCTTGCACTATGAGAAGCTGTCCTCTAATTTGATGGTATAGTTATAACCTGCTGTGCACGTGGTCACAAAGCAACCAACAAAGACAAGAAAAACAAGCCAGCAAGCAAAGTCTCACAGTCTCTCCCCACGCTTCAGCACTGCTGGCCAGCCCTCTTGGGCTCCCCTGGTTCCCCCCACGGGGAGTCAGGGGCAGCACTTGGCTCTCTTGCAGGGAGTTTTTCCAATTTTTCTCCCCTAGCCAGAGGGCGCAAGGCTGATCACTTCTGCTCAGCACCCATCAGGCCTCATCTGGGCACTGCGTCTTGTTTGGGGTTCAGCAATGGGCCCACGTTTTCTCTAGTGCTTGAGAGAACAGACCGGTGAATGTAGCATTACAGCGTTGGTGGATAAGGGAAGAGCAACTATCACCTACCTGGAAAGGATTTGACGCTGTCACACACAACGTTCACATCTCCCAGTTGGAGAGACATGGGTTCCACGGATGGACTACTCGGTGGAGAAGGAATTGGCTGGGTGGCTGCACTCAAAGAGTTGCGGTCAACTGATCAATGTCCAAGTAGAGACCAGTGAGGAGCGGCATTCTTCAGGCGTCGCTATTGGGACTGGCGCTGTTTAGCGTCTTTGCCGGTGACATGGGTGTTGGGATGGAGCGCACCCTCGGCAAGTTTGCCAATGGCACCCAGCTGCGTGTTGCAGTCGACACGCTGGAGGGAAGGGATGCCATCCAGAGGGACCTGGACAGGCTGGAGAGGCGGGCCCGTGCCGAGCTCGTGATGTACAACAAGGCCAAGTGCAAGGTCCTGCACGTGGATCAGGGCAATCCCATGCACAAATACAGGCTGGGTGGAGAATGGATTGAGAGCAGCCCCGCCGAGAAGGACTTGGGGGTGCTGGCTGGTGGGAACCTGCTTAGCATGAGGCGGCAATGTGCGCTCACAGCCCAGAAAGCCAACTGCCTCCTTCTGGTACCTTCCTCATCACCACCTACCTGAAATATCAATAGTGGGTAGTAAGCTGATGTCTTAACCAGGGAAGGGAGTTTTCTCTGTATGTCCTTAATTCTGGCGCCAGGCAGGCAGCTGACTTCCCTGTGGGATGTCTCCGGTCTACAGATAGGGCCCTCTGTTCCCCTCAGAAGGGAGTCACCTACTACAATTACCTTGCTTTCTTTCTTGGTTGAGGAAGTCCTGAGGCGTGGGGGTGGGTGCCCAGCACTGGGCATCTCACTGGAGGGATCATCCTTTCCATCCTCAATCGCCTGGTCCTCGATTTCCAAAGCCCCATACCTATTATGCAAGGGCAATTGGGATGGTGAGGGGGGCTGTGAGGGGTTTCGCTTGCCTCTCCGAGGAGGGATCTGACTCCACTCCCCCTTATCCCTTGAGTTCTCTCCTTCTGCAAACTGATGAGCAAACCGATGAGTTGAGCAAACTGATAAACTGTTTGATAAACTAACCAAGGTGGAGGAAAAACTCATTCTTTCCCTGCACAGACCCATGTTGCAGCTGCTAAGAAGAAACGCCCTCCTACTCAAGAGAAAAAACACCCTCTGACTCAAGAGAAATCAAACCCGATACGAGATATCCTGTGGTTTTGCCTCTGTGAATATGGAGAAGACATGAAGAAACGGGATGAAGAACCTACGTCAGCCCTACAGGCACGGGTGCTTGAGTTGCAAAATGAAGCAGATAGAAGAAAGGATTCTTACAGGAGGAAGGCTGCTCTGACCTACGGTAGGCGATCCTACGGACCAGGTAGGAACCGATCTGATAATCGTAGGTACTACGGTCAACGTTAGAGGTGCCCTGCCTCCGGCCAGGAGGAGGAGAGGGACAACCGAATTTATTGGACTGTGTGGATTCGATGGCCTGGCACATCAGAGCCACAAAAGTATAAAGCCCTGGTGGACACTGGTGCACAGTGTACCCTATTGCCCTTGAATCATAAAGGGACAGAAACTGTCACCATGTCTGGAGTGACAGGCGGATCTCAAGAACTGACTGTATTAGAGGCTGAAGTGAGCCTACCTGGGAATAAATGGGAGAAACACCCCATTGTTACTGGTCCAGATGCTCCGTGCATCCTTGGCATAGACTACCTCAAGAGAGGGTGTTTTAAAGACCAAAAAGGGTATCGGTGGGCTTTTGATATAGCAGCTGTAGACACTGAGGATGTTACACAGCTGTCTACCTTACCCGGTCTTTCAGATGACCCTTCTGTTGTGGGACTGCTGAGGGTTGAAGATCAGCAGGTGCCAATTGCTACTGCCACGGTGCATCGACGACAGTATCGCACCAACCGAGACTCCCTGATTCCCATCCATCCCCTGATTCGCCGGCTAGAGAGCCAAGGAGTGATCAGCAAAACTCGCTCACCCTTTAACAGCCCTCTATGGCCAGTGCGAAAGTCTGACGGGGGACTGGAGATTAACAGTAGACTGTCGTGGCCTGAATGAAGTCACACCACCACTGAGTGCTGCTGTGCTAGACATGCTACAACTTCAGTATGAACTGGAGTCAAAGGCAGCCCAATGGTATGCTACAATTGACATTGCTAATGCCTTTTTCTCTATTCCTTTAGCAGCAGAGTGCAGGCCACAGTTTGCTTTCACCTGGAGGGGTGTCCAGTACACCTGGAATCGACTGCCCCAGGGGTGGAAACACAGCCCTACTGTTTGCCATGGACTGATCCAGACCGCACTGGAGAAGGGTGGAGCTCCAGAACACCTACAATACATCGATGACATCATTGTGTGGGGTAATTCGGTGGAAGAAGTTTTCCACAAAGGTAGGAAAATAATTAAGATTCTTCTGAAAGCAGGTTTTGCCATTAAAGGAGGTAAGGTCAAGGGACCTGCACGAGAACTCCAGTTCTTGGGAATTAAGTGGCAAGATGGCCGTCACCAGATCCCAACGGATATGATTAACGGAATAACATCTATGTCCCCACCTACTAACAAAAAGGAAAGACAAGCCTTTTTAGGTGTTGTGGGTTTCTGGAGAATGCATATTCCAGGTTATAGCCAGATTGTGAAACCTCTCTATGAAGTGGCTCGAAAGAAAAATGAGTTTCTGTGGGGCCCTGAGCAATGACAAGCCTTTGAGCAAATTAAACAAGAGATTGTGCATGCAGTAGCCCTTGGAGCAGTCCAAACTGGACGGGACATTAGAAATGCACTCTACACTGCAGCCGGGGACAATGGCCCTACCTGGAGCCTCTGGCAGAAAGCACCAGGGGAGACTCGAGGTCGACCCCTAGGATTCTGGAGTGGAGGATATAAAGGCTCCGAGGCCAACTATGCTCCAACTGAGAAAGAAATCTTGGCAGCATATGAAGGAGTTAGAGCTGCTTCAGAAGTAATTGGTACTGAGGCACAGCTCCTCCTGGCGCCCCGATTACCAGTACTGGGCTGGATGTTCAAGGGTAAAGTTCCTTCTACTCATCATGCCGCCGATGCTACCTGGAGTAAGTGGGTTGCCTTAATCACGCAGTGAGCTCGAATAGGAAAGCCAGATGGCCCAGGAATCGTAGAATTCATCACAAATTGGCCCGAAGGCAAAGACTTGGGGAAGGCACTAGAGGAGGTGGTGACACGTGCTGAGGAAGCTGCACCATATAATGAACTCTCAGATAATGAGAAACAGTATGCCTTGTTTACTGATGGGTCTTGTCGTATTCTAGGAAAACATGGAAGGTGGAAAGCTGCTGTGTGGAGTCCTACACGACAAGTCACGGAAGCTGCTGAAGGACAAGGTGAATCGAGTCAATTTGCAGAGGTAAAAGCCATCCAGCTGGCGTTAGATGTTGCTGAACGAGAAAAGTGTCCAATACTCTATCTCTATACTGACTCATGGATGGTGGCAAATGCTCTGTGGGGGTGGGTAAAGCAGTGGAAGCAGAGCAACTGGCAGCGCAGAGATAAACCCGTCTGGGCTGCTGAGCTGTGGCAAGACATTGCTGAGCGGCTAGCGAACCTAGTCGTAAAGGTACATCACGTAGATGCCCACGTACCCATGAGTCGGGCCACCGAGGAACATCAAAACAATCAGCAAGCGGATCAGGCTGCTCAAATTTTCCAGACAGACTTGGACTGGGAACATAAAGGTGAACTATTCTTAGCTCAGTGGGCCCGTGACACTTCCGGTCATCAAGGAAGGGATGCAACATATAAATGGGCCCATGACCGAGGGGTGGATTTAACCATGGACACTATTGCGCAGGTTATCCGCAACTGTGAAACATGCGCCGAAATCAAGCAAGCTAAATGGTTAAAACCTTTGTGGTATGGGGGACAGTGGCTGAAATATAGGTATGGGGAGGCTTGGCAAACTGATTACATCACGCTCCCTCAAACTCGCCAGGGTAAGCGCTATGTGCTTACAATGGTGGAAGCAAGCACCGGATGGTTGGAAAGCTCTGCCGTACCCCATGCCACTGCCCGGAATACTATCCTGGGCCTTGAAAAGCAAGTCGTGTGGCGACATGGCGGCCCAGAAAGAATTGAGTCAGACAACGGGACTCATTTTGAAAACAATCTTATAAGTAATTGGGCAAAAGAAGATGGCGTAGAGTGGATATATCCTATCCCCTATCATGCACCAGCTTCTGGGAAGATTGAGCGATACAATGGACTGTTAAAAACCACCCTAAAAGCAATAGGAGGGGTGGAACCTTTAAAAATTGGGACAAGCATTTAGAGCAAGCTACCCGGCTAGTTAACACCAGGGGATCCATCAATCGAGCTGGTCCTGCTCAATCAGACCTTTTACATACTGTAGAAGGGGATAAAGTCCCTGTGGTGCATGGAAGGAATTTGTTAGGGAAAACTGTTTGGGTTTTTCCTGCTTCAGGCAAAAGCAAACCCATTCGTGGGACTGTTTTTGCTCAAGGACCTGGATGTACTTGGTGGGTGATGCTGAAGGATGGAGAAGGTCAATGTGTACCTCAAGGGAATTTAACCCTTGGTGAGAATACTGAATCCTGAGCAGTATGATGCTGATCACTACATAATACTAACAGTGTTCCATACGTGCTTTTCAGGATAATAGAGAGGTGATGAAACCTGAGATAGCTTCATCAAGTGGCATCCAGCAAGCTCTTCAAGATGAACATGCTATCCGTGGGCACAAACCAGAGTGAATTTCGTACCATCTTTCCTGCCCTGAGATGAGATCCTGCAATCATGAACTAAATGGACTTTTGCATATAACTTTTGTAGGTAAATGTAAACCATAGATGAGTGACCTGCATGTATCCATCTCATATATATAATCTGTGTGTGTGTAAATTTGATAGATAAAAGTAATAGTAATCTGAGCAAGATGCAAATGGTATGGAATAAGGGGTGGAATGTCCTGGTTTGAGGTAAAACAGAACCAATTTTGTTCAGTAACTTCGCTTGTTAGCTGGGCCTCTTCTAACTACTGAAATTAACTGCATATTGTGCAGACAGCGTTCACTCTCTCAGAGTGATAAGACCACTTGTTTGTAGCTGATGCCCAGACATGGTATGCAGAGAGGCTCCTGCTTATACTTATTGCTATAACCCCCAAGGCCAACCAACTTTGTTATTTGCCCCGTTGGAGGGTCAGAAGCGGAAAAGCATAGTGGAGTCCCACCTGCAGGGAGGAGCGGACAGGACAGGTGACCCAAAACTCACCAACAGGGTATTCCATCCCATCTGCCTCATGCTCAGTATAAAAGCTGAGGGATCAAAGGGTCAGCTCTTCCTTCAACGGCCGACGTCTGAGGAGGACTCTGTTCATCTGCCTGTGATCCCGATCCTGAATCCAGATCCAGAATCCAGTTCCCGTCCGTCACTGCGTCCAGCCTGGGACTGCCCCAGTGCCAGCCGGTGACGTCATTGTCATCTCGGGAGCTTGATAGGGTTTTGTGTCTATTTTTCATTTTTTCTTTTCTTTTATTATTAATACTTCATTAAAGTACTTTAGTTCCTTCTAAACTCATAAGTCTCTTTTTCCTCCTCTGCCTCTCTCTTTGAAGAGGGGTAGAGGGGAGCATCTGTCGGTGCCATCTGGGGTGCCTCAGGTCCCCAGTAGTGGATTTTGGCCTAAACCACGACAGTCCCGTAGCTTGTGAATTTGACTGGTTTCCCTGTGCCATGAAGTCGATTTTAACCCGACTAAAGCAAGACATGTATTTAAAGTGAAATCAAAGTGTGCTAACCTTTGTATACAGAAAACAGTTGGAGTTCTTCTCTATCTCAGATCTTTGGCAGCAGAGGCATTGCTTTCTCATGGAGGCCGGCTCCGTGTGTACGTGTGCACAGAAAGCAGGAGCGGTGGGGCAGGGTGTCAGTGCACTCCTGAGAAGCTGTAAAACATTTGGTCCGGTCTCAGTGCGCAGCTGCAATAGCTGGGAAAACGGGAGGAAACCAAAGGCGGCAATGAGAAGACAGCTGTATCAGCCTGAGTATTTGATGAGCCATATACATAGCTCACAGTTAACCTCAAGTGGTAACATGAAGGAAATGAAAATGTTTCTTCTGGGGACAATGGGGCACAGGGGTGCTGACAGTTGGCCTGATGGGTGTTATTAAAAGTTGGAGACAAGTCCCCTTGATTGGCCGGAGCAGACGCCCAAAGGCTGTACTGGGTTGCCCATGGATGGCAGCGGGAGCTGTCCAGGGACGGGATCAATTGTCCCAGCAAAGGCAGTCTGGTTGCCCAGAGTCTGCACTGAGCTGCCCACGGGTGGCCCCGGGTTGCCCATCAAGAGCACCGGGCACCAAAGGGCTGCATCAGGTTGCCATAGCGGCTGCAGGGAGCTGCCCAGGCAGAACCCGGTCCCTGAGCGCCCTGCGCCCCTGGCAACCCTGCCCTGGTTCTGTGTCACACAGGGCACTGGGGACGCTGCAGTGTCTGGCAGTGCTGCCACCGAACCCCACAGCACAGCAGGGAGTAGCCGCCCTCCCGGGCACTCCCAAGCCTCTGGAGGTTTCAGGTGAGTATGTACCATTATGGGAAAGTATTTTTTATGCAAACTTCCCATTTTTGAAGGACTCAAGTGGCTTTCACGCTGTAACAGATGGGATTGAGCACATGCTTTGTGTCAAACCCCACTCCCACCCAGGCATCTTGTTGCAGCACACCAGTGTCCTCACCTTTCACTGGGCTCTGAGCCAGGCTGGGAGCCGTGGGGAGGGGATGGGGTACCTCCTGAGTCCCCTCCTGAGGGTTTGGCCTCAGATGCGGTGTGTTAGGGACATTTGCTGGCCCTCTGCATGATGTTTCTGACAACAACTGACTGATACCCTGAATCTGAAAAGAGCAGTAGCACCCACAATGCCGTATGCAGTTCTCGGTAGCAAAATCTTCACGTGTGGCCATTCCTCCTAGGGCTCCTGCAAGGCTGCTGTTTACACACCCCTCTGAAAAGACTGTCTGGGATTTCTCCTTTCCAAGTGCATCGATTTTACGTCAGGTGAGGCGTAGGCATTTTTCTTCCTTTGCAAGTCAAGAGAGGGCTGTTCTCTTGAGACTGAAATAGCTGGAGGGGGGTCAAATTTGGATATAGATCTGCAAAGCATCAATGCAAGTGAAGGTGGGGGGTGAGGATTGAGTCCCTGACCCACCAATCACACTGGGTTGGTCCAAAGGGGCGCAGCTATCGGGGCTGGAAAGGGCACTTTGAAAGAGAAAAGGACATCTGGAGTACTAGAAGATCAGCACATACGCCAACCAAAAGAAGCCAATGAACACAAGACAATCACCAGCTACACTTTCACGGGATTGACAGATTTGAGGAGAATGAAGGCTAATATCTGTCATTCTCCTGAGCAGCCATGCTTTGCTTTTCTCCGCATTTCAATACTTGAGGCTAGATACTAAACAAATTCAAATCACTTTCCGGATACAAATGCTTGGGGTGCTGTGAGAAGGCATTTGCTTTCAAGAGTTTTAGGCCTGTACAGGTGACCTGTGGGTGCTGTGTGCATTGCTGTTTGTGTTAGAAGCTGCATGTGTTGCTGTAAGAAGGAAGGCAAGTGCAGGAGCTGACTGAGGGAAGTTGTCTTCTATCTCCTCCTCTGTGCAGGACAAGTACTTGAAGAGCAGTGGTCAGGAATGGAGGCTGTCGGCTTTCCCTTAACGGCAAGACATGCCAAGGTTCTGCCTGCCATCAACACCATGACTGCCAGCTATAAAGACCGTTTCCCGTACTACCCGTTGCCTCAGAGCTCCAGCCTCCCCTGGATGCCCAGCACCTACTCTAAAAGAGATGCCATCAAACCAACTTTGGCTCCCTTTTCCAAAACTTCCCAGGGGATGACCACCAGCAAGAAGCTCCCTTACATTTCCAACAGAACAACCCTCTTCACCCGCTACACCCCTGACGACTGGTACAGGTCCAACCTGACCAAGTACAAAGAGTCAGAGACTTCCTGGCACAATGCGGAGGCTCTGAGAGTTGATACCACCTGCATGATTGGGGATAAATACCAGCAGACAAAGAAAACACAAGAAGAAAGCACCAAAAGCCTGGGAGGACGTGTGAATGCTATTGAGTTTTGGAAAGGGGAGCTCTGCCGTGAGCTGGATGAGATGATCGGGGAGACCAACACGCTCACAGACATGAAGAAGAGACTAGAAAGAGCCTTGGCCGAGACGGAGGCCCCTCTCCAGGTAAGCACTCTGTCCAGTGGGCTGCAAGCTGTAGCCTACTGCTGGAACAACTGCAGCCATTCAAATGTCTAACTAAGTTCCACTGCAGCTCCGCAAGACCTAGAGAGTTTTTATGAAGAGACCATAAGTTAAGTTTGCAATGTCTTCCCATCTGCTGCATCCCCTATCAGCCCGTTATGAGCTCATCACAACTCCATTTGCTTAACCAAATATTTGTGTAGGCGGAACATCCAAATTCCTGGACTGGGATACAGAAGCCCATGTCTTCCTACAACACCCTGGGGAGGTCAGCATCAAGGCTGACACAGGTGCCTGTGCCACAGCTCTGGTTGCAGCCGGGACATGTGTGCTCCCTCATGTTGATTTGATGTGTATGGTGCAGTTCGGTTGCTTGTAGTCAGCTGAAGCAGCCGCCCTGGGCACTTTGTTCCCCTGGTGTCCCCTCTGTGCCCGCCTAGAATTTCTTTTCTTCCATTTCTTGAGATGGGGACTCTCTCTATAGAGAATCCTGCCCCTGCACCGACAGTGATGGCATGTCCCCAACAGGTCGCTCAGCAGTGCTTGCTTCAGCGGGAGAAGAGGATGGGCATTGACCTCGTCCATGATGATGTGGAGAAAGAGCTCTTCACGGTAAGTTGGGCCACCCAGATCATGTGTTAAAGCCAGTTTTACCTAAACTGCCCTACAGAGGCTTTGCAGCCTTCTTCCCTACCTGGCTCCTTACTGCTGGGGAGGTGCTCAGCTCTTCAACCCCCCAAAACCTGCTGGGCCAGGGGATGGTGTTCCCCCAGGCAGCAGCATGCCCACGCCATGTGGGTATGACTTGGCCGTACAGAGGATGGAATAGCTGAAGAGCAGCTGCGTGTTTGTGTAGCGTGTGGGGGTTCTGTGTCCCTCTTCAGGGAGTAGTGCACTAAAGACATGCACGCAGTTTGGGGGCACTTTCTCCACTCCCTGCCTGTTTACTCTGGGCAGAAAGACAAGCAGGCAAGTTCTTGCTGTGTGCTTGGTTGGGGAGGTCTGAGGGGACGAGTGGCATCAGGACAACTGAGTACAGACACTGATGATGGGGCCATGTGTCCTTTACCCAGGAAGTCAATGTCATCAGGTCGTGCCAGGAGAAGATGCAGCGGTACCTGGATGAAGCCAAAGCCCAGCTCACGTAAGGAGGAGCTCCTTATGTCATGCCCTAGGGCTGATGTGCATTTGCAGTTGTGATGTGGACCCCTAGCAGACCCCGACCTCTCCCCACACCCTGCAGATGGAAAAGCCAGGCAGGCTCCCCGGGAAGTGGGCAGTGATGCTCATGGGATGACAGAGCTGCGTGGGAGGGAGCTGCGGGGAACTGGAGCGGGGAGGAAGCCCTTCCACCTGAACATCCCCAGCGATGGCTGTTGTTTGCATGTTGAAGGTCCAACAGGGCGGCCCAGCACGAGCTGGAGAGGGACCTGGCCCACAAGCAGGCGGCCCACCGCATCGATGACAAGTGTCACCACCTGAGGAGCACCTCCCACGGCATCAGCTACTACCCAGCGGTGGAGCGGGTCGATGCCACGTGAGTGCACGCTGGGCGGCACGCCAGCAGCAAGCTGTGCCCGGGATGCACGGTGCCTCTCCCTGGCAGGGAGCTGCTTGTCCCCAGCCCACTGTCAAGGCACGTCCATCCCGCCTGGAGACAGCTGCCTGAGTGGGACCGTTTCTCTCTGCTTATTGTTATTCTTACTGTTATTGTTATTGTTAACCTTACCTTTATTCTTACCCTTACTCGTACTATTCTTCTCATTCCTATTTTCTGTTGTTGTTGTATTAAACTGTCTCTATCTCCACCCGTGAGTCCTGGTCTTTCTCTTTCCCCTCCATTGAGAGTGGCTGTGTGGTCCTAGCTGCTGGCCAGAGTTAAACCACAACCTATGCTCAAATTAAAGACGGAGATTTCAGATACATTTAATCAGTGCTGCTCCCAGGCAGGCTTCATGCCTGCCCACGTCCAGCTTCAGCACTACGGGCTTACCGGGGCTTCTTCTTCCCCCTCACCTCCTGAAGGATCTCGGTGCCGGACTCTTGGGCCAAGATCACAGACGACAACATCCTCCGCTCACAGAGCCAACGGGCGGCCTCCTCCAAGCTGCGGGACAACATCGAGAACCTGCTGGTGGTGGCGGCAAACGAGATGTGGAGCCAGTTCAACAGGGTGAACATCGCCTTCACCAAACGCATCAGCGAGACAGCCGATGCCAAGAGCAAGATCCGGACCCACCTGGCCAAGGTAGTCGGAACCCCTCCCTTTCGGTGTGTCACCGTCACTTCCTAATGACACCCCTGAGGTGGGACCCTTAGGAGTTGGCACCGTAATTTCATCTCAAGGGATCTGTTTTTGCTAGGACGTCCTCACTGGCAGCCTGGAAGCACAGGGATTGCCAGCAGAAAATGCCAATGCTGGTTGCATCTCCTGGTAGTTCCTTCAGAAGCGCTGGCTGCCCTCCAGAACGGCCTTGCTGGGCCTCTGCTGGGCTGCCTGCTGGGGGGGTTGCAGGCTTGCTTCTCCTCCAAGGACGTGCTTTCACTCTCCGTGCTCTGGGGCTGCTGCATGGGCATGCGTGTGTTTGCTTTGCCAAGCAGAGTCAGTGGAAATCAGTGATGGACACCTGCCTCAGAGCTGTGGGTCTCATAGAAAGCTTCCTGAGACGTGCCCGACACTGTATTGAGTAACTGAGGGAAGACGGGGCTTGCAGCACTGCGAGCTGATGCCACGTCTTTCAGTGAGGATCCATGAAGAACCTTCCCTCTCTGAGTTACTGTTGATGGATGATTAGTTCCAGCAAGCGGTAATTTTGGGAAGCTGGGAATTCAATAGGTCCATCAGTGCTCCAAAACCTCCTCTGATGTGACAGCAAGAGCCAAGAGAGGTTTTTCCCTGAAGAAAAATTACTCTTGGCTCTGCGCCTTGATGTGTAGCAGAATGACAGGGGTCTGAGCCCAGGGTCTGCTTATTGAACTTGTTTTGTTCTGCAGATGGACAAGAGGAAAGGGTAATTATGTAGTCACTTGAGAAGATACTTTTTAATTTGTGCATGGGTTTCTTTTTTACGCCAGACGCTGCAGGAAATCTTCCAGGTGGAGAAGACCATAGAAGCCATCCAAAAGGCCATTAGGGACCAAGGGCCTTCCTTAAAAGTGGCTCAGAGCCGGCTGGACGAGCGCACACGCAGACCAAACGTGGAGCTGTGCCGGGACACTGCCCAGCTCCGGTAAGGCAGGAGTGTGGGTCTGGTGGGCTCCTTGAGGAGTTACGGCTGGTAGCACCCGAGGGTAGCACCCGGGAGTAGCACTGCATGAAAAATTAAGCATGGGCTTTTTTTTCAACAGTCCTTCCATAAGTGCACTGCTATAATCAAAAGCAATGAGCAGGTATTGCAGCCTTTGGGTGCTGGGAGAGCTCTGCGCCCATAAAGGAGGCTGTACACCATGGCCGGGTATAGCCTGATGGCACCCCATGAGGGGATGGATTCTTCCCGCTTGGGTAAGCCCCATCTTCTCTCCAGCCTGCTTCCCGGCAGTTGGATGTGCTCAGTTTTGAAGGACGAGCCCTTTACTCTCCAACAGGATCCTGCTGAGATCCCTTAGGCCCTTCCTTTTGGGGAACTGCAAGGAAGGGTGCCCCCTATGGAGAAGCAGAAAGGGCTGTCCTCACCTTCTCCGAGGACACTGGAAATCCTTTCAAGGACACAGTGGTCTGTTTGGGATTGCACGCCGAGGAGCTGTGGAGGAGTAGGCTGGCCTGAGCGCCCAGCAGCACCCCCTCTGAGGCACCCCAAAGTTCACCCCTCCTGGGAGCCCGTTGGGCAAGACTCCAGCTGAAGCCTTTTCAGAGCAATTGAAACCCAGCCCCACAGCCTTTGCAGCATCTCGTACAACAAGGGTTTTTTCCATCCTCCCCTTGTTTCACATTCACTTTTAGCCTCTCCCAGATGTCCTGTTTTCTTTGTGTGCATCTGTGGGCATGGGGAGGATGCCTGCACAGGGAAATCCAGGAGGGGGAGCCAACAAACCCCCCAAACCAAGCAGGAACAGGAAACCACACCTGCTCATCCCTCTTCTTGCTGGCCCGAGCTGCTCTGGGAGAGGCGGCTGCGCATTGCCAAAGCCTTTGAGCAGACTTAACCATGCCTCCCCGCTGAGGTCTGGAGGAGCTCTGCCCTCAGCTTTCCCATGCGTCTGCCAGAAACGGGGGGTCTGAGTTAGTCTGAGCACGCTGAAGGGGGAAATCCTGTGACCAAGGGGCCCTTCAGCAATGCCACGCTAGAAACCACCCCCACGATGGCACTGTTAACCAGGGTTTCTTGCTGTTTTCCAGCCTTGTCAACGAGGTCCACAAAATCAACGAGACGGTCCACAGCCTCCAGCAGCGCCTGAGAGACACCGAGGACACCCTGCAAATGCTGGTTCATACCAAGTCGGTCTTGCAGCATGACCTGGCCGTCAAAGCCAACACACTCTTCATTGATGAGGAGAAGTGCATGGGCATGCGCAAGACCTTTCCCAGCACGGTGCAGCTGCTGGGTTCCATTTAGGCTCAGCTGAACTCACTGAATCTGTTGTGGGAGGGATTCCCAGTTTGGCTAAGATGCTTTGGAAATACTTGATTAGAGTTTCACTTCCATGAAAAAGCCATGAGTAGAAATTAAATGATCTTTTTGTGTGTTATACGGTCTACCGGTATTTTTTTTGCCTTTGGTTTTTCTCTTTCCACTGTACTTTCACGGTGTGCCAGAAAGTCACTGAAAATACTTTGTAAGCGACTAAGAGTAAATCCACCCACGGGGATTCAGTCCTACCCTCTCAGTCGGTGATTTTAGGAGAAAAACTGTCGTGTCTGCCTCCTTTTGAGTCTGTCTGATGTGGGAAAAGCACAGGGTGAAGCCATGCCGGCTGTCTCGAATCACCTCCCTGTCCTCCACGGGCCTTAGCATAGCTTCAAGGAGAGTCCGTTCCAGGATCTTCCCAGGCACAGAGGTGAGGCTGACAGCTGGGGACTTCCCAGGCTCCCCCTTTCCCCCTTTTTCAAAAATGGGTGCCACATTTCCCTTCTTCCAGTCACTGGGGACTTCCCCTGACTGCCATGACTTTTCAAATATCACCTTCTTAGGTGATATCACCCTTTCATTCCTTGGAGGTATTTCACTGGTGTTTCCTTCTTGCCTCATCGCTGGAAGACTTCAGGTGTCCTGCAGCGTAGCCAGCACATCTCAGAGCAACAGCCTGTGGGCCCTCACTAGCACCCTGTCCCTCTAACCTTGGCGTGTCATCTCACAGCTTGTCACGGGCAAGCCTGATATTGTCCCCCTCTCCCTTCAAGCCTCGTTTTAAGCGCTGTCAGGGAGCCCTGATAGCTGGTGAGCAAAGACCTTCTTCCCCCTTTGAGACAAGTGAATCCCATCTGACGCCGGCAAGCCTGGTGCTGTGTAGGCCATCCCCTTATCAAAAAAAACAAAATTCTGTTGGTCACACCAGCCACGGATCCACCTATTAATAGACTGGGCCTGTCTGTATGTTTCTTCCAATGTCGCTGCCTGTAACTGGAAGGAAAGAGGAAAAAATAACCTGTGCCCCACATCCCCTTACCAACCGTCCCAAGGCCCTGAAGTCTCTTTTGATCGCCATTGGAGGACATGTTGCAGCTTCACCACCACACACACAGAAGAGTAATAATGGGTAATAGTCCGAGGGCCGTACCAGGCTTGGAAGTTTCCTAGTGATATCCTTAAGCTGGGGCCCAGGGAGGAAGCAGACATCCCATCGGAAGAATAAGGGTTTGGACCAATTTATGTCATTCATGTTCATGGTATGAAAATAATCTTGTATGTTATGAAATAATCTTGCCGGCCAGCTTGGGTCAAGTGCTCACGTCTCACTCCTCCTCATCCCTGCGCCTGGCAAGCTCAAAATCTCTGAGCCCTTGAAACCCACACACCATAGCCAGCTATAAAGTACATATTTTCACAAGTTCAGACACTGGAGTCTTCTAAAAGTGCAGGCTTCCCAACTATTAGAAGAGAAGTTAGTCCTGTGTCGCTCAAAGCAGGACACACTATAACAGTTTTTCATCGCAGGAGAGAGCATATTATTCTCTTTGCATAACCTCATGCAAAATGACTGCAATTCAAAGTGCAGAGCACTCAGGCCTGGTGGCCCTATCTCCCTTAAGCTCTCAGTTTCGCAGCTGCTCACTGAGTTCACGAAAAACACAGTCAGAGTTTTTATTCATTAAGCACAGTCTTTAAGGCAGCTATCTTGTCAGGTTTTGAAAGCCGAGCTCTTGTCCTCAGCTCCTCTGCTCTTCTCCTGGGCACACAGTAGCTACTGGAAACAGCTGAAGAGGCACTGCTCATTGTGTGTTGCTATCAACATATTTACATTAGTTTAGTCTAAAATACACCCCGTGATTATGTAAAGGTTTGGAAAGGACCAGGCCAAGTCGGGACAGCTGAGGCCACCTGGGCTAGTATCAAGGCTGATTTGGTACTAGCAGACGATTGTTTCTCTTTGGAAGAGCAATTACACAAAACAGTGAAGGTGATCTGAAGCTTTGTTGAGGCGGGTGCACTGCATACCCTGACCTCTGAGTTCATGATCTGCTTCCCCTCCTAATCAATGGGCAGAAATAGCACTTCTTTGATACAGTTCCAGTGACTTCAGACATTGGTTTTAACAGATTTTGACTTGACGCACAGAGGCACGCGTCTTTCCACTGAAAGAGGGTTTAGTTCATGACGAGGCAGGAAGTTGCAATAATACTGTTAGGTGAGATTGCATCCACTATGAACAGCCATGCAAGGATGATGATGGTTTTGAAAAGAATCAAAATTTTTATCACAGCTCCCATAAAATTCAATAGAGCCCAAAACCTCTGGTGCAAACTGTAGGAACAAATCTCAAGAATGTGGCAAAGTTCAAAGCACGGAGGGGAGGAAGATTTTTATTTCAAGATAAAAGTGATTTCACCCCTTCATGTGCATGCTGTCCTATCCTCCCAGCAGCTAAATGTGTATTTCCACCCAGCCTGGACACAATTCCCCGAGCCGATACAGAGGACAAGAGACACAGCTTTGGGAGGCCTCTGCATATCTCCCGGATGGTCCCTGCCTGGGTGAACAACGCTCACATCTGCCCCTTCACACTGGGTTATACCAACAACCAAACCACTCAAGTGCCCCTACTGGAAGAGGCCTCTTGTGCAACTCGGAGACGGCTCAGGGAAGGGTCAACAAGGAATATAGACCTGGATGCTCTGGAGTGTGGCATCGCAGGTCTGGACGGATTGACCTCCAGGCTCAGGGATCCCACAGCCTCTCTGGCAACCCACTCCACTGCTTTATGAGTCTCACAAGGATTTTCTTCTGGATTCCTGCTCTCCAGCCTGAACCTCTCCACTTTCAGGAGATGCCACCAGGCAGTGCTGGCAAGACGTTCCAAGTGATGGGTTCTGTTGTCACCGAGGGATGGGCTCTGATGTCACCAAGCGACGGATTGTGAACACGTGCCCCTCGCTGCTTAAATCCGGGCGCCGAGTCCCATCCAGCTGGTTCATACCCGCATTCCAGCTGAGCAGTTGGCGAGGCTGGAGTGTTGAGCCAAGCCTTGGCGCTGGTGTCCTGACTGGGGAGTTAGTTGCTCGCGGCAGCTCTCCATCTGTGCCCCAGAGCCCGCAAAGGATTTTCCCTGGCCCTGTCAGCTTCAGGCAGCCGGGGCAGTCAGGAGGCACGCTCGCAGCAGCAGAGGTGAGCTGTGTGGGGACACCGCACCCTGGGGATCTGGGAGGGTTTCTTTCTTGAGGGACCTGGGCATTTCTTCCAGCCCTCCTCAGGCCAGCCAGTGACCGTGGCCTCTCTTCCTTTTCCAGCCTGACACCGGCTGCTGCAGCGCCACAGGGAGGGAGCACTTGGTCACCCCCAGCTGCCCCTAGCACGATGCAGCGAGTGGAGAGCATGGCAATGGACCTGGACAACCGCTGCCCAGTGTGCCTGGACAGCTGGGACGATGCCGCCTATGCCATGCCATGCCTCCACCAATTCTGTTACCAGTGCATCCTGCGCTGGGCTAACAGCAAGCCCGAGTGCCCTCTCTGCAAGAGGAGAGTGCGATCCATCGTGCACTCGGTGAGGGCAGACAATGACTTCGAAGAGGTTCCCATCGCGTCATCTGCCTCAGCCCCCGCACCAGTTGGCACCCGGCAGGCCGGAGGAGCGCCCAGGCACCCAGACACCCACAGCCCCCCTCGCCGCTCTGTAACACCTCAGCCACTGGCAGTGGAGTCAGTGCCCAGGGCTCTGGTGGGCGGCCTCCAGCCCCATACCTGGGCGTTCCTCTTTGACGACCACCCGGCTCTCCTCCAACGCTTTCTGCCCTGGCTCCAACAGCAGCTGGGGCTGATCTTTGCCGAGGAGCCTTCAGCAGCCGTTGTGATGGAGGACCTCATCCTGGCCGTCCTGGGCTTCTTTGGTCTGGACGAAGAGGTCCTGGTCCGGCTGCTGCAGGTCAGCCTCCAGGATCGCGCGGCGACATTTGTACAGCAGCTTATCAACGTCGCCGTGCAACGCTGCAGCGCGGAGGCCCACCGTCTGCTGGGCCTCGAGGACAGCCATGCTGCCGAGGAGCGGGAGGGCAGCCCCGTGGCTGTCCCTCCTCCTGCTGCCTCCAGAAGGGGGTCTCCTGGCCCTGGCCAAGCCACCTCCCGCAGCCCTGCCGCAGACGATGAAGAGGAGCGACCCAACACCTCCACCGCTGCTCTTCATGGGGCTCCCGGCAGCTGCCCGATGCCCCTGTTCCAACCAACGGGGAACAGGAGGAGCTGCATGACGATCCAGGGGAGGTTGCCGCAGGTCCCTCTACTCCCAGCCGCAGCAGGGACCTCTCCCGTGGGGGGCCACGGCGAGGCCCGAAGAGGAGGGCCAGCAGCTCCCAACATTCACCTCAGCCACCCAAGAGGCCACCCCGCCGGCACAACTAGAACAAGGCCCCAGGAGCTGCCAAAACCAGGGCCAGGCCAGCAGCTGGGACACATGCTCAATACAGTTTTGTATATATTTCATTATTTCCTTTTTATTTTATTCTTAACGTTTTAGTCAAGTAGTTCAGTTCCTTCTGAAATCCTGAGTCTCTCTTTCTCTCTCCTGCCTCTCTTTGAAGACACATTGACAAGAGCATCTGTCCTGCCACCCAGTGGCCAATCCGGCCCAAACCACAACAGCCATAGAGAATCATACCTCCAGTATCAACTCTGTGCTACAGCTCATAATCAAACCTTACCAGCTATTTAGTCCTCTCAGTTTTTATTGACACAGAGCAAGTTTTGCAGACCCAGTCCAGTTTTGTTCCGGGGAAATTCTATCTGGCCTCATCTTTCCAGGGCCAGGCATCACACACCGCAGCAGGTAAAACATCCTGTCCTGCAGAACGCCCGTTTTCATGGGGGAGGGAAACAGCACTGCGGGTAGCACTGATAACGTAGACCACAGAAGCAAGTGGGCAGAGCTCCATGAAAACACTGCCAGGCTTTTTGCCACACAAGGACTACCCCTGCAGTCTTGTCAGAGGTTGCTTACTTAGCTTATAGCAGTCCACCCCTCCAACATCAAAGGTGTCGCCGCAAGACTGAGACCCCAGAGATGCCACAGAAAGCACCATCTCCACCCCTTTACCAAAGCGGTTCCCGGTTAAGTACCAACAGCAGGAATTGCTGCTGCCCACTGCTCTGGGCATCCGCCACCATCCACCCCACACAAAGGGCCAGCTGGGTATCTCCCCCATGGGCACGCCAACTCTGCAGACTCCTTTCAGGTGTCTTTTCAGGCAGAGCAGACACAGACCAGATGAGTTTCAAGCTGAAACACGACTTTGTCATGCAGGCAGAGAAAAAAGCTCTCAGAACTTGAGAGTTTTATTTCTCAATCTGAAAAATGACACACAGCGTAGGTACAAAGACAAGGAGACGCTACAGTCCACAGCAGGAGCGGTGGTCAGGCACTCTCCCTGCACCTCTTTGCCAGGGACGGTGCTCTTGCACAGGCAGAGGTATCTTCTCCCCTCCCCAAAAGCGCACCGACCCCACAGACAGACATTTCTCCCACACCTCCTTTGAAGGAAGGCTACCAGCGTCCCACCTGCAGAATTAGCCAGAGACTTCTCAGCACCTTATCATGCCGCTGTGCTTTCAGTCAGAACGGCATTTTTGATTATAAGCAACTAAGGGCAGAACTAAAGTAAATCTCTATCAAAATGCAGCAAAACCATGACACTGTTCTTATTCCTCTGGCTTCTTTCCAGAGTCATTTACAAAATACCATTCCTCTCTAGGCCACTCCTAATGGACAGCCTTTCAAGATTTTTCAAATCTACATCAGCATCTTCTTTAAGACTTTAGCACCCAACACAGAGCTGAAGGCATTTCTCCTTCTCCTAAGAAAGCCCAGCTCAATCTCTACTTTGCTTCCCATCTTCCCCACCCCAACTCACACCAACACAGCGCACGCACCTCCTCAAGCAACACTTTCTTTCACCAAAACACAGGACCTGTTTCTGAAGTCAACTGCCGGAGGGACCAGCGAGAACTGCTTGGGCTCTTCTACCTGTGACATTGAAAGGGATGTTGAAGTGGGATTTCAGTAGTGAACTCAACATGACAAACTCCAGCAGAGGTAAGAAAAACACGTTTTTTAGGAACTAGTTCAAAACAGGGCCCAGGAGCACCACTAAGTGTTTCAGTGCCACATCCCCCCTCTCCAGTAACACCAGAGTCGCAGCAGAACTCTAATCTGTAACAATAAACGTACGAGGCACATACTGCCTGTAAAAGCAGAATATCCAAAACTGCAGGCAAATCCTCACTGGCACAGAGCAGCACACTTCAGTCCTCCTCAGGGTCTCTGTTGAAAGGGTGGTAACTGGAGCAACGGGATTTGCCACTGCCTCCTTTCTTCCTACAGAAGAAAGCTATCGAGTATTGCCATACATTTGCCTTTCTGCTCTGGCAGAGCCCTTTCTTCCGCAGGCCTCTCTGAAGTCCTTGGGAAGTGCGGAGTGCCCACAGCTCTCCTGTCCCACCCCCAGCGCTGGAGGCAACCCAGGGGAGAATTAGAGCAGTCGAGAAGCTGCTCTGGCTTGCGTTGCTGTGTGAACGCATGCCAACCACCTCCACAGACGCAAGGCTAACGGCAACCCACCAGCAAGGAACGCTTCTTGCACCAGCCTTCTTCAATACCTACATACTTTTGTGGGCCTAAGCCCAGGTCTCCCATGACAATTTTCATTAAGCTGCATTCTAAGTGATGATTTTTCAAAACACTCTGGAGATTGTCCTTTCTTAGCAGCTTTCTAACTGCTCAATCAATGCAAAGTATTATTTTTCCCACACAAATGGAAACTCATTGGTCTCAACCTGATATTACTCGGTGTTCCTCAAGAGTATCAGCCTTTTCTCCCAGCTGACACTTCAAGAGCAGATGCAGCAGCTCAGCCATTTCCCAAGAAATTCTACACAAATTTGCAGTACCTGGAACTAGGTGCCTACACAGAAGTCACATCTCATGGGAAAACACACGTTTAAGGCCATCCCTCACACTCTGGTGTTGCTGGCCTTCTTTTGCATACATTTGTTTTCCTAGGTATAAGGATTAACAAAACCATGAATCATTTGGGTCAGTCTGCCACACCCTGCAGGTAATACTGCATAGCATGTTTTCCAAGTGTTCACGGCCCTGGGAGTCACGCTTGCCCACATGGAACAATAAATGCTCAATAATGCCCAGATCACAAAGCCAATACGCTGCTTGTGTGCACCAAATAGAAGGCAAAAGCACAGGAACTCCTATGCAACAAGGGTCCGAAGAAGCAGAAGAAGCTGCAAGTCGAAACCTGAGTCATCAGATCCCAAATTTGGTCCAGTTGTTTTGTGAGTACGAGTAGCAATGAAGACACACAGAGCGACAAACACAGCAATCCTCTTGGTGTCTTCAGGAAGAACCTAAATCATTAGGCATAGTCAGAAATGGTGAGCGTCCTCAGATCATGTGCCTGAGCTCAAAAAGGAAACGTTTCTCCTCCAGACTGGCACAACCTGTGGAAATAAGACTATCAGGAATGCTGCTGAGAAGGAGAGAGATTAAGATGGGCAGATCAAAAGTCAGCATGTTGCACCTTAACCTGCGGAGGGACAAGGGCAAAAGGTTACAGAATTTGCAAACGCGTGCTCAGGGAACAAAGAAATACTGGAAGCAAAGCCGCGGCTCCCCAAGGCTTGTGTCCTGGGCTCATGGGAAGGAAGCACGGCTAGCAGCTTGGAAACCTGCCAACCTGATGCTCAGGCTTTCCTGAGATAAGGCTCCAAGGCAATCCTCAACAGCTGTCTTTTCCCTCTACCTCCAGGAGCTGCAACAACAGAGAGGAAAGAAGGAGGAGAGAGACAATGGAGGAAAGAGGAATGAAACCAAGCCCACCAGATGCCAAGGTATAGCCATCCCTGCTGAAAGGAGCACTCCCCCATTGTTTAAATCCTTCCTTTCTGCTCCTTGGCTCCGTCAGGATCCTGCCAGCCTGTGCTTTCAGCAGCAGCCTTTCTCTCCCGGGTGAAAGCAGAGCGCTCCAGCTCGCTCTTAGCTGCCCTTGAGCATCTGCCCGTGACAGCACACACACCCAACTTCAGGCATCTCCTGCCACGGGCAGCTGAATCCCAGAGGCGTGCATGCAGCAGCTCTCTTCTCCCCCAAACACTCTTGCTGGCATGTTACCCACCTGCCTACTCAGAGGTCGACAACTGCTTAGAGGGTCTGCTATCTTAACCGGCAGTCAAGTAGTGCCAGACTATCCAGTCCACAAGCCAGCTGTAGCTCGCAAATCTCTGGGTGGGGGTTCAGCACACCAGTAAAACTTTTGCTGCCACCCACCCACTGATGCTCCGTGGATTCCCTCCTGTGCTGCAGCCCTGACTTCTGTGGCTCCCTTTGCTCAGGGGCACTTCAGACTTGCAGCAAATTGTGCTCAGATTCCAGCCCTTCAAATACAAGCCGCATGTTTTAGTCATTCCACATAGGGGAATCAACCCAAGATCACAGTACATCATCAATCAAGTTCATAAAGAAAAAGGCTGTTAGTAGGTGAGGGGTTTGGGGGTATTTTATAGGATAGAGCACCTGCTCTTCCAGGTGTCTCAGCCTTCCAAGACCGAAGCGTGGAATACTAAGAACTACGTAGATACAGCATTTCCATCGCTTGAGCCTGCACTTGTTTGTGGCCTCAGAAGGGTCCGCACAGCTCCGTCATTTAAGAGAGCTGCTGCTCTAAAGGCAGGCACTCCAATGAAGAATTCTCAAGCAGTTCACCACACTCCATCATGAAGCTGCCTCTCCTGAACAATGCAGAAAACCAGGCTGCATATAAGGTCTTTCTAAGGAATCATTTTTCTGGTACTGGTTCAATAAGTCACACACCTACCTAAGCACTAAGGCTCTGCATAAGAAAGCAACGACACAGAGAATTGCTCACACCACAACTAGAAAGTACAAAGTTAAATCTTATCAAAATGAACCGGAAATATTGGAACGGTCACAGGTTTGTTGTTGTTTTAGTTTTTGGGTTTTTTTTAAATTTATTGGATGTCACCAGGTCTCTCTTTAAACCATAAAGCACTGATTCAGCTGATGAAGAACATGACATGACATCACTGAGGCAATGAGCTCTGTGCTTGAGTTCCCTTCCCTCAACTCTGAAGGCACAGAGAGTCCCCACCAAGCAGCAGATCTTCTCTGTGCAACACCAGGGTGGGTCTGGCGTCATCTTCAACCACCCATTGGGTAGCTGAGGCAAGAACCGGCCGGGGACAGCAACCCGCCATGGGCCTTCCCGTCCGCAGACTGAACACCCCTCCTCCAGGCCCCAAGGACCTCGGTGGCCCTACAATGGACTCCTCCTGTCGCCCCTGCGCAGCAGCATGCACCAGGCCAGGCCCTCTGACACTGTGGCCGCTGTCCTGTTGAGGCCTGGCACAAGGAGGGGGCTGGAGCCCAGGGCACACCAGGGGACATGGAGGGCAGACCCACTGCTCCAGGGGCAGCCTTTCTCTCTGGAAGCAAAAGGGCCGCCCGCAATGGGGCCTTCAGGGCCTCAGGGGCCCCCCTCCCAGCCACAGCAACGTCCGTTGGTGACATCACCGGCTGGCCGTTAGGCAAGCAGGCAGCCCTGTGGCTGGCCCACAGCTCGCTCAGCAGCCGGACACACTCACGCCAAGCCTGCTTGCGAGAGGAGGAGGCGGCCAAGGGAGGCGAGTGCCCACAGTGAGTGGCAACAGTGCCTACATTGAGTGGGCCCAGGGCCAAGAGGCTCATTGGAAGCCCTGAGGATGCCTCCCCAGCCCAGGAAACGCCAGTGGGCTGGCGCCAGCAGCAGCAGCCCTGGCCGGCGAGATGAGCCCATGGAGGTCGACCCGCCACAGAAGAGGGATGAGGAAGAACCCATGGAGGTGGATCCCCCCGCAGATGACACAGAGCCCATGGAGGTGGATCCATCTCCCGCAGGCCTGGTGGGGCACACCACCACCACGGCCAGGCTGCCTCCAGCAGCACGCTGTCCAAAGCGCCGCAGGACCCTCGCGGGCTGCCAGGGACAGCCACAGCCCAACAAGCGGCGCCAGCCGCGCAGACGACGCTAGCCGTAAGTGGGCAGCGGGTGGAGGGAGGTGATGGGTTCCCTCTGCTGTGTCCTGCTCTGGGTTCCCCCGTGCCAAACAGAGATGGCCATAGTGGAGAAAAGCCATGCCCCGGTGCCTCCCGGTAACCAGCCAGCTTCCGTTGAGCTCCCAGTGTTTGTCAGTTGCAGCCAAGAGCCACCAGAGACAGCAGGATGGAGCTGTGCTGGCCCAAAGCAGCACCAGCAGCAGCACCCCGCATCCCATCCTTACTGTGGCTGACTGGGCCGTGTCCTTTGGGCACAGCCAGGGTCCTCCAGTCCCGGGTGGAATGGGCCAGGCCAACTGCTGCTGTGGCTCTAGGTGGGCTCTCCCTGGGGCTCGGGGACACGCGGGCATGGCCGGGCCCCACAGCAGCAGCCTTTCACATACCCACCACTCTCTGCTCTGCAGGGAGCCTCTCAGAAAGGGCACGGCGGTGCTGAGCGTGGATGTGTGGTTGAGCCAGGGCTGCAAGAGAAGCCAGAGGTGCCTTTGCCTCCTCCAGCAGAAGCTGCTCATTGCCAAGTTGCAGTAAGTGCCTGCAAGCCCAGCCGCCTTTCCCCCAGCCCTGTCCCTGGCAGCGGGGCAGGGACACCCTGGCACCAGCCTCAGCCCCCGGGGGCACCTTGCTGCTGGATGCACCCATGTCTGCCCCAACGGCAGGCGGGGGACAGGGCTCCGGCAGGCTCCACCTCCAGCTCCCTGCCTGCCTCTCCGCTCCTCAGATGTGGCACCACCCTGCGCCCACGGCTCTGCCTGGCCCTGGACCAGCTGTGGGTGCTGAGTGCTGACAAGGAGGCAGCAAGAGCAGAAAAGGAAGGAAGTGATGAGGATGGGACCTCCATCATCCTCTCCTGGCCCAGCAGCTCCTGTGTTGCCACTTTCAGGTGAGTCATGGTGCCACGTCCCATGACTGGGCAGGAGAGGTTCCCAACTGGGCCCATAGCATCCTGTGAATGGCCTCTGCCCTCCGAGCAGAGCCTGGGCAGGGAACAGGCAGCACGCTGGCACATAGGAATAGGGGCATTTCTACATCCTGAATCCCCTGGTCACCTTTTGGTGCCCAGAAGGGAAGGGCAGAAGAAGCTGCAATGCCAAGAGAAAGGGAGAAGAGGCAGCTTGGGCTTGACCCAGCTCCCTCCCTGTCCCTTCCTGGTGCACAGGACACCAGAAGGAGACAAGAGAGCACGGGTGAGCTGCCTCCCATCCATCAAGCACCTGGAGAAGGAGCTGAGCGGCTGCCACCATGTGAGTGTTTCTGTCCCTAACAACCGCTCCTCCAGCCGAGCAGCAGAGGCATCGCTGCTCACCTTCTTCCACTCCTTCTTGCCCAGTGGAGGACATTCAATCCCAGGAGCCTGGAGAAGCTGCTAGAGGTCCAGGCAGAGGTAAGAATGGCCTTTCCCCCACCCATGGCTGTGCAGGATGTGTGGTGAGTGGGTTGAGCCCCGGAAGGCAGAGGGTCTCAGCGCTAATGCTCTCAGGCTGCTGGTGTCGCGTGGCAGCTTGCCAGTGGCCCTTTCTGCTGTGAGGCTGCTCTCTAACCGCTCTCTGATTCTTGTAGGATGATCCCAAGCAAGCACCGCTGCTTACCCCATCTGTCAATAAAGGAGGACATCACCGCTCAGGTAAGTTTTGGAAAGAAAGGCAGGGAGGGCCTTTTGTCCTCCTGCAAGCGGCACGTCTGCAGAATTGAGGATGCTGCTGCCCTTCACCCGGAGGAAGTCTGTGCCCATCATGCTGCAGCAGGAGAGAGCTCAGCCCTTGGTACCCTTCGACATTGCGGAGCACTTGAGGTGCTTCCTGCTTCACTCCGTCCCCAGAACTAAATTGACCTCTGCTCCTCGGCCAGAGCCGGGAGGAGCCATGCTCACTTGTCCCTTGAGTGTCCCTATGCAGGTGTGGCAGCCCAAGGGAGGACGTCACCTGGAGGAGCAAGGGGACCCGTTGGGCAGCGGCTGCTGGACCTGGTTCTGCGGGGACACGGAGCCTCTGCTGCTGCCCACAGCTTGGAGGAGGAGGGCAGGGCGAGGGCTGGGCAGGGCTGTCGTGGTGGCATGCCGGCTCTCAGGAGCATCCCAGCTGGAACTGCTGAGCCAGAGCTGCGGTTCCAGCTGCTGGCCCCCTGCCCATCCTGCCCCATCGCACCACGCTGCAGGCAGGGCAGGGCAGGGCAGGCTCTGGGAGCGCTGGGCTGGTGGTCTCCATTGACGGGCTCTTACTCTGTTTTCCTTTGCAGCGGGAGGGAGCAGCAGCAGGAGGAGGAGGAGGGGGCTGCCCTTCCCCCAGGTACAGGGGTAGCAGCCGTGGTGCACCAGGCAAAAGGTTTCCTGGAGGCACCACCCTCTCTGCTAGTCCTCAAGGAAGTAGAAGTGGCAGATACGGAGGCAGGATTGGAAATAGCAGAGGTATGGCAGGTCCACAAACACTGCAACAATGTGTCTCGTGGAGGAGGGTATGTCTTAATTAGTCCAAGGAGCTGCTGTGCCTCTTCCCAGCATTCATTGCCTTCTGGCTTTGTGTGGGTTTTTTTTATCCCCCAGAACAGGACGGTGTAAGTGAAAGTGGAAAGGTGGTTTCTCCAATGTGTTAGGAATGTGCTTATTCAAAGGAAATACCTACAAAATACCTGCCAAGGACAGACTCCAAAAGCAAAGCCTGCCACCGCAGAAGGGGGTGTTGCACCAAAGGGGTATCTGCAGAGTTCTGTCTCAGGAGGGCAGAAGAAACGGCAGGAGAAAGAATTGGGCAAGCCTTTTCTTGCCCGCAGGGGACCGCAGGGTGTCTGCTGAATGGCCCCTGCAAATTAGCAGAGTGTCACACACCTGTGAGAACGTTGTGTTCGAAAGTGAGGCCCTTGGAAGAAAGGGCTAATGCCAACCAGCCCAAGGCACCTTCTCTAGAGAGCTAAGGAAGCAATTTGCCAAAAAATTGCTTACTCCTCCAGGGCATCCCTTGCCACCTGCTAACGCCAACATTTCTGGTTTAGGCAACCACCACTTTTCCTCCAACCGCCCCCGAGACCACGACAGAGTCCCTGCGATGTGCAGAAGATCAAAAGAACCTTTCAAAGGCACAAAGGTAAAAGGAGTGAGCTTGGGTTAAATGGAGAACTAATTGATCCAGTTGATCCTGGCTTTACCTCTCCAATCCACTGTGGGATGGAAAGGTTTGCAGGCTCCCTCCAGGAAACCGAAAACCAAAGCAAAAGGAAGAGACCAGAGGCCTGGGAAGAGGAGATGGAATGTAAACAAGAAGAAAAAAGAAGGAAGAGAGGAAGAAGACTGCGACTGAAGAGAAGAAGAAAGGTCCAGATGGTGAAGAAGCCCAGGTGAGTCCCAGGCTCTGCTGCCCATCTTTCCCAACTCCTTAAACTGCGCTAAGTCAGTCCAAGGGGCTGGCAAGGGACGGCCAGGGATGGTGCCGTGCAGGCTTTGGGAAGAAGTCCATGGCAGCTCCCCAGGGGCTCCCGATGGAGCCCTGCTGCGTGGCACAGGCGCACTGTGCATCCCTGCAGACGCACAGTCTCAAAGGGCGTTCCCCATGGGGACAAGGCGCCAGAGCCACCCCCTGCTCAATGCCAGCTGGGCTAGAAACCCTTCCTTGCCGGCTGTGTTTCCCAAAGGAAGGGGAACCAAGTCCTGTCTCGTCCTGCCTTTGGGCTTTACCAGCGTTTTCTGACTCTGTCCTTGTAGGTGCCCGTTTCCTGTTAGTGCCTGAACCCCTGTGACTCCTGGGCTCCCGCACGCCATGTTCACAATAAAAGGATCTTTTCTCTCTTAATACAGTTGTGGATATAGTGTGCATGTGTCTTTAGTTTCTCTCTTTTTTTTGGTTGAGGTTTTCATTAAAGTAATTTAATTTGTTTTTTAAACGTGTAAGTCTCTTTTCTCTCTCATCCCTTCCCTCAGAGAGTTAAACTTACTGGAGTTGTGGGAACTTGTGCTGTGTGCCCAACTGCAAAAGATAACTTATGACGCCCTGGCAGAAACGCGTATGACATATCCTGCACCACAAAAGGGGTAACCTGTCCGGCCTTCCCCACCCAGACCGTTCCTGTTTTCTGTCTTTTTAACAGACATGATGTACTCCACCAATGCCATCATGGGACAAATAGCATCTGTCCTTGTTTGAAGTAAAACGGAACCGATTCTCTCTTCAGTCACTTCACTTTTTAGCTAAGCCTCTTCTAACTACTGCAGTGAGCAGCCTATTGTGCAGAAACCGTTCACTCTCAGAGTGACGAGACCTGTGTTGATAGTTGATGCCAGGCATGGTATGCAGAGAGGCTCTTGCTTAGACTTAGGGCTATAACACCCAAGGGCAGATAACGTGGCTATTTGCCCCGTTGGAGGGTGGGAAGCGGAAAAGCGCAGAGGGGTCGCACCTGCGGGGAGGAGCGGACTAGACAGGTGACCCAAAATTGCCCAACAGGGGATTCCATCCCATCTGCCTCACGCGCAGTAGAAAAGCTGAGGGATCAAAGGGTCAGCCCTCTTTCTTCGATGGCCGATGCCTGAGGAGGACTCTGTTCGTGTGCATTTGGTCTCGATCCTGAATGCAGCTCCGGAATCCAGTTCCCATCCGTCACTGATTCCGGTCTGGGACTTCCCCAGGGCCAGCTGGTGAGGTGACTGTCATCCTGGGAGCTCGATACGGTTTTCTATACATTTCATTATTTCCTTTTTACTTTTCTATTAATATTTCATTAAAGCAGTTTAGTTCCTTCTAAACTCGTATGTCTCTCTCTCTCTCTCTCTCTCCTGCCTCTCTCTTTTTTTTTACTGAAGAGAGGGAGTGGGGAGCATCTGTCACTTGCCTTGTGGCCGTTTTGGCCCAAACCATGAGAGGCAGGTAGAGTGTTTACAGGAGAGAGAGCAATATTCAAAAGTGGCATGAAAACGGCGACTTGGCAATATTATGGGTACGTGTAGACTCATGACGGATGCTATAAAAGATCTGGATCGGGGTATTTTCAGAAGGGCAGCTTATGAGCCAGTGTAATCCTGTAGTAACGGACAGCAAGAACGTAGCGCTGCAACAGAAAGATGGACAGCTTTTGGCAGTCAATTTTGTGCTTAGGTGTCTAAGTAGTTAGATTCTCAGGGAGATACTTAGAGAAGTACTACTTGAACTAAGTAGTTTCGATAACTAGGCAGACCTGGGCCGATGTGCAGAAAATTGGCGCCCCTGCTTAGTATCTGCCGCACGTTTTCACCCTGGGTTTTCTTTTTTGGTGAGCTAAAATGGTCGAGGCTTTGGGACAAACTGTCTCCTCCCATGTCTATCAAAACTGGACATGCCTTAGCACAACTGGGAGTGGTAGTTTTGTAATTTTAGTGAATTTGCTGCTGTTGGAGCTGTAGTCAAAATTAAGGAAGGAGTTTAATTACTTGCATAAAGGGAGAGCATGCGAGTAGTCTACTGACTTTGGTGTGGTCCCCAGAGCACAAGGGATTTGGGGACCACTTACTACTGGGTGTAGTTGAGAACTTTGTGCTGGAGAGTCACTGTCCTGGTTTGAGGTAAAACAGAAACAATTTTGTTCAGTAACTTCACTTCTTAGCTGGGCCTCTTCTAACTACTGAAATTAACTGCATATTGTGCAGACAATGTTCACTCTCAGAGTGATAAGACCAATTGTTTGTAGCTGATGCCCAGACATGGTATGCAGAGAGGCTCCTGTTTATACTTATTGCTATAACCCCCAAGGCCAACCAACTTTGTTATTTGCCCCGTTGGAGGGTCAGAAGTGGAAAAGCATAGTGTAGTCCCACCTGCAGAGAGGAGCTGACGGGACAGGTGACCCAAAACTCACCAACAGGGTATTCCATCCCATCTGCCTCATGCTCAGTATAAAAGCTGAGGGATCAAAGGGGCAGGTCTCTTCCTTCAATGGCTGACGTCTGAGGAGGACTCTGTTTGTCTGCCTGTGATCCCGATCCTGAATCCAGATCCAGAATCCAGTTCCCGTCCGTCACTGCGTCCAGCCTGGGACTGCCCCAGTGCCAGCCGGTGACGTCATTGTCATCTCGGGAGCTTGATACGGTTTTGTATATATTTTTCATTTTTTCTTTTCTTTTATTATTAATACTTCATTAAAGTACTTTAGTTCCTTCTAAACTCATAAGTCTCTTTTTCCTCCTCTGCCTCTCTCTTTGAAGAGGGGTAGAGGGGAGCATCTGTCGGTGCCATCTGGGGTGCCACAGGTCCCCAGTAGTGGATTTTGGCCTAAACCACGACAGTCCCGTAGCTTGTGAATTTGACTGGTTTCCCTGTGCCATGAAGTCGATTTTATCCTGACTAGAGCAAGACATGTATTTAAAGTGAAATCAAAGTGTGCTAACCTTTGTATACAGAAAACAGTTGGAGTTCTTCTCTATCTCAGAACTTTGGCAGCAGAGGCATTGCTTTCTCATGGAGGCCGGCTCCGTGTGTATGTGTGCACAGAAAGCAGGAGCGGTGGGGCAGGGTGTCAGTGCACCCCTGAGAAGCTGTAAAACATTTGGTCCGGTCTCAGTGTGCAGCTGCAATAGGTGGGAAAACAGGAGGAAACCAAAGGCGGCAATGAGAAGACAGCTGTATCAGCCTGAGTATTTGATGAGCCATACACATAGCTCACAGTTAACCTCAAGTGGTAACATGAAGGAAATGAAAATGTTTCCTCTGGGGACAATGGGGCACAGGGGTGCTGACAGTTGGCCTGATGGGTGTTATCAAAAGTTGGAGACAAGTCCCCTTGATTGGCCGGAGCAGACGCCCAAAGGCTGTACTGGGTTGCCCATGGATGGCAGCGGGAGCTGTCCAGGGACGGGATCAATTGTCCCAGCAAAGGCAGTCTGGTTGCCCAGAGTCTGCACTGAGCTGCCCACGGGTGGCCCCGGGTTGCCCATCAAGAGCACCGGGCACCAAAGGGCTGCATCAGGTTGCCATAGCGGCTGCAGGGAGCTGCCCGGGCAGAACCCGGTCCCTGAGCGCCCTGTGCCCCTGGCAAAGCTGCCCCGGTTCTGTGTCACACAGGGCACTGGGGACGCTGCAGTGTCTGGCAGTGCTGCCACCGAACCCCACAGCACAGCAGGGAGTAGCCGCCCTCCCGGACACTCCCAAGCCTCTGGAGGTTTCGGGTGAGTATATACCATTATGGGAAAGGTTTTTTTATGCAAACTTCCCATTTTTGAAGGACTCAAGTGGCTTTCACGCTGTAACAGATGGGATTGAGCACATGCTTTGAGTCAAACCCCACTCCCACCCAGGCATCTTGTTGCAGCACACCAGTGTCCTCACCTTTCACTGGGCTCTGAGCCAGGCTGGGAGCCGTGGGGAGGGGATGGGGTACCTCCTGAGTCGCCTCATGAGGGTTTGGCCTCAGATGCGGTGTGTTAGGGACATTTGCTGGCCCTCTGCATGATGTTTCTGACAACAACTGACTGATACCCTGAATCTGAAAAGAGCAGTAGCACCCACAATGCCGTATGCAGTTCTCGGTAGCAAAATCTTCACGTGTGGCCATTCCTCCTAGGGCTCCTGCAAGGCTGCTGTTTACACACCCTTCTGAAAAGACTGTCTGGGATTTCTCCTTTCCAAGTGCATCGATTTTACATCAGGTGAGGCATAGGCATTTTTCTTCCTTTGCAAGTCAAGAGAGGGCTGTTCTCTTGAGACTGAAATAGCTGGAGGGGGTCAAATTTGGATATAGATCTGCAAAGCATTAATGCAAGTGAAGGTGGGGGGTGAGGATTGAGTCCCTGACCCACCAATCACACTGGGTTGGTCCAAAGGGGCGCAGCTATCGGGGCTGGAAAGGGCACTTTGAAAGAGAAAAGGACATCTGGAGTACTAGAAGATCAGCACATACGCCAACCAAAAGAAGCCAATGAACACAAGACAATCACCAGCTACACTTTCACGGGATTGACAGATTTGAGGAGAATGAAGGCTAATATCTGTCATTCTCCTGAGCAGCCATGCTTTGCTTTTCTCCGCATTTCAATACTTGAGGCTAGATACTAACAACAAATTCAAATCCCTTTCCAGATACAAATGCTTGGGGTGCTGTGAGAAGGCATTTGCTTTCAAGAGTTTTAGGCCTGTACAGGTGACCTGTGGGTGCTGTGTGCGTTGCTGTTTGTGTTAGAAGCTGCATGTGTTGCTGTAAGAAGGAAGGCAAGTGCAGGAGCTGACTGAGGGAAGTTGTCTTCTATCTCCTCCTCTGTGCAGGATAAGTACTTGAAGAGCAGTGGTCAGGAATGGAGGCTGTCGGCTCTCGCTTAACGGCAAGACGTGCCAAGGTTCTGCCTGCCATCAACACCATGGCTTCCAGCTATAAGGACCGTTTCCCGTACTACCCGTTGCCTCAGAGCTCCAGCCTCCCCTGGATGCCCAGCACCTACTCTAAAAGAGATGCCATCAAACCAACTTTGGCTCCCTTTTCCAAAACTTCCCAGGGGATGACCACCAGCGAGAAGCTCCCTTATATTTCCAACAGAACAACCCTCTTCACCCGCTACACCCCTGACGACTGGTACAGGTCCAACCTGACCAAGTACAAAGAGTCAGAGACTTCCCAGCACAATGCGGAGGCTCTGAGAGTTGATACCACCCGCATGATTGGGGATAAATACCAGCAGACAAAGAAAACACAAGAAGAAAGCACCAAAAGCCTGGGAGGACGTGTGAATGCTATTGAGTTTTGGAAAGGGGAGCTCTGCCGTGAGCTGGATGAGATGATCGGGGAGACCAACACGCTCACAGACATGAAGAAGAGACTAGAAAGAGCCTTGGCTGAGAAGGAGGCCCCTCTCCAGGTAAGCACTCTGTCCAGTGGGCTGCAAGCTGTAGCCTACTGCTGGAACAACTGCAGCCATTCAAATGTCTAAGTTCCACTGCAGCTCCGCAAGACCTAGAGAGTTTTTATGAAGAGACCATAAGTTAAGTTTGCAATGTCTTCCCATCTGCTGCATCCCCTATCAGCCCGTTATGAGCTCATCACAATTCTATTTGCTTAACCAAATATTTGTGTAGGCGGAACATCCAAATTCCTGGACTGGGAGACAGAAGCCCATGTCTTCCTACAACACCCTGGGGAGGTCAGCATCAAGGCTGACACAGGTGCCTGTGCCACGGCTCTGGTTGCAGCTGGGACACGCGTGCTTCCTCATGTTGATTTGATGCATACGGTGCAGTTCGGTTTCTTGTTGTCAGCTGAAGCAGCCGCCCTGGGCACTTTGTTCCCCTGGTGTCCCCTCTGTGCCCGCCTAGAATTTCTTTTCTTCCATTTCTTGAGATGGGGACTCTCTCTATAGAGAATCCTGCCCCTGCACCCAACAGCGATGGCATGTCCCCAACAGGTCGCTCAGCAGTGCTTGCTTCAGCGGGAGAAGAGGATGGGCATTGACCTCGTCCATGATGATGTGGAGAAAGAGCTCTTCACGGTAAGTTGGGCCACCCAGATCATGTGTTAAAGCCAGTTTTACCTAAACTGCCCTACAGAGGCTTTGCAGCCTTCTTCCCTACCTGGCTCCTTACCGCTGGGGAGGTGCTCAGCTCTTCAACCCCCCCAAAACCTGCTGGGCCAGGGGATGGGGATCCCCCAGGCAGCAGCATGCCCACGCCGTGTGGGTATGACTTGGCCGTACAGAGGATGGAATAGCTGAAGAGCAGCTGCGTGTTTGTGTAGCGTGTGGGGGTTCTGTGTCCCTCTTCAGGGAGTAGTGCACTAAAGACATGCACGCAGTTTGGGGGCACTTTCTCCACTCCCTGCCTGTTTACTCTGGGCAGAAAGACAAGCAGGCAAGTTCTTGCTGTGTGCAGGGTTGGGGAGGTCTGAGGGGACGAGTGGCATCAGGACAACTGAGTACAGACACTGATGATGGGGCCATGTGTCCTTTACCCAGGAAGTCAATGTCATCAGGTCGTGCCAGGAGAAGATGCAGCGGTACCTGGATGAAGCCAAAGCCCAGCTCGCGTAAGGAGGAGCTCCTTATGTCATGCCGTAGGGCTGATGTGCATTTGCAGTTGTGATGTGGACCCCCAGCAGACCCCGACCTCTCCCCACACCCTGCAGATGGAAAAGCCAGGCGGGCTCCCCGGGAAGTGGGCAGTGATGCTCATGGGATGACAGAGCTGCGTGGGAGGGAGCTGCGGGGAACTGGAGCGGGGAGGAAGCCCTTCCACCTGAACATCCCCAGCGATGGCTGTTGTTTGCATGTTGAAGGTCCAACAGGGTGGCCCAGCACGAGCTGGAGAGGGACCTGGCCCACAAGCAGGCGGCCCACCGCATCGATGACAAGTGTCACCACCTGAGGAGCACCTCCCACGGCATCAGCTACTACCCAGCGGTGGAGCGGGTCGATGCCACGTGAGTGCACGCTGGGCAGCACGCCAGCAGCAAGCTGTGCCCGGGATGCACGGTGCCTCTCCCTGGCAGGGAGCTGCTTGTCCCCAGCCCACTGTCAAGGCACGTCCATCCCGCCTGGAGACAGCTGCCTGAGTGGGACCGTTTCTCTCTGCTTATTGTTATTCTTACTGTTATTGTTATTGTTAACCTTACCTTTATTCTTACCCTTACTCGTACTCTTCTTCTCATTCCTATTATCTGTTGTTGTTCTATTAAACTGTCTCTATCTCCACCCGTGAGTCCTGGTCTTTCTCTTTCCCCTCCATTGAGAGTGGCTGTGTGGTCCTAGCTGCTGGCCAGAGTTAAACCACAACCTATGCTCAAATTAAAGACGGAGATTTCAGATATATTTAATCAGTGCTGCTCCCAGGCAGGCTTCATGCCTGCCCACGTCCAGCTTCAGCACTACGGGCTTACCGGGGCCTCTTCTTCCCCCTCACCTCCTGAAGGATCTCGGTGCCGGACTCTTGGGCCAAGATCACAGACGACAACATCCTCCGCTCACAGAGCCAACGGGCGGCCTCCTCCAAGCTGCGGGACAACATCGAGAACCTGCTGGTGGTGGCGGCAAACGAGATGTGGAGCCAGTTCAACAGGGTGAACATCGCCTTCACCAAACGCATCAGCGAGACAGCCGATGCCAAGAGCAAGATCCGGACCCACCTGGCCAAGGTAGTCGGAACCCCTCCCTTTCGGTGTGTCACTGTCACTTCCTAGTGACACCCCTGAGGTGGGACCCTTAGGAGTTGGCACCGTAATTTCATCTCAAGGGATCTGTTTTTGCTAGGGCATCCTCACTGGCAGCCTGGGAGCACAGGGATTGCCAGCAGAAAATGCCAATGCTGGTTGCATCTCCTGGTAGTTCCTTCAGAAGCGCTGGCTGCCCTCCAGAACGGCCTTGCTGGGCCTCTGCTGGGCTGCCTGCTGGGGGAGTTGCAGGCTTGCTTCTCCTCCAAGGACGTGCTTTCACTCTCCGTGCTCTGGGGCTGCTGCATGGGCATGCGTGTGTTTGCTTTGCCAAGCAGATTCAGTGGAAATCAGTGATGGACACCTGCCTCAGAGCTGTGGGTCTCATAGAAAGCTTCCTGAGACGTGCCCGACACTGTATTGAGTAACTGAGGGAAGACGGGGCTTGCAGCACTGCGAGCTGATGCCACGTCTTTCAGTGAGGATCCATGAAGAACCTTCCCTCTCTGAGTTACTGTTGATGGATGATTAGTTCCAGCAAGCGGTAATTTTGGGAAGCTGGGAATTCAATAGGTCCATCAGTGCTCCAAAACCTCCTCTGATGTGACAGCAAGAGCCAAGAGAGGATTTTCCCTGAAGAAAAATTACTCTTGGCTCTGCGCCTTGATGTGTAGCAGAATGACAGGGGTCTGAGCCCAGGGTCTGCTTATTGAACTTGTTTTGTTCTGCAGATGGACAGGAGGAAAGGGTAATTATGTAGTCACTTGAGAAGATACTTTTTAATTTGTGCATGGGTTTCTTTTTTACGCCAGACGCTGCAGGAAATCTTCCAGGTGGAGAAGACCATAGAAGCCATCCAAAAGGCCATTAGGGACCAAGGGCCTTCCTTAAAAGTGGCTCAGAGCCGGCTGGACGAGCGCACACGCAGACCAAACGTGGAGCTGTGCCGGGACACTGCCCAGCTCCGGTAAGGCAGGAGTGTGGGTCTGGTGGGCTCCTTGAGGAGTTACGGCTGGTAGCACCCGAGGGTAGCACCCGGGAGTAGCACTGCATGAAAAATTAAGCATGGGCTTTTTTTTCAACAGTCCTTCCATAAGTGCACTGCTATAATCAAAAGCAATGAGCAGGTATTGCAGCCTTTGGGTGCTGGGAGAGCTCTGCGCCCATAAAGGAGGCTGTACACCATGGCCGGGTATAGCCTGATGGCACCCCATGAGGGGATGGATTCTTCCCGCTTGGGTAAGCCCCATCTTCTCTCCAGCCTGCTTCCCGGCAGTTGGATGTGCTCAGTTTTGAAGGACGAGCCCTTTACTCTCCAACAGGATCCTGCTGAGATCCCTTAGGCCCTTCCTTTTGGGGAACTGCAAGGAAGGGTGCCCCCTATGGAGAAGCAGAAAGGGCTGTCCTCACCTTCTCCGAGGACACTGGAAATCCTTTCAAGGACACAGTGGTCTGTTTGGGATTGCACGCCGAGGAGCTGTGGAGGAGTAGGCTGGCCTGAGCGCCCAGCAGCACCCCCTCTGAGGCACCCCAAAGTTCACCCCTCCTGGGAGCCCGTTGGGCAAGACTCCAGCTGAAGCCTTTTCAGAGCAATTGAAACCCAGCCCCACAGCCTTTGCAGCATCTCGTACAACAAGGGTTTTTTCCATCCTCCCCTTGTTTCACATTCACTTTTAGCCTCTCCCAGATGTCCTGTTTTCTTTGTGTGCATCTGTGGGCATGGGGAGGATGCCTGCACAGGGAAATCCAGGAGGGGGAGCCAACAAACCCCCCAAACCAAGCAGGAACAGGAAACCACACCTGCTCATCCCTCTTCTTGCTGGCCCGAGCTGCTCTGGGAGAGGCGGCTGCGCGTTGCCAAAGCCTTTGAGCAGACTTAACCATGCCTCCCCGCTGAGGTCTGGAGGAGCTCTGCCCTCAGCTTTCCCATGCGTCTGCCAGAAACGGGGGGTCTGAGTTAGTCTGAGCACGCTGAAGGGGGAAATCCTGTGACCAAGGGGCCCTTCAGCAATGCCACGCTAGAAACCACCCCCACGATGGCACTGTTAACCAGGGTTTCTTGCTGTTTTCCAGCCTTGTCAACGAGGTCCACAAAATCAACGAGACGGTCCAGAGCCTCCAGCAGCGCCTGAGAGACACCGAGGACACCCTGCAAATGCTGGTTCATACCAAGTCGGTCTTGCAGCATGACCTGGCCGTCAAAGCCAACACACTCTTCATTGATGAGGAGAAGTGCATGGGCATGCGCAAGACCTTTCCCAGCACGGTGCGGCTGCTGGGTTCCATTTAGGCTCAGCTGAACTCACTGAATCTGTTGTGGGAGGGATTCCCAGTTTGGCTAAGAGGCTTTGGAAATACTTGATTAGAGTTTCACTTCCTGCTGAAAGCCATGAGTAGAAATTAAATGATCTTTTTGTGTGTTATACGGTCTACCGGTATTTTTTTTGCCTTTGGTTTTTCTCTTTCCACTGTACTTTCACGGTGTGCCAGAAAGTCACTGAAAATACTTTGTAAGCGACTAAGAGTAAATCCACCCACGGGGATTCAGTCCTACCCTCTCAGTCGGTGATTTTAGGAGAAAAACTGTCCTGTCTGCCTCCTTTTGAGTCTGTCTGATGTGGGAAAAGCACAGGGTGAAGCCATGCCGGCTGTCTCAAATCACCTCCCTGTCCTCCACGGGCCTTAGCATAGCTTCAAGGAGAGTCCGTTCCAGGATCTTCCCAGGCACAGAGGTGAGGCTGACAGCTGGGGACTTCCCAGGCTCCCCCTTTCCCCCTTTTTCAAAAATGGGTGCCACATTTCCCTTCTTCCAGTCACTGGGGACTTCCCCTGACTGCCATGACTTTTCAAATATCACCTTCTTAGGTGATATCACCCTTTCATTCCTTGGAGGTATTTCACTGGTGTTTCCTTCTTGCCTCATCGCTGGAAGACTTCAGGTGTCCTGCAGCGTAGCCAGCACATCTCAGAGCAACAGCCTGTGGGCCCTCGCTAGCACCCTGTCCCTCTAACCTTGGCGTGTCATCTCACAGCTTGTCACGGGCAAGCCTGATATTGTCCCCCTCTCCCCTCAAGCCTCGTTTTAAGCGCTGTCAGGGAGCCCTGATAGCTGGTGAGCAAAGACCTTCTTCCCCCTTTGAGACAAGTGAATCCCATCTGATGCCGGCAAGCCTGGTGCTGTGTAGGCCATCCCCTTATCAAAAAAAACAAAATTCTGTTGGTCACACCAGCCATGGAGCCACCTATTAATAGACTGGGCCTGTCTGTATGTTTCTTCCAATGTCGCTGCCTGTAACTGGAAGGAAAGAGGAAAAAATAACCTGTGCCCCACATCCCCTTACCAACCGTCCCAAGGCCCTGAAGTCTCTTTTGATCGCCATTGGAGGACATGTTGCAGCTTCACCACCACACACACGGAAGAGTAATAATGGGTAATAGTCCGAGGGCCGTACCAGGCTTGGAAGTTTCCTAGTGATGACCTTAAGCTGGGGCCCAGGGAGGAAGCAGACATCCCATCGGAAGAATAAAGGTTTGGACCAATTTATGTCATTCATGTTCATGGTATGAAAATAATCTTGTATGTTATGAAATAATCTTGCCGGCCAGCTTGGGTCAAGTGCTCACGTCTCACTCCTCCTCATCCCTGCGCCTGGCAAGCTCAAAATCTCTGAGCCCTTGAAACCCACACACCATAGCCAGCTATAAAGTACATATTTTCACAAGTTCAGACACTGGAGTCTTCTAAAAGTGCAGGCTTCCCAACTATTAGAAGAGAAGTTAGTCCTGTGTCGCTCAAAGCAGGACACACTATAACAGTTTTTCATCGCAGGAGAGAGCATATTATTCTCTTTGCATAACCTCATGCAAAATGACTGCAATTCAAAGTGCAGAGCACTCAGGCCTGGTGGCCCTATCTCCCTTAAGCTCTCAGTTTCGCAGCTGCTCACTGAGTTCACGAAAAACACAGTCAGAGTTTTTATTCATTAAGCACAGTCTTTAAGGCAGCTATCTTGTCAGGTTTTGAAAGCCGAGCTCTTGTCCTCAGCTCCTCTGCTCTTCTCCTGGGCACACAGTAGCTACTGGAAACAGCTGAAGAGGCACTGCTCATTGTGTGTTGCTATCAACATATTTACATTAGTTTAGTCTAAAATACACCCCGTGATTATGTAAAGGTTTGGAAAGGACCAGGCCAAGTCGGGACAGCTGAGGCCACCTGGGCTAGTATCAAGGCTGATTTGGTATTAGCAGACGATTGTTTCTCTTTGGAAGAGCAATTACACAAAACAGTGAAGGTGATCTGAAGCTTTGTTGAGGCGGGTGCACTGCATACCCTGACCTCTGAGTTCATGATCTGCTTCCCCTCCTAATCAATGGGCAGAAATAGCACTTCTTTGATACAGTTCCAGTGACTTCAGACATTGGTTTTAACAGATTTTGACTTGACGCACAGAGGCACGTGTCTTTCCACTGAAAGAGGGTTTAGTTCATGACGAGGCAGGAAGTTGCAATAATACTGTTAGGTGAGATTGCATCCACTATGAACAGCCATGCAAGGATGATGATGGTTTTGAAAAGAATCAAAATTTTTATCACAGCTCCCATAAAATTCAATAGAGCCCAAAACCTCTGGTGCAAACTGTAGGAACAAATCTCAAGAATGTGGCAAAGTTCAAAGCAAGGAGGGGAGGAAGATTTTTATTTCAAGATAAAAGTGATTTCACCCCTTCATGTGCATGCTGTCCTATCCTCCCAGCAGCTAAATGTGTATTTCCACCCAGCCTGGACACAATTCCCCGAGCCGAGACAGAGGACAAGAGACACAGCTTTGGGAGGCCTCTGCATATCTCCCGGATGGTCCCTGCCTGGGTGAACAACGCTCACATCTGCCCCTTCACACTGGGTTATACCAACAACCAAACCACTCAAGTGCCCCTACTGGAAGAGGCCTCTTGTGCAACTCGGAGACGGCTCAGGGAAGGGTCAACAAGGAATATAGACCTGGATGCTCTGGAGTGTGGCATCGCAGGTCTGGACGGATTGACCTCCAGGCTCAGGGATCCCACAGCCTCTCTGGCAACCCACTCCACTGCTTTATGAGTCTCACAAGGATTTTCTTCTGGATTCCTGCTCTCCAGCCTGAACCTCTCCACTTTCAGGAGATGCCACCAGGCAGTGCTGGCAAGACGTTCCAAGTGATGGGTTCTGTTGTCACCGAGGGATGGGCTCTGATGTCACCAAGCAACGGATTGTGAACACGTGCCCCTCGCTGCTTAAATCCAGGTGCCGAGTCCCATCCGGCTGGTTCATACCCGCATTCCAGCTGAGCAGTTGGCGAGGCTGGAGTGTTGAGCCAAGCCTTGGCGCTGGTGTCCTGACTGGGGAGTTAGTTGCTCGCGGCAGCTCTCCATCTGTGCCCCAGAGCCCGCAAAGGATTTTCCCTGGCCCTGTCAGCTTCAGGCAGCCGGGGCAGTCAGGAGGCACGCTCGCAGCAGCAGAGGTGAGCTGTGTGGGGACACCGCACCCTGGGGATCTGGGAGGGTTTCTTTCTTGAGGGACCTGGGCATTTCTTCCAGCCCTCCTCAGGCCAGCCAGTGACCGTAGCCTCTCTTCCTTTTCCAGCCTGACACTGGCTGCTGCAGCGCCACAGGGAGGGAGCACTTGGTCACCCCCAGCTGCCCCTAGCACGATGCAGCGAGTGGAGAGCATGGCAATGGACCTGGACAACCGCTGCCCAGTGTGCCTGGACAGCTGGGACGATGCCGCCTATGCCATGCCATGCCTCCACCAATTCTGTTACCAGTGCATCCTGCGCTGGGCTAACAGCAAGCCCGAGTGCCCTCTCTGCAAGAGGAGAGTGCGATCCATCGTGCACTCGGTGAGGGCAGACAATGACTTCGAAGAGGTTCCCATCGCGTCATCTGCCTCAGCCCCCGCACCAGTTGGCACCCGGCAGGCCGGAGGAGCGCCCAGGCACCCAGACACCCACAGCCCCCCTCGCCGCTCTGTAACACCTCAGCTGCTGGCAGTGGAGTCAGTGCCCAGGGCTCTGGTGGGCGGCCTCCAGCCCCATACCTGGGCGTTCCTCTTTGACGACCACCCGGCTCTCCTCCAACGCTTTCTGCCCTGGCTCCAACAGCAGCTGGGGCTGATCTTTGCCGAGGAGCCTTCAGCAGCCGTTGTGATGGAGGACCTCATCCTGGCCGTCCTGGGCTTCTTTGGTCTGGACGAAGAGGTCCTGGTCCGGCTGCTGCAGGTCAGCCTCCAGGATCGCGCGGCGACATTTGTACAGCAGCTTATCAACGTCGCCGTGCAACGCTGCAGCGCGGAGGCCCACTGTCTGCTGGGCCTCGAGGACAGCCATGCTGCCGAGGAGCAGGAGGGCAGCCCCGTGGCTGTCCCTCCTCCTGCTGCCTCCAGAAGGGGGTCTCCTGGCCCTGGCCAAGGCACCTCCCGCAGCCCTGCTGCAGACGATGAAGAGGAGCGACCCAACACCTCCACCGCTGCTCTTCATGGGGCTCCCGGCAGCTCCCCCGATGCCCCTGTTCCAACCAACGGGGAACAGGAGGAGCTGCATGAGGATCCAGGGGAGGTTGCCGCAGGTCCCTCTACTCCCAGCCGCAGCAGGGACCTCTCCCGTGGGGGGCCATGGCGAGGCCCGAAGAGGAGGGCCAGCAGCTCCCAACATTCACCTCAGCCACCCAAGAGGCCACCCCGCCGGCACAACTAGAACAAGGCCCCAGGAGCTGCCAAAACCAGGGCCAGGCCAGCAGCTGGGACACATGCCGGCCAACGGTTCAGTCAGAAGGGGGACTCCAGGGCTGGACCATTCCCCACTGCCAAATGTCCCATGCCTGGTCTCCTCCTCACCACATCATCTGCCCCGACGTCCCGGGGATCTGCTCTCCTACCAGCCTCTACTGCCCCGTCATGCCCTGCAACACTGGCACCCAAATCCTTCCTCCTGCTCAGAGTTTGCACCACTTGGCTCTGCCCTCTGCATCACCCCATGCTCACACCCTGCCAAGGCAGGAGCCACAAGAAGTTCAACAGGAGAAAGAAGTGAAGTCCAGAACCTGGCGAGGGACAACCCCAGGAACCAGCACATTTGGCGCGCTGCTCGGCTGGAAAGCAGCTTGGCGTAAAAAGCCCTGCAGGTCCTGGTGGCCACCCAGCTGATCATGAGCCAACAGTGTGCCCTTGCCACCAGGAGCACTGATGGTGTCCTGGGCTGGACTGGAGAGAGAGTCTGGCAAAGGAGTGTGAAGATGATAAAGGCACTGCAGCATCTCTCCTCTGAGGAAAGGCTGAGCGAGCTGGCACCGCTTAGCCTGGTGAAGAGAAGGCTCGCAGGGGAATTGATCAATGAATAAAAAGCCTGATGGGAGGCTGCAGAGAAGATGGAGCCAGACCCTGGCTGAGCGGCGCTGGCTGTCTCTGCTGCAGCAGGCAGCTATCGCAAGATGACTTCCAGAGGTCCCTTCCAACCTCAGCCTTTCTGTCATTCAGTTAAAGTATTTGAATTGCCTAAAGAATCTATATGAATAACTTCAGTGCTGTTCTATAAAGTCAATAAAGAAGAGAAAGTAGTACAAACTTGCTGACGTTCCTCAAACTCTATTGATCGAATCATTAATACTGTGAAGTTCCAACACGCAGGGACGTCCCCAAATTCACTTATATGTTCTGGAAGACTGCCTCAGCTCAGTGAGCATGACCCCGACATGGGGTACAATTCTGCTGTGCTTATACTTAGTTGCCATCCTCAGGACACGTACCAGATGTATGACACAGGTGCAGGTTCTGCTGCTGAATAAAAGGACTGTAATCTAGGGCTGCTAAGAAAGACCCATAACAATTATGCTATAGAAGAAATATTTTCTCTCTCTTCTGCTGATCTTGCAATTTTTAGTTTAGTGGAAACTGCTCAGTTTTCTTCACCTTACTTTGAGTATTTCCCACTGTTATGCCTGTCCTCAAGGATAAAAAAAACAACAGCAACAAAATCACACATCTCTACTTCCACTATTACACGTAAAACCATTCTGGGAGCTCAATACAGTTTTGTATATATTTCATTATTTCCTTTTTATTTTATTCTTAACGTTTTAGTCAAGTAGTTCAGTTCCTTCTGAAATCCTGAGTCTCTCTTTCTCTCTCCTGCCTCTCTTTGAAGACACATTGACAAGAGCATCTGTCCTGCCACCCAGTGGCCAATCCGGCCCAAACCACAACAGCCATAGAGAATCACACCTCCAGTATCAACTCTGTGCTACAGCTCATAATCAAACCTTACCAGCTATTTAGTCCTCTCAGTTTTTATTGACACAGAGCAAGTTTTGCAGACCCAGTCCAGTTTTGTTCCGGGGAAATTCTATCTGGCCTCATCTTTCCAGGGCCAGGCATCACACACCGCAGCAGGTAAAACATCCTGTCCTGCAGAACACCCGTTTTCATGGGGGAGGGAAACAGCACTGCGGGTAGCACTGATAACGTAGACCACAGAAGCAAGTGGGCAGAGCTCCATGAAAACACTGCCAGGCTTTTTGCCACACAAGGACTACCCCTGCAGTCTTGTCAGAGGTTGCTTACTTAGCTTATAGCAGTCCACCCCTCCAACGTCAAAGGTGTCGCTGCAAGACTGAGACCCCAGAGATGCCACAGAAAGCACCATCTCCACCCCTTTACCAAAGCGGTTCCCGGTTAAGTACCAACAGCAGGAATTGCTGCTGCCCACTGCTCTGGGCATCCGCCACCATCCACCCCACACAAAGGGCCAGCTGGGTATCTCCCCCATGGGCACGCCAACTCTGCAGACTCCTTTCAGGTGTCTTTTCAGGCAGAGCAGACACAGACCAGATGAGTTTCAAGCTGAAACACGACTTTGTCATGCAGGCAGAGAAAAAAGCTCTCAGAACTTGAGAGTTTTATTTCACAATCTGAAAAATGACACACAGCGTAGGTACAAAGACAAGGAGACGCTACAGTCCACAGCAGGAGCGGTGGTCAGGCACTCTCCCTGCACCTCTTTGCCAGGGACGGTGCTCTTGCACAGGCAGAGGTATCTTCTCCCCTCCCCAAAAGCGCACCGACCCCACAGACAGACATTTCTCCCACACCTCCTTTGAAGGAAGGCTACCAGCGACCCACCTGCAGAATTAGCCAGAGACTTCTCAGCACCTTATCATGCCGCTGTGCTTTCAGTCAGAACGGCATTTTTGATTATAAGCAACTAAGGGCAGAACTAAAGTAAATCTCTATCAAAATGCAGCAAAACCATGACACTGTTCTTATTCCTCTGGCTTCTTTCCAGAGTCATTTACAAAATACCATTCCTCTCTAGGCCACTCCTAATGGACAGCCTTTCAAGAAAATCCACAGCAGCATCTTCTTTAAGAGTTTAGCACCCAACACAGAGCTGAAGGCATTTCTCCTTCTCCTAAGAAAGCCCAGCTCAATCTCTACTTTGCTTCCCATCTTCCCCACCCCAACTCACACCAACACAGCGCACGTACCTCCTCAAGCAACACTTTCTTTCACCAAAACACAGGACCTGTTTCTGAAGTCAACTGCCGGAGGGACCAGCGAGAACTGCTTGGGCTCTTCTACCTGTGACATTGAAAGGGATGTTGAAGTGGGATTTCAGTAGTGAACTCAACATGACAAACTCCAGCAGAGGTAAGAAAAACACATTTTTTAAGAACTAGTTCAAAACAGGGCCCAGGAGCACCACTAAGTGTTTCAGTGCCACATCCCCCCTCTCCAGTAACACCAGAGTCGCAGCAGAACTCTAATCTGTAACAATAAACGTACGAGGCACATACTGCCTGTAAAAGCAGAATATCCAAAACTGCAGGCAAATCCTCACTGGCACAGAGCAGCACACTTCAGTCCTCCTCAGGGTCTCTGTTGAAAGGGTGGTAACTGGAGCAACGGGATTTGCCACTGCCTCCTTTCTTCCTACAGAAGAAAGCTATCGAGTATTGCCATACATTTGCCTTTCTGCTCTGGCAGAGCCCTTTCTTCCGCAGGCCTCTCTGAAGTCCTTGGGAAGTGCGGAGTGCCCACAGCTCTCCTGTTCCACCCCCAGCGCTGGAGGCAACCCAGGGGAGAATTAGAGCAGTCGAGAAGCTGCTCTGGCTTGCGTTGCTGTGTGAACGCATGCCGACCACCTCCACAGACGCAAGGCTAACGGCAACCCACCAGCAAGGAACGCTTCTTGCACCAGCCTTCTTCAATACCTACATACTTTCGTGGGCCTAAGCCCAGGTCTCCCATGACAATTTTCATTAAGCTGCATTCTAAGTGATGATTTTTCAAAACACTCTGGAGATTGTCCTTTCTTAGCAGCTTTCTAACTGCTCAATCAATGCAAAGTATTATTTTTCCCACACAAATGGAAACTCATTGGTCTCAACCTGATATTACTCGGTGTTCCTCAAGAGTATCAGCCTTTTCTCCCAGCTGACACTTCAAGAGCAGATGCAGCAGCTCAGCCATTTCCCAAGAAATTCTACACAAATTTGCAGTACCTGGAACTAGGTGCCTACACAGAAGTCACATCTCATGGGAAAACACACGTTTAAGGCCATCCCTCACACTCTGGTGTTGCTGGCCTTCTTTTGCATACATTTGTTTTCCTAGGTATAAGGATTAACAAAACCATGAATCATTTGGGTCAGTCTGCCACACCCTGCAGGTAATACTGCATAGCATGTTTTCCAAGTGTTCACGGCCCTGGGAGTCACGCTTGCCCACATGGAACAATAAATGCTCAATAATGCCCAGATCACAAAGCCAATACGCTGCTTGTGTGCACCAAATAGAAGGCAAAAGCACAGGAACTCCTATGCAACAAGGGTCCGAAGAAGCAGAAGAAGCTGCAAGTCGAAACCTGAGTCATCAGATCCCAAATTTGGTCCAGTTGTTTTGTGAGTACGAGTAGCAATGAAGACACACAGAGCGACAAACACAGCAATCCTCTTGGTGTCTTCAGGAAGAACCTAAATCATTAGGCACAGTCAGAAATGGTGAGCGTCCTCAGATCATGTGCCTGAGCTCAAAAAGGAAACGTTTCTCCTCCAGACTGGCACAACCTGTGGAAATAAGACTATCAGGAATGCTGCTGAGAAGGAGAGAGATTAAGATGGGCAGATCAAAAGTCAGCATGTTGCACCTTAACCTGCGGAGGGACAAGGGCAAAAGGTTACAGAATTTGCAAACGCGTGCTCAGGGAACAAAGAAATACTGGAAGCAAAGCCGCGGCTCCCCAAGGCTTGTGTCCTGGGCTCATGGGAAGGAAGCACGGCTAGCAGCTTGGAAACCTGCCAACCTGATGCTCAGGCTTTCCTGAGATAAGGCTCCAAGGCAATCCTCAACAGCTGTCTTTTCCCTCTACTTCCAGGAGCTGCAACAACAGAGAGGAAAGAAGGAGGAGAGAGACAATGGAGGAAAGAGGAATGAAACCAAGCCCACCAAGTGCCAAGGTATAGCCATCCCTGCTGAAAGGAGCACTCCCCCATTGTTTAAATCCTTCCTTTCTGCTCCTTGGCTCCGTCAGGATCCTGCCAGCCTGTGCTTTCAGCAGCAGCCTTTCTCTCCCGGGTGAAAGCAGAGCGCTCCAGCTCGCTCTTAGCTGCCCTTGAGCATCTGCCCGTGACAGCACACACACCCAACTTCACGCATCTCCTGCCACGGGCAGCCGAATCCCAGAGGCGTGCATGCAGCAGCTCTCTTCTCCCCCAAACACTCTTGCTGGCATGTTACCCACCTGCCTACTCAGAGGTCGACAACTGCTTAGAGGGTCTGCTATCTTAACCGGCAGTCAAGTAGTGCCAGACTATCCAGTCCACAAGCCAGCTGTAGCTCGCAAATCTCTGGGTGGGGGTTCAGCACACCAGTAAAAATTTTGCTGCCACCCACCCACTGATGCTCCGTGGATTCCCTCCTGTGCTGCAGCCCTGACTTCTGTGGCTCCCTTTGCTCAGGGGCACTTCAGACTTGCAGCAAATTGTGCTCAGATTCCAGCCCTTCAAATACAAGCCGCATGTTTTAGTCATTCCACATAGGGGAATCAACCCAAGATCACAGTACATCATCAATCAAGTTCATAAAGAAAAAGGCTGTTAGTAGGTGAGGGGTTTGGGGGTATTTTATAGGAAAGAGCACCTGCTCTTCCAGGTGTCTCAGCCTTCCAAGACCGAAGCGTGGAATACTAAGAACTACGTAGATACAGCATTTCCATCGCTTGAGCCTGCACTTGTTTGTGGCCTCAGAAGGGTCCGCACAGCTCCGTCATTTAAGAGAGCTGCTGCTCTAAAGGCAGGCACTCCAATGAAGAATTCTCAAGCAGTTCACCACACTCCATCATGAAGCTGCCTCTCCTGAACAATGCAGAAAACCAGGCTGCATATAAGGTCTTTCTAAGGAATCATTTTTCTGGTACTGGTTCAATAAGTCACACACCTACCTAAGCACTAAGGCTCTGCCTAAGAAAGCAACGGCACAGAGAATTGCTCACACCACAACTAGAAAGCACAAAGTTAAATCTTATCAAAATGAAACAGAAATATTGGAACGGTCAGGGGGTTGGTTTTGTTTTTGTTTTTTTTTTTTTTTAAATTTATTGGATGTCACCAGGTCTCTCTTTAAACCATAAAGCACTGATTCAGCTGATGAAGAACATGACATGACATCACTGAGGCAACGAGCTCTGTGCTTGAGGTCTCTTCCCTCATCTCTGAAGGCACAGAGAGTCCCCACCAAGCAGCAGATCTTCTCTGTGCAACACCAGGGTGGGTCTGGCATCATCTTCAACCACCCATTGGGTAGCTGAGGCAAGAACCGGCCGGGGACAGCAACCCGCCATGGGCCTTCCCGTCCGCAGACTGAACACCCCTCCTCCAGGCCCCAAGGACCTCGGTGGCCCTACAATGGACTCCTCCTGTTGCCCCTGCGCAGCAGCATGCACCAGGCCAGGCCCTCTGACACTGTGGCCGCTGTCCTGTTGAGGCCTGGCACAAGGAGGGGCCCGGAGCCCAGGGCACACCAGGGGAGATGGAGGGCAGACCCACTGCTCCAGGGGCAGCCTTTCTCTCTGGAAGCAAAAGGGCCGCCCGCAATGGGGCCTTCAGGGCCTCAGGGGCCCCCCTCCCAGCCACAGCAACGTCTGTTGGTGACATCACCGGCTGGCCGTTAGGCAAGCAGGCAGCCCTGTGGCTGGCCCACAGCTCGCTCAGCAGCCAGACACACTCACGCCAAGCCTGCTTGCGAGAGGAGGAGGCGGCCAAGGGAGGCGAGTGCCCACAGTGGGTGGCACCAGTGCCTACATTGAGTGGGCCCAGGGCCAAGAGGCTCATTGGAAGCCCTGAGGATGCCTCCCCAGCCCAGGAAACGCCAGTGGGCTGGCGCCAGCAGCAGCAGCCCTGCCCGGCGAGATGAGCCCATGGAGGTCGACCCGCCACAGAAGAGGGATGAGGAAGAGCCCATGGAGGTGGATCCCCCCGCAGACGACACAGAGCCCATGGAGGTGGATCCATCTCCCGCAGGCCTGGTGGGGCACACCACCACCACGGCCAGGCTGCCTCCAGCAGCACGCTGTCCAAAGCGCCGCAGGACCCTCGCGGGCTGCCAGGGACAGCCACAGCCCAACAAGCGGCGCCAGCCGCGCAGACGACGCTAGCCGTAAGTGGGCAGCGGGTGGAGGGAGGTGATGGGTGCCCTCTGCTGTGTCCTGCTCTGGGCTCCCCCATGCCAGACAGAGATGGCCATAGTGGAGAAAAGCCATGCCCCGGTGCCTCCCGGTAACCAGCCAGCTTCCGTTGAGCTCCCAGTGTTTGTCAGTTGCAGCCAAGAGCCACCAGAGACAGCAGGATGGAGCTGTGCTGGCCCAAAGCAGCACCAGCAGCAGCACCCCGCATCCCATCCTTACTGTGGCTGCCTGGGCCGTGTCCTTTGGGCACAGCCAGGGTCCTCCAGTCCCGGGTGGAATGGGCCAGGCCAACTGCTGCTGTGGCTCTAGGTGGGCTCTCCCTGGGGCTCGGGGACACGCGGGCATGGCCGGGCCCCACAGCAGCAGCCTTTCACATACCCACCACTCTCTGCTCTGCAGGGAGCCTCTCAGAAAGGGCACGGCGGTGCTGAGCGTGGATGTGTGGTTGAGCCAGGGCTGCAAGAGAAGCCAGAGGTGCCTTTGCCTCCTCCAGCAGAAGCTGCTCATTGCCAAGTTGCAGTAAGTGCCTGCAAGCCCAGCCGCCTTTCCCCCAGCCCTGTCCCTGGCAGCGGGGCAGGGACACCCTGGCACCAGCCTCAGCCCCCGGGGGCACCTTGCTGCTGGATGCACCCATGTCTGCCCCAACGGCAGGCGGGGGACAGGGCTCCGGCAGGCTCCACCTCCAGCTCCCTGCCTGCCTCTCCGCTCTTCAGATGTGGCACCACCCTGCGCCCACAGCTCTGCCTGGCCCTGGACCAGCTGTGGGTGCTGAGTGCTGACAAGGAGGCAGCAAGAGCAGAAAAGGAAGGAAGTGATGAGGATGGGACCTCCATCATCCTCTCCTGGCCCAGCAGCTCCTGTGTTGCCACTTTCAGGTGAGTCATGGTGCCACGTCCCATGACTGGGCAGGAGAGGTTCCCAACTGGGCCCATAGCATCCTGTGAATGGCCTCTGCCCTCCGAGCAGAGCCTGGGCAGGGAACAGGCAGCACGCTGGCACATAGGAATAGGGGCATTTCTACATCCTGAATCCCCTGGTCACCTTTTGGTGCCCAGAAGGGAAGGGCAGAAGAAGCTGCAATGCCAAGAGAGGGGAGAAGAGGCAGCTTGGGCTTGACCCAGCTCCCTCCCTGTCCCTTCCTGGTGCACAGGACACCAGAAGGAGACAAGAGAGCCCGGGTGAGCTGCCTCCCATCCATCAAGCACCTGGAGAAGGAGCTGAGCCGCTGCCACGCTGTGAGTGTTTCTGTCCCTGAGCACTGCTCTTCCAGCCGAGCAGCAGATGCATCGCTGCTCAGCTTCTTCCACTTCTTCTTGCCCAGTGGAGGACATTCAATCCCAGGAGCCTGGAGAAGCTGCTAGAGGTCCAGGCAGAGGTGAGAATGGCCTTTCCCCCACCGCTGGCTGTGCCAGGATGTGTGGTGAGTGGGGTGAGCCCCAGAAGGCAGAGAGTCCCACCGCTAATGCTCTCAGGCTGCTGGTGCCGCCTGGCAGCTTGCCAGTGGCCCTTTCTGCTGCGAGGCTGCTCTCTAACCGCTCTCTGATTCTTGTAGGATGATCCCAAGCAAGCACCGCTGCTTGCCCCATCTGTCAATAAAGGAGGACATCACCGCTCAGGTAAGTTTTGGAAAGAAAGGCAGGGAGGGCCTTTTGTCCTCCTGCAAGCGGCACGTCTGCAGAATTGAGGATGCTGCTGCCCTTCACCCGGAGGAAGTCTGTGCCCATCACGCTGCAGCAGGAGAGAGCTCAGCCCTTGGTACCCTTCGACATTGCGGAGCGCTTGAGGTGCTTCCTGCTTCACTCCGTCCCCAGAACTAAATTGGCCTCTGCTCCTCGGCCAGAGCCGGGAGGAGCCATGCTCACTTGTCCCTTGAGTGTCCCTATGCAGGTGTGGCAGCCCAAGGGAGGATGTCACCTGGAGGAGCAAGGGGACCCGCTGGGCAGCGGCTGCTGGACCTGGTTCTGCGGGGACACGGAGCCTCTGCTGCTGCCCACAGCTTGGATGAGGAGGGCAGGGCAAGGGCTGGGCAGGGCTGTCATGGTGGCATGCCGGCTCTCAGGAGCATCCCAGCTGGAACTGCTGAGCCAGAGCCGCGGTTCCAGCTGCTGGCCCCCTGCCCGTCCTGCCCCATCGCACCACGCTGCAGGCAGGGCAGGGCAGGGCAGGCTCTGGGAGCGCTGGGCTGGTGGTCTCCATTGACGGGCTCTTACTCTGTTTTCCTTTGCAGCGGGAGGGAGCAGCAGCAGCAGGAGGAGGAGGGGGCTGCCCTTCCCCCAGGTACAGGGGTAGCAGCCGTGGTGCACCAGGCAAAAGCTTTCCTGGAGGCACCACCCTCTCTGCTAGTCCTCAAGGAAGTAGAAGTGGCAGATACGGAGGCAGGATTGGAAATAGCAGAGGTATGGCAGGTCCACAAACACTGCAACAATGTGTCTCGTGGAGGAGGGTATGTCTTAATGAGTCCAAGGAGCTGCTGTGCCTCTTCCCAGCATTCATTGCCATGTGGCTTTGTATGGTTTTTTTTTATCCCCCAGAACAGGGCAGTGTAAGTGAAAGTGGAAAGGTGGTTTCTCCAATGCGTTAGGAATGTGCTTATTCAAAGGAAATACCTACAAAATACCTGCAGAAGGACAGACTCCAAAAGCAAAGCCTGCCACCGCAGAAGGGGGTGTTGCACCAAAGGGGTATCTGCAGAGTTCTGTCTCGGGAGGGCAGAAGAAACGGCAGGAGAAAGAAGTGGGCAAGCCTTTTCTTGCCCGCAGGGGACCGCAGGGTGTCTGCTGAATGGCCCCTGCAAATTAGCAGAGTGTCACACACCTGTGAGAACGTTGTGTTCGAAAGTGAGGCCCTTGGAAGAAAGGGCTAATGCCAACCAGCCCAAGGCACCTTCTCTAGAGAGCTAAGGGAGCAATTTGCCAAAAAATTGCTTACTCCTCCAGGGCATCCCTTGCCACCTGCTAACGCCAACATTTCTGGTTTAGGCAACCACCACTTTTCCTCCAACCGCCCCCGAGACCACGACAGAGTCCCTGCGATGTGCAGAAGATCAAAAGAACCTTTCAAAGGCACAAAGGTAAAAGGAGTGAGCTTGGGTTAAATGGAGAACTGATTGATCCAGTTGATCCTGGCTTTACCTCTCCAATCCACTGTGGGATGGAAAGGTTTGCAGGCTCCCTCCAGGAAACCGAAAACCAAAGCAAAAGGAAGAGACCAGAGGCCTGGGAAGAGGAGATGGAATGTAAACAAGAAGAGAAAAGAAGGAAGAGAGGAAGAAGACTGCGACTGAAGAGAAGAAGAAAGGTCCAGATGGTGAAGAAGCCCAGGTGAGTCCCAGGCTCTGCTGCCCATCTTTCCCAACTCCTTAAACTGCGCTAAGTCAGTCCAAGGGGCTGGCAAGGGTCGGCCAGGGATGGTGCCGTGCAGGCTTTGGGAAGAAGTCCATGGCAGCTCCCCAGGGGCTCCCGACGGAGCCCTGCTGCGTGGCACAGGCGCACTGTGCATCCCTGCAGACGCACAGTCTCAAAGGGCGTTCCCCATGGAGACAAGGCGCCAGAGCCACCCCCTGCTCAATGCCAGCTGGGCTAGAAACCCTTCCTTGCCGGCTGTGTTTCCCAAAGGAAGGGGAACCAAGTCCTGTCTCGTCCTGCCTTTGGGCTTTACCAGCGTTTTCTGACTCTGTCCTTGTAGGTGCCCGTTTCCTGTTAGTGCCTGAACCCCTGTGACTCCTGGGCTCCCGCACGCCATGTTCACAATAAAAGGATCTTTTCTCTCTTAATACAGTTGTGGATATAGTGTGCATGTGTCTTTAGTTTCTCTCTTTTTTTTGGTTGAGGTTTTCATTAAAGTAATTTAATTTGTTTTTTAAACGTGTAAGTCTCTTTTCTCTCTCATCCTCTCCCTCAGAGAGTTAAACTTACTGGAGTTGTGGGAACTTGTGCTGTGTGCCCAACTGCAAAAGATAACTTATGACGCCCTGGCAGAAACGCGTATGACATATCCTGCACCACAAAAGGGGTAACCTGTCCGGCCTTCCCCACCCAGACCGTTCCTGTTTTCTGTCTTTTTAACAGACATGATGTACTCCACCAATGCCATCATGGGACAAATAGCATCTGTCCTTGTTTGAAGTAAAACGGAACCGATTCTCTCTTCAGTCACTTCACTTTTTAGCTAAGCCTCTTCTAACTACTGCAGTGAGCAGCCTATTGTGCAGAAACCGTTCACTCTCAGAGTGACGAGACCTGTGTTGATAGTTGATGCCAGGCATGGTATGCAGAGAGGCTCTTGCTTAGACTTAGGGCTATAACACCCAAGGGCAGATAACGTGGCTATTTGCCCCGTTGGAGGGTGGGAAGCGGAAAAGCGCAGAGGGGTCGCACCTGCGGGGAGGAGCGGACTAGACAGGTGACCCAAAATTGCCCAACAGGGGATTCCATCCCATCTGCCTCACGCGCAGTAGAAAAGCTGAGGGATCAAAGGGTCAGCCCTCTTTCTTCGATGGTCGACGCCTGAGGAGGACTCTGTCTGTTCGTGTGCATTTGGTCTCGATCCTGAATGCAGCTCCGGAATCCAGTTCCCATCCGTCACTGAGTCCAGTCTGGGGCTTCCCCAGGGCCAGCTGGCGAGGTGACTGTCATCCTGGGAGCTCGATACGGTTTTCTATACATTTCATTATTTCCTTTTTACTTTTCTATTAATATTTCATTAAAGCCGTTTAGTTCCTTCTAAACTCGTATCTCTCTCTCTCTCTCTCTCTCTCCTGCCTCTCTTTTTTTTTTTACTGAAGAGAGGGAGCGGGGAGCATCTGTCACTTGCCTTGTGGCCGTTTTGGCCCAAACCATGAGAGGCAGGTAGAGTGTTTACAGGAGAGAGAGCAATATTCAAAAGTGGCATGAAAACGGCGACTTGGCAATGTTATGGGTACGTGTAGACTCATGACGGATGCTATAAAAGATCTGGATCGGGGTATTTTCAGAAGGGCAGCTTATGAGCCAGTGTAATCCTGTAGTAACGGACAGCAAGAACGTAGCGCTGCAACAGAAAGATGGACAGCTTTTGGCAGTCAATTTTGTGCTTAGGTGTCTAAGTAGTTAGATTCTCAGGGAGATACTTAGAGAAGTACTACTTGAACTAAGTAGTTTCGATAACTAGGCAGACCTGGGCTGATGTGCAGAAAATTGGCGCCCCTGCTTAGTATCTGCCGCACGTTTGCACCCTGGGTTTTCTTTTTTGGGACAAACTGTCTCCTCCCATGTCTATCAAAACTGGACATGCCTTAGCGCAACTGGGAGTGGTAGTTTTGTAATTTTAGTGAATTTGCTGCTGTTGGAGCTGTAGTCAAAATTAAGGAAGGAGTTTAATTACTTGCATAAAGGGAGAGCATGCGAGTAATCTACTGACTTTGGTGTGGTCCCCAGAGCACAAGGGATTTGGGGACCACTTACTACTGGGTGTAGTTGAGAACTTCGTGCTGGAGAGTCACTGTCCTGGTTTGAGGTAAAACAGAAACAATTTTGTTCAGTAACTTCACTTCTTAGCTGGGCCTCTTCTAACTACTGAAATTAACTGCATATTGTGCAGACAATGTTCACTCTCAGAGTGATAAGACCAATTGTTTGTAGCTGATGCCCAGACATGGTATGCAGAGAGGCTCCTGTTTATACTTATTGCTATAACCCCCAAGGCCAACCAACTTTGTTATTTGCCCCGTTGGAGGGTCGGAAGCGAAAAAGCATAGTGGAGTCCCACCTGCAGGGAGGATCGGACAGGACAGGTGACCCAAAACTCACCAACAGGGTATTCCATCCCATCTGCCTCATGCTCAGTATAAAAGCTGAGGGATCAAAGGGTCAGCTCTTCCTTCAACGGCCGACGTCTGAGGAGGACTCTGTTTGTCTGCCTGTGATCCCGATCCTGAATCCAGATCCAGAATCCAGTTCCCGTCCGTCACTGCATCCAGCCTGGGACTGCCCCAGTGCCAGCAGGTGATGTGATTGTCACCTCGGGAGCTTGATACGGTTTTGTATGTATTTTTCATTATTCCTTTTTATATTATTAATAATATTTCATCAAAGTACTTTAGTTCCTTCTAAACTCATAAGTCTCTTTTTCCTCCTCTGCCTCTCTTTGAAGAAGGGTAGAGGGGAGCACCTGTCGGTTCCATCTGGGGTGCCACAGGTCCCCAGTAGTGGATTTTGGCCTAAACCACGCCAGATTAATTGGCGCCCAACGTGGGGCCCGAGCAGTGCTCGATCAGACCTGTGATAAATTGCCCAAATAGTTTGAGTTCCAGCTTGCTCAGAGATTAGAACAGACAGCTTGCATCGTGTCATTCTTAGACGAAATCTTGTATCATGCCTTTAAGCAGCTTTGTTCGACCTTAATGCAGTCAGCTTGGTTTAACCTGCCAAATGTGTTTCAAAGTTCATTTATTCTTTGGCTTTTTATGTGAAGGTTTAAAGGTGCTGTTTTGGTGTGGTTCGCAATTCAGATGTATAACACGATGAGTTGGGTAAGGGCTCTACCTGTATATCTCGGGCCTCTCGTGATGGATTCTGTGATTAATTATACATTCGGTTCTACCTGGGGAATGTTTACTTCGCCCTTTGATAATTATGCTAATGTGACACCATCAGAGGTGGGGCACGGCAACCTTCTGGGCTCTGAGGATAAGGATTGGTGCCCTGTTAAGACCGTGCTTTTGTTGTCAGTTTTCCTGAATGTGATGCAGGGGTGGTTTCATGTGAAACACCGGTGCAGGGAGAGCAGTAGGGGGACCGGGCGCTGCCGCCACTCAGACCCGCGCAGCCGCTCGGCGATCTGCAGCGGCGCAAACCGCGGCCCCGCCCGGCCCGGCCGCAGCCGCCCCCCCCCACCGCAACGGCACAGGCGCCTGCACCGCCGCGCCGCCGCCGCCTGCAGCGGCACCGGTACCACCGGCAGCCGACCCCCCCCCACACGCACACCGCAACGGCACAGGCGCCTCCGCCGCCTGCAGCGGCACCGGTACCACCGGCAGCCGACCCCCCCCCACACGCACACCGCAACGGCACAGGCGCCTCCGCCGCCTGCAGCGGCACCGGTACCACCGGCAGCCGACCCCCCACACACGCACACCGCAACGGCACAGGCGCCTCCGCCGCCTGCAGCGGCACCGGTACCACCGGCAGCCGACCCCCCACACACACACCGCAACGGCACAGGCGCCTCCGCCGCCCTTCCCGGCGCAAGCCCTGCCCCCGCCCTGCAGCGGCACAAGCCACGCCGCCGCCTGTCCCGGCACAAGCTACTCCAGCCACTACGAGTGTGATAAACTCAGTATCGTTTGTTCACCAAACCTAAAAACTTACATTTCCACAAGAAGGCAACTGCTTAACAAGAGGTGGCAAGATGGCCAACATTTTACTGTGTAAACAAGATATGCATGATTGTGCAGGCAAAACTAAGCTGCAGGGTCAAGTTATGTAGACAAAGTATAATAAATTGTGAAAAGACTTGAAGGAAAGAAACCTTCACCCCAAGACCACTGGCAATACTAGTGTTTAAGATGTTAATTTGTGTAATTTTAAAGGTGTTCGTTTAGTACTGCCAGAGTTTTAGAGATACCTATAGCACTTAGATAAATACTTTGAGAAAATGTTAGATGAAGAATCCTTATAGAATTTACTAACTCTTTAGAAAAAGGGGGGGGGACTAAGTCAAAGATATAGTACTAATTAACTAGTAGTAATTCATAACCTAAAAGACAGGCCTGATAAAAAATGGACGAAGCAAGAAGTCTTGAGGCATTGCCAAGGACAGCTCCTGATAACAAATAAAAGAAGGCCTTGAAAGGCGGCTGAAACCAACCCTGCAGTCTGGACAGAGACCAAAAAGAAAAACTGAGTCTGCGCAGGGACAAAAGGTTACTTGAAGTGATGAAGAAGAATTTGCAGCCTTCATCCTCAAGACCCTCAGCAACCACCACCACAAAGCATTGCGCAAGCACAGTTAGGAGGAGTTTATGAAAATGACTTCTTAAAGCTAATTTTAATACGAAGCGGGGATAGGTTATGCATATGTATAGCCGTATTAAGAGATCTTATGATTATGTAAAAAGTACCATATATATTTGAGAAAGCCGCTGCATTGAGTGCGCGCCGTCGGTGGAGTGAGACTCCCGGGCCGCCCAGCGCTGTTTTGCTTGCTGCCGCTTGCTAATAAATACTCCAAATTTTAATTGACTCTGTCTCACGTCAATTTTGTGAGATCAACTTATAACACGAGCAGTACCAAAACTACTCAATCTCCATCAAAATCGGTACAAGCTGCCCCAGTAACCAGGAAGAAGAGAAAGCAGTCAGATCGTTCCCCTGTCGCTCACGACAAGGACCAGCTGTCCCAAGACAGCTTGGGAGGGAGTTCTGAAGGAGATCCAGGAGAAGGCCCTTCTAGAGTAGATCCAGGAGAGGGTCCTTCAAGCAGCCAGGGACCAGGTTAGGAAAGCTAAAGGCCTGAAAGAATTAAATCTTGCCAGAGAGGTCAAGGGCAACAAGAAAAGCTTCTACAGGTATGTCGGTAATAAAAGCAAGACTAGGGAAAATGAAAGGAAGAGGAAAACATTAAAAATAGAAATGATCCAGAAAAAGCCAGGTCACTGAAGCCTACAAACAACTTAATACCTTGCAAATGGATAATGTTAGTTATACACGAATTTCAAGTCTTTGATCTAAAACACAGGACACAATTATAGTGTTGATCTTCTCTGCTAAAAGTTTGCTCCTAGCAAGAAAAAAAGCTCCTATAGAAAGTTCTTATTTCGGACAAAAGATGCTTAAGCACAAGGTGCATTAAACACAGTCGAACCACATCCATTTTTAGAAACACTTTGTGTCTGTTTCACAGATATTTATGGCCTACACAGTTGATTTGATTTCTCAGGCGCAAAGGATATTGCATTCTTCCTGACCTACACTATGTATTTTGAACCTGGGGCGTTTCCACACAAACAGATTGTTGAACCGAGTCCTGTGAAAGTCAGTGTGCCTCTGAGCAGGTGAAGAGCCTGCCAATACAGATGAGCCTAAAGGTAAGGATTGGAAGCCCACGTGCTTATGTTGTAGTATCGGAGGCTTATTTGCAAGCCAAGATGAGTCCACACTTAATTCTGACAGCAGGATGAAATAGATCAGCCTTTCAAGGTCCACAGGCCACTTGCTGTGCTTGTTGGGGACGGCAAACACTCCTTCATTAATGAGCGTGTACAGAGTTGGAAGTTTAACTTTAACGCTGCTTTACAGTTTGGGGATTTTCACTGCATCTCTTTTTTACGCCAAACTCTGTCTTTATTTTAAGAACTGCAACGTGACAGCGTCCTCCTTTATTCCCTTAACAATCAAACCAACTTTCGATTTAACTTAAATGGACATTTGTTCCTTAATGGAAAACTTTGTCATAATTTTGTCAATATCGTCCCAGAGCAGTTCCGTTTACCTATACAGATCGGACCTTGCAGACTATCTATGGAAACGACATCGCAGTTACTGTGGCTCTTCTCCTTTACTGATATCGGTCAGTGCTGTCTTGTCTCTCTGTCTTACTCTTTTCCACGCTGCAAAAAGGAAAAAGCAGACCTCGAAATCAATGCGAGTTCCTCTTTTCCCCAAATTAATCCTCAGGCCTCCTCTTTTGAGAGTGAGGGGAACAGGTCTCTCTGAAGAGCAGCAACAGTGACACCCAGTGGCCACCTACAAATTAGACTTGAAACAGCCCTCAGGGCACAGGAGGTCTGTGTTGTCTACCACTGAAAGTGAACAGCTCGAAAGAGTAGTTTAAAGTCATAACGGCCTGGGCAAGCTGGAGAGGCGGAGCTGCCGGCATCCCCAGCAAGGGCAGCTGTGGGGGTGCTGGGGAGCTGGCCCACGTTGTGTGTGGCAGGGCTGCCGGAGGGGGCTGGGCTGGGTGCAGGAGACCCTCCCCGGGAGGCAACAGGGCTGCCCTCCCACCCCCCAGGAGCATGGATGCCCTTCAGCTCCAGCACATGGTGGGCCCCCCTGCCGCACATTCGTGTCACAGCGTTGACAAGATCGTTCACAAACATCGCTGTGCGCTTACGTAGCAGGAGCCACAGGAGCCAGACCAGGAGATCTTTGTCCGGTCCAAAGCTGACGAGGCAGGACAAGATAATGTCCTCTGCGATGGACGCCTGCTGATGGTGGTCCTCAAACATCAGCTCCAGCACCTGGCGCAGCCAGGGCAGCAAGTGTTGCAGGAGAAGCGAGTACTCCGCGAAAAGGCTTGCCCATTCGTGAGCCTCGAGCCTGTCCACTACAGCCATGGTCAGCTGTCCAGCAGCCCGTGGTGGAGAAGCTGCAGGGCTGTGGGGGGCCTGGTACGGGACGGCTAGTGATGCTGGAGGTGGTCTGACGGGATACTGTGGGAAGTAATAGTCCGTCTGCACTGAAGGTATGACGGCATCCACCTCCCTCTTGCAGAGGGGGTACTCGGGCTTTATCTCAGCCCACCGCCAGAAGCAGACGAGACAGAAGTGGTGGCAGCATGGCAACACATAGCTGGCTTCCTCCCAGCTGTCCAGGCATATGGGACAGTGGTCGTCCAGCTCTGTGGCCATGCTGTCTATCTGGGGAGGTGGGCTGGGGAGAGACAGCGATCACAAGCTGCTCCCTCTCACTGGTCCTCGCAGCAGCAGATGTCGCACTAGAAAAGGAAGCGAGGCCATGCTCATTGGCTGGCCTGGGCAGGGGTGGAGGAAATGCCCAGGCCCCTCAAGAGGGAAACCCTCCCAGTTCCCCAGGGTGAGGTTTCCTCGTACAGCTCACCTCTGCTGCTGCAAGCACGCCTCCTGGCTGCCCCGGCTGCCCGAACCTGGCAGGGCCGGGGAAAACCAGAACCCATCGCTCAGTGATGTCACTGTCCCTTCCTCGGGGACATGGCAATGGGCTGTCCTTGCCCACGGCGCTTGCCCTGGCAGTGCTGCGGACCCAGCACATGCCTCGGGGGTTACCGCAACGCCACTGCTCATTCCGTCTGCCACCTCTGGTCCCGTGCTCGGCGTCAGTGTTTCATGCCAGTGAGGTCTTGGCTGTGTCTTCCCAGGGTCCCGTCAGGTTCCGGTGGCCGTGGTACATATCTCCAGGCACATACAGCAAGAGGGTTCATTTGATAATGTCCCATGCCTCCCTGGGAGGCTGCAGGACAACGTCCCACAGGCTGTCCACGTACTCCAGGACTGTTGGCCAGCCCTTTGGGCTCCCCTGCTTCCTCCCACAGCACATCGAAGAACCAGCGCCTAAGGACAAATAGAAAGAGGGGAAGAGGCCTCCAAAGGCTGTGCCTCTCGTCCTCTGCCTCACCTCCAGGAATTCTTTTCCAGACTGGGTGGAAAGACATGTTCAGCTGCTGAGAAATATGCGCCTATGACACCATACACGGGAATGGGTGAAATCAATTCTATTTTGAAATAAAAATCTTCCTCCCCGCCTTGCTTTGAACTTTGCAAAATTTTTGAGATTTGTTGCTCCTGTTTACAACAGAGGATTTTATCTGGGATGCCCTGAATACCCCAGGGAATGCTCACAAACTCTGCGTGGAGACCAGTGATGCAACTTGATCAAAACAATTCAAGGATAAGATTACTTACCATATTGCATGGCCCTTCTCCTCGCTCACAGTGCGGTTTAGGGGGCACATTGCTATTCAGGAGTTAAAATCATTCCATTTCTAAATGAATACAGTGTGCTATAGGGAGTCTGGAAGCAAAGCATGGCCTCTACCTGTTTCTATATCCCCAGGTTCTTTATTTGAGTCTGACATTCTAACATATGTTGCCTCACGTTCTAACGTGATATACGTTTCCGCATGGGGAAACATATAGAAAAAAGAGTGAATGCCTTGCACTATCAGAAGCTGTCCTCTAATTTGATGGTATAGTTATAACCTGCTGTGCACGTGGTCACAAAGCAACCAACAAAGATAAGAAAAACAAGCCAGCAAGCAAAGTCTCACAGTCTCTCCCCACGCTTCAGCACTGCTGGCCAGCCCTCTTGGGCTCCCCTGGTTCCCCCCACGGGGAGTCAGGGGCAGCACTTGGCTCTCTTGCAGGGAGTTTTTCCAATTTTTCTCCCCTAGCCAGAGGGCGCAAGGCTGATCACCTCTGCTCAGCACCCATCAGGCCTCATCTGGGCACTGCGTCTTGTTTGGGGTTCAGCAATGGGCCCACGTTTTCTCTAGTGCTTGAGAGAACAGACCGGTGAATGTAGCATTACAGCGTTGGTGGATAAGGGAAGAGCAACTATCACCTACCCGGAAAGGATTTGACGCTGTCACACACAACGTTCACGTCTCCCAGTTGGAGAGACATGGGTTCCACGGATGGACTACTCGGTGGAGAAGGAATTGGCTGGGTGGCTGCACTCAAAGAGTTGCGGTCAACTGATCAATGTCCAAGTAGAGACCAGTGAGGAGCGGCATTCTTCAGGCGTCGCTATTGGGACTGGCGCTGTTTAGCGTCTTTGCCGGTGACATGGGTGTTGGGATGGAGCGCACCCTCGGCAAGTTTGCCAATGGCACCCAGCTGCGTGTTGCAGTCGACACGCTGGAGGGAAGGGATGCCATCCAGAGGGACCTGGACAGGCTGGAGAGGCGGGCCCGTGCCGAGCTCGTGATGTACAACAAGGCCAAGTGCAAGGTCCTGCACGTGGATCAGGGCAATCCCATGCACAAATACAGGCTGGGTGGAGAATGGATTGAGAGCAGCCTCGCCGAGAAGGACTTGGGGGTGCTGGCTGGTGGGAACCTGCTTAGCATGAGGCGGCAATGTGCGCTCACAGCCCAGAAAGCCAACTGCCTCCTTCTGGTACCTTCCTCATCACCACCTACCTGAAATATCAATAGTGGGTAGTAAGCTGATGTCTTAACCAGGGAAGGGAGTTTTCTCTGTATGTCCTTAATTCTGGCGCCAGGCAGGCAGCTGACTTCCCTGTGGGATGTCTCCGGTCTACAGATAGGGCCCTCTGTTCCCCTCAGAAGGGAGTCACCTACTAGAATTACCTTGCTTTCTTTCTTGGTTGAGGAAGTCCTGAGGCGTGGGGGTGGGTGCCCAGCACTGGGCATCTCACTGGAGGGATCATCCTTTCCATCCTCAATCGCCTGGTCCTCGATTTCCAAAGCCCCATACCTATTATGCAAGGGCAATTGGGATGGTGAGGGGGGCTGTGAGGGGTTTCGCTTGCCTCTCCGAGGAGGGATCTGACTCCACTCCCCCTTATCCCTTGAGTTCTCTCCTTCTGCAAACTGATGAGCAAACCGATGAGTTGAGCAAACTGATAAACTGTTTGATAAACTAACCAAGGTGGAGGAAAAACTCATTCTTTCCCTGCACAGACCCATGTTGCAGCTGCTAAGAAGAAACGCCCTCCTACTCAAGAGAAAAAACACCCTCTGACTCAAGAGAAATCAAACCCGATACGAGATATCCTGTGGTTTTGCCTCTGTGAATATGGAGAAGACATGAAGAAACGGGATGAAGAACCTACGTCAGCCCTACAGGCACGGGTGCTTGAGTTGCAAAATGAAGCAGATAGAAGAAAGGATTCTTACAGGAGGAAGGCTGCTCTGACCTACGGTAGGCGGTCCTACGGACCAGGTAGGAACCGATCTGATAATCGTAGGTACTACGGTCAACGTTAGAGGTGCCCTGCCTCCGGCCAGGAGGAGGAGAGGGACAACCGAATTTATTGGACTGTGTGGATTCGATGGCCTGGCACATTAGAGCCACAAAAGTATAAAGCCCTGGTGGACACTGGTGCACAGTGTACCCTATTGCCCTTGAATCATAAAGGGGCAGAAACTGTCACCATGTCTGGAGTGACAGGCGGATCTCAAGAACTGACTGTATTAGAGGCTGAAGTGAGCCTACCTGGGAATAAATGGGAGAAACACCCCATTGTTACTGGTCCAGATGCTCCGTGCATCCTTGGCATAGACTACCTCAAGAGAGGGTGTTTTAAAGACCAAAAAGGGTATCGGTGGGCTTTTGGTATAGCAGCTGTAGACACTGAGGATGTTACACAGCTGTCTACCTTACCCGGTCTTTCAGATGACCCTTCTGTTGTGGGACTGCTGAGGGTTGAAGATCAGCAGGTGCCAATTGCTACTGCCACGGTGCATCGACGACAGTATCGCACCAACCGAGACTCCCTGATTCCCATCCATCCCCTGATTCGCCGGCTAGAGAGCCAAGGAGTGATCAGCAAAACTCGCTCACCCTTTAACAGCCCTCTATGGCCAGTGCGAAAGTCTGACGGGGGACTGGAGATTAACAGTAGACTGTCGTGGCCTGAATGAAGTCACACCACCACTGAGTGCTGCTGTGCCAGACATGCTACAACTTCAGTATGAACTGGAGTCAAAGGCAGCCCAATGGTATGCTACAATTGACATTGCTAATGCCTTTTTCTCTATTCCTTTAGCAGCAGAGTGCAGGCCACAGTTTGCTTTCACCTGGAGGGGTGTCCAGTACACCTGGAATCGACTGCCCCAGGGGTGGAAACACAGCCCTACTGTTTGCCATGGACTGATCCAGACCGCACTGGAGAAGGGTGGAGCTCCAGAACACCTACAATACATCGATGACATCATTGTGTGGGGTAATTCGGTGGAAGAAGTTTTCCACAAAGGTAGGAAAATAATTAAGATTCTTCTGAAAGCAGGTTTTGCCATTAAAGGAGGTAAGGTCAAGGGACCTGCACGAGAACTCCAGTTCTTGGGAATTAAGTGGCAAGATGGCCGTCACCAGATCCCAACGGATATGATTAACGGAATAACATCTATGTCCCCACCTACTAACAAAAAGGAAAGACAAGCCTTTTTAAGTGTTGTGGGTTTCTGGAGAATGCATATTCCAGGTTATAGCCAGATTGTGAAACCTCTCTATGAAGTGGCTCGAAAGAAAAATGAGTTTCTGTGGGGCCCTGAGCAATGACAAGCCTTTGAGCAAATTAAACAAGAGATTGTGCATGCAGTAGCCCTTGGAGCAGTCCAAACTGGACGGGACATTAGAAATGCACTCTACACTGCAGCCGGGGACAATGGCCCTACCTGGAGCCTCTGGCAGAAAGCACCAGGGGAGACTCGAGGTCGACCCCTAGGATTCTGGAGTGGAGGATATAAAGGCTCCGAGGCCAACTATGCTCCAACTGAGAAAGAAATCTTGGCAGCATATGAAGGAGTTAGAGCTGCTTCAGAAGTAATTGGTACTGAGGCACAGCTCCTCCTGGCGCCCCGATTACCAGTACTGGGCTGGATGTTCAAGGGTAAAGTTCCTTCTACTCATCATGCCGCCGATGCTACCTGGAGTAAGTGGGTTGCCTTAATCACGCAGTGAGCTCGAATAGGAAAGCCAGATGGCCCAGGAATCGTAGAATTCATCACAAATTGGCCCGAAGGCAAAGACTTGGGGAAGGCACTAGAGGAGGTGGTGACACGTGCTGAGGAAGCTGCACCATATAATGAACTCTCAGATAATGAGAAACAGTATGCCTTGTTTACTGATGGGTCTTGTCGTATTCTAGGAAAACATGGAAGGTGGAAAGCTGCTGTGTGGAGTCCTACACGACAAGTCACGGAAGCTGCTGAAGGACAAGGTGAATCGAGTCAATTTGCAGAGGTAAAAGCCATCCAGCTGGCGTTAGATGTTGCTGAACGAGAAAAGTGTCCAATACTCTATCTCTATACTGACTCATGGATGGTGGCAAATGCTCTGTGGGGGTGGGTAAAGCAGTGGAAGCAGAGCAACTGGCAGCGCAGAGATAAACCCGTCTGGGCTGCTGAGCTGTGGCAAGACATTGCTGAGCGGCTAGCGAACCTAGTCGTAAAGGTACATCACGTAGATGCCCACGTACCCATGAGTCGGGCCACCGAGGAACATCAAAACAATCAGCAAGCGGATCAGGCTGCTCAAATTTTCCAGACAGACTTGGACTGGGAACATAAAGGTGAACTATTCTTAGCTCAGTGGGCCCGTGACACTTCCGGTCATCAAGGAAGGGATGCAACATATAAATGGGCCCATGACCGAGGGGTGGATTTAACCATGGACACTATTGCGCAGGTTATCCGCGACTGTGAAACATGCGCCGAAATCAAGCAAGCTAAATGGTTAAAACCTTTGTGGTATGGGGGACAGTGGATGAAATATAGGTATGGGGAGGCTTGGCAAACTGATTACATCACGCTCCCTCAAACTCGCCAGGGTAAGCGCTATGTACTTACAATGGTGGAAGCAAGCACCGGATGGTTGGAAAGCTCTGCCGTACCCCATGCCACTGCCCGGAATACTATCCTGGGCCTTGAAAAGCAAGTCGTGTGGCGACATGGCGGCCCAGAAAGAATTGAGTCAGACAACGGGACTCATTTTGAAAACAATCTTATAAGTAATTGGGCAAAAGAAGATGGCGTAGAGTGGATATATCCTATCCCCTATCATGCACCAGCTTCTGGGAAGATTGAGCGATACAATGGACTGTTAAAAACCACCCTAAAAGCAATAGGAGGGGTGGAACCTTTAAAAATTGGGACAAGCATTTAGAGCAAGCTACCCGGCTAGTTAACACCAGGGGATCCATCAATCGAGCTGGTCCTGCTCAATCAGACCTTTTACATACTGTAGAAGGGGATAAAGTCCCTGTGGTGCATGGAAGGAATTTGTTAGGGAAAACTGTTTGGGTTTTTCCTGCTTCAGGCAAAAGCAAACCCATTTGTGGGACTGTTTTTGCTCAAGGACCTGGATGTACTTGGTGGGTGATGCTGAAGGATGGAGAAGGTCAATGTGTACCTCAAGGGAATTTAACCCTTGGTGAGAATACTCAATCCTGAGCAGTATGATGCTGATCACTACATAATACTAACAGTGTTCCATACGTGCTTTTCAGGATAATAGAGAGGTGATGAAACCTGAGATAGCTTCATCAAGTGGCATCCAGCAAGCTCTTCAAGATGAACATGCTATCCGTGGGCACAAACCAGAGTGAATTTCGTACCATCTTTCCTGCCCTGAGATGAGATCCTGCAATCATGAACTAAATGGACTTTTGCATATAACTTTTGTAGGTAAATGTAAACCATAGATGAGTGACCTGCATGTATCCATCTCATATATATAATCTGTGTGTGTGTAAATTTGATAGATAAAAGTAATAGTAATCTGAGCAAGATGCAAATGGTATGGAATAAGGGGTGGAATGTCCTGGTTTGAGGTAAAACAGAACCAATTTTGTTCAGTAACTTCGCTTGTTAGCTGGGCCTCTTCTAACTACTGAAATTAACTGCATATTGTGCAGACAGCGTTCACTCTCTCAGAGTGATAAGACCACTTGTTTGTAGCTGATGCCCAGACATGGTATGCAGAGAGGCTCCTGCTTATACTTATTGCTATAACCCCCAAGGCCAACCAACTTTGTTATTTGCCCCGTTGGAGGGTCGGAAGCGGAAAAGCATAGTGGAGTCCCACCTGCAGGGAGAAGCGGACAGGACAGGTGACCCAAAACTCACCAACAGGGTATTCCATCCCATCTGCCTCATGCTCAGTATAAAAGCTGAGGGATCAAAGGGGCAGCTCTTCCTTCAACGGCCGACGTCTGAGGAGGACTCTGTTCATCTGCCTGTGATCCCGATTCTGAATCCAGATCCGGAATCCAGTTCCCGTCCGTCACTGCGTCCAGCCTGGGACTGCCCCAGTGCCAGCCGGTGACGTCATTGTCATCTCGGGAGCTTGATAGGGTTTTGTGTCTATTTTTCATTTTTTCTTTTCTTTTATTATTAATACTTCATTAAAGTACTTTAGTTCCTTCTAAACTCATAAGTCTCTTTTTCCTCCTCTGCCTCTCTCTTTGAAGAGGGGTAGAGGGGAGCATCTGTCGGTGCCATCTGGGGTGCCTCAGGTCCCCAGTAGTGGATTTTGGCCTAAACCACGACAGTCCCGTAGCTTGTGAATTTGACTGGTTTCCCTGTGCCATGAAGTCGATTTTAACCCGACTAAAGCAAGACATGTATTTAAAGTGAAATCAAAGTGTGCTAACCTTTGTATACAGAAAACAGTTGGAGTTCTTCTCTATCTCAGATCTTTGGCAGCAGAGGCATTGCTTTCTCATGGAGGCCGGCTCCGTGTGTATGTGTGCACAGAAAGCAGGAGCGGTGGGGCAGGGTGTCAGTGCACCCCTGAGAAGCTGTAAAACATTTGGTCCGGTCTCAGTGTGCAGCTGCAATAGCTGGGAAAACGGGAGGAAACCAAAGGCGGCAATGAGAAGACAGCTGTATCAGCCTGAGTATTTGATGAGCCATATACATAGCTCACAGTTAACCTCAAGTGGTAACATGAAGGAAATGAAAATGTTTCTTCTGGGGACTATGGGGCACAGGGGTGCTGACAGTTGGCCTGATGGGTGTTATCAAAAGTTGGAGACAAGTCCCCTTGATTGGCCGGAGCAGACGCCCAAAGGCTGTACTGGGTTGCCCATGGATGGCAGCGGGAGCTGTCCAGGGACGGGATCAATTGTCCCAGCAAAGGCAGTCTGGTTGCCCAGAGTCTGCACTGAGCTGCCCACGGGTGGCCCCGGGTTGCCCATCAAGAGCACCGGGCACCAAAGTGCTGCATCAGGTTGCCATAGCGGCTGCAGGGAGCTGCCCGGGCAGAACCCGGTCCCTGAGCGCCCTGCGCCCCTGGCAACGCTGCCCTGGTTCTGTGTCACACAGGGCACTGGGGACGCTGCAGTGTCTGGCAGTGCTGCCACCGAACCCCACAGCACAGCAGGGAGTAGCCGCCCTCCCGGGCACTCCCAAGCCTCTGGAGGTTTCGGGTGAGTATGTACCATTATGGGAAAGTATTTTTTATGCAAACTTCCCATTTTTGAAGGACTCAAGTGGCTTTCACGCTGTAACAGATGGGATTGAGCACATGCTTTGTGTCAAACCCCACTCCCACCCAGGCATCTTGTTGCAGCACACCAGTGTCCTCACCTTTCACTGGGCTCTGAGCCAGGCTGGGAGCCGTGGGGAGGGGATGGGGTACCTCCTGAGTCCCCTCCTGAGGGTTTGGCCTCAGATGCGGTGTGTTAGGGACATTTGCTGGCCCTCTGCATGATGTTTCTGACAACAACTGACTGATACCCTGAATCTGAAAAGAGCAGTAGCACCCACAATGCCGTATGCAGTTCTCGGTAGCAAAATCTTCACGTGTGGCCATTCCTCCTAGGGCTCCTGCAAGGCTGCTGTTTACACACCCCTCTGAAAAGACTGTCTGGGATTTCTCCTTTCCAAGTACATCGATTTTACGTCAGGTGAGGCGTAGGCATTTTTCTTCCTTTGCAAGTCAAGAGAGGGCTGTTCTCTTGAGACTGAAATAGCTGGAGGGGGGTCAAATTTGGATATAGATCTGCAAAGCATCAATGCAAGTGAAGGTGGGGGGTGAGGATTGAGTCCCTGACCCACCAATCACACTGGGTTGGTCCAAAGGGGCGCAGCTATCGGGGCTGGAAAGGGCACTTTGAAAGAGAAAAGGACATCTGGAGTACTAGAAGATCAGCACATACGCCAACCAAAAGAAGCCAATGAACACAAGACAATCACCAGCTACACTTTCACGGGATTGACAGATTTGAGGAGAATGAAGGCTAATATCTGTCATTCTCCTGAGCAGCCATGCTTTGCTTTTCTCCGCATTTCAATACTTGAGGCTAGATACTAAACAAATTCAAATCACTTTCCAGATACAAATGCTTGGGGTGCTGTGAGAAGGCATTTGCTTTCAAGAGTTTTAGGCCTGTACAGGTGACCAGTGGGTGCTGTGTGCGTTGCTGTTTGTGTTAGAAGCTGCATGTGTTGCTGTAAGAAGGAAGGCAAGTGCAGGAGCTGACTGAGGGAAGTTGTCTTCTATCTCCTCCTCTGTGCAGGACAAGTACTTGAAGAGCAGTGGTCAGGAATGGAGGCTGTCGGCTTTCCCTTAACGGCAAGACGTGCCAAGGTTCTGCCTGCCATCAACACCATGACTGCCAGCTATAAGGACCGTTTCCCGTACTACCCGTTGCCTCAGAGCTCCAGCCTCCCCTGGATGCCCAGCACCTACTCTAAAAGAGATGCCATCAAACCAGCTTTGGCTCCCTTTTCCAAAACTTCCCAGGGGATGACCACCAGCGAGAAGCTCCCTTACATTTCCAACAGAACAACCCTCTTCACCCGCTACACCCCTGACGACTGGTACAGGTCCAACCTGACCAAGTACAAAGAGTCAGAGACTTCCCGGCACAATGCGGAGGCTCTGAGAGTTGATACCACCCGCATGATTGAGCATAAATACCAGCAGACAAAGAAAACACAAGCAGAAAGCACCAAAAGCCTGGGAGGACGTGTGAATGCTATTGAGTTTTGGAAAGGGGAGCTCTGCCGTGAGCTGGATGAGATGATCGGGGAGACCAACACGCTCACAGACATGAAGAAGAGACTGGAGAGAGCCTTGGCCGAGACGGAGGCCCCTCTCCAGGTAAGCACTCTGTCCAGTGGGCTGCAAGCTGTAGCCTAGTGCCGGAACAACTGCAGCCATTCAAATGTCTAAGTTCCACTGCAGCTCCGCAAGACCTAGAGAGTTTTTATGAAGAGACCATAAGTTAAGTTTGCAATGTCTTCCCATCTGCTGCATCCCCTATCAGCCCGTTATGAGCTCATCACAATTCTATTTGCTTAACCAAATATTTGTGTAGGCGGAACATCCAAATTCCTGGACTGGGAGACAGAAGCCCATGTCTTCCTACAACACCCTGGGGAGGTCAGCATCAAGGCTGACACAGGTGCCTGTGCCACAGCTCTGGTTGCAGCTGGGACACGCGTGCTTCCTCATGTTGATTTGATGCATACGGTGCAGTTCGGTTTCTTGTTGTCAGCTGAAGCAGCCGCCCTGGGCACTTTGTTCCCCTGGTGTCCCCTCTGTGCCCGCCTAGAATTTCTTTTCTTCCATTTCTTGAGATGGGGACTCTCTCTATAGAGAGTCCTGCCCCTGCACCCAACAGTGATGGCATGTCCCCAACAGGTCGCTCAGCAGTGCTTGCTTCAACGGGAGAAGAGGATGGGCATTGACCTCGTCCATGATGATGTGGAGAAAGAGCTCTTCACGGTAAGTTGGGCCACCCAGATCATGTGTTAAAGCCAGTTTTACCTAAACTGCCCTACTGAGGCTTTGCAGCCTTCTTCCCTACCTGGCTCCTTACCGCTGGGGAGGTGCTCAGCTCTTCAACCCCCCCAAAACCTGCTGGGCCAGGGGATGGGGTTCCCCCAGGCAGCAGCATGCCCACGCCGTGTGGGTATGACTTGGCCGTACAGAGGAAGGAATAGCTGAAGAGCAGCTGCGTGTTTGGGTAGCGTGTGGGGGTTCTGTGACCATCTTCAGGGAGTAGTGCACTAAAGACATGCACGCAGTTTGGGGGCACTTTCTCCACTCCCTGCCTGTTTACTCTGGGCAGAAAGACAAGCAGGCAAGTTCTTGCTGTGTGCAGGGTTGGGGAGGTCTGAGGGGACGAGTGGCATCAGGACAACTGAGTACAGACACTGATGATGGGGCCATGTGTCCTTTACCCAGGAAGTCAATGTCATCAGGTCGTGCCAGGAGAAGATGCAGCGGTACCTGGATGAAGCCAAAGCCCAGCTCGCGTAAGGAGGAGCTCCTTATGTCATGCCGTAGGGCTGATGTGCATTTGCAGTTGTGATGTGGACCCCCAGCAGACCCCGACCTCTCCCCACACCCTGCAGATGGAAAAGCCAGGCGGGCTCCCCGGGAAGTGGGCAGTGATGCTCATGGGAGGACAGAGCTGCGTGGGAGGGAGCTGCGGGGAACTGGAGCGGGGAGGAAGCCCTTCCACCTGAACATCCCCAGCAATGGCTGTTGTTTGCATGTTGAAGGTCCAACAGGGCGGCCCAGCACGAGCTGGAGAGGGACCTGGCCCACAAGCAGGCGGCCCACCGCATCGATGACAAGTGTCACCACCTGAGGAGCACCTCCCACGGCATCAGCTACTACCCAGCAGTGGAGCGGGTCGATGCCACGTGAGTGCACGCTGGGCGGCACGCCAGCAGCAAGCTGTGCCCGGGATGCACGGTGCCTCTCCCTGGCAGGGAGCTGCTTGTCCCCAGCCCACTGTCAAGGCACGTCCATCCCGCCTGGAGACAGCTGCCTGAGTGGGACCGTTTCTCTCTGCTTATTGTTATTCTTACTGTTATTGTTATTGTTAACCTTACCTTTATTCTTACCCTTACTCGTACTCTTCTTCTCATTCTTATTTTCTGTTGTTGTTCTATTAAACTGTCTCTATCTCCACCCGTGAGTCCTGGTCTTTCTCTTTCCCCTCCATTGAGAGTGGCTGTGTGGTCCTAGCTGCTGGCCAGAGTTAAACCACAACCTATGCTCAAATTAAAGACGGAGATTTCAGATACGTTTAATCAGTGCTGCTCCCAGGCAGGCTTCATGCCTGCCCACGTCCAGCTTCAGCACTACGGGCTTACCGGGGCCTCTTCTTCCCCCTCACCTCCTGAAGGATCTCGGTGCCGGACTCTTGGGCCAAGATCACAGACGACAACATCCTCCGCTCACAGAGCCAACGGGCGGCCTCCTCCAAGCTGCGGGACAACATCGAGAACCTGCTGGTGGTGGTGGCAAACGAGATGCGGAGCCAGTTCAACAGGGTGAACATCGCCTTCACCAAACGCATCAGCGAGACAGCCGATGCCAAGAGCAAGATCCGGACCCACCTGGCCAAGGTAGTCGGAACCCCTCCCTTTCGGTGTGTCACTGTCACTTCCTAGTGACACCCCTGAGGTGGGACCCTTAGGAGTTGGCACCGTAATTTCATCTCAAGGGATCTGTTTTTGCTAGGGCATCCTCACTGGCAGCCTGGGAGCACAGGGATTGCCAGCAGAAAATGCCAATGCTGGTTGCATCTCCTGGTAGTTCCTTCAGAAGCGCTGGCTGCCCTCCAGAACGGCCTTGCTGGGCCTCTGCTGGGCTGCCTGCTGGGGGGGTTGCAGGCTTGCTTCTCCTCCAAGGACGTGCTTTCACTCTCCGTGCTCTGGGGCTGCTGCACGGGCATGCGTGTGTTTGCTTTGCCAAGCAGAGTCAGTGGAAATCAGTGATGGACACCTGCCTCAGAGCTGTGGGTCTCATAGAAAGCTTCCTGAAACGTGCCCGACACTGTATTGAGTAACTGAGGGAAGACGGGGCTTGCAGCACTGCGAGCTGATGCCACGTCTTTCAGTGAGGATCCATGAAGAACCTTCCCTCTCTGAGTTACTGTTGATGGATGATTAGTTCCAGCAAGCGGTAATTTTGGGAAGCTGGGAATTCAATAGGTCCATCAGTGCTCCAAAACCTCCTCTGATGTGACAGCAAGAGCCAAGAGAGGTTTTTCCCTGAAGAAAAATTACTCTTGGCTCTGCGCCTTGATGTGTAGCAGAATGACAGGGGTCTGAGCCCAGGGTCTGCTTATTGAACTTGTATTGTTCTGCAGATGGACAAGAGGAAAGGGTAATTATGTTGTCACTTGAGAAGATACATTTAATTTGTGCATGGGTTTCTTTTTTACGCCAGACGCTGCAGGAAATCTTCCAGGTGGAGAAGACCATGGAAGCCATCCAAAAGGCCATTAGGGACCAAGGGCCTCCCTTAAAAGTGGCTCAGAGCCGGCTGGACGAGCGCACACGCAGACCAAACGTGGAGCTGTGCCGGGACACTGCCCAGCTCCGGTAAGGCAGGAGCGTGGGTCTGGTGGGCTCCTTGAGGAGTTACGGCTGGTAGCACCCGGGGGTAGCACTGCATGAAAAATTAAGCATGGGCTTTTCTTTCAACAGTCCTTCCATAAGCGCACTGCTATAATCAAAAGCAATGAGCAGGTATTGCAGCCTTTGGGTGCTGGGAGAGCTCTGCGCCCACAAAGGAGGCTGTACACCATGGCCGGGTATAGCCTGATGGCACCCCATGAGGGGATGGATTCTTCCCGCTTGGGTAAGCCCCATCTTCTCTCCAGCCTGCTTCCCGGCAGTTGGATGTGCTCAGTTTTGAAGGACGAGCCCTTTACTCTCCAACAGGATCCTGCTGAGATCCCTTAGGCCCTTCCTTTTGGGGAACTGCAAGGAAGGGTGCCCCCTATGGAGAAGCAGAAAGGGCTGTCCTCACCTTCTCCGAGGACACTGGAAATCCTTTCAAGGACACAGTGGTCTGTTTGGGATTGCACGCCGAGGAGCTGTGGAGAAGTAGGCTGGCCTGAGCGCCCAGCAGCACCCCCTCTGAGGCACCCCAAAGTTCACCCCTCCTGGGAGCCCGTTGGGCAAGACTCCAGCTGAAGCCTTTTCAGAGCAATTGAAACCCAGCCCCACAGCCTTTGCAGCATCTCGTACAACAAGGGTTTTTTCCATCCTCCCCTTGTTTCACATTCACTTTTAGCCTCTCCCAGATGTCCTGTTTTCTTTGTGTGCATCTGTGGGCATGGGGAGGATGCCTGCACAGGGAAATCCAGGAGGGGGAGCCAACAAACCCCCCAAACCAAGCAGGAACAGGAAACCACACCTGCTCATCCCTCTTCTTGCTGGCCCGAGCTGCTCTGGGAGAGGCGGCTGCGCATTGCCAAAGCCTTTGAGCAGACTTAACCATGCCTCCCCGCTGAGGTCTGGAGGAACTCTGCCCTCAGCTTTCCCATGCGTCTGCCAGAAACGGGGGTCTGAGTTAGTCTGAGCACGCTGAAGGGGGAAATCCTGTGACCAAGGGGCCCTTCAGCAATGCCACGCTAGAAACCACCCCCACGATGGCACTGTTAACCAGGGTTTCTTGCTGTTTTCCAGCCTTGTCAACGAGGTCCACAAAATCAACGAGACGGTCCAGAGCCTCCAGCAGCGCCTGAGAGACACCGAGGACACCCTGCAAATGCTGGTTCATACCAAGTCGGTCTTGCAGCATGACCTGGCCGTCAAAGCCAACACACTCTTCATTGATGAGGAGAAGTGCATGGGCATGCGCAAGACCTTTCCCAGCACGGTGCGGCTGCTGGGTTCCATTTAGGCTCAGCTGAACTCACTGAATCTGTTGTGGGAGGGATTCCCAGTTTGGCTAAGAGGCTTTGGAAATACTTGATTAGAGTTTCACTTCCTGGTGAAAGCCATGAGTAGAAATTAAATGATCTGTTTGTGTGTTATACGGTCTACCGGTATTTTTTTTGCCTTTGGTTTTTCTCTTTCCACTGTACTTTCACGGTGTGCCAGAAAGTCACTGAAAATACTTTGTAAGCGACTAAGAGTAAATCCACCCACGGGGATTCAGTCCTACCCTCTCAGTCGGTGATTTTAGGAGAAAAACTGTCGTGTCTGCCTCCTTTTGAGGCACCTTCTTATCACCTTCTTAGAGGAACACCTTTTCATTCCTTGGTGTTTCCTTCTTGCCTCATCGCTGGAAGACTTCAGGTGTCCTGCAGCGTAGCCAGCACATCTCAGAGCAACAGCCTGTGGGCCCTCGCTAGCACCCTGTCCCTCTAACCTTGGCGTGTCATCTCACAGCTTGTCACAGGTAAGCCTGATATTGTCCCCCTCTCCCTTCAAGCCTCGTTTTAAGCGCTGTCAGGGAGCCCTGATAGCTGGTGAGCAAAGACCTTCTTCCCCCTTTGAGACAAGTGAATCCCATCTGACGCCGGCAAGCCTGGTGCTGTGTAGGCCATCCCCTTATCAAAAAAAACAAAATTCTGTTGGTCACACCAGCCATGGAGCCACCTATTAATAGACTGGGCTTGTCTGTATGTTTCTTCCAATGTCGCTGCCTGTAACTGGAAGGAAAGAGGAAAAAATAACCTGTGCCCCACATCCCCTTACCAACCGTCCCAAGGCCCTGAAGTCTCTTTTGATCGCCATAGGAGGACATGTTGCAGCTTCACCACCACACACACGGAAGAGCAATAATGGGTAATAGTCCAGGTGAGCTGTGTGGGGACATCGCACCCTGGGGAGCTGGGAGGGTTTCTTTCTTGAGGGACCTGGGCATTTCTTCCAGCCCTCCTCAGGCCAGCCAGTGACCGTGGCCTCTCTTCCTTTTCCAGCCTGACACCGGCTGCTGCAGCGCCACAGGGAGGGAGCACTTGGTCACCCCCAGCTGCCCCTAGCACGATGCAGCGAGTGGAGAGCATGGCAATGGACCTGGACAACCGCTGCCCAGTGTGCCTGGACAGCTGGGACGATGCCGCCTATGCCATGCCATGCCTCCACCAATTCTGTTACCAGTTCATCCTGCGCTGGGCTAACAGCAAGCCCGAGTGCCCTCTCTGCAAGAGGAGAGTGCGATCCATCGTGCACTCGGTGAGGGCAGACAATGACTTCGAAGAGGTTGCCATCGCGTCATCTGCCTCAGCCCCCGCACCAGTTGGCACCCGGCAGGCCGGAGGAGCGCCCAGGCACCCAGACACACACAGCCCCCCTCGCCGCTCTGTAACACCTCAGCCGCTGGCAGTGGAGTCGGTGCCCAGGGCTCTGGTGGGCGGCCTCCAGCCCCATACCTGGGCGTTCCTCTTTGACGACCACCCGGCTCTCCTCCAACGCTTTCTGCCCTGGCTCCAACAGCAGCTGGGGCTGATCTTTGCCGAGGAGCCTTCAGCAGCCGTTGTGATGGAGGACCTCATCTTGGCCGTCCTGGGCTTCTTTGGTCTGGACGAAGAGGTCCTGGTCCGGCTGCTGCAGGTCAGCCTCCAGGATCGCGCGGCGACATTTGTACAGCAGCTTATCAACGTCGCCGTGCAACGCTGCAGCGCGGAGGCCCACCGTCTGCTGGGCCTCGAGGACAGCCATGCTGCCGAGGAGCGGGAGGGCAGCCCCGTGGCTGTCCCTCCTCCTGCTGCCTCCAGAAGGGGGTCTCCTGGCCCTGGCCAAGCCACCTCCCGCAGCCCTGCCGCAGACGATGAAGAGGAGCGACCCAACACCTCCACCGCTGCTCTTCATGGGGCTCCCGGCAGCTGCCCGATGCCCCTGTTCCAACCAACGGGGAACAGGAGGAGCTGCATGACGATCCAGGGGAGGTTGCCGCAGGTCCCTCTACTCCCAGCCGCAGCAGGGACCTCTCCCGTGGGGGGCCACGGCGAGGCCCGAAGAGGAGGGCCAGCAGCTCCCAACATTCACCTCAGCCACCCAAGAGGCCACCCCGCCGGCACAACTAGAACAAGGCCCCAGGAGCTGCCAAAACCAGGGCCAGGCCAGCAGCTGGGACACATGCCGGCCAACGGTTCAGTCAGAAGGGGGACTCCAGGGCTGGACCATGCCCCACTGCCAAACGTCCCATGCCTGGTCTCCTCCTCACCACATCATCTGCCCCCACCTCCCGGGGATCTGCTCTCCTACCAGCCTCTACTGCCCCGTCATGCCCTGCAACACTGGCACCCAAATCTTTCCTCCTGCTCAGAGTCTGCACCACTTGGCTCTGCCCTCTGCATCACCCCATGCTCACACCCTGCCAAGGCAGGAGCCACAAGAAGTTCAACAGGAGAAAGAAGTGAAGTCCAGAACCTGGCGAGGGACAACCCCAGGAACCAGCACATTTGGCGCGCTGCTCGGCTGGAAAGCAGCTTGGCGTAAAAAGCCCTGCAGGTCCTGGTGGCCACCCAGCTGATCATGAGCCAACAGTGTGCCCTTGCCACCAGGAGCACTGATGGTGTCCTGGGCTGGACTGGAGAGAGAGTCTGGAGAGAGAGTCTGGCAAAGGAGTGTGAAGATGATAAAGGCACTGCAGCATCTCTCCTCTGAGGAAGGGCTGAGCGAGCTGGCACCGCTTAGCCTGGTGAAGAGAAGGCTCGCAGGGGAATTGATCAATGCATAAAAAGCCTGATGGGAGGCTGCAGAGAAGATGGAGCCAGACCCTGGCTGAGCGGCGCTGGCTGTCTCTGCTGCAGCAGGCGGCTATCGCAAGATGACATCCAGAGGTCCCTTCCAACCTCAGCCTTTCTGTCATTCAGTGAAAGTATTTGAATTGCCTAAAGAATCTATATGAATAACTTCAGTGCTGTTCTATAAAGTCAATAAAGAAAAGAAAGTAGTACAAACTTGCTGACGTTCCTCAAACTCCATTGATCGAATCATTAATACTGTGAAGTTCCAACACGCAGGGACGTCCCCAAATTCACTTATATGTTCTGGAAGACTGCCTCAGCTCAGTCAGCGTGACCCCGACATGGGGTACAATTCTGCTGTGCTTATACTTAGTTGCCATCCTCAGGACACGTACCAGATGTATGACACAGGTGCAGGTTCTGCTGCTGAATAAAAGGACTGTAATCTAGGGCTGCTAAGAAAGACCCATAACAATTATGCTATAGAAGAAATATTTCCTCTCTCTTCTGCTGATCTTGCAATTTTTAGTTTAGTGGAAACTGCTCAGTTTTCTTCACCTTACTTTGAGTATTTCCCACTGTTATGCCTGTCCTCAAGGATAAAAAAAACAACAGCAACAAAATCACACATCTCTACTTCCACTATTACACGTAAAACCATTCTGGGAGCTCAATACAGTTTTGTATATATTCATTATTTCCTTTTTATTTTATTCTTAACGTTTTAGTCAAGTAGTTCAGTTCCTTCTGAAATCCTGAGTCTCTCTTTCTCTCTCCTGCCTCTCTTTGAAGACACATTGACGAGAGCATCTGTCCTGCCACCCAGTGGCCAATCCGGCCCAAACCACAACAGCCATAGAGAATCATACCTCCAGTATCAACTCTGTGCTACAGCTCATAATCAAACCTTACCAGCTATTTAGTCCTCTCAGTTTTTATTGACACAGAGCAAGTTTTGCAGACCCAGGCCAGTTTTGTTCCGGGGAAATTCTATCTGGCCTCATCTTTCCAGGGCCAGGCATCACACACCGCAGCAGGTAAAACATCCTGTCCTGCAGAACGCCCGTTTTCATGGGGGAGGGAAACAGCACTGCGGGTAGCATGATAACGTAGACCACAGAAGCAAGTGGGCAGAGCTCCATGAAAACACTGCCAGGCTTTTTGCCACACAAGGACTACCCCTGCAGTCTTGTCAGAGGTTGCTTACTTAGCTTATAGCAGTCCACCCCTCCAACGTCAAAGGTGTTGCTGCAAGACTGAGACCCCAGAGATGCCACAGAAAGCACCATCTCCACCCCTTTACCAAAGCGGTTCCCGGTTAAGTACCAACAGCAGGAATTGCTGCTGCCCACTGCTCTGGGCATCCGCCACCATCCACCCCACACAAAGGGCCAGCTGGGTATCCCCCCCATGGGCACGCCAACTCTGCAGACTCCTTTCAGGTGTCTTTTCAGGCAGAGCAGACACAGACCAGATGAGTTTCAAGCTGAAACACGACTTTGTCATGCAGGCAGAGAAAAAAGCTCTCAGAACTTGAGAGTTTTATTTCACAATCTGAAAAATGACACACAGCGTAGGTACAAAGACAAGGAGACGCTACAGTCCACAGCAGGAGCGGTGGTCAGGCACTCTCCCTGCACCTCTTTGCCAGGGACGGTGCTCTTGCACAGGCAGAGGTATCTTCTCCCCTCCCCAAAAGCGCACCGACCCCACAGACAGACATTTCTCCCACACCTCCTTTGAAGGAAGGCTACCAGCGACCCACCTGCAGAATTAGCCAGAGACTTCTCAGCACCTTATCATGCCGCTGTGCTTTCAGTCAGAACGGCATTTTTGATTATAAGCAACTAAGGGCAGAACTAAAGTAAATCTCCATCAAAATGCAGCAAAACCATGACACTGTTCTTATTCCTCCGGCTTCTTTCCAGAGTCATTTACAAAATACCATTCCTCTCTAGGCCACTCCTAATGGACAGCCTTTCAAGATTTTTCAAATCCACAGCAGCATCTTCTTTAAGAGTTTAGCACCCAACACAGAGCTGAAGGCATTTCTCCTTCTCCTAAGAAAGCCCAGCTCAATCTCTACTTTGCTTCCCATCTTCCCCACCCCAACTCACACCAACACAGCGCACGCACCTCCTCAAGCAACACTTTCTTTCACCAAAACACAGGACCTGTTTCTGAAGTCAACTGCCGGAGGGACCAGCGAGAACTGCTTGGGCTCTTCTACCTGTGACATTGAAAGGGATGTTGAAGTGGGATTTCAGTAGTGAACTCAACATGACAAACTCCAGCAGAGGTAAGAAAAACACATTTTTTAGGAACTAGTTCAAAACAGGGCCCAGGAGCACCACTAAGTGTTTCAGTGCCACATCCCCCCTCTCCAGTAACACCAGAGTCGCAGCAGAACTCTCATCTGTAACAATAAACGTACGAGGCACATACTGCCTGTAAAAGCAGAATATCCAAAACTGCAGGCAAATCCTCACTGGCACAAAGCAGCACACTTCAGTCCTCCTCAGGGTCTCTGTTGAAAGGGTGGTAACTGGAGCAACGGGATTTGCCACTGCCTCCTTTCTTCCTACAGAAGAAAGCTATCGAGTATTGCCATACATTTGCCTTTCTGCTCTGGCAGAGCCCTTTCTTCCGCAGGCCTCTCTGAAGTCCTTGGGAAGTGCGGAGTGCCCACAGCTCTCCTGTCCCACCCCCAGCGCTGGAGGCAACCCAGGGGAGAATTAGAGCAGTCGAGAAGCTGCTCTGGCTTGCGTTGCTGTGTGAACGCATGCCGACCACCTCCACAGACGCAAGGCTAACGGCAACCCACCAGCAAGGAACGCTTCTTGCACCAGCCTTCTTCAATACCTACATACTTTCGTGGGCCTAAGCCCAGGTCTCCCATGACAATTTTCATTAAGCTGCATTCTAAGTGATGATTTTTCAAAACACTCTGGAGATTGTCCTTTCTTAGCAGCTTTCTAACTGCTCAATCAATGCAAAGTATTATTTTTCCCACACAAATGGAAACTCATTGGTCTCAACCTGATATTACTCGGTGTTCCTCAAGAGTATCAGCCTTTTCTCCCAGCTGACACTTCAAGAGCAGATGCAGCAGCTCAGCCATTTCCCAAGAAATTCTACACAAATTTGCAGTACCTGGAACTAGGTGCCTACACAGAAGTCACATCTCATGGGAAAACACACGTTTAAGGCCATCCCTCACACTCTGGTGTTGCTGGCCTTCTTTTGCATACATTTGTTTTCCTAGGTATAAGGATTAACAAAACCATGAATCATTTGGGTCAGTCTGCCACACCCTGCAGGTAATACTGCATAGCATGTTTTCCAAGTGTTCACGGCCCTGGGAGTCACGCTTGCCCACATGGAACAATAAATGCTCAATAATGCCCAGATCACAAAGCCAATACGCTGCTTGTGTGCACCAAATAGAAGGCAAAAGCACAGGAACTCCTATGCAACAAGGGTCCGAAGAAGCAGAAGAAGCTGCAAGTCGAAACCTGAGTCATCAGATCCCAAATTTGGTCCAGTTGTTTTGTGAGTACGAGTAGCAATGAAGACACACAGAGCGACAAACACAGCAATCCTCTTGGTGTCTTCAGGAAGAACCTAAATCATTAGGCACAGTCAGAAATGGTGAGCGTCCTCAGATCATGTGCCTGAGCTCAAAAAGGAAACGTTTCTCCTCCAGACTGGCACAACCTGTGGAAATAAGACTATCAGGAATGCTGCTGAGAAGGAGAGAGATTAAGATGGGCAGATCAAAAGTCAGCATGTTGCACCTTAACCTGCGGAGGGACAAGGGCAAAAGGTTACAGAATTTGCAAACGCGTGCTCAGGGAACAAAGAAATACTGGAAGCAAAGCCGCGGCTCCCCAAGGCTTGTGTCCTGGGCTCATGGGAAGGAAGCACGGCTAGCAGCTTGGAAACCTGCCAACCTGATGCTCAGGCTTTCCTGAGATAAGGCTCCAAGGCAATCCTCAACAGCTGTCTTTTCCCTCTACTTCCAGGAGCTGCAACAACAGAGAGGAAAGAAGGAGGAGAGAGACAATGGAGGAAAGAGGAATGAAACCAAGCCCACCAAGTGCCAAGGTATAGCCATCCCTGCTGAAAGGAGCACTCCCCCATTGTTTAAATCCTTCCTTTCTGCTCCTTGGCTCCGTCAGGATCCTGCCAGCCTGTGCTTTCAGCAGCAGCCTTTCTCTCCCGGGTGAAAGCAGAGCGCTCCAGCTCGCTCTTAGCTGCCCTTGAGCATCTGCCCGTGACAGCACACACACCCAACTTCACGCATCTCCTGCCACGGGCAGCCGAATCCCAGAGGCGTGCATGCAGCAGCTCTCTTCTCCCCCAAACACTCTTGCTGGCATGTTACCCACCTGCCTACTCAGAGGTCGACAACTGCTTAGAGGGTCTGCTATCTTAACCGGCAGTCAAGTAGTGCCAGACTATCCAGTCCACAAGCCAGCTGTAGCTCGCAAATCTCTGGGTGGGGGTTCAGCACACAAGTAAAACTTTTGCTGCCACCCACCCACTGATGCTCCGTGGATTCCCTCCTGTGCTGCAGCCCTGACTTCTGTGGCTCCCTTTGCTCAGGGGCACTTCAGACTTGCAGCAAATTGTGCTCAGATTCCAGCCCTTCAAATACAAGCCGCATGTTTTAGTCATTCCACATAGGGGAATCAACCCAAGATCACAGTACATCATCAATCAAGTTCATAAAGAAAAAGGCTGTCAGTAGGTGAGGGGTTTGGGGGTATTTTATAGGAAAGAGCACCTGCTCTTCCAGGTGTCTCAGCCTTCCAAGACCAAAGCGTGGAATACTAAGAACTACATAGATACAGCATTTCCATCGCTTGAGCCTGCACTTGTTTGTGGCCTCAGAAGGGTCCGCACAGCTCCGTCATTTAAGAGAGCTGCTGCTCTAAAGGCAGGCACTCCAATGAAGAATTCTCAAGCAGTTCACCACACTCCATCATGAAGCTGCCTCTCCTGAACAATGCAGAAAAACAGGCTGCATATAAGGTGTTTCTAAGGAATCATTTTTCTGGTACTGGTTCAATAAGTCACACACCTACCTAAGCACTAAGGCTCTGCCTAAGAAAGCAACGACACAGAGAATTGCTCACACCACAACTAGAAAGTACAAAGTTAAATCTTATCAAAATGAAACGGAAATATTGGAACGGTCACAGGTTTGTTGTTGTTTTAGTTTTGGTTTTTTTTTAAAATTTATTGAATGTCACCAGGTCTCTCTTTAAGCCATAAAGCACTGATTCAGCTGATGAAGAACATGACATGACATCATTGAGGCAATGAGCTCTGTGCTTGAGTTCTCTTCCCTCAACTCTGAAGGCACAGAGAGTCCCCACCAAGCAGCAGATCTTCTCTGTGCAACACCAGGGTGGGTCTGGCGTCATCTTCAACCACCCATTGGGTAGCTGAGGCAAGAACCGGCCGGGGACAGCAACCCGCCATGGGCCTTCCTGTCCGCAGACTGAACACCCCTCCTCCAGGCCCCAAGGACCTCGGTGGCCCTACAATGGACTCCTCCTGTCGCCCCTGCGCAGCAGCATGCACCAGGCCAGGCCCTCTGACACTGTGGCCGCTGTCCTGTTGAGGCCTGGCACAAGGAGGGGGCTGGAGCCCAGGGCACACCAGGGGACATGGAGGGCAGACCCACTGCTCAAGGGGCAGCCTTTCTCTCTGGAAGCAAAAGGGCCGCCCGCAATGGGGCCTTCAGGGCCTCAGGGGCCCCCCTCCCAGCCACAGCAACGTCCGTTGGTGACATCACCGGCTGGCCGTTAGGCAAGCAGGCAGCCCTGTGGCTGGCCCACAGCTCGCTCAGCAGCCGGACACAGTCACGCCAAGCCTGCTTGCGAGAGGAGGAGGCGGCCAAGGGAGGCGAGTGCCCACAGTGGGTGGCAACAGTGCCTACATTGAGTGGGCCCAGGGCCAAGAGGCTCATTGGAAGCCCTGAGGATGCCTCCCCAGCCCAGGAAACGCCAGTGGGCTGGTGCCAGCAGCAGCAGCCCTGCCCAGAGAGATGAGCCCATGGAGGTCGACCCGCCACAGAAGAGGGATGAGGAAGAGCCCATGGAGGTGGATCCCCCCACAGATGACACAGAGCCCATGGAGGTGGATCCATCTCCCGCAGGCCTGGTGGGGCACACCACCACCACGGCCAGGCTGCCTCCAGCAGCACGCTGTCCAAAGCGCCGCAGGACCCTCGCAGGCTGCCAGGGACAGCCACAGCGCAACAAGCGGCGCCAGCCGCGCAGACGACGCTAGCTGTAAGTGGGCAGCGGATGGAGGGAGGTGATGGGTGCCCTCTGCTGTGTCCTGCTCTGGGTTCCCCCGTGCCAGACAGAGATGGCCATAGTGGAGAAAAGCCATGCCCCGGTGCCTCCCGGTAACCACCCAGCTTCCGTTGAGCTCCCAGTGTTTGTCAGTTGCAGCCAAGAGCCACCAGAGACAGCAGGATGGAGCTGTGCTGGCCCAAAGCAGCACCAGCAGCAGCACCCCGCATCCCATCCTTACTGTGGCTGCCTGGGCCGTGTCCTTGGGGCACGGCCAGGGTCCTCCAGTCCCGGGTGGAATGGGCCAGGCCAACTGCTGCTGTGGCTCTAGGTGGGCTCTCCCTGGGGCTCGGGGACACGCGGGCATGGCCGGGCCCCACAGCAGCAGCCTTTCACATACCCACCGCTCTCTGCTCTGCAGGGAGCCTCTCAGAAAGGGCACGGTGGTGCTGAGCATGGATGTATGGTTGAGCCAGGGCTGCAAGAGAAGCCAGAGGTGCCTTTGCCTCCTCCAGCAGAAGCTGCTCATTGCCAAGTTGCAGTAAGTGCCTGCAAGCCCAGCCGCCTTTCCCCCAGCCCTGTCCCTGGCAGCGGGGCAGGGACACCCTGGCACCAGCCTCAGCCCCCGGGGGCACCTTGCTGCTGGATGCACCCATGTCTGCCCCAACGGCAGGCGGGGGACAGGGCTCCGGCAGGCTCCACCTCCAGCTCCCTGCCTGCCTCTCCGCTCTTCAGATGTGGCACCACCCTGCGCCCACGGCTCTGCCTGGCCCTGGACCAGCTGTGGGTGCTGAGTGCTGACAAGGAGGCAGCAAGAGCAGAAAAGGAAGGAAGTGATGAGGATGGGACCTCCATCATCCTCTCCTGGCCCAGCAGCTCCTGTGTTGCCCCTTTCAGGTGAGTCATGGTGCCACGTCCCATGACTGGGCAGGAGAGGTTCCCAACTGGGCCCATGGCATCCTGTGAATGGCCTCTGCCCTCCGAGCAGAGCCTGAGCAGGGAGCAGGCAGCACGCTGGCACGGAGGAATAGGGGCATTTCTACATCCTGAATCCCCTGGTCACCTTTTGGTGCCCAGAAGGGAAGGGCAGAAGAAGCTGCAATGCCAAGAGAAAGGGAGAAGAGGCAGCTTGGGCTTGACCCAGCTCCCTCCCTGTCCCTTCCTGGTGCACAGGACACCAGAAGGAGACAAGAGAGCCCGGGTGAGCTGCCTCCCATCCATCAAGCACCTGGAGAAGGAGCTGAGCCGCTGCCACGCTGTGAGTGTTTCTGTCCCTAACAACCGCTCCTCCAGCCGAGCAGCAGATGCATCGCTGCTCACCTTCTTCCACTCCTTCTTGCCCAGTGGAGGACATTCAATCCCAGGAGCCTGGAGAAGCTGCTAGAGGTGAGAATGGCCTTTCCCCCACCCATGGCTGTGCAGGATGTGTGGTGAGTGGGGTGAGCCCCGGAAGGCAGAGGGTCCCACCGCTAATGCTCTCAGGCTGCTGGTGCCGCCTGGCAGCTTGCCAGTGGCCCTTTCTGCTGTGAGGCTGCTCTCTAACCGCTCTCTGATTCTTGTAGGATGATCCCAAGCAAGCACCGCTGCTTGCCCCATCTGTCAATAAAGGAGGACATCACCGCTCAGGTAAGTTTTGGAAAGAAAGGCAGGGAGGGCCTTTTGTCCTCCTGCAAGCGGCACGTCTGCAGAATTGAGGATTCTGCTGCCCTTCACCCGGAGGATATCTGTGCCCATCACGCTGCAGCAGGAGAGAGCTCAGCCCTTGGTACCCTTCGACATTGCGGAGCACTTGAGGTGCTTCCTGCTTCACTCCGTCCCCAGAACTAAATTGACCTCTGCTCCTCGGCCAGAGCCGGGAGGAGCCATGCTCACTTGTCCCTTGAGTGTCCCTATGCAGGTGTGGCAGCCCAAGGGAGGACGTCACCTGGAGGAGCAAGGGGACCCGCTGGGCAGCGGCTGCTGGACCTGGTTCTGCGGGGACACGGAGCCTCTGCTGCTGCCCACAGCTTGGAGGAGGAGGGCAGGGCGAGGGCTGGGCAGGGCTGTCGTGGTGGCATGCCGGCTCTCAGGAGCATCCCAGCTGGAACTGCTGAGCCAGAGCCGCGGTTCCAGCTGCTGGCCCCCTGCCCGTCCTGCCCCATCGCACCACGCTGCAGGCAGGGCAGGGCAGGGCAGGCTCTGGGAGCACTGGGCTGGTGGTCTCCATTGACGGGCTCTTACTCTGTTTTCCTTTGCAGCGGGAGGGAGCAGCAGCAGCAGGAGGAGGAGGGGGCTGCCCTTCCCCCAGGTACAGGGGTAGCAGACGTGGTGTACCAGGCAAAAGCTTTCCTGGAGGCACCACCCTCTCTGCTAGTCCTCAAGGAAGTAGAAGTGGCAGATACGGAGGCAGGATTGGAAATAGCAGAGGTATGGCAGGTCCACAAACACTGCAACAATGTGTCTCGTGGAGGAGGGTATGTCTTAATGAGTCCAAGGAGCTGCTGTGCCTCTTCCCAGCATTCATTGCCTTCTGGCTTTGTGTGGGTTTTTTTTATCCCCCAGAACAGGGCAGTGTAAGTGAAAGTGGAAAGGTGGTTTCTCCAATGTGTTAGGAATGTGCTTAGTCAAAGGAAATACCTACAAAATACCTGCCAAGGACAGACTCCAAAAGCAAAGCCTGCCACCACAGAAGGGGGTGTTGCACCAAAGGGGTATCTGCAGAGTTCTGTCTCGGGAGGGCAGAAGAAACGGCAGGAGAAAGAAGTGGGCAAGCCTTTTCTTGCCCGCAGGGGACCGCAGGGTGTCTGCTGAATGGCCCCTGCAAATTAGCAGAGTGTCACACACCTGTGAGAACGTTGTGTTCGAAAGTGAGGCCCTTGGAAGAAAGGGCTAATGCCAACCAGCCCAAGGCACCTTCTCTAGAGAGCTAAGGGAGCAATTTGCCAAAAAGTCGCTTACTCCTCCAGGGCATCCCTTGCCACCTGCTAACGCCAACATTTCTGGTTTAGGCAACCACCACTTTTCCTCCAACCGCCCCCGAGACCACGACAGAGTCCCTGCGATGTGCAGAAGATCAAAAGAACCTTTCAAAGGCACAAAGGTAAAAGGAGTGAGCTTGGGTTAAATGGAGAACTGATTGATCCAGTTGATCCTGGCTTTACCTCTCCAATCCACTGTGGGATGGAAAGGTTTGCAGGCTCCCTCCAGGAAACCGAAAACCAAAGCAAAAGGAAGAGACCAGAGGCCTGGGAAGAGGAGATGGAATGTAAACAAGAAGAAAAAAGAAGGAAGAGAGGAAGAAGACTGCGACTGAAGAGAAGAAGAAAGGTCCAGATGGTGAAGAAGCCCAGGTGAGTCCCAGGCTCTGCTGCCCATCTTTCCCAACTCCTTAAACTGCGCTAAGTCAGTCCAAGGGGCTGGCAAGGGTCGGCCAGGGATGGTGCCGTGCAGGCTTTGGGAAGAAGTCCATGGCAGCTCCCCAGGGGCTCCCGATGGAGCCCTGCTGCGTGGCACAGGCGCACTGTGCATCCCTGCAGACGCACAGTCTCAAAGGGAGTTCCCCATGGGGACAAGGCGCCAGAGCCACCCCCTGCTCAATGCCAGCTGGGCTAGAAACCCTTCCTTGCCGGCTGTGTTTCCCAAAGGAAGGGGAACCAAGTCCTGTCTCGTCCTGCCTTTGGGCTTTACCAGCGTTTTCTGACTCTGTCCTTGTAGGTGCCCGTTTCCTGTTAGTGCCTGAACCCCTGTGACTCCTGGGCTCCCGCACGCCATGTTCACAATAAAAGGATCTTTTCTCTCTTAATACAGTTGTGGATATAGTGTGCATGTGTCTTAAGTTTCTCTCTTTTTTTTGGTTGAGGTTTTCATTAAAGTCATTTAATTTCTTTTTTAAACGTGTAAGTCTCTTTTCTCTCTCATCCTCTCCCTCAGAGAGTTAAACTTACTGGAGTTGTGGGAACTTGTGCTGTGTGCCCAACTGCAAAAGATAACTTATGACGCCCTGGCAGAAACGCGTATGACATATCCTGCACCACAAAAGGGGTAACCTGTCCGGCCTTCCCCACCCAGACCGTTCCTGTTTTCTGTCTTTTTAACAGACATGATGTACTCCACCAATGCCATCATGGGACAAATAGCATCTGTCCTTGTTTGAAGTAAAACGGAACCGATTCTCTCTTCAGTCACTTCACTTTTTAGCTAAGCCTCTTCTAACTACTGCAGTGAGCAGCCTATTGTGCAGAAACCGTTCACTCTCAGAGTGACGAGACCTGTGTTGATAGTTGATGCCAGGCATGGTATGCAGAGAGGCTCTTGCTTAGACTTAGGGCTATAACACCCAAGGGCAGATAACGTGGCTATTTGCCCCGTTGGAGGGTGGGAAGCGGAAAAGCGCAGAGGGGTCGCACCTGCGGGGAGGAGCGGACTAGACAGGTGACCCAAAATTGCCCAACAGGGGATTCCATCCCATCTGCCTCACGCGCAGTAGAAAAGCTGAGGGATCAAAGGGTCAGCCCTCTTTCTTCGATGGTCGACGCCTGAGGAGGACTCTGTCTGTTCATGTGCATTTGGTCTCGATCCTGAATGCAGCTCCGGAATCCAGTTCCCATCCGTCACTGAGTCCAGTCTGGGGCTTCCCCAGGGCCAGCTGGCGAGGTGACTGTCATCCTGGGAGCTCGATACGGTTTTCTATACATTTCATTATTTCCTTTTTACTTTTCTATTAATATTTCATTAAAGCAGTTTAGTTCCTTCTAAACTCGTATGTCTCTCTCTCTCTCTCTCCTGCCTCTCTTTTTTTTTTTACTGAAGAGAGGGAGCGGGGAGCATCTGTCACTTGCCTTGTGGCCGTTTTGGCCCAAACCATGAGAGGCAGGTAGAGTGCTTAAAGGAGAGAGAGCAATATTCAAAAGTTGCATGAAAACGGCGACTTGGCAATGTTATGGGTACGTGTAGACTCATGACGGATGCTATAAAAGATCTGGATCGGGGTATTTTCAGAAGGGCAGCTTATGAGCCAGTGTAATCCTGTAGTAACGGACAGCAAGAACGTAGCTCTGCAACAGAAAGATGGACAGCTTTTGGCAGTCAATTTTGTGCTTAGGTGACTAAGTAGTTAGATTCTCAGGGAGATACTTAGAGAAGTACTACTTGAACTAAGTAGTTTGAATAACTAGGCAGACCTGGGCCGATGTGCAGAAAATTGGCGCCCCTGCTTAGTATCTGCCGCACGTTTGCACCCATGGTTTCTTTTTTGGTGAGCTAAAATGGTCGAGGCTTTGGGACAAACTGTCTCCTCCCATGTCTATCAAAACTGGACATGCCTTAGCACAACTGGGAGTGGTAGTTTTGTAATTTTAGTGAATTTGCTGCTGTTGGAGCTGTAGTCAAAATTAAGGAAGGAGTTTAATTACTTGCATAAAGGGAGAGCATGCGAGTAGTCTACTGACTTTGGTGTGGTCCCCAGAGCACGAGGGATTTGGGGACCACTTACTACTGGGTGTAGTTGAGAACTTCGTGCTGGAGAGTCACTGTCCTGGTTTGAGGTAAAACAGAAACAATTTTGTTCAGTAACTTCACTTCTTAGCTGGGCCTCTTCTAACTACTGAAGTTAACTGCATATTGTGCAGACAATGTTCACTCTCAGAGTGATAAGACCAATTGTTTGTAGCTGATGCCCAGACATGGTATGCAGAGAAGATCCTGTTCATACTTATTGCTATAACCCCCAAGGCCAACCAACTTTGTTATTTGCCCCGTTGGAGGGTCAGAAATGGAAAAGCATAGTGGAGTCCCACCTGCAGGGAGGAGCGGACAGGACAGGTGACCCAAAATTCACCAACAGGGTATTCCATCCCATCTGCCTCATGCTCAGTATAAAAGCTGAGGGATCAAAGGGTCAGCTCTTCCTTCAACGGCCGACGTCTGAGGAGGACTCTGTTCATCTGACTGTGATCCCGATCCTGAATCCAGATCCAGAATCCAGTTCCCGTCCAGCCTGGGACTGCCCCAGTGCCAGCCAGTGACATCATTGTCATCTTGGGAGCTTGATACGGTTTTGTATATATTTTTCATTATTTCTTTTTATATTATTAATAATATTTCATCAAAGTACTTTAGTTCCTTCTAAACTCGTAAGTCTCTTTTTCCTCCTCTGCCTCTCTCTTTGAAGAAGGGTAGAGGGGAGCATCTGTCGGTGCCATCTGGGGTGCCTCAGGTCCCCAGTAGTGGATTTTGGCCTAAACCACGACAGATTAATTGGCGCCCAACGTGGGGCCCGAGCAGTGCTCGATCAGACCTGTGATAAATTGCCCAAATAGTTTGAGTTCCAGCTTGCTCAGAGATTAGAACAGACAGCTTGCATCATGTCATTCTTAGACGAAATCTTGTATCATGCCTTTAAGCAGCTTTGTTCGACCTTAATGCAGTCAGCTTGGTTTAACCTGCCAAATGTGTTTCAAAGTTCATTTATTCTTTGTCTTTTTATGCGAAGGTTTAAAGGTGCTGTTTTGGTGTGGTTCGCAATTCCTATGTATAACATGATGAGTTGGGTAAGGGCTCTACCTGTATATCTCGGGCCTCTCGTGATGGACTCTGTTATTAATTATACTTTCGGTTCTACCTGGGGAATGTTTACTTCGCCCTTTGATAATTATGCTAATGTGACACCATCAGAGGTGGGGCACGGCAACCTTCTGGGCTCTGAGGATAAGGATTGGTGCCCTGTTAAGACCGTGCTTTTGTTGTCAGTTTTCCTGAATGTGATGCAGGGGTGGTTTCATGTGAAACACCGGTGCAGGGAGAGCAGTAGGGGGACCGGGCGCTGCCGCCACTCAGACCCGCGCAGCCGCTCGGCGATCTGCAGCGGCGCAAACCGCGGCCCCGCCCGGCCCGGCCGCAGCCGCCCCCCCCACCGCAACGGCACAGGCGCCTGCACCGCCGCGCCGCCGCCGCCTGCAGCGGCACCGGTACCACCGGCAGCCGACCCCCCCCCCCCCCCCCCCCACACACCGCAACGGCACAGGCGCCTCCGCCGCCTGCAGCGGCACCGGTACCACCGGCAGCCGACCCCCCCCACACACACACACCGCAACGGCACAGGCGCCTCCGCCGCCTGCAGCGGCACCGGTACCACCGGCAGCTGACCCCCCCCACACACACACCGCAACGGCACAGGCGCCTCCGCCGCCCGTCCCGGCGCAAGCCCTGCCCCCGCCCTGCAGCGGCACAAGCCACGCCGCCGCCTGTCCCGGCACAAGCTACTCCAGCCACTACGAGCAGTACCAAAACTACTCAATCTCCATCAAAATCGGTACAAGCTGCCCCAGTAACCAGGAAGAAGAGAAAGCAGTCAGATCGTTCCCCTGTCGCTCACGACAAGGACCAGCTGTCCCAAGACAGCTTGGGAGGGAGTTCTGAAGGAGATCCAGGAGAAGGCCCTTCTAGAGTAGATCCAGGAGAGGGTCCTTCAAGCAGCCAGGGACCAGGTTAGGAAAGCTAAAGGCCTGAAAGAATTAAATCTTGCCAGAGAGGTCAAGGGCAACAAGAAAAGCTTCTACAGGTATGTCGGTAATAAAAGCAAGACTAGGGAAAATGAAAGGAAGAGGAAAACATTAAAAATAGAAATGATCCAGAAAAAGCCAGGTCACTGAAGCCTACAAACAACTTAATACCTTGCAAATGGATAATGTTAGTTATACACGAATTTCAAGTCTTTGATCTAAAACACAGGACACAATTATAGTGTTGATCTTCTCTGCTAAAAGTTTGCTCCTAGCAAGAAAAAAAGCTCCTATAGAAAGTTCTTATTTCGGACAAAAGATGCTTAAGCACAAGGTGCATTAAACACAGTCGAACCACATCCATTTTTAGAAACACTTTGTGTCTGTTTCACAGATATTTATGGCCTACACAGTTGATTTGATTTCTCAGGCGCAAAGGATATTGCATTCTTCCTGACCTACACTATGTATTTTGAACCTGGGGCGTTTCCACACAAACAGATTGTTGAACCGAGTCCTGTGAAAGTCAGTGTGCCTCTGAGCAGGTGAAGAGCCTGCCAATACAGATGAGCCTAAAGGTAAGGATTGGAAGCCCACGTGCTTATGTTGTAGTATCGGAGGCTTATTTGCAAGCCAAGATGAGTCCACACTTAATTCTGACAGCAGGATGAAATAGATCAGCCTTTCAAGGTCCACAGGCCACTTGCTGTGCTTGTTGGGGACAGCAAACACTCCTTCATTAATGAACGTGTACAGAGTTGGAAGTTTACCGCTGCTTTACAGTTTGGGGATTTTCACTGCATCTCTTTTTTACGCCAAACTCTGTCTTTATTTTAAGAACTGCAACGTGACAGCGTCCTCCTTTATTCCCTTAACAATCAAACCAACTTTCGATTTAACTTAAATGGACATTTGTTCCTTAATGGAAAACTTTGTCATAATTTTGTCAATATCGTCCCAGAGCAGTTCCGTTTACCTATACAGATCGGACCTTGCAGACTATCTATGGAAACGACATCGCAGTTACTGTGGCTCTTCTCCTTTACTGATATCGGTCAGTGCTGTCTTGTCTCTCTGTCTTACTCTTTTCCACGCTGCAAAAAGGAAAAAGCAGACCTCGAAATCAATGCGAGTTCCTCTTTTCCCCAAATTAATCCTCAGGCCTCCTCTTTTGAGAGTGAGGGGAACAGGTCTCTCTGAAGAGCAGCAACAGTGACACCCAGTGGCCACCTACAAATTAGACTTGAAACAGCCCTCAGGGCACAGGAGGTCTGTGTTGTCTACCACTGAAAGTGAACAGCTCGAAAGAGTAGTTTAAAGTCACAACGTCCTGGGCAACCTGTTGTAGGTGACCCTGCTTGAGCAGAGGGTTGGAGTACGCAATGACCGGAGGTCTCTGCCAACCTCGGTCACTCTGGGATCTTGGATCCAAATTCTGAGATGTGATAATCAGCTGTGATCGAGTTTGGAATGTTTAGCACTGATGGCAAGTAGCCCAAACTGGTTTGTGACCACATAACAGTTATTTCCTAATAGAAAAAAAGAAAGATGAGTGTCTCTAGACCTACTTTACTTGACAGCCTTTGTCTCCCATTTATCTTGAAAACTTTATGCAATTTTCACATTGAAATAAGTAAATGAACTAATACTGTTGTTACCACTCCATAGTAAGAGAAAGCAACTCATCACAATTAATCAAACATGCATGGGTAGTCTGAATATACCCTACTAGAAAACTTGCATTTTCATTTCCTCAGACTGGCAGACTCACTTGAAAAAAAAAAAAAAAACAACCCAGAAAATTCCATGAGATGGAATTCAAGTAGGGCCACTGTAAGAGCACGGGGCCGGGTGCCATGGCACTGTGCTCAAGGGAAATGGGCCCTGCAAGAGCAGAGGGCCAAGACCCAGGGGGCTGTGCTCTGGGGAGAGATGCACTCTGAGAGTAACAGGGGAGTAACTACCCTGGGGTAGTCCAAGCAGGGTAACGAGGTTGTGCCAGACCAGAGGGGGAAGCCCCGTGCTGCTCTTCTAAGAACACAGAGAGGAAACAGCGGGTATAGCACCGGGAAAAGACAGCACGGGTGAGGATAGCAACGCCACCTGCATTGTTAGGAACACGGAGACTGTTTCTGGAGCTTTCGTGCCTTTATTCCTCTCTCTGATCACTACATCCAGACTACTAAGGAGAGGCTTCTGATCTTCCTGGGGGCTGGCACATGCCCTAGATGATGGCCCAGCCCTGGTTTCAGCAGCTCCTGGGTCGTTCTTCTAGCGTTGCTGGTGGGCTGGCCTCTTGTTGGGTGGTGAAGAGTCCTCAGGGCTGCCAGCCCTCCTCTTTGCGGGTCGCTGTGTCTCCCCAGGGGAGCGTTCCCTGCCCTGGCTGGAAGTGGAGGGACCTGGCGCAGTGTCCTCTGGCTCCTCCTGCAGCTCTTCTTGCTCCTCTGGGATGGGAATGGGGGCAGAGGCGGAGCTGCCGGCATCCCCAGCAAGGGCAGCTGTGGGGGTGCTGGGGAGCTGGCCCACGTTGTGTGTGGCAGGGCTTCTGGAGGGGGCTGGGCTGGGTGCAGGAGACCCTCCCCGGGAGGCAACAGGGCTGCCCTCCCACCCCCCAGGAGCATGGATGCCCTCCAGCTCCAGCACATGGTGGGCTGCCCCGGCTGCCTGAACCTGGCAGGGCCGGGGAAAAGCAGAACCCATCGCTCAGTGATGTCACTGTCCCTTCCTCGGGGACATGGCAATGGGCTGTCCTTGCCCACGGCGCTTGCCCTGGCAGTGCTGCGGACCCAGCACATGCCTCGGGGGTTACCGCAACGCCACTGCTCATTCCGTCTGCCACCTCTGGTCCCGTGCTCGGCGTCAGTGTTTCATGCCAGTCAGTGAGGTCTTGGCTGTGTCTTCCCAGGGTCCCGTCAGGTTCCGGTGGCCGTGGTACATATCTCCAGGCACATACAGCAAGAGGGTTCATTTGATAATGTCCCATGCCTCCCTGGGAGGCTGCAGGACAACGTCCCACAGGCTGTCCACGTACTCCAGGACTGTTGGCCAGCCCTTTGGGCTCCCCTGCTTCCTCCCACAGCACATCGAAGAACCAGCGCCTAAGGACAAATAGAAAGAGGGGAAGAGGCCTCCAAAGGCTGTGCCTCTCGTCCTCTGCCTCACCTCCAGGAATTCTTTTCCAGACTGGGTGGAAAGACATGTTCAGCTGCTGAGAAATATGCGCCTATGACACCATACACGGGAATGGGTGAAATCAATTCTATTTTGAAATAAAAATCTTCCTCCCCGCCTTGCTTTGAACTTTGCAAAATTTTTGAGATTTGTTGCTCCTGTTTACAACAGAGGATTTTATCTGGGATGCCCTGAATACCCCAGGGAATGCTCACAAACTCTGCGTGGAGACCAGTGATGCAACTTGATCAAAACAATTCAAGGATAAGATTACTTACCATATTGCATGGCCCTTCTCCTCGCTCACAGTGCGGTTTAGGGGGCACATTGCTATTCAGGAGTTAAAATCATTCCATTTCTAAATGAATACAGTGTGCTATAGGGAGTCTGGAAGCAAAGCATGGCCTCTACCTGTTTCTATATCCCCAGGTTCTTTATTTGAGTCTGACATTCTAACATATGTTGCCTCACGTTCTAACGTGATATACGTTTCCGCATGGGGAAACATATAGAAAAAAGAGCGAATGCCTTGCACTATGAGAAGCTGTCCTCTAATTTGATGGTATAGTTATAACCTGCTGTGCACGTGGTCACAAAGCAACCAACAAAGACAAGAAAAACAAGCCAGCAAGCAAAGTCTCACAGTCTCTCCCCACGCTTCAGCACTGCTGGCCAGCCCTCTTGGGCTCCCCTGGTTCCCCCCACGGGGAGTCAGGGGCAGCACTTGGCTCTCTTGCAGGGAGTTTTTCCAATTTTTCTCCCCTAGCCAGAGGGCACAAGGCTGATCACCTCTGCTCAGCACCCATCAGGCCTCATCTGGGCACTGCGTCTTGTTTGGGGTTCAGCAATGGGCCCACGTTTTCTCTAGTGCTTGAGAGAACAGACCGGTGAATGTAGCATTACAGCGTTGGTGGATAAGGGAAGAGCAACTATCACCTACCCGGAAAGGATTTGACGCTGTCACACACAACGTTCACGTCTCCCAGTTGGAGAGACATGGGTTCCACGGATGGACTACTCGGTGGAGAAGGAATTGGCTGGGTGGCTGCACTCAAAGAGTTGCGGTCAACTGATCAATGTCCAAGTAGAGACCAGTGAGGAGCGGCATTCTTCAGGCGTCGCTATTGGGACTGGCGCTGTTTAGCGTCTTTGCCGGTGACATGGGTGTTGGGATGGAGCGCACCCTCGGCAAGTTTGCCAATGGCACCCAGCTGCGTGTTGCAGTCGACACGCTGGAGGGAAGGGATGCCATCCAGAGGGACCTGGACAGGCTGGAGAGGCGGGCCCGTGCCGAGCTCGTGATGTACAACAAGGCCAAGTGCAAGGTCCTGCACGTGGATCAGGGCAATCCCATGCACAAATACAGGCTGGGTGGAGAATGGATTGAGAGCAGCCTCGCCGAGAAGGACTTGGGGGTGCTGGCTGGTGGGAACCTGCTTAGCATGAGGCGGCAATGTGCGCTCACAGCCCAGAAAGCCAACTGCCTCCTTCTGGTACCTTCCTCATCACCACCTACCTGAAATATCAATAGTGGGTAGTAAGCTGATGTCTTAACCAGGGAAGGGAGTTTTCTCTGTATGTCCTTAATTCTGGCGCCAGGCAGGCAGCTGACTTCCCTGTGGGATGTCTCCGGTCTACAGATAGGGCCCTCTGTTCCCCTCAGAAGGGAGTCACCTACTACAATTACCTTGCTTTCTTTCTTGGTTGAGGAAGTCCTGAGGCGTGGGGGTGGGTGCCCAGCACTGGGCATCTCACTGGAGGGATCATCCTTTCCATCCTCAATCGCCTGGTCTTCGATTTCCAAAGCCCCATACCTATTATGCAAGGGCAATTGGGATGGTGAGGGGGGCTGTGAGGGGTTTCGCTTGCCTCTCCGAGGAGGGATCTGACTCCACTCCCCCTTATCCCTTGAGTTCTCTCCTTCTGCAAACTGATGAGCAAACCGATGAGTTGAGCAAACTGATAAACTGTTTGATAAACTAACCAAGGTGGAGGAAAAACTCATTCTTTCCCTGCACAGACCCATGTTGCAGCTGCTAAGAAGAAACGCCCTCCTACTCAAGAGAAAAAACACCCTCTGACTCAAGAGAAATCAAACCCGATACGAGATATCCTGTGGTTTTGCCTCTGTGAATATGGAGAAGACATGAAGAAACGGGATGAAGAACCTACGTCAGCCCTACAGGCACGGGTGCTTGAGTTGCAAAATGAAGCAGATAGAAGAAAGGATTCTTACAGGAGGAAGGCTGCTCTGACCTACGGTAGGCGATCCTACGGACCAGGTAGGAACCGATCTGATAATCGTAGGTACTACGGTCAACGTTAGAGGTGCCCTGCCTCCGGCCAGGAGGAGGAGAGGGACAACCGAATTTATTGGACTGTGTGGATTCGATGGCCTGGCACATCAGAGCCACAAAAGTATAAAGCCCTGGTGGACACTGGTGCACAGTGTACCCTATTGCCCTTGAATCATAAAGGGACAGAAACTGTCACCATGTCTGGAGTGACAGGCGGATCTCAAGAACTGACTGTATTAGAGGCTGAAGTGAGCCTACCTGGGAATAAATGGGAGAAACACCCCATTGTTACTGGTCCAGATGCTCCGTGCATCCTTGGCATAGACTACCTCAAGAGAGGGTGTTTTAAAGACCAAAAAGGGTATCGGTGGGCTTTTGGTATAGCAGCTGTAGACACTGAGGATGTTACACAGCTGTCTACCTTACCCGGTCTTTCAGATGACCCTTCTGTTGTGGGACTGCTGAGGGTTGAAGATCAGCAGGTGCCAATTGCTACTGCCACGGTGCATCGACGACAGTATCGCACCAACCGAGACTCCCTGATTCCCATCCATCCCCTGATTCGCCGGCTAGAGAGCCAAGGAGTGATCAGCAAAACTCGCTCACCCTTTAACAGCCCTCTATGGCCAGTGCGAAAGTCTGACGGGGGACTGGAGATTAACAGTAGACTGTCGTGGCCTGAATGAAGTCACACCACCACTGAGTGCTGCTGTGCCAGACATGCTACAACTTCAGTATGAACTGGAGTCAAAGGCAGCCCAATGGTATGCTACAATTGACATTGCTAATGCCTTTTTCTCTATTCCTTTAGCAGCAGAGTGCAGGCCACAGTTTGCTTTCACCTGGAGGGGTGTCCAGTACACCTGGAATCGACTGCCCCAGGGGTGGAAACACAGCCCTACTGTTTGCCATGGACTGATCCAGACCGCACTGGAGAAGGGTGGAGCTCCAGAACACCTACAATACATCGATGACATCATTGTGTGGGGTAATTCGGTGGAAGAAGTTTTCCACAAAGGTAGGAAAATAATTAAGATTCTTCTGAAAGCAGGTTTTGCCATTAAAGGAGGTAAGGTCAAGGGACCTGCACGAGAACTCCAGTTCTTGGGAATTAAGTGGCAAGATGGCCGTCACCAGATCCCAACGGATATGATTAACGGAATAACATCTATGTCCCCACCTACTAACAAAAAGGAAAGACAAGCCTTTTTAGGTGTTGTGGGTTTCTGGAGAATGCATATTCCAGGTTATAGCCAGATTGTGAAACCTCTCTATGAAGTGGCTCGAAAGAAAAATGAGTTTCTGTGGGGCCCTGAGCAATGACAAGCCTTTGAGCAAATTAAACAAGAGATTGTGCATGCAGTAGCCCTTGGAGCAGTCCAAACTGGACGGGACATTAGAAATGCGCTCTACACTGCAGCCGGGGACAATGGCCCTACCTGGAGCCTCTGGCAGAAAGCACCAGGGGAGACTCGAGGTCGACCCCTAGGATTCTGGAGTGGAGGATATAAAGGCTCCGAGGCCAACTATGCTCCAACTGAGAAAGAAATCTTGGCAGCATATGAAGGAGTTAGAGCTGCTTCAGAAGTAATTGGTACTGAGGCACAGCTCCTCCTGGCGCCCCGATTACCAGTACTGGGCTGGATGTTCAAGGGTAAAGTTCCTTCTACTCATCATGCCGCCGATGCTACCTGGAGTAAGTGGGTTGCCTTAATCACGCAGTGAGCTCGAATAGGAAAGCCAGATGGCCCAGGAATCGTAGAAGTCATCACAAATTGGCCCGAAGGCAAAGACTTGGGGAAGGCACTAGAGGAGGTGGTGACACGTGCTGAGGAAGCTGCACCATATAATGAACTGTCAGATAATGAGAAACAGTATGCCTTGTTTACTGATGGGTCTTGTCGTATTCTAGGAAAACATGGAAGGTGGAAAGCTGCTGTGTGGAGTCCTACACGACAAGTCACGGAAGCTGCTGAAGGACAAGGTGAATCGAGTCAATTTGCAGAGGTAAAAGCCATCCAGCTGGCGTTAGATGTTGCTGAACGAGAAAAGTGTCCAATACTCTATCTCTATACTGACTCATGGATGGTGGCAAATGCTCTGTGGGGGTGGGTAAAGCAGTGGAAGCAGAGCAACTGGCAGCGCAGAGATAAACCCGTCTGGGCTGCTGAGCTGTGGCAAGACATTGCTGAGCGGCTAGCGAACCTAGTCGTAAAGGTACATCACGTAGATGCCCACGTACCCATGAGTCGGGCCACCGAGGAACATCAAAACAATCAGCAAGCGGATCAGGCTGCTCAAATTTTCCAGACAGACTTGGACTGGGAACATAAAGGTGAACTATTCTTAGCTCAGTGGGCCCGTGACACTTCCGGTCATCAAGGAAGGGATGCAACATATAAATGGGCCCATGACCGAGGGGTGGATTTAACCATGGACACTATTGCGCAGGTTATCCGCGACTGTGAAACATGCGCCGAAATCAAGCAAGCTAAATGGTTAAAACCTTTGTGGTATGGGGGACAGTGGCTGAAATATAAGTATGGGGAGGCTTGGCAAACTGATTACATCACGCTCCCTCAAACTCGCCAGGGTAAGCGCTATGTGCTTACAATGGTGGAAGCAAGCACCGGATGGTTGGAAAGCTCTGCCGTACCCCATGCCACTGCCCGGAATACTATCCTGGGCCTTGAAAAGCAAGTCGTGTGGCGACATGGCGGCCCAGAAAGAATTGAGTCAGACAACGGGACTCATTTTGAAAACAATCTTATAAGTAATTGGGCAAAAGAAGATGGCGTAGAGTGGATATATCCTATCCCCTATCATGCACCAGCTTCTGGGAAGATTGAGCGATACAATGGACTGTTAAAAACCACCCTAAAAGTAATAGGAGGGGTGGAACTTTTAAAAATTGGGACAAGCATTTAGAGCAAGCTACCCGGCTAGTTAACACCAGGGGATCCATCAATCGAGCTGGTCCTGCTCAATCAGACCTTTTACATACTGTAGAAGGGGATCAAGTCCCTGTGGTGCATGGAAGGAATTTGTTAGGGAAAGCTGTTTGGGTTTTTCCTGCTTCAGGCAAAAGCAAACCCATTTGTGGGACTGTTTTTGCTCAAGGACCTGGATGTACTTGGTGGGTGATGCTGAAGGATGGAGAAGTTCAATGTGTACCTCAAGGGAATTTAACCCTTGGTGAGAATACTCAATCCTGAGCAGTATGATGCTGATCACTACATAATACTAACAGTGTTCCATACGTGCTTTTCAGGATAATAGAGAGGTGATGAAACCTGAGATAGCTTCATCAAGTGGCATCCAGCAAGCTCTTCAAGATGAACATGCTATCCGTGGGCACAAACCAGAGTGAATTTCGTACCATCTTTCCTGCCCTGAGATAAGATCCTGCAATCATGAACTAAATGGACTTTTGCATATAACTTTTGTAGGTAAATGTAAACCATAGATGAGTGACCTGCATGTATCCATCTCATATATATAATCTGTGTGTGTGTAAATTTGATAGATAAAAGTAATAGTAATCTGAGCAAGATGCAAATGGTATGGAATAAGGGGTGGAATGTCCTGGTTTGAGGTAAAACAGAACCAATTTTGTTCAGTAACTTCGCTTGTTAGCTGGGCCTCTTCTAACTACTGAAATTAACTGCATATTGTGCAGACAGCGTTCACTCTCTCAGAGTGATAAGACCACTTGTTTGTAGCTGATGCCCAGACATGGTATGCAGAGAGGCTCCTGCTTATACTTATTGCTATAACCCCCAAGGCCAACCAACTTTGTTATTTGCCCCGTTGGAGGGTCAGAAGCGGAAAAGCATAGTGGAGTCCCACCTGCAGGGAGGAGCGGACAGGACAGGTGACCCAAAACTCACCAACAGGGTATTCCATCCCATCTGCCTCATGCTCAGTATAAAAGCTGAGGGATCAAAGGGTCAGCTCTTCCTTCAACGGCCGACGTCTGAGGAGGACTCTGTTCATCTGCCTGTGATCCCGATCCTGAATCCAGATCCAGAATCCAGTTCCCGTCCGTCACTGCGTCCAGCCTGGGACTGCCCCAGTGCCAGCCGGTGACGTCATTGTCATCTCGGGAGCTTGATAGGGTTTTGTGTCTATTTTTCATTTTTTCTTTTCTTTTATTATTAATACTTCATTAAAGTACTTTAGTTCCTTCTAAACTCATAAGTCTCTTTTTCCTCCTCTGCCTCTCTCTTTGAAGAGGGGAAGAGGGGAGCATCTGTCGGTGCCATCTGGGGTGCCTCAGGTCCCCAGTAGTGGATTTTGGCCTAAACCACGACAGTCCCGTAGCTTGTGAATTTGACTGGTTTCCCTGTGCCATGAAGTCGATTTTAACCCGACTAAAGCAAGACATGTATTTAAAGTGAAATCAAAGTGTGCTAACCTTTGTATACAGAAAACAGTTGGAGTTCTTCTCTATCTCAGATCTTTGGCAGCAGAGGCATTGCTTTCTCATGGAGGCCGGCTCCGTGTGTACGTGTGCACAGAAAGGAGGAGCGGTGGGGCAGGGTGTCAGTGCACTCCTGAGAAGCTGTAAAACATTTGGTCCGGTCTCAGTGCGCAGCTGCAATAGCTGGGAAAACGGGAGGAAACCAAAGGCGGCAATGAGAAGACAGCTGTATCAGCCTGAGTATTTGATGAGCCATATACATAGCTCACAGTTAACCTCAAGTGGTAACATGAAGGAAATGAAAATGTTTCTTCTGGGGACAATGGGGCACAGGGGTGCTGACAGTTGGCCTGATGGGTGTTATTAAAAGTTGGAGACAAGTCCCCTTGATTGGCCGGAGCAGACGCCCAAAGGCTGTACTGGGTTGCCCATGGATGGCAGAGGGAGCTGTCCAGGGACGGGATCAATTGTCCCAGCAAAGGCAGTCTGGTTGCCCAGAGTCTGCACTGAGCTGCCCACGGGTGGCCCCGGGTTGCCCATCAAGAGCACCGGGCACCAAAGGGCTGCATCAGGTTGCCATAGCGGCTGCAGGGAGCTGCCCGGGCAGAACCCGGTCCCTGAGCGCCCTGCGCCCCTGGCAACGCTGCCCTGGTTCTGTGTCACACAGGGCACTGGGGACGCTGCAGTGTCTGGCAGTGCTGCCACCGAACCCCACAGCACAGCAGGGAGTAGCCGCCCTCCCGGGCACTCCCAAGCCTCTGGAGGTTTCAGGTGAGTATGTACCATTATGGGAAAGTATTTTTTATGCAAACTTCCCATTTTTGAAGGACTCAAGTGGCTTTCATGCTGTAACAGATGGGATTGAGCACATGCTTTGAGTCAAACCCCACTCCCACCCAGGCATCTTGTTGCAGCACACCAGTGTCCTCACCTTTCACTGGGCTCTGAGCCAGGCTGGGAGCCGTGGGGAGGGGATGGGGTACCTCCTGAGTCCCCTCCTGAGGGTTTGGCCTCAGATGCGGTGTGTTAGGGACATTTGCTGGCCCTCTGCATGATGTTTCTGACAACAACTGACTGATACCCTGAATCTGAAAAGAGCAGTAGCACCCACAATGCCGTATGCAGTTCTCGGTAGCAAAATCTTCACGTGTGGCCATTCCTCCTAGGGCTCCTGCAAGGCTGCTGTTTACACACCCCTCTGAAAAGACTGTCTGGGATTTCTCCTTTCCAAGTGCATCGATTTTACGTCAGGTGAGGCGTAGGCATTTTTCTTCCTTTGCAAGTCAAGAGAGGGCTGTTCTCTTGAGACTGAAATAGCTGGAGGGGGGTCAAATTTGGATATAGATCTGCAAAGCATCAATGCAAGTGAAGGTGGGGGGTGAGGATTGAGTCCCTGACCCACCAGTCACACTGGGTTGGTCCAAAGGGGCGCAGCTATCGGGGCTGGAAAGGGCACTTTGAAAGAGAAAAGGACATCTGGAGTACTAGAAGATCAGCACATACGCCAACCAAAAGAAGCCAATGAACACAAGACAATCACCAGCTACACTTTCACGGGATTGACAGATTTGAGGAGAATGAAGGCTAATATCTGTCATTCTCCTGAGCAGCCATGCTTTGCTTTTCTCCGCATTTCAATACTTGAGGCTAGATACTAAACAAATTCAAATCCCTTTCCGGATACAAATGCTTGGGGTGCTGTGAGAAGGCATTTGCTTTCAAGAGTTTTAGGCCTGTACAGGTGACCTGTGGGTGCTGTGTGCATTGCTGTTTGTGTTAGAAGCTGCATGTGTTGCTGTAAGAAGGAAGGCAAGTGCAGGAGCTGACTGAGGGAAGTTGTCTTCTATCTCCTCCTCTGTGCAGGACAAGTACTTGAAGAGCAGTGGTCAGGAATGGAGGCTGTCGGCTTTCCCTTAACGGCAAGACATGCCAAGGTTCTGCCTGCCATCAACACCATGACTGCCAGCTATAAAGACCGTTTCCCGTACTACCCGTTGCCTCAGAGCTCCAGCCTCCCCTGGATGCCCAGCACCTACTCTAAAAGAGATGCCATCAAACCAACTTTGGCTCCCTTTTCCAAAACTTCCCAGGGGATGACCACCAGCGAGAAGCTCCCTTACATTTCCAACAGAACAACCCTCTTCACCCGCTACACCCCTGATGACTGGTACAGGTCCAACCTGACCAAGTACAAAGAGTCAGAGACTTCCTGGCACAATGCGGAGGCTCTGAGAGTTGATACCACCCGCATGATTGGGGATAAATACCAGCAGACAAAGAAAACACAAGAAGAAAGCACCAAAAGCCTGGGAGGACGTGTGAATGCTATTGAGTTTTGGAAAGGGGAGCTCTGCCGTGAGCTGGATGAGATGATCGGGGAGACCAACACGCTCACAGACATGAAGAAGAGACTAGAAAGAGCCTTGGCCGAGACGGAGGCCCCTCTCCAGGTAAGCACTCTGTCCAGTGGGCTGCAAGCTGTAGCCTACTGCTGGAACAACTGCAGCCATTCAAATGTCTAACTAAGTTCCACTGCAGCTCCGCAAGACCTAGAGAGTTTTTATGAAGAGACCATAAGTTAAGTTTGCAATGTCTTCCCATCTGCTGCATCCCCTATCAGCCCGTTATGAGCTCATCACAACTCCATTTGCTTAACCAAATATTTGTGTAGGCGGAACATCCAAATTCCTGGAGTGGGAGACAGAAGCCCATGTCTTCCTACAACACCCTGGGGAGGTCAGCATCAAGGCTGACACAGGTGCCTGTGCCACAGCTCTGGTTGCAGCCGGGACATGTGTGCTCCCTCATGTTGATTTGATGTGTATGGTGCAGTTCGGTTTCTTGTTGTCAGCTGAAGCAGCCGCCCTGGGCACTTTGTTCCCCTGGTGTCCCCTCTGTGCCCGCCTAGAATTTCTTTTCTTCCATTTCTTGAGATGGGGACTCTCTCTATAGAGAATCCTGCCCCTGCACCGACAGTGATGGCATGTCCCCAACAGGTCGCTCAGCAGTGCTTGCTTCAGCGGGAGAAGAGGATGGGCATTGACCTCGTCCATGATGATGTGGAGAAAGAGCTCTTCACGGTAAGTTGGGCCACCCAGATCATGTGTTAAAGCCAGTTTTACCTAAACTGCCCTACAGAGGCTTTGCAGCCTTCTTCCCTACCTGGCTCCTTACTGCTGGGGAGGTGCTCAGCTCTTCAACCCCCCAAAACCTGCTGGGCCAGGGGATGGTGTTCCCCCAGGCAGCAGCATGCCCACGCCATGTGGGTATGACTTGGCCGTACAGAGGATGGAATAGCTGAAGAGCAGCTGCGTGTTTGTGTAGCGTGTGGGGGTTCTGTGTCCCTCTTCAGGGAGTAGTGCACTAAAGACATGCACGCAGTTTGGGGGCACTTTCTCCACTCCCTGCCTGTTTACTCTGGGCAGAAAGACAAGCAGGCAAGTTCTTGCTGTGTGCTTGGTTGGGGAGGTCTGAGGGGACGAGTGGCATCAGGACAACTGAGTACAGACACTGATGATGGGGCCATGTGTCCTTTACCCAGGAAGTCAATGTCATCAGGTCGTGCCAGGAGAAGATGCAGCGGTACCTGGATGAAGCCAAAGCCCAGCTCACGTAAGGAGGAGCTCCTTATGTCATGCCCTAGGGCTGATGTGCATTTGCAGTTGTGATGTGGACCCCTAGCAGACCCCGACCTCTCCCCACACCCTGCAGATGGAAAAGCCAGGCGGGCTCCCCGGGAAGTGGGCAGTGATGCTCATGGGATGACAGAGCTGCGTGGGAGGGAGCTGCGGGGAACTGGAGCGGGGAGGAAGCCCTTCCACCTGAACATCCCCAGCGATGGCTGTTGTTTGCATGTTGAAGGTCCAACAGGGCGGCCCAGCACGAGCTGGAGAGGGACCTGGCCCACAAGCAGGCGGCCCACCGCATCGATGACAAGTGTCACCACCTGAGGAGCACCTCCCACGGCATCAGCTACTACCCAGCGGTGGAGCGGGTCGATGCCACGTGAGTGCACGCTGGGCGGCACGCCAGCAGCAAGCTGTGCCCGGGATGCACGGTGCCTCTCCCTGGCAGGGAGCTGCTTGTCCCCAGCCCACTGTCAAGGCACGTCCATCCCGCCTGGAGACAGCTGCCTGAGTGGGAACATTTCTCTCTGCTTATTGTTATTCTTACTGTTATTGTTATTGTTAACCTTACCTTTATTCTTACCCTTACTCGTACTATTCTTCTCATTCCTATTTTCTGTTGTTGTTGTATTAAACTGTCTCTATCTCCACCCGTGAGTCCTGTTCTTTCTCTTTCCCCTCCATTGAGAGTGGCTGTGTGGTCCTAGCTGCTGGCCAGAGTTAAACCACAACCTATGCTCAAATTAAAGACGGAGATTTCAGATACATTTAATCAGTGCTGCTCCCAGGCAGGCTTCATGCCTGCCCACGTCCAGCTTCAGCACTACGGGCTTACCGGGGCTTCTTCTTCCCCCTCACCTCCTGAAGGATCTCGGTGCCGGACTCTTGGGCCAAGATCACAGACGACAACATCCTCCGCTCACAGAGCCAACGGGCGGCCTCCTCCAAGCTGCGGGACAACATCGAGAACCTGCTGGTGGTGGCGGCAAACGAGATGTGGAGCCAGTTCAACAGGGTGAACATCGCCTTCACCAAACGCATCAGCGAGACAGCCGATGCCAAGAGCAAGATCCGGACCCACCTGGCCAAGGTAGTCGGAACCCCTCCCTTTCGGTGTGTCACCGTCACTTCCTAATGACACCCCTGAGGTGGGACCCTTAGGAGTTGGCACCGTAATTTCATCTCAAGGGATCTGTTTTTGCTAGGACGTCCTCACTGGCAGCCTGGAAGCACAGGGATTGCCAGCAGAAAATGCCAATGCTGGTTGCATCTCCTGGTAGTTCCTTCAGAAGCGCTGGCTGCCCTCCAGAACGGCCTTGCTGGGCCTCTGCTGGGCTGCCTGCTGGGGGGGTTGCAGGCTTGCTTCTCCTCCAAGGACGTGCTTTCACTCTCCGTGCTCTGGGGCTGCTGCATGGGCATGCGTGTGTTTGCTTTGCCGAGCAGAGTCAGTGGAAATCAGTGATGGACACCTGCCTCAGAGCTGTGGGTCTCATAGAAAGCTTCCTGAAACGTGCCCGACACTGTATTGAGTAACTGAGGGAAGACGGGGCTTGCAGCACTGCGAGCTGATGCCACGTCTTTCAGTGAGGATCCATGAAGAACCTTCCCTCTCTGAGTTACTGTTGATGGATGATTAGTTCCAGCAAGCGGTAATTTTGGGAAGCTGGGAATTCAATAGGTCCATCAGTGCTCCAAAACCTCCTCTGATGTGACAGCAAGAGCCAAGAGAGGTTTTTCCCTGAAGAAAAATTACTCTTGGCTCTGCGCCTTGATGTGTAGCAGAATGACAGGGGTCTGAGCCCAGGGTCTGCTTATTGAACTTGTTTTGTTCTGCAGATGGACAAGAGGAAAGGGTAATTATGTTGTCACTTGAGAAGATACTTTTTAATTTGTGCATGGGTTTCTTTTTTACGCCAGACGCTGCAGGAAATCTTCCAGGTGGAGAAGACCATCGAAGCCATCCAAAAGGCCATTAAAGACCAAGGGCCTCCCTTAAAAGTGGCTCAGAGCCGGCTGGACGAGCGCACACGCAGACCAAACGTGGAGCTGTGCCGGGACACTGCCCAGCTCCGGTAAGGCAGGAGTGTGGGTCTGGTGGGCTCCTTGAGGAGTTACGGCTGGTAGCACCCGAGGGTAGCACCCGGGAGTAGCACTGCATGAAAAATTAAGCATGGGCTTTTTTTTCAACAGTCCTTCCATAAGTGCACTGCTATAATCAAAAGCAATGAGCAGGTATTGCAGCCTTTGGGTGCTGGGAGAGCTCTGCGCCCATAAAGGAGGCTGTACACCATGGCCGGGTATAGCCTGATGGCACCCCATGAGGGGATGGATTCTTCCCGCTTGGGTAAGCCCCATCTTCTCTCCAGCCTGCTTCCCGGCAGTTGGATGTGCTCAGTTTTGAAGGACGAGCCCTTTACTCTCCAACAGGATCCTGCTGAGATCCCTTAGGCCCTTCCTTTTGGGGAACTGCAAGGAAGGGTGCCCCCTATGGAGAAGCAGAAAGGGCTGTCCTCACCTTCTCCGAGGACACTGGAAATCCTTTCAAGGACACAGTGGTCTGTTTGGGATTGCACGCCGAGGAGCTGTGGAGGAGTAGGCTGGCCTGAGCGCCCAGCAGCACCCCCTCTGAGGCACCCCAAAGTTCACCCCTCCTGGGAGCCCGTTGGGCAAGACTCCAGCTGAAGCCTTTTCAGAGCAATTGAAACCCAGCCCCACAGCCTTTGCAGCATCTCGTACAACAAGGGTTTTTTCCATCCTCCCCTTGTTTCACATTCACTTTTAGCCTCTCCCAGATGTCCTGTTTTCTTTGTGTGCATCTGTGGGCATGGGGAGGATGCCTGCACAGGGAAATCCAGGAGGGGGAGCCAACAAACCCCCCAAACCAAGCAGGAACAGGAAACCACACCTGCTCATCCCTCTTCTTGCTGGCCCGAGCTGCTCTGGGAGAGGCGGCTGCGCATTGCCAAAGCCTTTGAGCAGACTTAACCATGCCTCCCCGCTGAGGTCTGGAGGAGCTCTGCCCTCAGCTTTCCCATGCGTCTGCCAGAAACGGGGGGTCTGAGTTAGTCTGAGCACGCTGAAGGGGGAAATCCTGTGACCAAGGGGCCCTTCAGCAATGCCACGCTAGAAACCACCCCCACGATGGCACTGTTAACCAGGGTTTCTTGCTGTTTTCCAGCCTTGTCAACGAGGTCCACAAAATCAACGAGACGGTCCAGAGCCTCCAGCAGCGCCTGAGAGACACCGAGGACACCCTGCAAATGCTGGTTCATACCAAGTCGGTCTTGCAGCATGACCTGGCCGTCAAAGCCAACACACTCTTCATTGATGAGGAGAAGTGCATGGGCATGCGCAAGACCTTTCCCAGCACGGTGCGGCTGCTGGGTTCCATTTAGGCTCAGCTGAACTCACTGAATCTGTTGTGGGAGGGATTCCCAGTTTGGCTAAGATGCTTTGGAAATACTTGATTAGAGTTTCACTTCCTGGTGAAAGCCATGAGTAGAAATTAAATGATCTTTTTGTGTGTTATACGGTCTACCGGTATTTTTTTTGCCTTTGGTTTTTCTCTTTCCACTGTACTTTCACGGTGTGCCAGAAAGTCACTGAAAATACTTTGTAAGCGACTAAGAGTAAATCCACCCACGGGGATTCAGTCCTACCCTCTCAGTCGGTGATTTTAGGAGAAAAACTGTCGTGTCTGCCTCCTTTTGAGTCTGTCTGATGTGGGAAAAGCACAGGGTGAAGCCATGCCGGCTGTCTCGAATCACCTCCCTGTCCTCCACGGGCCTTAGCATAGCTTCAAGGAGAGTCCGTTCCAGGATCTTCCCAGGCACAGAGGTGAGGCTGACAGCTGGGGACTTCCCAGGCTCCCCCTTTCCCCCTTTTTCAAAAATGGGTGCCACATTTCCCTTCTTCCAGTCACTGGGGACTTCCCCTGACTGCCATGACTTTTCAAATATCACCTTCTTAGGTGATATCACCCTTTCATTCCTTGGAGGTATTTCACTGGTGTTTCCTTCTTGCCTCATCGCTGGAAGACTTCAGGTGTCCTGCAGCGTAGCCAGCACATCTCAGAGCAACAGCCTGTGGGGCCTCGCTAGCACCCTGTCCCTCTAACCTTGGCGTGTCATCTCACAGCTTGTCACGGGCAAGCCTGATATTGTCCCCCTCTCCCTTCAAGCCTCGTTTTAAGCGCTGTCAGGGAGCCCTGATAGCTGGTGAGCAAAGACCTTCTTCCCCCTTTGAGACAAGTGAATCCCATCTGACGCCGGCAAGCCTGGTGCTGTGTAGGCCATCCCCTTATCAAAAAAAACAAAATTCTGTTGGTCACACCAGCCACGGATCCACCTATTAATAGACTGGGCCTGTCTGTATGTTTCTTCCAATGTCGCTGCCTGTAACTGGAAGGAAAGAGGAAAAAATAACCTGTGCCCCACATCCCCTTACCAACCGTCCCAAGGCCCTGAAGTCTCTTTTGATCGCCATTGGAGGACATGTTGCAGCTTCACCACCACACACACGGAAGAGTAATAATGGGTAATAGTCCGAGGGCCGTACCAGGCTTGGAAGTTTCCTAGTGATATCCTTAAGCTGGGGCCCAGGGAGGAAGCAGACATCCCATCGGAAGAATAAGGGTTTGGACCAATTTATGTCATTCATGTTCATGGTATGAAAATAATCTTGTATGTTATGAAATAATCTTGCCGGCCAGCTTGGGTCAAGTGCTCACGTCTCACTCCTCCTCATCCCTGCGCCTGGCAAGCTCAAAATCTCTGAGCCCTTGAAACCCACACACCATAGCCAGCTATAAAGTACATATTTTCACAAGTTCAGACACTGGAGTCTTCTAAAAGTGCAGGCTTCCCAACTATTAGAAGAGAAGTTAGTCCTGTGTCGCTCAAAGCAGGACACACTATAACAGTTTTTCATCGCAGGAGAGAGCATATTATTCTCTTTGCATAACCTCATGCAAAATGACTGCAATTCAAAGTGCAGAGCACTCAGGCCTGGTGGCCCTATCTCCCTTAAGCTCTCAGTTTCGCAGCTGCTCACTGAGTTCACGAAAAACACAGTCAGAGTTTTTATTCATTAAGCACAGTCTTTAAGGCAGCTATCTTGTCAGGTTTTGAAAGCCGAGCTCTTGTCCTCAGCTCCTCTGCTCTTCTCCTGGGCACACAGTAGCTACTGGAAACAGCTGAAGAGGCACTGCTCATTGTGTGTTGCTATCAACATATTTACATTAGTTTAGTCTAAAATACACCCCGTGATTATGTAAAGGTTTGGAAAGGACCAGGCCAAGTCGGGACAGCTGAGGCCACCTGGGCTAGTATCAAGGCTGATTTGGTACTAGCAGACGATTGTTTCTCTTTGGAAGAGCAATTACACAAAACAGTGAAGGTGATCTGAAGCTTTGTTGAGGCGGGTGCACTGCATACCCTGACCTCTGAGTTCATGATCTGCTTCCCCTCCTAATCAATGGGCAGAAATAGCACTTCTTTGATACAGTTCCAGTGACTTCAGACATTGGTTTTAACAGATTTTGACTTGACGCACAGAGGCACGCGTCTTTCCACTGAAAGAGGGTTTAGTTCATGACGAGGCAGGAAGTTGCAATAATACTGTTAGGTGAGATTGCATCCACTATGAACAGCCATGCAAGGATGATGATGGTTTTGAAAAGAATCAAAATTTTTATCACAGCTCCCATAAAATTCAATAGAGCCCAAAACCTCTGGTGCAAACTGTAGGAACAAATCTCAAGAATGTGGCAAAGTTCAAAGCAAGGAGGGGAGGAAGATTTTTATTTCAAGATAAAAGTGATTTCACCCCTTCATGTGCATGCTGTCCTATCCTCCCAGCAGCTAAATGTGTATTTCCACCCAGCCTGGACACAATTCCCCGAGCCGATACAGAGGACAAGAGACACAGCTTTGGGAGGCCTCTGCATATCTCCCGGATGGTCCCTGCCTGGGTGAACAACGCTCACATCTGCCCCTTCACACTGGGTTATACCAACAACCAAACCACTCAAGTGCCCCTACTGGAAGAGGCCTCTTGTGCAACTCGGAGACGGCTCAGGGAAGGGTCAACAAGGAATATAGACCTGGATGCTCTGGAGTGTGGCATCGCAGGTCTGGACGGATTGACCTCCAGGCTCAGGGATCCCACAGCCTCTCTGGCAACCCACTCCACTGCTTTATGAGTCTCACAAGGATTTTCTTCTGGATTCCTGCTCTCCAGCCTGAACCTCTCCACTTTCAGGAGATGCCACCAGGCAGTGCTGGCAAGACGTTCCAAGTGATGGGTTCTGTTGTCACCGAGGGATGGGCTCTGATGTCACCAAGTGACGGATTGTGAACACGTGCCCCTCGCTGCTTAAATCCAGGTGCCGAGTCCCATCCGGCTGGTTCATACCCGCATTCCAGCTGAGCAGTTGGCGAGGCTGGAGTGTTGAGCCAAGCCTTGGCGCTGGTGTCCTGACTGGGGAGTTAGTTGCTCGCGGCAGCTCTCCATCTGTGCCCCAGAGCCCGCAAAGGATTTTCCCTGGCCCTGTCAGCTTCAGGCAGCCGGGGCAGTCAGGAGGCACGCTCGCAGCAGCAGAGGTGAGCTGTGTGGGGACACCGCACCCTGGGGAGCTGGGAGGGTTTCTTTCTTGAGGGACCTGGGCATTTCTTCCAGCCCTCCTCAGGCCAGCCAGTGACCGTAGCCTCTCTTCCTTTTCCAGCCTGACACTGGCTGCTGCAGCGCCACAGGGAGGGAGCACTTGGTCACCCCCAGCTGCCCCTAGCACGATGCAGCGAGTGGAGAGCATGGCAATGGACCTGGACAACCGCTGCCCAGTGTGCCTGGACAGCTGGGACGATGCCGCCTATGCCATGCCATGCCTCCACCAATTCTGTTACCAGTGCATCCTGCGCTGGGCTAACAGCAAGCCCGAGTGCCCTCTCTGCAAGAGGAGAGTGCGATCCATCGTGCACTCGGTGAGGGCAGACAATGACTTCGAAGAGGTTCCCATCCCGTCATCTGCCTCAGCCCCCGCACCAGTTGGCACCCGGCAGGCCGGAGGAGCGCCCAGGCACCCAGACACCCACAGCCCCCCTCGCCGCTCTGTAACACCTCAGCTGCTGGCAGTGGAGTCAGTGCCCAGGGCTCTGGTGGGCGGCCTCCAGCCCCATACCTGGGCGTTCCTCTTTGACGACCACCCGGCTCTCCTCCAACGCTTTCTGCCCTGGCTCCAACAGCAGCTGGGGCTGATCTTTTCCGAGGAGCCTTCAGCAGCCGTTGTGATGGAGGACCTCATCCTGGCCGTCCTGGGCTTCTTTGGTCTGGACGAAGAGGTCCTGGTCCGGCTGCTGCAGGTCAGCCTCCAGGATCACGCGGCGACATTTGTACAGCAGCTTATCAACGTCGCCGTGCAACGCTGCAGCGCGGAGGCCCACCGTCTGCTGGGCCTCGAGGACAGCCATGCTGCCGAGGAGCGGGAGGGCAGCCCCGTGGCTGTCCCTCCTCCTGCTGCCTCCAGAAGGGGGTCTCCTGGCCCTGGCCAAGCCACCTCCCGCAGCCCTGCTGCAGACGATGAAGAGGAGCGACCCAACACCTCCACCGCTGCTCTTCATGGGGCTCCCGGCAGCTCCCCCGATGCCCCTGTTCCAACCAACGGGGAACAGGAGGAGCTGCATGAGGATCCAGGGGAGGTTGCCGCAGGTCCCTCTACTCCCAGCCGCAGCAGGGACCTCTCCCGTGGGGGGCCACGGCGAGGCCCGAAGAGGAGGGCCAGCAGCTCCCAACATTCACCTCAGCCACCCAAGAGGCCACCCCGCCGGAACAACTAGAACAAGGCCCCAGGAGCTGCCAAAACCAGGGCCAGGCCAGCAGCTGGGACACATGCCGGCCAACGGTTCAGTCAGAAGGGGGACTCCAGGGCTGGACCATTCCCCACTGCCAAATGTCCCATGCCTGGTCTCCTCCTCACCACATCATCTGCCCCGACGTCCCGGGGATCTGCTCTCCTACCAGCCTCTACTGCCCCGTCATGCCCTGCAACACTGGCACCCAAATCCTTCCTCCTGCTCAGAGTCTGCACCACTTGGCTCTGCCCTCTGCATCACCCCATGCTCACACCCTGCCAAGGCAGGAGCCACAAGAAGTTCAACAGGAGAAAGAAGTGAAGTCCAGAACCTGGCGAGGGACAACCCCAGGAACCAGCACATTTGGCGCGCTGCTCGGCTGGAAAGCAGCTTGGCGTAAAAAGCCCTTCAGGTCCTGGTGGCCACCCAGCTGATCATGAGCCAACAGTGTGCCCTTGCCACCAGGAGCACTGATGGTGTCCTGGGCTGGACTGGAGAGAGAGTCTGGCAAAGGAGTGTGAAGATGATAAAGGCACTGCAGCATCTCTCCTCTGAGGAAAGGCTGAGCGAGCTGGCACCGCTTAGCCTGGTGAAGAGAAGGCTCGCAGGGGAATTGATCAATGCATAAAAAGCCTGATGGGAGGCTGCAGAGAAGATGGAGCCAGACCCTGGCTGAGCGGCGCTGGCTGTCTCTGCTGCAGCAGGCAGCTATCGCAAGATGACTTCCAGAGGTCCCTTCCAACCTCAGCCTTTCTGTCATTCAGTGAAAGTATTTGAATTGCCTAAAGAATCTATATGAATAACTTCAGTGCTGTTCTATAAAGTCAATAAAGAAGAGAAAGTAGTACAAACTTGCTGACGTTCCTCAAACTCCATTGATTGAATCATTAATACTGTGAAGTTCCAACACGCAGGGACGTCCCCAAATTCACTTATATGTTCTGGAAGACTGCCTCAGCTCAGTCAGCGTGACCCCGACATGGGGTACAATTCTGCTGTGCTTATACTTAGTTGCCATCCTCAGGACACGTACCAGATGTATGACACAGGTGCAGGTTCTGCTGCTGAATAAAAGGACTGTAATCTAGGGCTGCTAAGAAAGACCCATAACAATTATGCTATAGAAGAAATATTTTCTCTCTCTTCTGCTGATCTTGCAATTTTTAGTTTAGTGGAAACTGCTCAGTTTTCTTCACCTTACTTTGAGTATTTCCCACTGTTATGCCTGTCCTCAAGGATAAAAAAAACAACAGCAACAAAATCACACATCTCTACTTCCACTATTACACGTAAAACCATTCTGGGAGCTCAATACAGTTTTGTATATATTTCATTATTTCCTTTTTATTTTATTCTTAACGTTTTAGTCAAGTAGTTCAGTTCCTTCTGAAATCCTGAGTCTCTCTTTCTCTCTCCTGCCTCTCTTTGAAGACACATTGACAAGAGCATCTGTCCTGCCACCCAGTGGCCAATCCGGCCCAAACCACAACAGCCATAGAGAATCACACCTCCAGTATCAACTCTGTGCTACAGCTCATAATCAAACCTTACCAGCTATTTAGTCCTCTCAGTTTTTATTGACACAGAGCAAGTTTTGCAGACCCAGTCCAGTTTTGTTCCGGGGAAATTCTATCTGGCCTCATCTTTCCAGGGCCAGGCATCACACACCGCAGCAGGTAAAACATCCTGTCCTGCAGAACACCCGTTTTCATGGGGGAGGGAAACAGCACTGCGGGTAGCACTGATAACGTAGACCACAGAAGCAAGTGGGCAGAGCTCCATGAAAACACTGCCAGGCTTTTTGCCACACAAGGACTACCCCTGCAGTCTTGTCAGAGGTTGCTTACTTAGCTTATAGCAGTCCACCCCTCCAACGTCAAAGGTGTCGCTGCAAGACTGAGACCCCAGAGATGCCACAGAAAGCACCATCTCCACACCTTTACCAAAGCGGTTCCCGGTTAAGTACCAACAGCAGGAATTGCTGCTGCCCACTGCTCTGGGCATCCGCCACCATCCACCCCACACAAAGGGCCAGCTGGGTATCTCCCCCATGGGCACGCCAACTCTGCAGACTCCTTTCAGGTGTCTTTTCAGGCAGAGCAGACACAGACCAGATGAGTTTCAAGCTGAAACACGACTTTGTCATGCAGGCAGAGAAAAAAGCTCTCAGAACTTGAGAGTTTTATTTCTCAATCTGAAAAATGACACACAGCGTAGGTACAAAGACAAGGAGACGCTACAGTCCACAGCAGGAGCGGTGGTCAGGCACTCTCCCTGCACCTCTTTGCCAGGGACGGTGCTCTTGCACAGGCAGAGGTATCTTCTCCCCTCCCCAAAAGCGCACCGACCCCACAGACAGACATTTCTCCCACACCTCCTTTGAAGGAAGGCTACCAGCGACCCACCTGCAGAATTAGCCAGAGACTTCTCAGCACCTTATCATGCCGCTGTGCTTTCAGTCAGAACGGCATTTTTGATTATAAGCAACTAAGGGCAGAACTAAAGTAAATCTCCATCAAAATGCAGCAAAACCATGACACTGTTCTTATTCCTCTGGCTTCTTTCCAGAGTCATTTACAAAATACCATTCCTCTCTAGGCCACTCCTAATGGACAGCCTTTCAAGAAAATCCACAGCAGCATCTTATTTAAGAGTTTAGCACCCAACACAGAGCTGAAGGCATTTCTCCTTCTCCTAAGAAAGCCCAGCTCAGTCTCTACTTTGCTTGTGCTCAGATTCCAGCCCTTCAAATACAAGCCGCATGTTTTAGTCATTCCACATAGGGGAATCAACCCAATATCACAGTACATCATCAATCAAGTTCATAAAGAAAAAGGCTGTTAGTAGGTGAGGGGTTTGGGGGTATTTTATAGGAAAGAGCACCTGCTCTTCCAGGTGTCTCAGCCTTCCAAGACCGAAGCGTGGAATACTAAGAACTACGTAGATACAGCATTTCCATCGCTTGAGCCTGCACTTGTTTGTGGCCTCAGAAGGGTCCGCACAGCTCCGTCATTTAAGAGAGCTGCTGCTCTAAAGGCAGGCACTCCAATGAAGAATTCTCAAGCAGTTCACCACACTCCATCATGAAGCTGCCTCTCCTGAACAATGCAGAAAAACAGGCTGCATATAAGGTGTTTCTAAGGAATCATTTTTCTGGTACTGGTTCAATAAGTCACACACCTACCTAAGCACTAAGGCTCTGCCTAAGAAAGCAACGGCACAGAGAATTGCTCACACCACAACTAGAAAGCACAAAGTTAAATCTTATCAAAATGAAACAGAAATATTGGAACGGTCAGGGGGTTGGTTTTGTTTTTGTTTTTTTTTTTTTTAAAATTTATTGGATGTCACCAGGTCTCTCTTTAAACCATAAAGCACTGATTCAGCTGATGAAGAACATGACATGACATCACTGCGGCAACGAGCTCTGTGCTTGAGGTCTCTTCCCTCATCTCTGAAGGCACAGAGAGTCCCCACCAAGCAGCAGATCTTCTCTGTGCAACACCAGGGTGGGTCTGGCATCATCTTCAACCACCCATTGGGTAGCTGAGGCAAGAACCGGCCGGGGACAGCAACCCGCCATGGGCCTTCCCGTCCGCAGACTGAACACCCCTCCTCCAGGCCCCAAGGACCTCGGTGGCCCTACAATGGACTCCTCCTGTTGCCCCTGCGCAGCAGCATGCACCAGGCCAGGCCCTCTGACACTGTGGCCGCTGTCCTGTTGAGGCCTGGCACAAGGAGGGGCCCGGAGCCCAGGGCACACCAGGGGACATGGAGGGCAGACCCACTGCTCCAGGGGCAGCCTTTCTCTCTGGAAGCAAAAGGGCTGCCCGCAATGGGGCCTTCAGGGCCTCAGGGGCCCCCCTCCCAGCCACAGCAACGTCTGTTGGTGACATCACCGGCTGGCCGTTAGGCAAGCAGGCAGCCCTGTGGCTGGCCCACAGCTCGCTCAGCAGCCAGACACACTCACGCCAAGCCTGCTTGCGAGAGGAGGAGGCGGCCAAGGGAGGCGAGTGCCCACAGTGGGTGGCACCAGTGCCTACATTGAGTGGGCCCAGGGCCAAGAGGCTCATTGGAAGCCCTGAGGATGCCTCCCCAGCCCAGGAAACGCCAGTGGGCTGGCGCCAGCAGCAGCAGCCCTGCCCAGAGAGATGAGCCCATGGAGGTCGACCCGCCACAGAAGAGGGATGAGGAAGAGCCCATGGAGGTGGATCCCCCCGCAGACGACACAGAGCCCATGGAGGTGGATCCATCTCCCGCAGGCCTGGTGGGGCACACCACCACCACGGCCAGGCTGCCTCCAGCAGCACGCTGTCCAAAGCGCCGCAGGACCCTCGCGGGCTGCCAGGGACAGCCACAGCGCAACAAGCGGCGCCAGCCGCGCAGACGACGCTAGCCGTAAGTGGGCAGCGGGTGGAGGGAGGTGATGGGTGCCCTCTGCTGTGTCCTGCTCTGGGCTCCCCCATGCCAGACAGAGATGGCCATAGTGGAGAAAAGCCATGCCCCGGTGCCTCCCGGTAACCAGCCAGCTTCCGTTGAGCTCCCAGTGTTTGTCAGTTGCAGCCAAGAGCCACCAGAGACAGCAGGATGGAGCTGTGCTGGCCCAAAGCAGCACCAGCAGCAGCACCCCGCATCCCATCCTTACTGTGGCTGCCTGGGCCGTGTCCTTGGGGCACGGCCAGGGTCCTCCAGTCCCGGGTGGAATGGGCCAGGCCAACTGCTGCTGTGGCTCTAGGTGGGCTCTCCCTGGGGCTCGGGGACACGCGGGCATGGCCGGGCCCCACAGCAGCAGCCTTTCACATACCCACCACTCTCTGCTCTGCAGGGAGCCTCTCAGAAAGGGCACGGCGGTGCTGAGCGTGGATGTGTGGTTGAGCCAGGGCTGCAAGAGAAGCCAGAGGTGCCTTTGCCTCCTCCAGCAGAAGCTGCTCATTGCCAAGTTGCAGTAAGTGCCTGCAAGCCCAGCCGCCTTTCCCCCAGCCCTGTCCCTGGCAGCGGGGCAGGGACACCCTGGCACCAGCCTCAGCCCCCGGGGGCACCTTGCTGCTGGATGCACCCATGTCTGCCCCAACGGCAGGCGGGGGACAGGGCTCCGGCCAGGGGGTACCTCTAGGAGGCCACCTCCAGCTCCCTGCCTGCCTCTCCGCTCTTCAGATGTGGCACCACCCTGTGCCCACGGCTCTGCCTGGCCCTGGACCAGCTGTGGGTGCTGAGTGCTGACAAGGAGGCAGCAAGAGCAGAAAAGGAAGGAAGTGATGAGGATGGGACCTCCATCATCCTCTCCTGGCCCAGCAGCTCCTGGTTTGCCACTTTCAGGTGAGTCATGGTGCCACGTCCCATGACTGGGCAGGAGAGGTTCCCAACTGGGCCCATGGCATCCTGTGAATGGCCTCTGCCCTCCGAGCAGAGCCTGGGCAGGGAACAGGCAGCACGCTGGCACGGAGGAATAGGGGCATTTCTACATCCTGAATCCCCTGGTCACCTTTTGGTGCCCAGAAGGGAAGGGCAGAAGAAGCTGCAATGCCAAGAGAAGGGAGAAGAGGCAGCTTGGGCTTGACCCAGCTCCCTCCCTGTCCCTTCCTGGTGCACAGGACACCAGAAGGAGACAAGAGAGCCCGGGTGAGCTGCCTCCCATCCATCAAGCACCTGGAAAAGGAGCTGAGCCACTGCCACGCTGTGAGTGTTTCTGTCCCTAACAACCGCTCCTCCAGCCGAGCAGCAGATGCATCGCTGCTCAGCTTCTTCCACTCCTTCTTGCCCAGTGGAGGACATTCAATCCCAGGAGCCTGGAGAAGCTGCTAGAGGTCCAGGCAGAGGTGAGAATGGCCTTTCCCCCACCGCTGGCTGTGCCAGGATGTGTGGTGAGTGGGGTGAGCCCCAGAAGGCAGAGAGTCCCACCGCTAATGCTCTCAGGCTGCTGGTGCCGCCTGGCAGCTTGCCAGTGGCCCTTTCTGCTGCGAGGCTGCTCTCTAACCGCTCTCTGATTCTTGTAGGATGATCCCAAGCAAGCACCGCTGCTTGCCCCATCTGTCAATAAAGGAGGACATCACCGTTCAGGTAAGTTTTGGAAAGAAAGGCAGGGAGGGCCTTTTGTCCTCCTGCAAGCGACAAGTCTGCAGAATTGAGGAGGATGCTGCCCTTCACCCTGAGGAATTCTGTGCCCATCACGCTGCAGCAGGAGAGAGCTCAGCCCTTGGTACCCTTCAACATTGTGGAGCGCTTGAGGTGCTTCCTGCTTCACTCCGTCCCCAGAACTAAATTGGCCTCTGCTCCTCGGCCAGAGCCGGGAGGAGCCATGCTCACTTGTCCCTTGAGTGTCCCTATGCAGGTGTGGCAGCCCAAGGGAGGACGTCACCTGGAGGAGCAAGGGGACCCGTTGGGCAGCGGCTGCTGGACCTGGTTCTGCGGGGACACGGAGCCTCTGCTGCTGCCCACAGCTTGGAGGAGGAGGGCAGGGCGAGGGCTGGGCAGGGCTGTCGTGGTGGCATGCCGGCTCTCAGGAGCATCCCAGCTGGAACTGCTGAGCCAGAGCCGCGGTTCCAGCTGCTGGCCCCCTGCCCGTCCTGCCCCATCGCACCACGCTGCAGGCAGGGCAGGGCAGGGCAGGCTCTGGGAGCGCTGGGCTGGTGGTCTCCATTGACGGGCTCTTACTCTGTTTTCCTTTGCAGCGGGAGGGAGCAGCAGCAGCAGGAGGAGGAGGGGGCTGCCCTTCCCCCAGGTACAGGGGTAGCAGCCGTGGTGCACCAGGCAAAAGCTTTCCTGGAGGCACCACCCTCTCTGCTAGTCCTCAAGGAAGTAGAAGTGGCAGATACGGAGGCAGGATTGGAAATAGCAGAGGTATGGCAGGTCCACAAACACTGCAACAATGTGTCTCGTGGAGGAGGGTATGTCTTAATGAGTCCAAGGAGCTGCTGTGCCTCTTCCCAGCATTCATTGCCATGTGGCTTTGTATGGTTGTTTTTATCCCCCAGAACAGGGCAGTGTAAGTGAAAGTGGAAAGGTGGTTTCTCCAATGTGTTAGGAATGTGCTTATTCAAAGGAAATACCTACAAAATACCTGCAGAAGGACAGACTCCAAAAGCAAAGCCTGCCACCGCAGAAGGGGGTGTTGCACCAAAGGGGTATCTGCAGAGTTCTGTCTCGGGAGGGCAGAAGAAACGGCAGGAGAAAGAAGTGGGCAAGCCTTTTCTTGCCCGCAGGGGACCGCAGGGTGTCTGCTGAATGGCCCCTGCAAATTAGCAGAGTGTCACACACCTGTGAGAACGTTGTGTTCGAAAGTGAGGCCCTTGGAAGAAAGGGCTAATGCCAACCAGCCCAAGGCACCTTCTCTAGAGAGCTAAGGGAGCAATTTGCCAAAAAATTGCTTACTCCTCCAGGGCATCCCTTGCCACCTGCTAACGCCAACATTTCTGGTTTAGGCAACCACCACTTTTCCTCCAACCGCCCCCGAGACCACGACAGAGTCCCTGCGATGTGCAGAAGATCAAAAGAACCTTTCAAAGGCACAAAGGTAAAAGGAGTGAGCTTGGGTTAAATGGAGAACTGATTGATCCAGTTGATCCTGGCTTTACCTCTCCAATCCACTGTGGGATGGAAAGGTTTGCAGGCTCCCTCCAGGAAACCGAAAACCAAAGCAAAAGGAAGAGACCAGAGGCCTGGGAAGAGGAGATGGAATGTAAACAAGAAGAAAAAAGAAGGAAGAGAGGAAGAAGACTGCGACTGAAGAGAAGAAGAAAGGTCCAGATGGTGAAGAAGCCCAGGTGAGTCCCAGGCTCTGCTGCCCATCTTTCCCAACTCCTTAAACTGTGCTAAGTCAGTCCAAGGGGCTGGCAAGGGTCGGCCAGGGATGGTGCCGTGCAGGCTTTGGGAAGAAGTCCATGGCAGCTCCCCAGGGGCTCCCGATGGAGCCCTGCTGCGTGGCACAGGCGCACTGTGCATCCCTGCAGACGCACAGTCTCAAAGGGCGTTCCCCATGGGGACAAGGCGCCAGAACCACCCCCTGCTCAATGCCAGCTGGGCTAGAAACCCTTCCTTGCCGGCTGTGTTTCCCAAAGGAAGGGGAACCAAGTCCTGTCTCGTCCTGCCTTTGGGCTTTACCAGCGTTTTCTGACTCTGTCCTTGTAGGTGCCCGTTTCCTGTTAGTGCCTGAACCCCTGTGACTCCTGGGCTCCCGCACGCCATGTTCACAATAAAAGGATCTTTTCTCTCTTAATACAGTTGTGGATATAGTGTGCATGTGTCTTTAGTTTCTCTCTTTTTTTTGGTTGAGGTTTTCATTAAAGTAATTTAATTTGTTTTTTAAACGTGTAAGTCTCTTTTCTCTCTCATCCCTTCCCTCAGAGAGTTAAACTTACTGGAGTTGTGGGAACTTGTGCTGTGTGCCCAACTGCAAAAGATAACTTATGACGCCCTGGCAGAAACGCGTATGACATATCCTGCACCACAAAAGGGGTAACCTGTCCGGCCTTCCCCACCCAGACCGTTCCTGTTTTCTGTCTTTTTAACAGACATGATGTACTCCACCAATGACATCATGGGACAAATAGCATCTGTCCTTGTTTGAAGTAAAACGAACCGATTCTCTCTTCAGTCATTTCACTTTTTAGCTAAGCCTCTTCTAACTACTGCAGTGAGCAGCCTATTGTGCAGAAACCGTTCACTCTCAGAGTGACGAGACCTGTGTTGATAGTTGATGCCAGGCATGGTATGCAGAGAGGCTCTTGCTTAGACTTAGGGCTATAACACCCAAGGGCAGATAACGTGGTTATTTGCCCCGTTGGAGTGTGGGAAGCGGAAAAGCGCAGTGGGGTCGCACCTGCGGGGAGGAGCGGACTAGACAGGTGACCCAAAATTGCCCAACAGGGGATTCCATCCCATCTGCCTCACGCGCAGTAGAAAAGCTGAGGGATCAAAGGGTCAGCCCTCTTTCTTCGATGGTCGACGCCTGAGGAGGACTCTGTCTGTTCGTGTGCATTTGGTCTCGATCCTGAATGCAGCCCCGGAATCCAGTTCCCATCCGTCACTGAGTCCAGTCTGGGGCTTCCCCAGGGCCAGCTGGTGAGGTGACTGTCATCCTGGGAGCTCGATACGGTTTTCTATACATTTCATTATTTCCTTTTTACTTTTCTATTAATATTTCATTAAAGCCGTTTAGTTCCTTCTAAACTCGTATGTCTCTCTCTCTCTCTCTCTCCTGCCTCTCTTTTTTTTTTTACTGAAGAGAGGGAGCGGGGAGCATCTGTCACTTGCCTTGTGGCCGTTTTGGCCCAAACCATGAGAGGCAGGTAGAGTGTTTACAGGAGAGAGAGCAATATTCAAAAGTTGCATGAAAACGGCGACTTGGCAATGTTATGGGTACGTGTAGACTCATGACGGATGCTATAAAAGATCTGGATCGGGGTATTTTCAGAAGGGCAGCTTATGAGCCAGTGTAATCCTGTAGTAACGGACAGCAAGAACGTAGCGCTGCAACAGAAAGATGGACAGCTTTTGGCAGTCAATTTTGTGCTTAGGTGTCTAAGTAGTTAGATTCTCAGGGAGATACTTAGAGAAGTACTACTTGAACTAAGTAGTTTCGATAACTAGGCAGACCTGGGCTGATGTGCAGAAAATTGGCGCCCCTGCTTAGTATCTGCCGCACGTTTGCACCCTGGGTTTTCTTTTTTGGTGAGCTAAAATGGTCGAGGCTTTGGGACAAACTGTCTCCTCCCAGGTCTATCAAAACTGGACATGCCTTAGCACAACTGGGAGTGGTAGTTTTGTAATTTTAGTGAATTTGCTGCTGTTGGAGCTGTAGTCAAAATTAAGGAAGGAGTTTAATTACTTGCATAAAGGGAGAGCATGCGAGTAGTCTACTGACTTTGGTGTGGTCCCCAGAGCACGAGGGATTTGGGGACCACTTACTACTGGGTGTAGTTGAGAACTTCGTGCTGGAGAGTCACTGTCCTGGTTTGAGGTAAAACAGAAACAATTTTGTTCAGTAACTTCACTTCTTAGCTGGGCCTCTTCTAACTACTGAAATTAACTGCATATTGTGCAGACAATGTTCACTCTCAGAGTGATAAGACCAATTGTTTGTAGCTGATGCCCAGACATGGTATGCAGAGAGGCTCCTGTTTATACTTATTGCTATAACCCCCAAGGCCAACCAACTTTGTTATTTGCCCCGTTGGAGGGTCAGAAATGGAAAAGCATAGTGGAGTCCCACCTGCAGGGAGGAGCGGACAGGACAGGTGACCCAAAACTCACCAACAGGGTATTCCATCCCATCTGCCTCATGCTCAGTATAAAAGCTGAGGGATCAAAGGGGCAGCTCTTCCTTCAACGGCCGACGTCTGAGGAGGACTCTGTTTGTCTGCCTGTGATCCCGATCCTGAATCCAGATCCAGAATCCAGTTCCCGTCCGTCACTGCGTCCAGCCTGGGACTGCCCCAGTGCCAGCAGGTGATGTGATTGTCACCTCGGGAGCTTGATACGGTTTTGTATATATTTTTCATTATTTCTTTTTATATTATTAATAATATTTCATCAAAGTACTTTAGTTCCTTCTAAACTCATAAGTCTCTTTTTCCTCCTCTGCCTCTCTCTTTGAAGAAGGGTAGAGGGGAGCACCTGTCGGTGCCATCTGGGGTGCCTCAGGTCCCCAGTAGTGGATTTTGGCCTAAACCACGACAGATTAATTGGCGCCCAACGTGGGGCCCAAGCAGTGCTCGATCAGACCTGTGATAAATTGCCCAAATAGTTTGAGTTCCAGCTTGCTCAGAGATTAGAACAGACAGCTTGCATCATGTCATTCTTAGACGAAATCTTGTATCATGCCTTTAAGCAGCTTTGTTCGACCTTAATGCAGTCAGCTTGGTTTAACCTGCCAAATGTGTTTCAAAGTTCATTTATTCTTTGGCTTTTTATGCGAAGGTTTAAAGGTGCTGTTTTGGTGTGATTCGCAATTCCGATGTATAACATGATGAGTTGGGTAAGGGCTCTACCTGTATATCTCGGGCCTCTCGTGATGGATTCTGTGATTAATTATACTTTCGGTTCTACCTGGGGAATGTTTACTTCGCCCTTTGATAATTATGCTAATGTGACACCATCAGAGGTGGGGCACGGCAACCTTCTGGGCTCTGAGGATAAGGATTGGTGCCCTGTTAAGACCGTGCTTTTGTTGTCAGTTTTCCTGAATGTGATGCAGGGGTGGTTTCATGTGAAACACCGGTGCAGGGAGAGCAGTAGGGGGACCGGGCGCTGCCGCCACTCAGACCCGCGCAGCCGCTCGGCGATCTGCAGCGGCGCAAACCGCGGCCCCGCCCGGCCCGGCCGCAGCCGCCCCCCCCACCGCAACGGCACAGGCGCCTGCACCGCCGCGCCGCCGCCGCCTGCAGCGGCACCGGTACCACCGGCAGCCGACCCCCCCACACACACACCGCAACGGCACAGGCGCCTCCGCCGCCTGCAGCGGCACCGGTACCACCGGCAGCCGCCCCCCCCGCCCCGCCACACACACACCGCAACGGCACAGGCGCCGCCGCCGCCTGCAGCGGCACCGGTACCACCGGCAGCCGACCCCCCCCACACACACACACCGCAACGGCACAGGCGCCTCCGCCGCCTGCAGCGGCACCGGTACCACCGGCAGCTGACCCCCCACACACACACACCGCAACGGCACAGGCGCCTCCGCCGCCCGTCCCGGCGCAAGCCCTGCCCCCGCCCTGCAGCGGCACAAGCCACGCCGCCGCCTGTCCCGGCACAAGCTACTCCAGCCACTACGAGCAGTACCAAAACTACTCAATCTCCATCAAAATCGGTACAAGCTGCCCCAGTAACCAGGAAGAAGAGAAAGCAGTCAGATCGTTCCCCTGTCGCTCACGACAAGGACCAGCTGTCCCAAGACAGCTTGGGAGGGAGTTCTGAAGGAGATCCAGGAGAAGGCCCTTCTAGAGTAGATCCAGGAGAGGGTCCTTCAAGCAGCCAGGGACCAGGTTAGGAAAGCTAAAGGCCTGAAAGAATTAAATCTTGCCAGAGAGGTCAAGGGCAACAAGAAAAGCTTCTACAGGTATGTCGGTAATAAAAGCAAGACTAGGGAAAATGAAAGGAAGAGGAAAACATTAAAAATAGAAATGATCCAGAAAAAGCCAGGTCACTGAAGCCTACAAACAACTTAATACCTTGCAAATGGATAATGTTAGTTATACACGAATTTCAAGTCTTTGATCTAAAACACAGGACACAATTATAGTGTTGATCTTCTCTGCTAAAAGTTTGCTCCTAGCAAGAAAAAAAGCTCCTATAGAAAGTTCTTATTTCGGACAAAAGATGCTTAAGCACAAGGTGCATTAAACACAGTCGAACCACATCCATTTTTAGAAACACTTCGTGTCTGTTTCACAGATATTTATGGCCTACACAGTTGATTTGATTTCTCAGGCGCAAAGGATATTGCATTCTTCCTGACCTACACTATGTATTTTGAACCTGGGGCGTTTCCACACAAACAGATTGTTGAACCGAGTCCTGTGAAAGTCAGTGTGCCTCTGAGCAGGTGAAGAGCCTGCCAATACAGATGAGCCTAAAGGTAAGGATTGGAAGCCCACGTGCTTATGTTGTAGTATCGGAGGCTTATTTGCAAGCCAAGATGAGTCCACACTTAATTCTGACAGCAGGATGAAATAGATCAGCCTTTCAAGGTCCACAGGCCACTTGCTGTGCTTGTTGGGGACGGCAAACACTCCTTCATTAATGAACGTGTACAGAGTTGGAAGTTTACCGCTGCTTTACAGTTTGGGGATTTTCACTGCATCTCTTTTTTACGCCAAACTCTGTCTTTATTTTAAGAACTGCAACGTGACAGCGTCCTCCTTTATTCCCTTAACAATCAAACCAACTTTCGATTTAACTTAAACGGACATTTGTTCCTTAATGGAAAACTTTATCATAATTTTGTCAATATTGTCCCAGAGCAGTTCCGTTTACCTATACAGATCGGACCTTGCAGACTATCTATGGAAACGACATCGCAGTTACTGTGGCTCTTCTCCTTTACTGATATCGGTCAGTGCTGTCTTGTCTCTCTGTCTTACTCTTTTCCACGCTGCAAAAAGGAAAAAGCAGACCTCGAAATCAATGCGAGTTCCTCTTTTCCCCAAATTAATCCTCAGGCCTCCTCTTTTGAGAGTGAGGGGAACAGGTCTCTGAAGAGCAGCAACAGTGACACCCAGTGGCCACCTACAAATTAGACTTGAAACAGCCCTCAGGGCACAGGAGGTCCATGTTGTCTACCACTGAAAGTGAACAGCTCGAAAGAGTAGTTTAAAGTCACAACGTCCTGGGCAACCTGTTGTAGGTGACCCTGCTTGAGCAGAGGGTTGGAGTACGCAATGACCGGAGGTCTCTGCCTACCTCGGTCACTCTGGGATCTTGGATCCAAATTCTGAGATGTGATAATCAGCTGTGATCGAGTTTGCAATGTTTAGCACTGATGGCAAGTAGCCCAAACTGGTTTGTGACCACATAACAGTTATTTCCTAATAGAAAAAAAGAAAGATGAGTGTCTCTAGACCTACTTTACTTGACAGCCTTTGTCTCCCATTTATCTTGAAAACTTTATGCAATTTTCACATTGAAATAAGTAAATGAACTAATACTGTTGTTACCATTCCATAGTAAGAGAAAGCAACTCATCACAATTAATCAAACATGCATGGGTAGTCTGAATATACCCTACTAGAAAACTTGCATTTTCATTTCCTCAGACTGGCAGACTCACTTGAAAAAAAAAAAAAAAACAACCCAGAAAAATCCATGAGATGGAATTCAAGTAGGGCCACTGTAAGAGCACGGGGCCGGGTGCCATGGCACTGTGCTCAAGGGAAATGGGCCCTGCAAGAGCAGAGGGCCAAGACCCAGGGGGCTGTGCTCTGGGGAGAGATGCACTCTGAGAGTAACAGGGGAGTAACTACCCTGGGGTAGTCCAAGCAGGGTAACGAGGTTGTGCCAGACCAGAGGGGGAAGCCCCGTGCTGCTCTTCTAAGAACACAGAGAGGAAACAGCGGGTATAGCACCGGGAAAAGACAGCACGGGTGAGGATAGCAACGCCACCTGCATTGTTAGGAACACGGAGACTGTTTCTGGAGCTTTCGTGCCTTTATTCCTCTCTCTGATCACTACATCCAGACTACTAAGGAGAGGCTTCTGATCTTCCTGGGGGCTGGCACATGCCCCAGATGATGGCCCAGCCCTGGTTTCAGCAGCTCCTGGGTCGTTCTTCTAGCGTTGCTGGTGGGCTGGCCTCTTGCTGGGTGGTGAAGAGTCCTCAGGGCTGCCAGCCCTCCTCTTTGCGGGTCGCTGTGTCTCCCCAGGGGAGCGTTCCCTGCCCTGGCTGGAAGTGGAGGGACCTGGCGCAGTGTCCTCTGGCTCCTCCTGTGGCTCTTCTTGCTCCTCTGGGATAGGAATGGGGGCAGAGGCGGAGCTGCCGGCATCCCCAGCAAGGGCAGCTGTGGGGGTGCTGGGGAGCTGGCCCACATTGTGTGTGGCAGGGCTTCCGGAGGGGGCTGGGCTGGGTGCAGGAGACCCTCCCCGGGAGGCAACAGGGCTGCCCTCCCACCCCCCAGGAGCATGGATGCCCTCCAGCTCCAGCACATGGTGGGCTGCCCCGGCTGCCCGAACCTGGCAGGGCCAGGGAAAACCAGAACCCATCGCTCAGTGATGTCACTGTCCCTTCCTCGGGGACATGGCAATGGGCTGTCCTTGCCCACGGCGCTTGCCCTGGCAGTGCCTCGGGGGTTACCGCAACGCCACTGCTCATTCCATCTGCCACCTCTGGTCCCGTGCTCAGCGTCAGTGTTTCATGCCAGTCAGTGAGGTCTTGGCTGTGTCTTCCCAGGGTCCCGTCAGGTTCCGGTGGCCGTGGTACATATCTCCAGGCACATACAGCAAGAGGGTTCATTTGATAATGTCCCATGCCTCCCTGGGAGGCTGCAGGACAACGTCCCACAGGCTGTCCACGTACTCCAGGACTGTTGGCCAGCCCTTTGGGCTCCCCTGCTTCCTCCCACAGCACATCGAAGAACCAGCGCCTAAGGACAAATAGAAAGAGGGGAAGAGGCCTCCAAAGGCTGTGCCTCTCGTCCTCTGCCTCACCTCCAGGAATTCTTTTCCAGACTGGGTGGAAAGACATGTTCAGCTGCTGAGAAATATGCGCCTATGACACCATACACGGGAATGGGTGAAATCAATTCTATTTTGAAATAAAAATCTTCCTCCCCGCCTTGCTTTGAACTTTGCAAAATTTTTGAGATTTGTTGCTCCTGTTTACAACAGAGGATTTTATCTGGGATGCCCTGAATACCCCAGGGAATGCTCACAAACTCTGCGTGGAGACCAGTGATGCAACCTGATCAAAACAATTCAAGGATAAGATTACTTACCATATTGCATGGCCCTTCTCCTCGCTCACAGTGCGGTTTAGGGGGCACATTGCTATTCAGGAGTTAAAATCATTCCATTTCTAAATGAATACAGTGTGCTATAGGGAGTCTGGAAGCAAAGCATGGCCTCTACCTGTTTCTATATCCCCAGGTTCTTTATTTGAGTCTGACATTCTAACATATGTTGCCTCACGTTCTAAAGTGATATATGTTTCCGCATGGGGAAACATATAGAAAAAAGAGCGAATGCCTTGCACTATCAGAAGCTGTCCTCTAATTTGATGGTATAGTTATAACCTGCTGTGCACGTGGTCACAAAGCAACCAACGAAGACAAGAAAAACAAGCCAGCAAGCAAAGTCTCACAGTCTCTCCCCACGCTTCAGCACTGCTGGCCAGCCCTCTTGGGCTCCCCTGGTTCCCCCCACGGGGAGTCAGGGGCAGCACTTGGCTCTCTTGCAGGGAGTTTTTCCAATTTTTCTCCCCTAGCCAGAGGGCGCAAGGCTGATCACCTCTGCTCAGCACCCATCAGGCCTCATCTGGGCACTGCGTCTTGTTTGGGGTTCAGCAATGGGCCCACGTTTTCTCTAGTGCTTGAGAGAACAGACCGGTGAATGTAGCATTACAGCGTTGGTGGATAAGGGAAGAGCAACTATCACCTACCCGGAAAGGATTTGACGCTGTCACACACAACGTTCACGTCTCCCAGTTGGAGAGACATGGGTTCCACGGATGGACTACTCGGTGAAGAAGGAATTGGCTGGGTGGCTGCACTCAAAGAGTTGCGGTCAACTGATCAATGTCCAAGTAGAGACCAGTGAGGAGCGGCATTCTTCAGGCGTCGCTATTGGGACTGGCGCTGTTTAGCGTCTTTGCCGGTGACATGGGTGTTGGGATGGAGCGCACCCTCGGCGAGTTTGCCAATGGCACCCAGCTGCGTGTTGCAGTCGACACGCTGGAGGGAAGGGATGCCATCCAGAGGGACCTGGACAGGCTGGAGAGGCGGGCCCGTGCCGAGCTCGTGATGTACAACAAGGCCAAGTGCAAGGTCCTGCACGTGGATCAGGGCAATCCCATGCACAAATACAGGCTGGGTGGAGAATGGATTGAGAGCAGCCCCGCCGAGAAGGACTTGGGGGTGCTGGCTGGTGGGAACCTGCTTAGCATGAGGCGGCAATGTGCGCTCACAGCCCAGAAAGCCAACTGCCTCCTTCTGGTACCTTCCTCATCACCACCTACCTGAAATATCAATAGTGGGTAGTAAGCTGATGTCTTAACCAGGGAAGGGAGTTTTCTCCGTATGTCCTTAATTCTGGCGCCAGGCAGGCAGCTGACTTCCCTGTGGGATGTCTCCGGTCTACAGATAGGGCCCTCTGTTCCCCTCAGAAGGGAGTCACCTACTACAATTACCTTGCTTTCTTTCTTGGTTGAGGAAGTCCTGAGGCGTGGGGGTGGGTGCCCAGCACTGGGCATCTCACTGGAGGGATCATCCTTTCCATCCTCAATCGCCTGGTCCTCGATTTCCAAAGCCCCATACCTATTATGCAAGGGCAATTGGGATGGTGAGGGAGGCTGTGAGGGGTTTCGCTTGCCTCTCCGAGGAGGGATCTGACTCCACTCCCCCTTATCCCTTGAGTTCTCTCCTTCTGCAAACTGATAAGCAAACCGATGAGTTGAGCAAACTGATAAACTGTTTGATAAACTAACCAAGGTGGAGGAAAAACTCATTCTTTCCCTGCACAGACCCATGTTGCAGCTGCTAAGAAGAAATGCCCTCCTACTCAAGAGAAAAAACACCCTCTGACTCAAGAGAAATCAAACCCGATACAAGATATCCTGTGGTTTTGCCTCTGTGAATATGGAGAAGACATGAAGAAACGGGATGAAGAACCTACGTCAGCCCTACAGGCACGGGTGCTTGAGTTGCAAAATGAAGCAGATAGAAGAAAGGATTCTTACAGGAGGAAGGCTGCTCTGACCTACGGTAGGCGATCCTACGGACCAGGTAGGAACCGATCTGATAATCGTAGGTACTACGGTCAACGTTAGAGGTGCCCTGCCTCCGGCCAGGAGGAGGAGAGGGACAACCGAATTTATTGGACTGTGTGGATTCGATGGCCTGGCACATTAGAGCCACAAAAGTATAAAGCCCTGGTGGACACTGGTGCACAGTGTACCCTATTGCCCTTGAATCATAAAGGGGCAGAAACAGTCACCATGTCTGGAGTGACAGGCGGATCTCAAGAACTGACTGTATTAGAGGCTGAAGTGAGCCTACCTGGGAATAAATGGGAGAAACACCCCATTGTTACTGGTCCAGATGCTCCGTGCATCCTTGGCATAGACTACCTCAAGAGAGGGTGTTTTAAAGACCAAAAAGGGTATCGGTGGGCTTTTGGTATAGCAGCTGTAGACACTGAGGATGTTACACAGCTGTCTACCTTACCCGGTCTTTCAGATGACCCTTCTGTTGTGGGACTGCTGAGGGTTGAAGATCAGCAGGTGCCAATTGCTACTGCCACGGTGCATCGACGACAGTATCGCACCAACCGAGACTCCCTGATTCCCATCCATCCCCTGATTCGCCGGCTAGAGAGCCAAGGAGTGATCAGCAAAACTCGCTCACCCTTTAACAGCCCTCTATGGCCAGTGCGAAAGTCTGACGGGGGACTGGAGATTAACAGTAGACTGTTGTGGCCTGAATGAAGTCACACCACCACTGAGTGCTGCTGTGCCAGACATGCTACAACTTCAGTATGAACTGGAGTCAAAGGCAGCCCAATGGTATGCTACAATTGTCATTGCTAATGCCTTTTTCTCTATTCCTTTAGCAGCAGAGTGCAGGCCACAGTTTGCTTTCACCTGGAGGGGTGTCCAGTACACCTGGAATCGACTGCCCCAGGGGTGGAAACACAGCCCTACTGTTTGCCATGGACTGATCCAGACCGCACTGGAGAAGGGTGGAGCTCCAGAACACCTACAATACATCGATGACATCATTGTGTGGGGTAATTCGGTGGAAGAAGTTTTCCACAAAGGTAGGAAAATAATTAAGATTCTTCTGAAAGCAGGTTTTGCCATTAAAGGAGGTAAGGTCAAGGGACCTGCACGAGAACTCCAGTTCTTGGGAATTAAGTGGCAAGATGGCCGTCACCAGATCCCAACGGATATGATTAACGGAATAACATCTATGTCCCCACCTACTAACAAAAAGGAAAGACAAGCCTTTTTAGGTGTTGTGGGTTTCTGGAGAATGCATATTCCAGGTTATAGCCAGATTGTGAAACCTCTCTATGAAGTAGCTCGAAAGAAAAATGAGTTTCTGTGGGGCCCTGAGCAATGACAAGCCTTTGAGCAAATTAAACAAGAGATTGTGCATGCAGTAGCCCTTGGAGCAGTCCAAACTGGACGGGACATTAGAAATGCGCTCTACACTGCAGCCGGGGACAATGGCCCTACCTGGAGCCTCTGGCAGAAAGCACCAGGGGAGACTCGAGGTCGACCCCTAGGATTCTGGAGTGGAGGATATAAAGGCTCCGAGGCCAACTATGCTCCAACTGAGAAAGAAATCTTGGCAGCATATGAAGGAGTTAGAGCTGCTTCAGAAGTAATTGGTACTGAGGCACAGCTCCTCCTGGCGCCCCGATTACAGTACTGGGCTGGATGTTCAAGGGTAAAGTTCCTTCTACTCATCATGCCGCCGATGCTACCTGGAGTAAGTGGGTTGCCTTAATCACGCAGTGAGCTCGAATAGGAAAGCCATATGGCCCAGGAATCGTAGAAGTCATCACAAATTAGCCCGAAGGCAAAGACTTGGGGAAGGCACTAGAGGAGGTGGTGACACGTGCTGAGGAAGCTGCACCATATAATGAACTCTCAGATAATGAGAAACAGTATGCCTTGTTTACTGATGGGTCTTGTCGTATTCTAGGAAAACATGGAAGGTGGAAAGCTGCTGTGTGGAGTCCTACACGACAAGTCACGGAAGCTGCTGAAGGACAAGGTGAATCGAGTCAATTTGCAGAGGTAAAAGCCATCCAGCTGGCGTTAGATGTTGCTGAACGAGAAAAGTGTCCAATACTCTATCTCTATACTGACTCATGGATGGTGGCAAATGCTCTGTGGGGGTGGGTAAAGCAGTGGAAGCAGAGCAACTGGCAGCGCAGAGATAAACCCGTCTGGGCTGCTGAGCTGTGGCAAGACATTGCTGAGCGGCTAGCGAACCTAGTCGTAAAGGTACATCACGTAGATGCCCACGTACCCATGAGTCGGGCCACCGAGGAACATCAAAACAATCAGCAAGCGGATCAGGCTGCTCAAATTTTCCAGACAGACTTGGACTGGGAACATAAAGGTGAACTATTCTTAGCTCAGTGGGCCCGTGACACTTCCGGTCATCAAGGAAGGGATGCAACATATAAATGGGCCCATGACCGAGGGGTGGATTTAACCATGGACACTATTGCGCAGGTTATCCGCGACTGTGAAACATGCGCCGAAATCAAGCAAGCTAAATGGTTAAAACCTTTGTGGTATGGGGGACAGTGGCTGAAATATAAGTATGGGGAGGCTTGGCAAACTGATTACATCACGCTCCCTCAAACTCGCCAGGGTAAGCGCTATGTGCTTACAATGGTGGAAGCAAGCACCGGATGGTTGGAAAGCTCTGCCGTACCCCATGCCACTGCCCGGAATACTATCCTGGGCCTTGAAAAGCAAGTCGTGTGGCGACATGGCGGCCCAGAAAGAATTGAGTCAGACAACGGGACTCATTTTGAAAACAATCTTATAAGTAATTGGGCAAAAGAAGATGGCGTAGAGTGGATATATCCTATCCCCTATCATGCACCAGCTTCTGGGAAGATTGAGCGATACAATGGACTGTTAAAAACCACCCTAAAAGCAATAGGAGGGGTGGAACCTTTAAAAATTGGGACAAGCATTTAGAGCAAGCTACCCGGCTAGTTAACACCAGGGGATCCATCAATCGAGCTGGTCCTGCTCAATCAGACCTTTTACATACTGTAGAAGGGGATAAAGTCCCTGTGGTGCATGGAAGGAATTTGTTAGGGAAAACTGTTTGGGTTTTTCCTGCTTCAGGCAAAAGCAAACCCATTCGTGGGACTGTTTTTGCTCAAGGACCTGGATGTACTTGGTGGGTGATGCTGAAGGATGGAGAAGGTCAATGTGTACCTCAAGGGAATTTAACCCTTGGTGAGAATACTGAATCCTGAGCAGTATGATGCTGATCACTACATAATACTAACAGTGTTCCATACGTGCTTTTCAGGATAATAGAGAGGTGATGAAACCTGAGATAGCTTCATCAAGTGGCATCCAGCAAGCTCTTCAAGATGAACATGCTATCCGTGGGCACAAACCAGAGTGAATTTCGTACCATCTTTCCTGCCCTGAGATGAGATCCTGCAATCATGAACTAAATGGACTTTTGCATATAACTTTTGTAGGTAAATGTAAACCATAGATGAGTGACCTGCATGTATCCATCTCATATATATAATCTGTGTGTGTGTAAATTTGATAGATAAAAGTAATAGTAATCTGAGCAAGATGCAAATGGTATGGAATAAGGGGTGGAATGTCCTGGTTTGAGGTAAAACAGAACCAATTTTGTTCAGTAACTTCGCTTGTTAGCTGGGCCTCTTCTAACTACTGAAATTAACTGCATATTGTGCAGACAGCGTTCACTCTCTCAGAGTGATAAGACCACTTGTTTGTAGCTGATGCCCAGACATGGTATGCAGAGAGGCTCCTGCTTATACTTATTGCTATAACCCCCAAGGCCAACCAACTTTGTTATTTGCCCCGTTGGAGGGTCGGAAGCGGAAAAGCATAGTGGAGTCCCACCTGCAGGGAGAAGCGGACAGGACAGGTGACCCAAAACTCACCAACAGGGTATTCCATCCCATCTGCCTCATGCTCAGTATAAAAGCTGAGGGATCAAAGGGGCAGCTCTTCCTTCAACGGCCGACGTCTGAGGAGGACTCTGTTCATCTGCCTGTGATCCCGATTCTGAATCCAGATCCGGAATCCAGTTCCCGTCCGTCACTGCGTCCAGCCTGGGACTGCCCCAGTGCCAGCCGGTGACGTCATTGTCATCTCGGGAGCTTGATAGGGTTTTGTGTCTATTTTTCATTTTTTCTTTTCTTTTATTATTAATACTTCATTAAAGTACTTTAGTTCCTTCTAAACTCATAAGTCTCTTTTTCCTCCTCTGCCTCTCTCTTTGAAGAGGGGTAGAGGGGAGCATCTGTCGGTGCCATCTGGGGTGCCACAGGTCCCCAGTAGTGGATTTTGGCCTAAACCACGACAGTCCCGTAGCTTGTGAATTTGACTGGTTTCCCTATGCCATGAAGTCGATTTTAACCCGACTAAAGCAAGACATGTATTTAAAGTGAAATCAAAGTGTGCTAACCTTTGTATACAGAAAACAGTTGGAGTTCTTCTCTATCTCAGATCTTTGGCAGCAGAGGCATTGCTTTCTCATGGAGGCCGGCTCCGTGTGTACGTGTGCACAGAAAGCAGGAGCGGTGGGGCAGGGTGTCAGTGCACCCCTGAGAAGCTGTAAAACATTTGGTCCGGTCTCAGTGTGCAGCTGCAATAGGTGGGAAAACAGGAGGAAACCAAAGGCGGCAATGAGAAGACAGCTGTATCAGCCTGAGTATTTGATGAGCCATATACATAGCTCACAGTTAACCTCAAGTGGTAACATGAAGGAAATGAAAATGTTTCTTCTGGGGACAATGGGGCACAGGGGTGCTGACAGTTGGCCTGATGGGTGTTATCAAAAGTTGGAGACAAGTCGCCTTGATTGGCCGGAGCAGACGCCCAAAGGCTGTACTGGGTTGCCCATGGATGGCAGCGGGAGTTGTCCAGGGACGGGATCAATTGTCACAGCAAAGGCAGTCTGGTTGCCCGGAGTCTGCACTGAGCTGCCCACGGGTGGCCCCGGGTTGCCCATCAAGAGCACCGGGCACCAAAGGGCTGCATCAGGTTGCCATAGCGGCTGCAGGGAGCTGCCCAGGCAGAACCCGGTCCCTGAGCGCCCTGCGCCCCTGGCAACGCTGCCCTGGTTCTGTGTCACACAGGGCACTGGGGACGCTGCAGTGTCTGGCAGTGCTGCCACCGAACCCCACAGCACAGCAGGGAGTAGCCGCCCTCCCGGGCACTCCCAAGCCTCTGGAGGTTTCGGGTGAGTATGTACCATTATGGGAAAGTATTTTTTATGCAAACTTCCCATTTTTGAAGGACTCAAGTGGCTTTCATGCTGTAACAGATGGGATTGAGCACATGCTTTGTGTCAAACCCCACTCCCACCCAGGCATCTTGTTGCAGCACACCAGTGTCCTCACCTTTCACTGGGCTCTGAGCCAGGCTGGGAGCTGTGGGGAGGGGATGGGGTACCTCCTGAGTCCCCTCCTGAGGGTTTGGCCTCAGATGCGGTGTGTTAGGGACATTTGCTGGCCCTCTGCATGATGTTTCTGACAACAACTGACTGATACCCTGAATCTGAAAAGAGCAGTAGCACCCACAATGCCGTATGCAGTTCTCGGTAGCAAAATCTTCACGTGTGGCCATTCCTCCTAGGGCTCCTGCAAGGCTGCTGTTTACACACCCCTCTGAAAAGACTGTCTGGGATTTCTCCTTTCCAAGTACATCGATTTTACGTCAGGTGAGGCGTAGGCATTTTTCTTCCTTTGCAAGTCAAGAGAGGGCTGTTCTCTTGAGACTGAAATAGCTGGAGGGGGGTCAAATTTGGATATAGATCTGCAAAGCATCAATGCAAGTGAAGGTGGGGGGTGAGGATTGAGTCCCTGACCCACCAATCACACTGGGTTGGTCCAAAGGGGCGCAGCTATCGGGGCTGGAAAGGGCACTTTGAAAGAGAAAAGGACATCTGGAGTACTAGAAGATCAGCACATACGCCAACCAAAAGAAGCCAATGAACACAAGACAATCACCAGCTACACTTTCACGGGATTGACAGATTTGAGGAGAATGAAGGCTAATATCTGTCATTCTCCTGAGCAGCCATGCTTTGCTTTTCTCCGCATTTCAATACTTGAGGCTAGATACTAAACAAATTCAAATCCCTTTCCAGATACAAATGCTTGGGGTGCTGTGAGAAGGCATTTGCTTTCAAGAGTTTTAGGCCTGTACAGGTGACCTGTGGGTGCTGTGTGCGTTGCTGTTTGTGTTAGAAGCTGCATGTGTTGCTGTAAGAAGGAAGGCAAGTGCAGGTGCTGACTGAGGGAAGTTGTCTTCTATCTCCTCCTCTGTGCAGGACAAGTACTTGAAGAGCAGTGGTCAGGAATGGAGGCTGTCGGCTCTCGCTTAACGGCAAGACGTGCCAAGGTTCTGCCTGCCATCAACACCATGGCTTCCAGCTATAAGGACCGTTTCCCGTACTACCCGTTGCCTCAGAGCTCCAGCCTCCCCTGGATGCCCAGCACCTACTCTAAAAGAGATGCCATCAAACCAGCTTTGGCTCCCTTTTCCAAAACTTCCCAGGGGATGACCACCAGCGAGAAACTCCCTTACATTTCCAACAGAACAACCCTCTTCACCCGCTACACCCCTGACGACTGGTACAGGTCCAACCTGACCAAGTACAAAGAGTCAGAGACTTCCCGGCACAATGCGGAGGCTCTGAGAGTTGATACCACCCGCATGATTGGGGATAAATACCAGCAGACAAAGAAAACACAAGCAGAAAGCACCAAAAGCCTGGGAGGACGTGTGAATGCTATTGAGTTTTGGAAAGGGGAGCTCTGCCGTGAGCTGGATGAGATGATCGGGGAGACCAACACGCTCACAGACATGAAGAAGAGACTAGAAAGGGCCTTGGCTGAGACGGAGGCCCCTCTCCAGGTAAGCACTCTGTCCAGTGGGCTGCAAGCTGTAGCCTACTGCTGGAACAACTGCAGCCATTCAAATGTCTAAGTTCCACTGCAGCTCCGCAAGACCTAGAGAGTTTTTATGAAGAGACCATAAGTTAAGTTTGCAATGTCTTCCCATCTGCTGCATCCCCTATCAGCCCGTTATGAGCTCATCACAATTCTATTTGCTTAACCAAATATTTGTGTAGGCGGAACATCCAAATTCCTGGACTGGGAGACAGAAGCCCATGTCTTCCTACAACACCCTGGGGAGGTCAGCATCAAGGCTGACACAGGTGCCTGTGCCACAGCTCTGGTTGCAGCTGGGACACGCGTGCTTCCTCATGTTGATTTGATGCATACGGTGCAGTTCGGTTTCTTGTTGTCAGCTGAAGCAGCCGCCCTGGGCACTTTGTTCCCCTGATGTCCCCTCTGTGCCCGCCTAGAATTTCTTTTCTTCCATTTCTTGAGATGGGGACTCTCTCTATAGAGAGTCCTGCCCCTGCACCCAACAGTGATGGCATGTCCCCAACAGGTCGCTCAGCAGTGCTTGCTTCAGCGGGAGAAGAGGATGGGCATTGACCTCGTCCATGATGATGTGGAGAAAGAGCTCTTCACGGTAAGTTGGGCCACCCAGATCATGTGTTAAAGCCAGTTTTACCTAAACTGCCCTACAGAGGCTTTGCAGCCTTCTTCCCTACCTGGCTCCTTACCGCTGGGGAGGTGCTCAGCTCTTCAACCCCCCCAAAACCTGCTGGGCCAGGGGATGGGGTTCCCCCAGGCAGCAGCATGCCCACGCCGTGTGGGTATGACTTGGCCGTACAGAGGAAGGAATAGCTGAAGAGCAGCTGCGTGTTTGTGTAGCGTGTGGGGGTTCTGTGACCATCTTCAGGGAGTAGTGCACTAAAGACATGCACGCAGTTTGGGGGCACTTTCTCCACTCCCTGCCTGTTTACTCTGGGCAGAAAGACAAGCAGGCAAGTTCTTGCTGTGTGCAGGGTTGGGGAGGTCTGAGGGGACGAGTGGCATCAGGACAACTGAGTACAGACACTGATGATGGGGCCATGTGTCCTTTACCCAGGAAGTCAATGTCATCAGGTCGTGCCAGGAGAAGATGCAGCGGTACCTGGATGAAGCCAAAGCCCAGCTCGCGTAAGGAGGAGCTCCTTATGTCATGCCGTAGGGCTGATGTGCATTTGCAGTTGTGATCTGGACCCCCAGCGGACCCCGACCTCTCCCCACACCGTGCAGATGGAAAAGCCAGGCGGGCTCCCCGGGAAGTGGGCAGTGATGCTCATGGGAGGACAGAGCTGCGTGGGAGGGAGCTGCGGGGAACTGGAGCGGGGAGGAAGCCCTTCCACCTGAACATCCCCAGCGATGGCTGTTGTTTGCATGTTGAAGGTCCAACAGGGCGGCCCAGCACGAGCTGGAGAGGGACCTGGCCCACAAGCAGGCGGCCCACCGCATCGATGACAAGTGTCACCACCTGAGGAGCACCTCCCACGGCATCAGCTACTACCCAGCGGTGGAGCGGGTTGATGCCACGTGAGTGCACGCTGGGCGGCACGCCAGCAGCAAGCTGTGCCCGGGATGCACGGTGCCTCTCCCTGGCAGGGAGCTGCTTGTCCCCAGCCCACTGTCAAGGCACGTCCATCCCGCCTGGAGACAGCTGCCTGAGTGGGACCGTTTCTCTCTGCTTATTGTTATTCTTACTGTTATTGTTATTGTTAACCTTACCTTTATTCTTACCCTTACTCGTAGTCTTCTTCTCATTCTTATTTTCTGTTGTTGTTCTATTAAACTGTCTCTATCTCCACCCGTGAGTCCTGTTCTTTCTCTTTCCCCTCCATTGAGAGTGGCTGTGTGGTCCTAGCTGCTGGCCAGAGTTAAACCACAACCTATGCTCAAATTAAAGACAGAGATTTCAGATACATTTAATCAGTGCTGCTCCCAGGCAGGCTTCATGCCTGCCCACGTCCAGCTTCAGCACTACGGGCTTACCGGGGCCTCTTCTTCCCCCTCACCTCCTGAAGGATCTCGGTGCCGGACTCTTGGGCCAATATCACAGACGACAACATCCTCCGCTCACAGAGCCAACGGGCGGCCTCCTCCAAGCTGCGGGACAACATCGAGAACCTGCTGGTGGTGGCGGCAAACGAGATGCGGAGCCAGTTCAACAGGGTGAACATCGCCTTCACCAAACGCATCAGCGAGACAGCCGATGCCAAGAGCAAGATCCGGACCCACCTGGCCAAGGTAGTCGGAACCCCTCCCTTTCGGTGTGTCACTGTCACTTCCTAGTGACACCCCTGAGGTGGGACCCTTAGGAGTTGGCACCGTAATTTCATCTCAAGGGATCTGTTTTTGCTAGGGCATCCTCACTGGCAGCCTGGGAGCACAGGGATTGCCAGCAGAAAATGCCAATGCTGGTTGCATCTCCTGGTAGTTCCTTCAGAAGCGCTGGCTGCCCTCCAGAACGGCCTTGCTGGGCCTCTGCTGGGCTGCCTGCTGGGGGGGTTGCAGGCTTGCTTCTCCTCCAAGGACGTGCTTTCACTCTCCGTGCTCTGGGGCTGCTGCACGGGCATGCGTGTGTTTGCTTTGCCAAGCAGAGTCAGTGGAAATCAGTGATGGACACCTGCCTCAGAGCTGTGGGTCTCATAGAAAGCTTCCTGAAACGTGCCCGACACTGTATTGAGTAACTGAGGGAAGACGGGGCTTGCAGCACTGCGAGCTGATGCCACGTCTTTCAGTGAGGATCCATGAAGAACCTTCCCTCTCTGAGTTACTGTTGATGGATGATTAGTTCCAGCAAGCGGTAATTTTGGGAAGCTGGGAATTCAATAGGTCCATCAGTGCTCCAAAACCTCCTCTGATGTGACAGCAAGAGCCAAGAGAGGTTTTTCCCTGAAGAAAAATTACTCTTGGCTCTGCGCCTTGATGTGTAGCAGAATGACAGGGGTCTGAGCCCAGGGTCTGCTTATTGAACTTGTTTTGTTCTGCAGATGGACAGGAGGAAAGGGTAATTATGTTGTCACTTGAGAAGATACTTTTTAATTTGTGCATGGGTTTCTTTTTTACGCCAGACGCTGCAGGAAATCTTCCAGGTGGAGAAGACCATCGAAGCCATCCAAAAGGCCATTAAAGACCAAGGGCCTCCCTTAAAAGTGGCTCAGAGCCGGCTGGACGAGCGCACACGCAGACCAAACGTGGAGCTGTGCCGGGACACTGCCCAGCTCCGGTAAGGCAGGAGCGTGGGTCTGGTGGGCTCCTTGAGGAGTTACGGCTGGTAGCACCCGGGGGTAGCACTGCATGAAAAATTAAGCATGGGCTTTTCTTTCAACAGTCCTTCCATAAGCGCACTGCTATAATCAAAAGCAATGAGCAGGTATTGCAGCCTTTGGGTGCTGGGAGAGCTCTGCGCCCACAAAGGAGGCTGTACACCATGGCCGGGTATAGCCTGATGGCACCCCATGAGGGGATGGATTCTTCCCGCTTGGGTAAGCCCCATCTTCTCTCCAGCCTGCTTCCCGGCAGTTGGATGTGCTCAGTTTTGAAGGACGAGCCCTTTACTCTCCAACAGGATCCTGCTGAGATCCCTTAGGCCCTTCCTTTTGGGGAACTGCAAGGAAGGGTGCCCCCTATGGAGAAGCAGAAAGGGCTGTCCTCACCTTCTCCGAGGACACTGGAAATCCTTTCAAGGACACAGTGGTCTGTTTGGGATTGCACGCCGAGGAGCTGTGGAGGAGTAGGCTGGCCTGAGCGCCCAGCAGCACCCCCTCTGAGGCACCCCAAAGTTCACCCCTCCTGGGAGCCCGTTGGGCAAGACTCCAGCTGAAGCCTTTTCAGAGCAATTGAAACCCAGCCCCACAGCCTTTGCAGCATCTCGTACAACAAGGGTTTTTTCCATCCTCCCCTTGTTTCACATTCACTTTTAGCCTCTCCCAGATGTCCTGTTTTCTTTGTGTGCATCTGTGGGCATGGGGAGGATGCCTGCACAGGGAAATCCAGGAGGGGGAGCCAACAAACCCCCCAAACCAAGCAGGAACAGGAAACCACACCTGCTCATCCCTCTTCTTGCTGGCCCGAGCTGCTCTGGGAGAGGCGGCTGCGCATTGCCAAAGCCTTTGAGCAGACTTAACCATGCCTCCCCGCTGAGGTCTGGAGGAGCTCTGCCCTCAGCTTTCCCATGCGTCTGCCAGAAACGGGGGGTCTGAGTTAGTCTGAGCACGCTGAAGGGGGAAATCCTGTGACCAAGGGGCCCTTCAGCAATGCCACGCTAGAAACCACCCCCACGATGGCACTGTTAACCAGGGTTTCTTGCTGTTTTCCAGCCTTGTCAACGAGGTCCACAAAATCAACGAGACGGTCCACAGCCTCCAGCAGCGCCTGAGAGACACCGAGGACACCCTGCAAATGCTGGTTCATACCAAGTCGGTCTTGCAGCATGACCTGGCCGTCAAAGCCAACACACTCTTCATTGATGAGGAGAAGTGCATGGGCATGCGCAAGACCTTTCCCAGCACGGTGCGGCTGCTGGGTTCCATTTAGGCTCAGCTGAACTCACTGAATCTGTTGTGGGAGGGATTCCCAGTTTGGCTAAGATGCTTTGGAAATACTTGATTAGAGTTTCACTTCCTGGTGAAAGCCATGAGTAGAAATTAAATGATCTTTTTGTGTGTTATACGGTCTACCGGTATTTTTTTTGCCTTTGGTTTTTCTCTTTCCACTGTACTTTCACGGTGTGCCAGAAAGTCACTGAAAATACTTTGTAAGCGACTAAGAGTAAATCCACCCACGGGGATTCAGTCCTACCCTCTCAGTCGGTGATTTTAGGAGAAAAACTGTCGTGTCTGCCTCCTTTTGAGGCACCTTCTTATCACCTTCTTAGAGGAACACCTTTTCATTCCTTGGTGTTTCCTTCTTGATTCATCGCTGGAAGACTTCAGGTGTCCTGCAGCGTAGCCAGCACATCTCAGAGCAACAGCCTGTGGGCCCTCGCTAGCACCCTGTCCCTCTAACCTTGGCGTGTCATCTCACAGCTTGTCACAGGTAAGCCTGATATTGTCCCCCTCTCCCTTCAAGCCTCGTTTTAAGCGCTGTCAGGGAGCCCTGATAGCTGGTGAGCAAAGACCTTTTTCCCCCTTTGAGACAAGTGAATCCCATCTGACGCCGGCAAGCCTGGTGCTGTGTAGGCCATCCCCTTATCAAAAAAAACAAAATTCTGTTGGTCACACCAGCCATGGAGCCACCTATTAATAGACTGGGCTTGTCTGTATGTTTCTTCCAATGTCGCTGCCTGTAACTGGAAGGAAAGAGGAAAAAATAACCTGTGCCCCACATCCCCTTACCAACCGTCCCAAGGCCCTGAAGTCTCTTTTGATCGCCATAGGAGGAAATGTTGCAGCTTCACCACCACACACACGGAAGAGCAATAATGGGTAATAGTCCAGGTGAGCTGTGTGGGGACATCGCACCCTGGGGAGCTGGGAGGGTTTCTTTCTTGAGGGACCTGGGCATTTCTTCCACCCCTCCTCAGGCCAGCCAGTGACCGTGGCCTCTCTTCCTTTTCCAGCCTGACACCGGCTGCTGCAGCGCCACAGGGAGGGAGCACTTGGTCACCCCCAGCTGCCCCTAGCACGATGCAGCGAGTGGAGAGCATGGCAATGGACCTGGACAACCGCTGCCCAGTGTGCCTGGACAGCTGGGACGATGCCGCCTATGCCATGCCATGCCTCCACCAATTCTGTTACCAGTGCATCCTGCGCTGGGCTAACAGCAAGCCCGAGTGCCCTCTCTGCAAGAGGAGAGTGCGATCCATCGTGCACTCGGTGAGGGCAGACAATGACTTCGAAGAGGTTGCCATCGCGTCATCTGCCTCAGCCCCCGCACCAGTTGGCACCCGGCAGGCCGGAGGAGCGCCCAGGCACCCAGACACCCACAGCCCCCCTCGCCGCTCTGTAACACCTCAGCCGCTGGCAGTGGAGTCGGTGCCCAGGGCTCTGGTGGGCGGCCTCCAGCCCCATACCTGGGCGTTCCTCTTTGACGACCACCCGGCTCTCCTCCAACGCTTTCTGCCCTGGCTCCAACAGCAGCTGGGGCTGATCTTTGCCGAGGAGCCTTCAGCAGCCGTTGTGATGGAGGACCTCATCTTGGCCGTCCTGGGCTTCTTTGGTCTGGACGAAGAGGTCCTGGTCCGGCTGCTGCAGGTCAGCCTCCAGGATCGCGCGGCGACATTTGTACAGCAGCTTATCAACGTCGCCGTGCAACGCTGCAGCGCGGAGGCCCACCGTCTGCTGGGCCTCGAGGACAGCCATGCTGCCGAGGAGCGGGAGGGCAGCCCCGTGGCTGTCCCTCCTCCTGCTGCCTCCAGAAGGGGGTCTCCTGGCCCTGGCCAAGCCACCTCCCGCAGCCCTGCCGCAGACGATGAAGAGGAGCGACCCAACACCTCCACCGCTGCTCTTCATGGGGCTCCCGGCAGCTGCCCGATGCCCCTGTTCCAACCAACGGGGAACAGGAGGAGCTGCATGACGATCCAGGGGAGGTTGCTGCAGGTCCCTCTACTCCCAGCCGCAGCAGGGACCTCTCCCGTGGGGGGCCACGGCGAGGCCCGAAGAGGAGGGCCAGCAGCTCCCAACATTCACCTCAGCCACCCAAGAGGCCACCCCGCCGGCACAACTAGAACAAGGCCCCAGGAGCTGCCAAAACCAGGGCCAGGCCAGCAGCTGGGACACATGCCGGCCAACGGTTCAGTCAGAAGGGGGACTCCAGGGCTGGACCATGCCCCACTGCCAAACGTCCCATGCCTGGTCTCCTCCTCACCACATCATCTGCCCCCACCTCCCGGGGATCTGCTCTCCTACCAGCCTCTACTGCCCCGTCATGCCCTGCAACACTGGCACCCAAATCCTTCCTCCTGCTCAGAGTCTGCACCACTTGGCTCTGCCCTCTGCATCACCCCATGCTCACACCCTGCCAAGGCAGGAGCCACAAGAAGTTCAACAGGAGAAAGAAGTGAAGTCCAGAACCTGGCGAGGGACAACCCCAGGAACCAGCACATTTGGCGCGCTGCTCGGCTGGAAAGCAGCTTGGCGTAAAAAGCCCTGCAGGTCCTGGTGGCCACCTAGCTGATCATGAGCCAACAGTGTGCCCTTGCCACCAGGAGCACTGATGGTGTCCTGGGCTGGACTGGAGAGAGAGTCTGGCAAAGGAGTGTGAAGATGATAAAGGCACTGCAGCATCTCTCCTCTGAGGAAAGGCTGAGCGAGCTGGCACCGCTTAGCCTGGTGAAGAGAAGGCTCGCAGGGGAATTGATCAATGCATAAAAAGCCTGATGGGAGGCTGCAGAGAAGATGGAGCCAGACCCTGGCTGAGCGGCGCTGGCTGTCTCTGCTGCAGCAGGCGGCTATCGCAAGATGACATCCAGAGGTCCCTTCCAACCTCAGCCTTTCTGTCATTCAGTGAAAGTATTTGAATTGCCTAAAGAATCTATATGAATAACTTCAGTGCTGTTCTATAAAGTCAATAAAGAAGAGAAAGTAGTACAAACTTGCTGACGTTCCTCAAACTCCATTGATCGAATCATTAATACTGTGAAGTTCCAACACGCAGGGACGTCCCCAAATTCACTTATATGTTCTGGAAGACTGCCTCAGCTCAGTCAGCATGACCCCGACATGGGGTACAATTCTGCTGTGCTTATACTTAGTTGCCATCCTCAGGACACGTACCAGATGTATGACACAGGTGCAGGTTCTGCTGCTGAATAAAAGGACTGTAATCTAGGGCTGCTAAGAAAGACCCATAACAATTATGCTATAGAAGAAATATTTTCTCTCTCTTCTGCTGATCTTGCAATTTTTAGTTTAGTGGAAACTGCTCAGTTTTCTTCACCTTACTTTGAGTATTTCCCACTGTTATGCCTGTCCTCAGGGATAAAAAAAACCAACAGCAACAAAATCACACATCTCTACTTCCACTATTACACGTAAAACCATTCTGGGAGCTCGATACAGTTTTGTATATATTTCATTATTTCCTTTTTATTTTATTCTTAACGTTTTAGTCAAGTAGTTCAGTTCCTTCTGAAATCCTGAGTCTCTCTTTCTCTCTCCTGCCTCTCTTTGAAGACACGTTGACGAGAGCATCTGTCCTGCCACCCAGTGGCCAATCCGGCCCAAACCACAACAGCCATAGAGAATCATACCTCCAGTATCAACTCTGTGCTACAGCTCATAATCAAACCTTACCAGCTATTTAGTCCTCTCAGTTTTTATTGACACAGAGCAAGTTTTGCAGACCCAGTCCAGTTTTGTTCCGGGGAAATTCTATCTGGCCTCATCTTTCCAGGGCCAGGCATCACACACCGCAGCAGGTAAAACATCCTGTCCTGCAGAACGCCCGTTTTCATGGGGGAGGGAAACAGCACTGCGGGTAGCACTGATAACGTAGACCACAGAATCAAGTGGGCAGAGCTCCATGAAAACACTGCCAGGCTTTTTGCCACACAAGGACTACCCCTGCAGTCTTGTCAGAGGTTGCTTACTTAGCTTATAGCAGTCCACCCCTCCAACGTCAAAGGTGTCGCTGCAAGACTGAGACCCCAGAGATGCCACAGAAAGCACCATCTCCACCCCTTTACCAAAGCGGTTCCCGGTTAAGTACCAACAGCAGGAATTGCTGCTGCCCACTGCTCTGGGCATCCGCCACCATCCACCCCACACAAAGGGCCAGCTGGGTATCTCCCCCATGGGCACGCCAACTCTGCAGACTCCTTTCAGGTGTCTTTTCAGGCAGAGCAGACACAGACCAGATGAGTTTCAAGCTGAAACACGACTTTGTCATGCAGGCAGAGAAAAAAGCTCTCAGAACTTGAGAGTTTTATTTCTCAATCTGAAAAATGACACACAGCGTAGGTACAAAGACAAGGAGACGCTACAGTCCACAGCAGGAGCGGTGGTCAGGCACTCTCCCTGCACCTCTTTGCCAGGGACGGTGCTCTTGCACAGGCAGAGGTATCTTCTCCCCTCCCCAAAAGCGCACCGACCCCACAGACAGACATTTCTCCCACACCTCCTCTGAAGGAAGGCTACCGGCGACCCACCTGCAGAATTAGCCAGAGACTTCTCAGCACCTTATCATGCCGCTGTGCTTTCAGTCAGAACGGCATTTTTGATTATAAGCAACTAAGGGCAGAACTAAAGTAAATCTCTATCAAAATGCAGCAAAACCATGACACTGTTCTTATTCCTCTGGCTTCTTTCCAGAGTCATTTACAAAATACCATTCCTCTCTAGGCCACTCCTAATGGACAGCCTTTCAAGAAAATCCACAGCAGCATCTTCTTTAAGAGTTTAGCACCCAACACAGAGCTGAAGGCATTTCTCCTTCTCCTAAGAAAGCCCAGCTCAGTCTCTACTTTGCTTCCCATCTTCCCCACCCCAACTCACACCAACACAGCGCACGTACCTCCTCAAGCAACACTTTCTTTCACCAAAACACAGGACCTGTTTCTGAAGTCAACTGCCGGAGGGACCAGCGAGAACTGCTTGGGCTCTTCTACCTGTGACATTGAAAGGGATGTTGAAGTGGGATTTCAGTAGTGAACTCAACATGACAAACTCCAGCAGAGGTAAGAAAAACACATTTTTTAGGAACTAGTTCAAAACAGGGCCCAGGAGCACCACTAAGTGTTTCAGTGCCACATCCCCCCTCTCCAGTAACACCAGAGTCGCAGCAGAACTCTCATCTGTAACAATAAACGTACGAGGCACATACTGCCTGTAAAAGCAGAATATCCAAAACTGCAGGCAAATCCTCACTGGCACAGAGCAGCACACTTCAGTCCTCCTCAGGGTCTCTGTTGAAAGGGTGGTAACTGGAGCAACGGGATTTGCCACTGCCTCCTTTCTTCCTACAGAAGAAAGCTATCGAGTATTGCCATACATTTGCCTTTCTGCTCTGGCAGAGCCCTTTCTTCCGCAGGCCTCTCTGAAGTCCTTGGGAAGTGCGGAGTGCCCACAGCTCTCCTGTTCCACCCCCAGCGCTGGAGGCAACCCAGGGGAGAATTAGAGCAGTCGAGAAGCTGCTCTGGCTTGCGTTGCTGTGTGAACGCATGCCGACCACCTCCACAGACGCAAGGCTAACGGCAACCCACCAGCAAGGAACGCTTCTTGCACCAGCCTTCTTCAATACCTACATACTTTTGTGGGCCTAAGCCCAGGTCTCCCATGACAATTTTCATTAAGCTGCATTCTAAGTGATGATTTTTCAAAACACTCTGGAGATTGTCCTTTCTTAGCAGCTTTCTAACTGCTCAATCAATGCAAAGTATTATTTTTCCCACACAAATGGAAACTCATTGGTCTCAACCTGATATTACTCGGTGTTCCTCAAGAGTATCAGCCTTTTCTCCCAGCTGACACTTCAAGAGCAGATGCAGCAGCTCAGCCATTTCCCAAGAAATTCTACACAAATTTGCAGTACCTGGAACTAGGTGCCTACACAGAAGTCACATCTCATGGGAAAACACACGTTTAAGGCCATCCCTCACACTCTGGTGTTGCTGGCCTTCTTTTGCATACATTTGTTTTCCTAGGTATAAGGATTAACAAAACCATGAATCATTTGGGTCAGTCTGCCACACCCTGCAGGTAATACTGCATAGCATGTTTTCCAAGTGTTCACGGCCCTGGGAGTCACGCTTGCCCACATTGAACAATAAATGCTCAATAATGCCCAGATCACAAAGCCAATACGCTGCTTGTGTGCACCAAATAGAAGGCAAAAGCACAGGAACTCCTATGCAACAAGGGTCCGAAGAAACAGAAGAAGCTGCAAGTCGAAACCTGAGTCATCAGATCCCAAATTTGGTCCAGTTGTTTTGTGAGTACGAGTAGCAATGAAGACACACAGAGCGACAAACACAGCAATCCTCTTGGTGTCTTCAGGAAGAACCTAAATCATTAGGCACAGTCAGAAATGGTGAGCGTCCTCAGATCATGTGCCTGAGCTCAAAAAGGAAACGTTTCTCCTCCAGACTGGCACAACCTGTGGAAATAAGACTATCAGGAATGCTGCTGAGAAGGAGAGAGATTAAGATGGGCAGATCAAAAGTCAGCATGTTGCACCTTAACCTGCGGAGGGACAAGGGCAAAAGGTTACAGAATTTGCAAACGCGTGCTCAGGGAACAAAGAAATACTGGAAGCAAAGCCGCGGCTCCCCAAGGCTTGTGTCCTGGGCTCATGGGAAGGAAGCACGGCTAGCAGCTTGGAAACCTGCCAACCTGATGCTCAGGCTTTCCTGAGATAAGGCTCCAAGGCAATCCTCAACAGCTGTCTTTTCCCTCTACTTCCAGGAGCTGCAACAACAGAAAGGAAAGAAGGAGGAGAGAGACAATGGAGGAAAGAGGAATGAAACCAAGCTCACCAAGTGCCAAGGTATAGCCATCCCTGCTGAAAGGAGCACTCCCCCATTGTTTAAATCCTTCCTTTCTGCTCCTTGGCTCCGTCAGGATCCTGCCAGCCTGTGCTTTCAGCAGCAGCCTTTCTCTCCCGGGTGAAAGCAGAGCGCTCCAGCTCGCTCTTAGCTGCCCTTGAGCATCTGCCCGTGACAGCACACACACCCAACTTCACGCATCTCCTGCCACGGGCAGCCGAATCCCAGAGGCGTGCATGCAGCAGCTCTCTTCTCCCCCAAACACTCTTGCTGGCATGTTACCCACCTGCCTACTCAGAGGTCGACAACTGCTTAGAGGGTCTGCTATCTTAACCGGCAGTCAAGTAGTGCCAGACCATCCAGTCCACAAGCCAGCTGTAGCTCGCAAATCTCTGGGTGGGGGTTCAGCACACCAGTAAAAATTTTGCTGCCACCCACCCACTGATGCTCCGTGGATTCCCTCCTGTGCTGCAGCCCTGACTTCTGTGGCTCCCTTTGCTCAGGGGCACTTCAGACTTGCAGCAAATTGTGCTCAGATTCCAGCCCTTCAAATACAAGCCGCATGTTTTAGTCATTCCACATAGGGGAATCAACCCAAGATCACAGTACATCATCAATCAAGTTCATAAAGAAAAAGGCTGTTAGTAGGTGAGGGGTTTGGGGGTATTTTATAGGAAAGAGCACCTGCTCTTCCAGGTGTCTCAGCCTTCCAAGACCGAAGCGTGGAATACTAAGAACTACGTAGATACAGCATTTCCATCGCTTGAGCCTGCACTTGTTTGTGGCCTCAGAAGGGTCCGCACAGCTCCGTCATTTAAGAGAGCTGCTGCTCTAAAGGCAGGCACTCCAATGAAGAATTCTCAAGCAGTTCACCACACTCCATCATGAAGCTGCCTCTCCTGAACAATGCAGAAAAACAGGCTGCATATAAGGTGTTTCTAAGGAATCATTTTTCTGGTACTGGTTCAATAAGTCACACACGTACCTAAGCACTAAGGCTCTGCCTAAGAAAGCAACGGCACAGAGAATTGCTCACACCACAACTAGAAAGCACAAAGTTAAATCTTATCAAAATGAAATGGAAATATTGGAACGGTCAGGGGGTTGGGTTTGTTTTTGGTTTTTTTTTTTTTTAAATTTATTGGATGTCACCAGGTCTCTCTTTAAGCCATAAAGCACTGATTCAGCTGATGAAGAACATGACATGACATCACTGAGGCAACGAGCTCTGTGCTTGAGTTCTCTTCCCTCATCTCTGAAGGCACAGAGAGTCCCCACCAAGCAGCAGATCTTCTCTGTGCAACACCAGGGTGGGTCTGGCGTCATCTTCAACCACCCATTGGGTAGCTGAGGCAAGAACCGGCCGGGGACAGCAACCCGCCATGGGCCTTCCCGTCCGCAGACTGAACACCCCTCCTCCAGGCCCCAAGGACCTCGGTGGCCCTACAATGGACTCCTCCTGTCACCCCTGCGCAGCAGCATGCACCAGGCCAGGCCCTCTGACACTGTGGCCGCTGTCCTGTTGAGGCCTGGCACAAGGAGGGGGCTGGAGCCCAGGGCACACCAGGGGACATGGAGGGCAGACCCACTGCTCCAGGGGCAGCCTTTCTCTCTGGAAGCAAAAGGGCCGCCCTCAATGGGGCCTTCAGGGCCTCAGGGGCCCCCCTCCCAGCCACAGCAACGTCCGTTGGTGACATCACCGGCTGGCCGTTAGGCAAGCAGGCAGCCCTGTGGCTGGCCCACAGCTCGCTCAGCAGCCAGGCACACTCACGCCAAGCCTGCTTGCGAGAGGAGGAGGCGGCCAAGGGAGGCGAGTGCCCACAGTGGGTGGCACCAGTGCCTACATTGAGTGGGCCCAGGGACAAGAGGCTCATTGGAAGCCCTGAGGATGCCTCCCCAGCCCAGGAAACGCCAGTGGGCTGGTGCCAGCAGCAGCAGCCCTGCCCGGCGAGATGAGCCCATGGAGGTCGACCCACCAGAGAAGAGGGATGAGGAAGAGCCCATGGAGGTGGATCCCCCCGCAGATGACACAGAGCCCATGGAGGTGGATCCATCTCCCGCAGGCCTGGTGGGGCACACCACCACCACGGCCAGGCTGCCTCCAGCAGCACGCTGTCCAAAGCGCCGCAGGACCCTCGCGGGCTGCCAGGGACAGCCACAGCGCAACAAGCGGCGCCAGCCGCGCAGACGACGCTAGCCGTAAGTGGGCAGCGGATGGAGGGAGGTGATGGGTGCTCTCTGCTGTGTCCTGCTCTGGGCTCCCCCGTGCCAGACAGAGATGGCCATAGTGGAGAAAAGCCATGCCCCGGTGCCTCCCGGTAACCACCCAGCTTCCGTTGAGCTCCCAGTGTTTGTCAGTTGCAGCCAAGAGCCACCAGAGACAGCAGGATGGAGCTGTGCTGGCCCAAAGCAGCACCAGCAGCAGCACCCTGCATCCCATCCTTACTGTGGCTGCCTGGGCCGTGTCCTTTGGGCACGGCCAGGGTCCTCCAGTCCCGGGTGGAATGGGCCAGGCCAACTGCTGCTGTGGCTCTAGGTGGGCTCTCCCTGGGGCTCGGGGACACGTGGGCATGGCCGGGCCCCACAGCAGCAGCCTTTCACATACCCACCACTCTCTGCTCTGCAGGGAGCCTCTCAGAAAGGGCACGGCGGTGCTGAGCGTGGATGTGTGGTTGAGCCAGGGCTGCAAGAGAAGCCAGAGGTGCCTTTGCCTCCTCCAGCAGAAGCTGCTCATTGCCAAGTTGCAGTAAGTGCCTGCAAGCCCAGCCGCCTTTCCCCCAGCCCTGTCCCTGGCAGCGGGGCAGGGACACCCTGGCACCAGCCTCAGCCCCCGGGGGCACCTTGCTGCTGGATGCACCCATGTCTGCCCCAACGGCAGGCGGGGGACAGGGCTCCGGCAGGCTCCACCTCCAGCTCCCTGCCTGCCTCTCCGCTCTTCAGATGTGGCACCACCCTGCGCCCACAGCTCTGCCTGGCCCTGGACCAGCTGTGGGTGCTGAGTGCTGACAAGGAGGCAGCAAGAGCAGAAAAGGAAGGAAGTGATGAGGATGGGACCTCCATCATCCTCTCCTGGCCCAGCAGCTCCTGTGTTGCCACTTTCAGGTGAGTCATGGTGCCACGTCCCATGACTGGGCAGGAGAGGTTCCCAACTGGGCCCATAGCATCCTGTGAATGGCCTCTGCCCTCCGAGCAGAGCCTGGGCAGGGAACAGGCAGCACGCTGGCACATAGGAATAGGGGCATTTCTACATCCTGAATCCCCTGGTCACCTTTTGGTGCCCAGAAGGGAAGGGCAGAAGAAGCTGCAATGCCAAGAGAAGGGAGAAGAGGCAGCTTGGGCTTGACCCAGCTCCCTCCCTGTCCCTTCCTGGTGCACAGGACACCAGAAGGAGACAAGAGAGCCCGGGTGAGCTGCCTCCCATCCATCAAGCACCTGGAAAAGGAGCTGAGCCACTGCCACGCTGTGAGTGTTTCTGTCCCTAACAACCGCTCCTCCAGCCGAGCAGCAGATGCATCGCTGCTCAGCTTCTTCCACTCCTTCTTGCCCAGTGGAGGACATTCAATCCCAGGAGCCTGGAGAAGCTGCTAGAGGTCCAGGCAGAGGTGAGAATGGCCTTTCCCCCACCGCTGGCTGTGCCAGGATGTGTGGTGAGTGGGGTGAGCCCCAGAAGGCAGAGAGTCCCACCGCTAATGCTCTCAGGCTGCTGGTGCCGCCTGGCAGCTTGCCAGTGGCCCTTTCTGCTGCGAGGCTGCTCTCTAACCGCTCTCTGATTCTTGTAGGATGATCCCAAGCAAGCACCGCTGCTTGCCCCATCTGTCAATAAAGGAGGACATCACCGTTCAGGTAAGTTTTGGAAAGAAAGGCAGGGAGGGCCTTTTGTCCTCCTGCAAGCGACAAGTCTGCAGAATTGAGGAGGATGCTGCCCTTCACCCTGAGGAATTCTGTGCCCATCACGCTGCAGCAGGAGAGAGCTCAGCCCTTGGTACCCTTCAACATTGTGGAGCGCTTGAGGTGCTTCCTGCTTCACTCCGTCCCCAGAACTAAATTGGCCTCTGCTCCTCGGCCAGAGCCGGGAGGAGCCATGCTCACTTGTCCCTTGAGTGTCCCTATGCAGGTGTGGCAGCCCAAGGGAGGACGTCACCTGGAGGAGCAAGGGGACCCGTTGGGCAGCGGCTGCTGGACCTGGTTCTGCGGGGACACGGAGCCTCTGCTGCTGCCCACAGCTTGGAGGAGGAGGGCAGGGCGAGGGCTGGGCAGGGCTGTCGTGGTGGCATGCCGGCTCTCAGGAGCATCCCAGCTGGAACTGCTGAGCCAGAGCCGCGGTTCCAGCTGCTGGCCCCCTGCCCGTCCTGCCCCATCGCACCACGCTGCAGGCAGGGCAGGGCAGGGCAGGCTCTGGGAGCGCTGGGCTGGTGGTCTCCATTGACGGGCTCTTACTCTGTTTTCCTTTGCAGCGGGAGGGAGCAGCAGCAGCAGGAGGAGGAGGGGGCTGCCCTTCCCCCAGGTACAGGGGTAGCAGCCGTGGTGCACCAGGCAAAAGCTTTCCTGGAGGCACCACCCTCTCTGCTAGTCCTCAAGGAAGTAGAAGTGGCAGATACGGAGGCAGGATTGGAAATAGCAGAGGTATGGCAGGTCCACAAACACTGCAACAATGTGTCTCGTGGAGGAGGGTATGTCTTAATGAGTCCAAGGAGCTGCTGTGCCTCTTCCCAGCATTCATTGCCATGTGGCTTTGTATGGTTTTTTTTTATCCCCCAGAACAGGGCAGTGTAAGTGAAAGTGGAAAGGTGGTTTCTCCAATGCGTTAGGAATGTGCTTATTCAAAGGAAATACCTACAAAATACCTGCAGAAGGACAGACTCCAAAAGCAAAGCCTGCCACCGCAGAAGGGGGTGTTGCACCAAAGGGGTATCTGCAGAGTTCTGTCTCGGGAGGGCAGAAGAAACGGCAGGAGAAAGAAGTGGGCAAGCCTTTTCTTGCCCGCAGGGGACCGCAGGGTGTCTGCTGAATGGCCCCTGCAAATTAGCAGAGTGTCACACACCTGTGAGAACGTTGTGTTCGAAAGTGAGGCCCTTGGAAGAAAGGGCTAATGCCAACCAGCCCAAGGCACCTTCTCTAGAGAGCTAAGGGAGCAATTTGCCAAAAAATTGCTTACTCCTCCAGGGCATCCCTTGCCACCTGCTAACGCCAACATTTCTGGTTTAGACAACCACCACTTTTCCTCCAACCGCCCCCGAGACCACGACAGAGTCCCTGCGATGTGCAGAAGATCAAAAGAACCTTTCAAAGGCACAAAGGTAAAAGGAGTGAGCTTGGGTTAAATGGAGAACTGATTGATCCAGTTGATCCTGGCTTTACCTCTCCAATCCACTGTGGGATGGAAAGGTTTGCAGGCTCCCTCCAGGAAACCGAAAACCAAAGCAAAAGGAAGAGACCAGAGGCCTGGGAAGAGGAGATGGAATGTAAACAAGAAGAAAAAAGAAGGAAGAGAGGAAGAAGACTGCGACTGAAGAGAAGAAGAAAGGTCCAGATGGTGAAGAAGCCCAGGTGAGTCCCAGGCTCTGCTGCCCATCTTTCCCAACTCCTTAAACTGCGCTAAGTCAGTCCAAGGGGCTGGCAAGGGTCGGCCAGGGATGGTGCCGTGCAGGCTTTGGGAAGAAGTCCATGGCAGCTCCCCAGGGGCTCCCGACGGAGCCCTGCTGCGTGGCACAGGCGCACTGTGCATCCCTGCAGACGCACAGTCTCAAAGGGCGTTCCCCATGGAGACAAGGCGCCAGAGCCACCCCCTGCTCAATGCCAGCTGGGCTAGAAACCCTTCCTTGCCGGCTGTGTTTCCCAAAGGAAGGGGAACCAAGTCCTGTCTCGTCCTGCCTTTGGGCTTTACCAGCGTTTTCTGACTCTGTCCTTGTAGGTGCCCGTTTCCTGTTAGTGCCTGAACCCCTGTGACTCCTGGGCTCCCGCACGCCATGTTCACAATAAAAGGATCTTTTCTCTCTTAATACAGTTGTGGATATAGTGTGCATGTGTCTTTAGTTTCTCTCTTTTTTTTGGTTGAGGTTTTCATTAAAGTAATTTAATTTGTTTTTTAAACGTGTAAGTCTCTTTTCTCTCTCATCCCTTCCCTCAGAGAGTTAAACTTACTGGAGTTGTGGGAACTTGTGCTGTGTGCCCAACTGCAAAAGATAACTTATGACGCCCTGGCAGAAACGCGTATGACATATCCTGCACCACAAAAGGGGTAACCTGTCCGGCCTTCCCCACCCAGACCGTTCCTGTTTTCTGTCTTTTTAACAGACATGATGTACTCCACCAATGACATCATGGGACAAATAGCATCTGTCCTTGTTTGAAGTAAAACGGAACCGATTCTCTCTTCAGTCACTTCACTTTTTAGCTAAGCCTCTTCTAACTACTGCAGTGAGCAGCCTATTGTGCAGAAACCGTTCACTCTCAGAGTGACGAGACCTGTGTTGATAGTTGATGCCAGGCATGGTATGCAGAGAGGCTCTTGCTTAGACTTAGGGCTATAACACCCAAGGGCAGATAACGTGGTTATTTGCCCCGTTGGAGGGTGGGAAGCGGAAAAGCGCAGAGGGGTCGCACCTGCGGGGAGGAGCGGACTAGACAGGTGACCCAAAATTGCCCAACAGGGGATTCCATCCCATCTGCCTCACGCGCAGTAGAAAAGCTGAGGGATCAAAGGGTCAGCCCTCTTTCTTCGATGGTCGACGCCTGAGGAGGACTCTGTCTGTTCGTGTGCATTTGGTCTCGATCCTGAATGCAGCTCCGGAATCCAGTTCCCATCCGTCACTGAGTCCAGTCTGGGGCTTCCCCAGGGCCAGCTGGCGAGGTGACTGTCATCCTGGGAGCTCGATACGGTTTTCTATACATTTCATTATTTCCTTTTTACTTTTCTATTAATATTTCATTAAAGCCGTTTAGTTCCTTCTAAACTCGTATCTCTCTCTCTCTCTCTCTCTCTCCTGCCTCTCTTTTTTTTTTTACTGAAGAGAGGGAGCGGGGAGCATCTGTCACTTGCCTTGTGGCCGTTTTGGCCCAAACCATGAGAGGCAGGTAGAGTGTTTACAGGAGAGAGAGCAATATTCAAAAGTGGCATGAAAACGGCGACTTGGCAATGTTATGGGTACGTGTAGACTCATGACGGATGCTATAAAAGATCTGGATCGGGGTATTTTCAGAAGGGCAGCTTATGAGCCAGTGTAATCCTGTAGTAACGGACAGCAAGAACGTAGCGCTGCAACAGAAAGATGGACAGCTTTTGGCAGTCAATTTTGTGCTTAGGTGTCTAAGTAGTTAGATTCTCAAGGAGATACTTAGAGAAGTACTACTTGAACTAAGTAGTTTCGATAACTAGGCAGACCTGGGCTGATGTGCAGAAAATTGGCGCCCCTGCTTAGTATCTGCCGCACGTTTGCACCCTGGGTTTTCTTTTTTGGGACAAACTGTCTCCTCCCATGTCTATCAAAACTGGACATGCCTTAGCGCAACTGGGAGTGGTAGTTTTGTAATTTTAGTGAATTTGCTGCTGTTGGAGCTGTAGTCAAAATTAAGGAAGGAGTTTAATTACTTGCATAAAGGGAGAGCATGCGAGTAATCTACTGACTTTGGTGTGGTCCCCAGAGCACAAGGGATTTGGGGACCACTTACTACTGGGTGTAGTTGAGAACTTCGTGCTGGAGAGTCACTGTCCTGGTTTGAGGTAAAACAGAACCAATTTTGTTCAGTAACTTCACTTCTTAGCTGGGCCTCTTCTAACTACTGAAATTAACTGCATATTGTGCAGACAATGTTCACTCTCAGAGTGATAAGACCAATTGTTTGTAGCTGATGCCCAGACATGGTATGCAGAGAGGCTCCTGTTTATACTTATTGCTATAACCCCCAAGGCCAACCAACTTTGTTATTTGCCCCGTTGGAGGGTCGGAAGCGAAAAAGCATAGTGGAGTCCCACCTGCAGGGAGGATCGGACAGGACAGGTGACCCAAAACTCACCAACAGGGTATTCCATCCCATCTGCCTCATGCTCAGTATAAAAGCTGAGGGATCAAAGGGTCAGCTCTTCCTTCAACGGCCGACGTCTGAGGAGGACTCTGTTTGTCTGCCTGTGATCCCGATCCTGAATCCAGATCCAGAATCCAGTTCCCGTCCGTCACTGCATCCAGCCTGGGACTGCCCCAGTGCCAGCAGGTGATGTGATTGTCACCTCGGGAGCTTGATACGGTTTTGTATGTATTTTTCATTATTCCTTTTTATATTATTAATAATATTTCATCAAAGTACTTTAGTTCCTTCTAAACTCATAAGTCTCTTTTTCCTCCTCTGCCTCTCTTTGAAGAAGGGTAGAGGGGAGCACCTGTCGGTTCCATCTGGGGTGCCACAGGTCCCCAGTAGTGGATTTTGGCCTAAACCACGCCAGATTAATTGGCGCCCAACGTGGGGCCCGAGCAGTGCTCGATCAGACCTGTGATAAATTGCCCAAATAGTTTGAGTTCCAGCTTGCTCAGAGATTAGAACAGACAGCTTGCATCGTGTCATTCTTAGACGAAATCTTGTATCATGCCTTTAAGCAGCTTTGTTCGACCTTAATGCAGTCAGCTTGGTTTAACCTGCCAAATGTGTTTCAAAGTTCATTTATTCTTTGGCTTTTTATGTGAAGGTTTAAAGGTGCTGTTTTGGTGTGGTTCGCAATTCAGATGTATAACACGATGAGTTGGGTAAGGGCTCTACCTGTATATCTCGGGCCTCTCGTGATGGATTCTGTGATTAATTATACATTCGGTTCTACCTGGGGAATGTTTACTTCGCCCTTTGATAATTATGCTAATGTGACACCATCAGAGGTGGGGCACGGCAACCTTCTGGGCTCTGAGGATAAGGATTGGTGCCCTGTTAAGACCGTGCTTTTGTTGTCAGTTTTCCTGAATGTGATGCAGGGGTGGTTTCATGTGAAACACCGGTGCAGGGAGAGCAGTAGGGGGACCGGGCGCTGCCGCCACTCAGACCCGCGCAGCCGCTCGGCGATCTGCAGCGGCGCAAACCGCGGCCCCGCCCGGCCCGGCCGCAGCCGCCCCCCCCCACCGCAACGGCACAGGCGCCTGCACCGCCGCGCCGCCGCCGCCTGCAGCGGCACCGGTACCACCGGCAGCCGACCCCCCCCCACACGCACACCGCAACGGCACAGGCGCCTCCGCCGCCTGCAGCGGCACCGGTACCACCGGCAGCCGACCCCCCACACACACACCGCAACGGCACAGGCGCCTCCGCCGCCTGCAGCGGCACCGGTACCACCGGCAGCCGAGCCCCCCACACACACACCGCAACGGCACAGGCGCCTCCACCGCCCGTCCCGGCGCAAGCCCTGCCCCCGCCCTGCAGCGGCACAAGCCACGCCGCCGCCTGTCCCGGCACAAGCTACTCCAGCCACTACGAGTGTGATAAACTCAGTATCGTTTGTTCACCAAACCTAAAAACTTACATTTCCACAAGAAGGCAACTGCTTAACAAGAGGTGGCAAGATGGCCAACATTTTACTGTGTAAACAAGATATGCATGATTGTGCAGGCAAAAGTAAGCTGCAGGGTCAAGTTATGTAGACAAAGTATAATAAATTGTGAAAAGACTTGAAGGAAAGAAACCTTCACCCCAAGACCACTGGCAATACTAGTGTTTAAGATGTTAATTTGTGTAATTTTAAAGGTGTTCGTTTAGTACTGCCAGAGTTTTAGAGATACCTATAGCACTTAGATAAATACTTTGAGAAAATGTTAGATGAAGAATCCTTATAGAATTTACTAACTCTTTAGAAAAAGGGGGGGGGACTAAGTCAAAGATATAGTACTAATTAACTAGTAGTAATTCATAACCTAAAAGACAGGCCTGATAAAAAATGGACGAAGCAAGAAGTCTTGAGGCATTGCCAAGGACAGCTCCTGATAACAAATAAAAGAAGGCCTTGAAAGGCGGCTGAAACCAACCCTGCAGTCTGGACAGAGACCAAAAAGAAAAACTGAGTCTGCGCAGGGACAAAAGGTTACTTGAAGTGATGAAGAAGAATTTGCAGCCTTCATCCTCAAGACCCTCAGCAACCACCACCACAAAGCATTGCGCAAGCACAGTTAGGAGGAGTTTATGAAAATGACTTCTTAAAGCTAATTTTAATACGAAGCGGGGATAGGTTATGCATATGTATAGCCGTATTAAGAGATCTTATGATTATGTAAAAAGTACCATATATATTTGAGAAAGCCGCTGCATTGAGTGCGCGCCGTCGGTGGAGTGAGACTCCCGGGCCGCCCAGCGCTGTTTTGCTTGCTGCCGCTTGCTAATAAATACTCCAAATTTTAATTGACTCTGTCTCACGTCAATTTTGTGAGATCAACTTATAACACGAGCAGTACCAAAACTACTCAATCTCCATCAAAATCGGTACAAGCTGCCCCAGTAACCAGGAAGAAGAGAAAGCAGTCAGATCGTTCCCCTGTCGCTCACGACAAGGACCAGCTGTCCCAAGACAGCTTGGGAGGGAGTTCTGAAGGAGATCCAGGAGAAGGCCCTTCTAGAGTAGATCCAGGAGAGGGTCCTTCAAGCAGCCAGGGACCAGGTTAGGAAAGCTAAAGGCCTGAAAGAATTAAATCTTGCCAGAGAGGTCAAGGGCAACAAGAAAAGCTTCTACAGGTATGTCGGTAATAAAAGCAAGACTAGGGAAAATGAAAGGAAGAGGAAAACATTAAAAATAGAAATGATCCAGAAAAAGCCAGGTCACTGAAGCCTACAAACAACTTAATACCTTGCAAATGGATAATGTTAGTTATACACGAATTTCAAGTCTTTGATCTAAAACACAGGACACAATTATAGTGTTGATCTTCTCTGCTAAAAGTTTGCTCCTAGCAAGAAAAAAAGCTCCTATAGAAAGTTCTTATTTCGGACAAAAGATGCTTAAGCACAAGGTGCATTAAACACAGTCGAACCACATCCATTTTTAGAAACACTTTGTGTCTGTTTCACAGATATTTATGGCCTACACAGTTGATTTGATTTCTCAGGCGCAAAGGATATTGCATTCTTCCTGACCTACACTATGTATTTTGAACCTGGGGCGTTTCCACACAAACAGATTGTTGAACCGAGTCCTGTGAAAGTCAGTGTGCCTCTGAGCAGGTGAAGAGCCTGCCAATACAGATGAGCCTAAAGGTAAGGATTGGAAGCCCACGTGCTTATGTTGTAGTATCGGAGGCTTATTTGCAAGCCAAGATGAGTCCACACTTAATTCTGACAGCAGGATGAAATAGATCAGCCTTTCAAGGTCCACAGGCCACTTGCTGTGCTTGTTGGGGACGGCAAACACTCCTTCATTAATGAGCGTGTACAGAGTTGGAAGTTTAACTTTAACGCTGCTTTACAGTTTGGGGATTTTCACTGCATCTCTTTTTTACGCCAAACTCTGTCTTTATTTTAAGAACTGCAACGTGACAGCGTCCTCCTTTATTCCCTTAACAATCAAACCAACTTTCGATTTAACTTAAATGGACATTTGTTCCTTAATGGAAAACTTTGTCATAATTTTGTCAATATCGTCCCAGAGCAGTTCCGTTTACCTATACAGATCGGACCTTGCAGACTATCTATGGAAACGACATCGCAGTTACTGTGGCTCTTCTCCTTTACTGATATCGGTCAGTGCTGTCTTGTCTCTCTGTCTTACTCTTTTCCACGCTGCAAAAAGGAAAAAGCAGACCTCGAAATCAATGCGAGTTCCTCTTTTCCCCAAATTAATCCTCAGGCCTCCTCTTTTGAGAGTGAGGGGAACAGGTCTCTCTGAAGAGCAGCAACAGTGACACCCAGTGGCCACCTACAAATTAGACTTGAAACAGCCCTCAGGGCACAGGAGGTCTGTGTTGTCTACCACTGAAAGTGAACAGCTCGAAAGAGTAGTTTAAAGTCATAACGGCCTGGGCAAGCTGGAGAGGCGGAGCTGCCGGCATCCCCAGCAAGGGCAGCTGTGGGGGTGCTGGGGAGCTGGCCCACGTTGTGTGTGGCAGGGCTGCCGGAGGGGGCTGGGCTGGGTGCAGGAGACCCTCCCCGGGAGGCAACAGGGCTGCCCTCCCACCCCCCAGGAGCATGGATGCCCTTCAGCTCCAGCACATGGTGGGCCCCCCTGCCGCACATTCGTGTCACAGCGTTGACAAGATCGTTCACAAACATCGCTGTGCGCTTACGTAGCAGGAGCCGCAGGAGCCAGACCAGGAGATCTTTGTCCGGTCCAAAGCTGACGAGGCAGGACAAGATAATGTCCTCTGCGATGGACGCCTGCTGATGGTGGTCCTCAAACATCAGCTCCAGCACCTGGCGCAGCCAGGGCAGCAAGTGTTGCAGGAGAAGCGAGTACTCCGCGAAAAGGCTTGCCCATTCGTGAGCCTCGAGCCTGTCCACTACAGCCATGGTCAGCTGTCCAGCAGCCCGTGGTGGAGAAGCTGCAGGGCTGTGGGGGGCCTGGTACGGGACGGCTAGTGATGCTGGAGGTGGTCTGACGGGATACTGTGGGAAGTAATAGTCCGTCTGCACTGAAGGTATGACGGCATCCACCTCCCTCTTGCAGAGGGGGTACTCGGGCTTTATCTCAGCCCACCGCCAGAAGCAGACGAGACAGAAGTGATGGCAGCATGGCAACACATAGCTGGCTTCCTCCCAGCTGTCCAGGCATATGGGACAGTGGTCGTCCAGCTCTGTGGCCATGCTGTCTATCTGGGGAGGTGGGCTGGGGAGAGACAGCGATCACAAGCTGCTCCCTCTCACTGGTCCTCGCAGCAGCAGATGTCGCACTAGAAAAGGAAGCGAGGCCATGCTCATTGGCTGGCCTGGGCAGGGGTGGAGGAAATGCCCAGGCCCCTCAAGAGGGAAACCCTCCCAGTTCCCCAGGGTGAGGTTTCCCCGTACAGCTCACCTCTGCTGCTGCAAGCACGCCTCCTGGCTGCCCCGGCTGCCCGAACCTGGCAGGGCCGGGGAAAACCAGAACCCATCGCTCAGTGATGTCACTGTCCCTTCCTCGGGGACATGGCAATGGGCTGTCCTTGCCCACGGCGCTTGCCCTGGCAGTGCTGCGGACCCAGCACATGCCTCGGGGGTTACCGCAACGCCACTGCTCATTCCGTCTGCCACCTCTGGTCCCGTGCTCGGCGTCAGTGTTTCATGCCAGTGAGGTCTTGGCTGTGTCTTCCCAGGGTCCCGTCAGGTTCCGGTGGCCGTGGTACATATCTCCAGGCACATACAGCAAGAGGGTTCATTTGATAATGTCCCATGCCTCCCTGGGAGGCTGCAGGACAACGTCCCACAGGCTGTCCACGTACTCCAGGACTGTTGGCCAGCCCTTTGGGCTCCCCTGCTTCCTCCCACAGCACATCGAAGAACCAGCGCCTAAGGACAAATAGAAAGAGGGGAAGAGGCCTCCAAAGGCTGTGCCTCTCGTCCTCTGCCTCACCTCCAGGAATTCTTTTCCAGACTGGGTGGAAAGACATGTTCAGCTGCTGAGAAATATGCGCCTATGACACCATACACGGGAATGGGTGAAATCAATTCTATTTTGAAATAAAAATCTTCCTCCCCGCCTTGCTTTGAACTTTGCAAAATTTTTGAGATTTGTTGCTCCTGTTTACAACAGAGGATTTTATCTGGGATGCCCTGAATACCCCAGGGAATGCTCACAAACTCTGCGTGGAGAGCGGTGATGCAACTTGATCAAAACAATTCAAGGATAAGATTACTTACCATATTGCATGGCCCTTCTCCTCGCTCACAGTGCGGTTTAGGGGGCACATTGCTCTTCAGGAGTTAAAATCATTCCATTTCTAAATGAATACAGTGTGCTATAGGGAGTCTGGAAGCAAAGCATGGCCTCTACCTGTTTCTATATCCCCAGGTTCTTTATTTGAGTCTGACATTCTAACATATGTTGCCTCACGTTCTAACGTGATATACGTTTCCGCATGGGGAAACATATAGAAAAAAGAGTGAATGCCTTGCACTATGAGAAGCTGTCCTCTAATTTGATGGTATAGTTATAACCTGCTGTGCACGTGGTCACAAAGCAACCAACAAAGACAAGAAAAACAAGCCAGCAAGCAAAGTCTCACAGTCTCTCCCCACGCTTCAGCACTGCTGGCCAGCCCTCTTGGGCTCCCCTGGTTCCCCCCACGGGGAGTCAGGGGCAGCACTTGGCTCTCTTGCAGGGAGTTTTTCCAATTTTTCTCCCCTAGCCAGAGGGCGCAAGGCTGATCACCTCTGCTCAGCACCCATCAGGCCTCATCTGGGCACTGCGTCTTGTTTGGGGTTCAGCAATGGGCCCACGTTTTCTCTAGTGCTTGAGAGAACAGACCGGTGAATGTAGCATTACAGCGTTGGTGGATAAGGGAAGAGCAACTATCACCTACCCGGAAAGGATTTGACGCTGTCACACACAACGTTCACGTCTCCCAGTTGGAGAGACATGGGTTCCACGGATGGACTACTCGGTGGAGAAGGAATTGGCTGGGTGGCTGCACTCAAAGAGTTGCGGTCAACTGATCAATGTCCAAGTAGAGACCAGTGAGGAGCGGCATTCTTCAGGCGTCGCTATTGGGACTGGCGCTGTTTAGCGTCTTTGCCGGTGACATGGGTGTTGGGATGGAGCGCACCCTCGGCAAGTTTGCCAATGGCACCCAGCTGCGTGTTGCAGTCGACACGCTGGAGGGAAGGGATGCCATCCAGAGGGACCTGGACAGGCTGGAGAGGCGGGCCCGTGCCGAGCTCGTGATGTACAACAAGGCCAAGTGCAAGGTCCTGCACGTGGATCAGGGCAATCCCATGCACAAATACAGGCTGGGTGGAGAATGGATTGAGAGCAGCCTCGCCGAGAAGGACTTGGGGGTGCTGGCTGGTGGGAACCTGCTTAGCATGAGGCGGCAATGTGCGCTCACAGCCCAGAAAGCCAACTGCCTCCTTCTGGTACCTTCCTCATCACCACCTACCTGAAATATCAATAGTGGGTAGTAAGCTGATGTCTTAACCAGGGAAGGGAGTTTTCTCCGTATGTCCTTAATTCTGGCGCCAGGCAGGCAGCTGACTTCCCTGTGGGATGTCTCCGGTCTACAGATAGGGCCCTCTGTTCCCCTCAGAAGGGAGTCACCTACTACAATTACCTTGCTTTCTTTCTTGGTTGAGGAAGTCCTGAGGCGTGGGGGTGGGTGCCCAGCACTGGGCATCTCACTGGAGGGATCATCCTTTCCATCCTCAATCGCCTGGTCCTCGATTTCCAAAGCCCCATACCTATTATGCAAGGGCAATTGGGATGGTGAGGGGGGCTGTGAGGGGTTTCGCTTGCCTCTCCGAGGAGGGATCTGACTCCACTCCCCCTTATCCCTTGAGTTCTCTCCTTCTGCAAACTGATGAGCAAACCGATGAGTTGAGCAAACTGATAAACTGTTTGATAAACTAACCAAGGTGGAGGAAAAACTCATTCTTTCCCTGCACAGACCCATGTTGCAGCTGCTAAGAAGAAACGCCCTCCTACTCAAGAGAAAAAACACCCTCTGACTCAAGAGAAATCAAACCCGATACGAGATATCCTGTGGTTTTGCCTCTGTGAATATGGAGAAGACATGAAGAAACGGGATGAAGAACCTACGTCAGCCCTACAGGCACGGGTGCTTGAGTTGCAAAATGAAGCAGATAGAAGAAAGGATTCTTACAGGAGGAAGGCTGCTCTGACCTACGGTAGGCGATCCTACGGACCAGGTAGGAACCGATCTGATAATCGTAGGTACTACGGTCAACGTTAGAGGTGCCCTGCCTCCGGCCAGGAGGAGGAGAGGGACAACCGAATTTATTGGACTGTGTGGATTTGATGGCCTGGCACATTAGAGCCACAAAAGTATAAAGCCCTGGTGGACACTGGTGCACAGTGTACCCTATTGCCCTTGAATCATAAAGGGGCAGAAACTGTCACCATGTCTGGAGTGACAGGCGGATCTCAAGAACTGACTGTATTAGAGGCTGAAGTGAGCCTACCTGGGAATAAATGGGAGAAACACCCCATTGTTACTGGTCCAGATGCTCCGTGCATCCTTGGCATAGACTACCTCAAGAGAGGGTGTTTTAAAGACCAAAAAGGGTATCGGTGGGCTTTTGGTATAGCAGCTGTAGACACTGAGGATGTTACACAGCTGTCTACCTTACCCGGTCTTTCAGATGACCCTTCTGTTGTGGGACTGCTGAGGGTTGAAGATCAGCAGGTGCCAATTGCTACTGCCACGGTGCATCGACGACAGTATCGCACCAACCGAGACTCCCTGATTCCCATCCATCCCCTGATTCGCCGGCTAGAGAGCCAAGGAGTGATCAGCAAAACTCGCTCACCCTTTAACAGCCCTCTATGGCCAGTGCGAAAGTCTGACGGGGGACTGGAGATTAACAGTAGACTGTCGTGGCCTGAATGAAGTCACACCACCACTGAGTGCTGCTGTGCCAGACATGCTACAACTTCAGTATGAACTGGAGTCAAAGGCAGCCCAATGGTATGCTACAATTGACATTGCTAATGCCTTTTTCTCTATTCCTTTAGCAGCAGAGTGCAGGCCACAGTTTGCTTTCACCTGGAGGGGTGTCCAGTACACCTGGAATCGACTGCCCCAGGGGTGGAAACACAGCCCTACTGTTTGCCATGGACTGATCCAGACCGCACTGGAGAAGGGTGGAGCTCCAGAACACCTACAATACATCGATGACATCATTGTGTGGGGTAATTCGGTGGAAGAAGTTTTCCACAAAGGTAGGAAAATAATTAAGATTCTTCTGAAAGCAGGTTTTGCCATTAAAGGAGGTAAGGTCAAGGGACCTGCACGAGAACTCCAGTTCTTGGGAATTAAGTGGCAAGATGGCCGTCACCAGATCCCAACGGATATGATTAACGGAATAACATCTATGTCCCCACCTACTAACAAAAAGGAAAGACAAGCCTTTTTAGGTGTTGTGGGTTTCTGGAGAATGCATATTCCAGGTTATAGCCAGATTGTGAAACCTCTCTATGAAGTGGCTCGAAAGAAAAATGAGTTTCTGTGGGGCCCTGAGCAATGACAAGCCTTTGAGCAAATTAAACAAGAGATTGTGCATGCAGTAGCCCTTGGAGCAGTCCAAACTGGACGGGACATTAGAAATGCACTCTACACTGCAGCCGGGGACAATGGCCCTACCTGGAGCCTCTGGCAGAAAGCACCAGGGGAGACTCGAGGTCGACCCCTAGGATTCTGGAGTGGAGGATATAAAGGCTCCGAGGCCAACTATGCTCCAACTGAGAAAGAAATCTTGGCAGCATATGAAGGAGTTAGAGCTGCTTCAGAAGTAATTGGTACTGAGGCACAGCTCCTCCTGGCGCCCCGATTACCAGTACTGGGCTGGATGTTCAAGGGTAAAGTTCCTTCTACTCATCATGCCGCCGATGCTACCTGGAGTAAGTGGGTTGCCTTAATCACGCAGTGAGCTCGAATAGGAAAGCCAGATGGCCCAGGAATCGTAGAATTCATCACAAATTGGCCCGAAGGCAAAGACTTGGGGAAGGCACTAGAGGAGGTGGTGACACGTGCTGAGGAAGCTGCACCATATAATGAACTCTCAGATAATGAGAAACAGTATGCCTTGTTTACTGATGGGTCTTGTCGTATTCTAGGAAAACATGGAAGGTGGAAAGCTGCTGTGTGGAGTCCTACACGACAAGTCACGGAAGCTGCTGAAGGACAAGGTGAATCGAGTCAATTTGCAGAGGTAAAAGCCATCCAGCTGGCGTTAGATGTTGCTGAACGAGAAAAGTGTCCAATACTCTATCTCTATACTGACTCATGGATGGTGGCAAATGCTCTGTGGGGGTGGGTAAAGCAGTGGAAGCAGAGCAACTGGCAGCGCAGAGATAAACCCGTCTGGGCTGCTGAGCTGTGGCAAGACATTGCTGAGCGGCTAGCGAACCTAGTCGTAAAGGTACATCACGTAGATGCCCACGTACCCATGAGTCGGGCCACCGAGGAACATCAAAACAATCAGCAAGCGGATCAGGCTGCTCAAATTTTCCAGACAGACTTGGACTGGGAACATAAAGGTGAACTATTCTTAGCTCAGTGGGCCCGTGACACTTCCGGTCATCAAGGAAGGGATGCAACATATAAATGGGCCCATGACCGAGGGGTGGATTTAACCATGGACACTATTGCGCAGGTTATCCGCAACTGTGAAACATGCGCCGAAATCAAGCAAGCTAAATGGTTAAAACCTTTGTGGTATGGGGGACAGTGGCTGAAATATAGGTATGGGGAGGCTTGGCAAACTGATTACATCACGCTCCCTCAAACTCGCCAGGGTAAGCGCTATGTGCTTACAATGGTGGAAGCAAGCACCGGATGGTTGGAAAGCTCTGCCGTACCCCATGCCACTGCCCGGAATACTATCCTGGGCCTTGAAAAGCAAGTCGTGTGGCGACATGGCGGCCCAGAAAGAATTGAGTCAGACAACGGGACTCATTTTGAAAACAATCTTATAAGTAATTGGGCAAAAGAAGATGGCGTAGAGTGGATATATCCTATCCCCTATCATGCACCAGCTTCTGGGAAGATTGAGCGATACAATGGACTGTTAAAAACCACCCTAAAAGCAATAGGAGGGGTGGAACCTTTAAAAATTGGGACAAGCATTTAGAGCAAGCTACCCGGCTAGTTAACACCAGGGGATCCATCAATCGAGCTGGTCCTGCTCAATCAGACCTTTTACATACTGTAGAAGGGGATCAAGTCCCTGTGGTGCATGGAAGGAATTTGTTAGGGAAAACTGTTTGGGTTTTTCCTGCTTCAGGCAAAAGCAAACCCATTCGTGGGACTGTTTTTGCTCAAGGACCTGGATGTACTTGGTGGGTGATGCTGAAGGATGGAGAAGGTCAATGTGTACCTCAAGGGAATTTAACCCTTGGTGAGAATACTCAATCCTGAGCAGTATGATGCTGATCACTACATAATACTAACAGTGTTCCATACGTGCTTTTCAGGATAATAGAGAGGTGATGAAACCTGAGATAGCTTCATCAAGTGGCATCCAGCAAGCTCTTCAAGATGAACATGCTATCCGTGGGCACAAACCAGAGTGAATTTCGTACCATCTTTCCTGCCCTGAGATGAGATCCTGCAATCATGAACTAAATGGACTTTTGCATATAACTTTTGTAGGTAAATGTAAACCATAGATGAGTGACCTGCATGTATCCATCTCATATATATAATCTGTGTGTGTGTAAATTTGATAGATAAAAGTAATAGTAATCTGAGCAAGATGCAAATGGTATGGAATAAGGGGTGGAATGTCCTGGTTTGAGGTAAAACAGAACCAATTTTGTTCAGTAACTTCGCTTGTTAGCTGGGCCTCTTCTAACTACTGAAATTAACTGCATATTGTGCAGACAGCGTTCACTCTCTCAGAGTGATAAGACCACTTGTTTGTAGCTGATGCCCAGACATGGTATGCAGAGAGGCTCCTGCTTATACTTATTGCTATAACCCCCAAGGCCAACCAACTTTGTTATTTGCCCCGTTGGAGGGTCGGAAGCGGAAAAGCATAGTGGAGTCCCACCTGCAGGGAGAAGCGGACAGGACAGGTGACCCAAAACTCACCAACAGGGTATTCCATCCCATCTGCCTCATGCTCAGTATAAAAGCTGAGGGATCAAAGGGGCAGCTCTTCCTTCAACGGCCGACGTCTGAGGAGGACTCTGTTCATCTGCCTGTGATCCCGATCCTGAATCCAGATCCGGAATCCAGTTCCCGTCCGTCACTGCGTCCAGCCTGGGACTGCCCCAGTGCCAGCCGGTGACGTCATTGTCATCTCGGGAGCTTGATAGGGTTTTGTGTCTATTTTTCATTTTTTCTTTTCTTTTATTATTAATACTTCATTAAAGTACTTTAGTTCCTTCTAAACTCATAAGTCTCTTTTTCCTCCTCTGCCTCTCTCTTTGAAGAGGGGTAGAGGGGAGCATCTGTCGGTGCCATCTGGGGTGCCTCAGGTCCCCAGTAGTGGATTTTGGCCTAAACCACGACAGTCCCGTAGCTTGTGAATTTGACTGGTTTCCCTGTGCCATGAAGTCGATTTTAACCCGACTAAAGCAAGACATGTATTTAAAGTGAAATCAAAGTGTGCTAACCTTTGTATACAGAAAACAGTTGGAGTTCTTCTCTATCTCAGATCTTTGGCAGCAGAGGCATTGCTTTCTCATGGAGGCCGGCTCCGTGTGTATGTGTGCACAGAAAGCAGGAGCGGTGGGGCAGGGTGTCAGTGCACCCCTGAGAAGCTGTAAAACATTTGGTCCGGTCTCAGTGTGCAGCTGCAATAGCTGGGAAAACGGGAGGAAACCAAAGGCGGCAATGAGAAGACAGCTGTATCAGCCTGAGTATTTGATGAGCCATATACATAGCTCACAGTTAACCTCAAGTGGTAACATGAAGGAAATGAAAATGTTTCTTCTGGGGACTATGGGGCACAGGGGTGCTGACAGTTGGCCTGATGGGTGTTATCAAAAGTTGGAGACAAGTCCCCTTGATTGGCCGGAGCAGACGCCCAAAGGCTGTACTGGGTTGCCCATGGATGGCAGCGGGAGCTGTCCAGGGACGGGATCAATTGTCCCAGCAAAGGCAGTCTGGTTGCCCAGAGTCTGCACTGAGCTGCCCACGGGTGGCCTCGGGTTGCCCATCAAGAGCACCGGGCACCAAAGGGCTGCATCAGGTTGCCATAGCGGCTGCAGGGAGCTGCCCGGGCAGAACCCGGTCCCTGAGCGCCCTGCGCCCCTGGCAACGCTGCCCTGGTTCTGTGTCACACAGGGCACTGGGGACGCTGCAGTGTCTGGCAGTGCTGCCACCGAACCCCACAGCACAGCAGTGAGTAGCCGCCCTCCCGGGCACTCCCAAGCCTCTGGAGGTTTCGGGTGAGTATGTACCATTATGGGAAAGTATTTTTTATGCAAACTTCCCATTTTTGAAGGACTCAAGTGGCTTTCACGCTGTAACAGATGGGATTGAGCACATGCTTTGTGTCAAACCCCACTCCCACCCAGGCATCTTGTTGCAGCACACCAGTGTCCTCACCTTTCACTGGGCTCTGAGCCAGGCTGGGAGCTGTGGGGAGGGGATGGGGTACCTCCTGAGTCCCCTCCTGAGGGTTTGGCCTCAGATGCGGTGTGTTAGGGACATTTGCTGGCCCTCTGCATGATGTTTCTGACAACAACTGACTGATACCCTGAATCTGAAAAGAGCAGTAGCACCCACAATGCCGTATGCAGTTCTCGGTAGCAAAATCTTCACGTGTGGCCATTCCTCCTAGGGCTCCTGCAAGGCTGCTGTTTACACACCCCTCTGAAAAGACTGTCTGGGATTTCTCCTTTCCAAGTGCATCGATTTTACGTCAGGTGAGGCGTAGGCATTTTTCTTCCTTTGCAAGTCAAGAGAGGGCTGTTCTCTTGAGACTGAAATAGCTGGAGGGGGGTCAAATTTGGATATAGATCTGCAAAGCATCAATGCAAGTGAAGGTGGGGGGTGAGGATTGAGTCCCTGACCCACCAATCACACTGGGTTGGTCCAAAGGGGCGCAGCTATCGGGGCTGGAAAGGGCACTTTGAAAGAGAAAAGGACATCTGGAGTACTAGAAGATCAGCACATACGCCAACCAAAAGAAGCCAATGAACACAAGACAATCACCAGCTACACTTTCACGGGATTGACAGATTTGAGGAGAATGAAGGCTAATATCTGTCATTCTCCTGAGCAGCCATGCTTTGCTTTTCTCCGCATTTCAATACTTGAGGCTAGATACTAAACAAATTCAAATCCCTTTCCAGATACAAATGCTTGGGGTGCTGTGAGAAGGCATTTGCTTTCAAGAGTTTTAGGCCTGTACAGGTGACCAGTGGGTGCTGTGTGCGTTGCTGTTTGTGTTAGAAGCTGCATGTGTTGCTGTAAGAAGGAAGGCAAGTGCAGGAGCTGACTGAGGGAAGTTGTCTTCTATCTCCTCCTCTGTGCAGGACAAGTACTTGAAGAGCAGTGGTCAGGAATGGAGGCTGTCGGCTTTCCCTTAACGGCAAGACGTGCCAAGGTTCTGCCTGCCATCAACACCATGACTGCCAGCTATAAGGACCGTTTCCCGTACTACCCGTTGCCTCAGAGCTCCAGCCTCCCCTGGATGCCCAGCACCTACTCTAAAAGAGATGCCATCAAACCAGCTTTGGCTCCCTTTTCCAAAACTTCCCAGGGGATGACCACCAGCGAGAAGCTCCCTTACATTTCCAACAGAACAACCCTCTTCACCCGCTACACCCCTGACGACTGGTACAGGTCCAACCTGACCAAGTACAAAGAGTCAGAGACTTCCCGGCACAATGCGGAGGCTCTGAGAGTTGATACCACCCGCATGATTGAGCATAAATACCAGCAGACAAAGAAAACACAAGCAGAAAGCACCAAAAGCCTGGGAGGACGTGTGAATGCTATTGAGTTTTGGAAAGGGGAGCTCTGCCGTGAGCTGGATGAGATGATCGGGGAGACCAACACACTCACAGACATGAAGAAGAGACTAGAAAGAGCCTTGGCCGAGACGGAGGCCCCTCTCCAGGTAAGCACTCTGTCCAGTGGGCTGCAAGCTGTAGCCTACTGCTGGAACAACTGCAGCCATTCAAATGTCTAACTAAGTTCCACTGCAGCTCCGCAAGACCTAGAGAGTTTTTATGAAGAGACCATAAGTTAAGTTTGCAATGTCTTCCCATCTGCTGCATCCCCTATCAGCCCGTTATGAGCTCATCACAACTCCATTTGCTTAACCAAATATTTGTGTAGGCGGAACATCCAAATTCCTGGAGTGGGAGACAGAAGCCCATGTCTTCCTACAACACCCTGGGGAGGTCAGCATCAAGGCTGACACAGGTGCCTGTGCCACAGCTCTGGTTGCAGCTGGGACACGCGTGCTTCCTCATGTTGATTTGATGCATACGGTGCAGTTCGGTTTCTTGTTGTCAGCTGAAGCAGCCGCCCTGGGCACTTTGTTCCCCTGGTGTCCCCTCTGTGCCCGCCTAGAATTTCTTTTCTTCCATTTCTTGAGATGGGGACTCTCTCTATAGAGAGTCCTGCCCCTGCACCCAACAGCGATGGCATGTCCCCAACAGGTCGCTCAGCAGTGCTTGCTTCAGCGGGAGAAGAGGATGGGCATTGACCTCGTCCATGATGATGTGGAGAAAGAGCTCTTCACGGTAAGTTGGGCCACCCAGATCATGTGTTAAAGCCAGTTTTACCTAAACTGCCCTACAGAGGCTTTGCAGCCTTCTTCCCTACCTGGCTCCTTACCGCTGGGGAGGTGCTCAGCTCTTCAACCCCCCAAAACCTGCTGGGCCAGGGGATGGGGTTCCCCCAGGCAGCAGCATGCCCACGCCGTGTGGGTATGACTTGGCCGTACAGAGGAAGGAATAACTGAAGAGCAGCTGCGTGTTTGTGTAGCGTGTGGGGGTTCTGTGACCATCTTCAGGGAGTAGTGCACTAAAGACATGCACGCAGTTTGGGGGCACTTTCTCCACTCCCTGCCTGTTTACTCTGGGCAGAAAGACAAGCAGGCAAGTTCTTGCTGTGTGCAGGGTTGGGGAGGTCTGAGGGGACGAGTGGCATCAGGACAACTGAGTACAGACACTGATGATGGGGCCATGTGTCCTTTACCCAGGAAGTCAATGTCATCAGGTCGTGCCAGGAGAAGATGCTTCGGTACCTGGATGAAGCCAAAGCCCAGCTCGCGTAAGGAGGAGCTCCTTATGTCATGCCGTAGGGCTGATGTGCATTTGCAGTTGTGATGTGGACCCCCAGCAGACCCCGACCTCTCCCCACACCCTGCAGATGGAAAAGCCAGGCGGGCTCCCCGGGAAGTGGGCAGTGATGCTCATGGGAGGACAGAGCTGCGTGGGAGGGAGCTGCGGGGAACTGGAGCGGGGAGGAAGCCCTTCCACCTGAACATCCCCAGCGATGGCTGTTGTTTGCATGTTGAAGGTCCAACAGGGCGGCCCAGCACGAGCTGGAGAGGGACCTGGCCCACAAGCAGGCGGCCCACCGCATCGATGACAAGTGTCACCACCTGAGGAGCACCTCCCACGGCATCAGCTACTACCCAGCGGTGGAGCGGGTCGATGCCACGTGAGTGCACGCTGGGCAGCACGCCAGCAGCAAGCTGTGCCCGGGATGCACGGTGCCTCTCCCTGGCAGGGAGCTGCTTGTCCCCAGCCCACTGTCAAGGCACGTCCATCCCGCCTGGAGACAGCTGCCTGAGTGGGACCGTTTCTCTCTGCTTATTGTTATTCTTACTGTTATTGTTATTGTTAACCTTACCTTTATTCTTACCCTTACTCGTACTCTTCTTCTCATTCTTATTTTCTGTTGTTGTTCTATTAAACTGTCTCTATCTCCACCCGTGAGTCCTGTTCTTTCTCTTTCCCCTCCATTGAGAGTGGCTGTGTGGTCCTAGCTGCTGGCCAGAGTTAAACCACAACCTATGCTCAAATTAAAGATGGAGATTTCAGATACATTTAATCAGTGCTGCTCCCAGGCAGGCTTCATGCCTGCCCACGTCCAGCTTCAGCACTACGGGCTTACCGGGGCCTCTTCTTCCCCCTCACCTCCTGAAGGATCTCGGTGCCGGACTCTTGGGCCAAGATCACAGACGACAACATCCTCCGCTCACAGAGCCAACGGGCGGCCTCCTCCAAGCTGCGGGACAACATCGAGAACCTGCTGGTGGTGGTGGCAAACGAGATGCGGAGCCAGTTCAACAGGGTGAACATCGCCTTCACCAAACGCATCAGCGAGACAGCCGATGCCAAGAGCAAGATCCGGACCCACCTGGCCAAGGTAGTCGGAACCCCTCCCTTTCGGTGTGTCACTGTCACTTCCTAGTGACACCCCTGAGGTGGGACCCTTAGGAGTTGGCACCGTAATTTCATCTCAAGGGGTCTGTTTTTGCTAGGGCATCCTCACTGGCAGCCTGGGAGCACAGGGATTGCCAGCAGAAAATGCCAATGCTGGTTGCATCTCCTGGTAGTTCCTTCAGAAGCGCTGGCTGCCCTCCAGAACGGCCTTGCTGGGCCTCTGCTGGGCTGCCTGCTGGGGGGGTTGCAGGCTTGCTTCTCCTCCAAGGACGTGCTTTCACTCTCCGTGCTCTGGGGCTGCTGCACGGGCATGCGTGTGTTTGCTTTGCCAAGCAGAGTCAGTGGAAATCAGTGATGGACACCTGCCTCAGAGCTGTGGGTCTCATAGAAAGCTTCCTGAAATGGGCCCCACACTGTATTGAGTAACTGAGGGAAGACGGGGCTTGCAGCACTGCGAGCTGATGCCACGTCTTTCAGTGAGGATCCATGAAGAACCTTCCCTCTCTGAGTTACTGTTGATGGATGATTAGTTCCAGCAAGCGGTAATTTTGGGAAGCTGGGTATTCAATAGGTCCATCAGTGCTCCAAAACCTCCTCTGATGTGACAGCAAGAGCCAAGAGAGGTTTTTCCCTGAAGAAAAATTACTCTTGGCTCTGCGCCTTGATGTGTAGCAGAATGACAGGGGTCTGAGCCCAGGGTCTGCTTATTGAACTTGTATTGTTCTGCAGATGGACAGGAGGAAAGGGTAATTATGTTGTCACTTGAGAAGATACTTTTTAATTTGTGCATGGGTTTCTTTTTTACGCCAGACGCTGCAGGAAATCTTCCAGGTGGAGAAGACCATGGAAGCCATCCAAAAGGCCATTAGGGACCAAGGGCCTCCCTTAAAAGTGGCTCAGAGCCGGCTGGACGAGCGCACACGCAGACCAAACGTGGAGCTGTGCCGGGACACTGCCCAGCTGCGGTAAGGCAGGAGCGTGGGTCTGGTGGGCTCCTTGAGGAGTTACGGCTGGTAGCACCCGGGGGTAGCACTGCATGAAAAATTAAGCATGGGCTTTTCTTTCAACAGTCCTTCCATAAGTGCACTGCTATAATCAAAAGCAATGAGCAGGTATTGCAGCCTTTGGGTGCTGGGAGAGCTCTGCGCCCACAAAGGAGGCTGTACACCATGGCCGGGTATAGCCTGATGGCACCCCATGAGGGGATGGATTCTTCCCGCTTGGGTAAGCCCCATCTTCTCTCCAGCCTGCTTCCCGGCAGTTGGATGTGCTCAGTTTTGAAGGACGAGCCCTTTACTCTCCAACAGGATCCTGCTGAGATCCCTTAGGCCCTTCCTTTTGGGGAACTGCAAGGAAGGGTGCCCCCTATGGAGAAGCAGAAAGGGCTGTCCTCACCTTCTCCGAGGACACTGGAAATCCTTTCAAGGACACAGTGGTCTGTTTGGGATTGCATGCCGAGGAGCTGTGGAGGAGTAGGCTGGCCTGAGCGCCCAGCAGCACCCCCTCTGAGGCACCCCAAAGTTCACCCCTCCTGGGAGCCCGTTGGGCAAGACTCCAGCTGAAGCCTTTTCAGAGCAATTGAAACCCAGCCCCACAGCCTTTGCAGCATCTCGTACAACAAGGGTTTTTTCCATCCTCCCCTTGTTTCACATTCACTTTTAGCCTCTCCCAGATGTCCTGTTTTCTTTGTGTGCATCTGTGGGCATGGGGAGGATGCCTGCACAGGGAAATCCAGGAGGGGGAGCCAACAAACCCCCCAAACCAAGCAGGAACAGGAAACCACACCTGCTCATCCCTCTTCTTGCTGGCCCGAGCTGCTCTGGGAGAGGCGGCTGCGCATTGCCAAAGCCTTTGAGCAGACTTAACCATGCCTCCCCGCTGAGGTCTGGAGGAGCTCTGCCCTCAGCTTTCCCATGCGTCTGCCAGAAACGGGGGGTCTGAGTTAATCTGAGCACGCTGAAGGGGGAAATCCTGTGACCAAGGGGCCCTTCAGCAATGCCACGCTAGAAACCACCCCCACGATGGCACTGTTAACCAGGGTTTCTTGCTGTTTTCCAGCCTTGTCAACGAGGTCCACAAAATCAACGAGACGGTCCACAGCCTCCAGCAGCGCCTGAGAGACACCGAGGACACCCTGCAAATGCTGGTTCATACCAAGTCGGTCTTGCAGCATGACCTGGCCGTCAAAGCCAACACACTCTTCATTGATGAGGAGAAGTGCATGGGCATGCGCAAGACCTTTCCCAGCACGGTGCGGCTGCTGGGTTCCATTTAGGCTCAGCTGAACTCACTGAATCTGTTGTGGGAGGGATTCCCAGTTTGGCTAAGATGCTTTGGAAATACTTGATTAGAGTTTCACTTCCTGGTGAAAGCCATGAGTAGAAATTAAATGATCTTTTTGTGTGTTATACGGTCTACCGGTATTTTTTTTGCCTTTGTTTTTTCTCTTTCCACTGTACTTTCACGGTGTGCCAGAAAGTCACTGAAAATACTTTGTAAGCGACTAAGAGTAAATCCACCCACGGGGATTCAGTCCTACCCTCTCAGTCGGTGATTTTAGGAGAAAAACTGTCGTGTCTGCCTCCTTTTGAGGCACCTTCTTATCACCTTCTTAGAGGAACACCTTTTCATTCCTTGGTGTTTCCTTCTTGCCTCATCGCTGGAAGACTTCAGGTGTCCTGCAGCGTAGCCAGCACATCTCAGAGCAACAGCCTGTGGGCCCTCGCTAGCACCCTGTCCCTCTAACCTTGGCGTGTCATCTCACAGCTTGTCACGGGCAAGCCTGATATTGTCCCCCTCTCCCTTCAAGCCTCGTTTTAAGCGCTGTCAGGGAGCCCTGATAGCTGGTGAGCAAAGACCTTCTTCCCCCTTTGAGACAAGTGAATCCCATCTGACGCCGGCAAGCCTGGTGCTGTGTAGGCCATCCCCTTATCAAAAAAAACAAAATTCTGTTGGTCACACCAGCCATGGAGCCACCTATTAATAGACTGGGCTTGTCTGTATGTTTCTTCCAATGTCGCTGCCTGTAACTGGAAGGAAAGAGGAAAAAATAACCTGTGCCCCACATCCCCTTACCAACCGTCCCAAGGCCCTGAAGTCTCTTTTGATCGCCATAGGAAGACATGTTGCAGCTTCACCACCACACACACGGAAGAGCAATAATGGGTAATAGTCCAGGTGAGCTGTGTGGGGACACCGCACCCTGGGGAGCTGGGAGGGTTTCTTTCTTGAGGGACCTGGGCATTTCTTCCAGCCCTCCTCAGGCCAGCCAGTGACCGTGGCCTCTCTTCCTTTTCCAGCCTGACACCGGCTGCTGCAGCGCCACAGGGAGGGAGCACTTGGTCACCCCCAGCTCCCCCTAGCACGATGCAGCGAGTGGAGAGCATGGCAATGGACCTGGACAACCGCTGCCCAGTGTGCCTGGACAGCTGGGACGATGCCGCCTATGCCATGCCATGCCTCCACCAATTCTGTTACCAGTGCATCCTGCGCTGGGCTAACAGCAAGCCCGAGTGCCCTCTCTGCAAGAGGAGAGTGCGATCCATCGTGCACTCGGTGAGGGCAGACAATGACTTCGAAGAGGTTCCCATCGCGTCATCTGCCTCAGCCCCCGCACCAGTTGGCACCCGGCAGGCCGGAGGAGCGCCCAGGCACCCAGACACCCACAGCCCCCCTCGCCGCTCTGTAACACCTCAGCCGCTGGCAGTGGAGTCGGTGCCCAGGGCTCTGGTGGGCGGCCTCCAGCCCCATACCTGGGCGTTCCTCTTTGACGACCACCCGGCTCTCCTCCAACGCTTTCTGCCCTGGCTCCAACAGCAGCTGGGGCTGATCTTTGCCGAGGAGCCTTCAGCAGCCGTTGTGATGGAGGACCTCATCTTGGCCGTCCTGGGCTTCTTTGGTCTGGACGAAGAGGTCCTGGTCCGGCTGCTGCAGGTCAGCCTCCAGGATCGCGCGGCGACATTTGTACAGCAGCTTATCAACGTCGCTGTGCAACGCTGCAGCGCGGAGGCCCACCATCTGCTGGGCCTCGAGGACAGCCATGCTGCCGAGGAGCGGGAGGGCAGCCCCGTGGCTGTCCCTCCTCCTGCTGCCTCCAGAAGGGGGTCTCCTAACCCTGGCCAAGCCACCTCCCGCAGCCCTGCCGCAGACGATGAAGAGGAGCGACCCAACACCTCCACCGCTGCTCTTCATGGGGCTCCCGGCAGCTGCCCGATGCCCCTGTTCCAACCAACGGGGAACAGGAGGAGCTGCATGACGATCCAGGGGAGGTTGCTGCAGGTCCCTCTACTCCCAGCCGCAGCAGGGACCTCTCCCGTGGGGGGCCACGGCGAGGCCCGAAGAGGAGGGCCAGCAGCTCCCAACATTCACCTCAGCCACCCAAGAGGCCACCCCACCGGCACAACTAGAACAAGGCCCCAGGAGCTGCCAAAACCAGGGCCAGGCCAGCAGCTGGGACACATGCCGGCCAACGGTTCAGTCAGAAGGGGGACTCCAGGGCTGGACCATGCCCCACTGCCAAACGTCCCATGCCTGGTCTCCTCCTCACCACATCATCTGCCCCCACCTCCCAGGGATCTGCTCTCCTACCAGCCTCTACTGCCCCGTCATGCCCTGCAACACTGGCACCCAAATCTTTCCTCCTGCTCAGAGTCTGCACCACTTGGCTCTGCCCTCTGCATCACCCCATGCTCACACCCTGCCAAGGCAGGAGCCACAAGAAGTTCAACAGGAGAAAGAAGTGAAGTCCAGAACCTGGCGAGGGACAACCCCAGGAACCAGCACATTTGGCGCGCTGCTCGGCTGGAAAGCAGCTTGGCGTAAAAAGCCCTGCAGGTCCTGGTGGCCACCCAGCTGATCATGAGCCAACAGTGTGCCCTTGCCACCAGGAGCACTGACGGTGTCCTGGGCTGGACTGGAGAGAGAGTCTGGCAAAGGAGTGTGAAGATGATAAAGGCACTGCAGCATCTCTCCTCTGAGGAAAGGCTGAGCGAGCTGGCACCGCTTAGCCTGGTGAAGAGAAGGCTCGCAGGGGAATTGATCAATGCATAAAAAGCCTGATGGGAGGCTGCAGAGAAGATGGAGCCAGACCCTGGCTGAGCGGCGCTGGCTGTCTCTGCTGCAGCAGGCGGCTATCACAAGATGACATCCAGAGGTCCCTTCCAACCTCAGCCTTTCTGTCATTCAGTGAAAGTATTTGAATTGCCTAAAGAATCTATATGAATAACTTCAGTGCTGTTCTATAAAGTCAATAAAGAAAAGAAAGTAGTACAAACTTGCTGACGTTCCTCAAACTCCATTGATCGAATCATTAATACTGTGAAGTTCCAACACGCAGGGACGTCCCCAAATTCACTTATATGTTCTGGAAGACTGCCTCAGCTCAGTCAGCGTGACCCCGACATGGGGTACAATTCTGCTGTGCTTATACTTAGTTGCCATCCTCAGGACACGTACCAGATGTATGACACAGGTGCAGGTTCTGCTGCTGAATAAAAGGACTGTAATCTAGGGCTGCTAAGAAAGACCCATAACAATTATGCTATAGAAGAAATATTTCCTCTCTCTTCTGCTGATCTTGCAATTTTTAGTTTAGTGGAAACTGCTCAGTTTTCTTCACCTTACTTTGAGTATTTCCCACTGTTATGCCTGTCCTCAAGGATAAAAAAAACAACAGCAACAAAATCACACATCTCTACTTCCACTATTACACGTAAAACCATTCTGGGAGCTCGATACAGTTTTGTATATATTTCATTATTTCCTTTTTATTTTATTCTTAAAGTTTTAGTCAAGTAGATCAGTTCCTTCTGAAATCCTGAGTCTCTCTTTCTCTCTCCTGCCTCTCTTTGAAGACACGTTGACGAGAGCATCTGTCCTGCCACCCAGTGGCCAATCCGGCCCAAACCACAACAGCCATAGAGAATCACACCTCCCGTATCAACTCTGTGCTACAGCTCATAATCAAACCTTACCAGCTATTTAGTCCTCTCAGTTTTTATTGACACAGAGCAAGTTTTGCAGACCCAGTCCAGTTTTGTTCCGGGGAAATTCTATCTGGCCTCATCTTTCCAGGGCCAGGCATCACACACCGCAGCAGGTAAAACATCCTGTCCTGCAGAACGCCCGTTTTCATGGGGGAGGGAAACAGCACTGCGGGTAGCACTGATAACGTAGACCACAGAATCATGTGGGCAGAGCTCCATGAAAACACTGCCAGGCTTTTTGCCACACAAGGACTACCCCTGAAGTCTTGTCAGAGGTTGCTTACTTAGCTTATAGCAGTCCACCCCTCCAACGTCAAAGGTGTCGCTGCAAGACTGAGACCCCAGAGATGCCACAGAAAGCACCATCTCCACCCCTTTACCAAAGCGGTTCCCGGTTAAGTACCAACAGCAGGAATTGCTGCTGCCCACTGCTCTGGGCATCCGCCACCATCCACCCCACACAAAGGGCCAGCTGGGTATCTCCCCCATGGGCACGCCAACTCTGCAGACTCCTTTCAGGTGTCTTTTCAGGCAGAGCAGACACAGACCAGATGAGTTTCAAGCTGAAACACGACTTTGTCATGCAGGCAGAGAAAAAAGCTCTCAGAACTTGAGAGTTTTATTTCTCAATCTGAAAAATGACACACAGCGTAGGTACAAAGACAAGGAGACGCTACAGTCCACAGCAGGAGCGGTGGTCAGGCACTCTCCCTGCACCTCTTTGCCAGGGACGGTGCTCTTGCACAGGCAGAGGTATCTTCTCCCCTCCCCAAAAGCGCACCGACCCCACAGACAGACATTTCTCCCACACCTCCTTTGAAGGAAGGCTACCAGCGACCCACCTGCAGAATTAGCCAGAGACTTCTCAGCACCTTATCATGCCGCTGTGCTTTCAGTCAGAACGGCATTTTTGATTATAAGCAACTAAGGGCAGAACTAAAGTAAATCTCCATCAAAATGCAGCAAAACCATGACACTGTTCTTATTCCTCTGGCTTCTTTCCAGAGTCATTTACAAAATACCATTCCTCTCTAGGCAACTCCTAATGGACAGCCTTTCAAGAAAATCCACAGCAGCATCTTCTTTAAGAGTTTAGCACCCAACACAGAGCTGAAGGCATTTCTCCTTCTCCTAAGAAAGCCCAGCTCAATCTCTACTTTGCTTCCCATCTTCCCCACCCCAACTCACACCAACACAGCGCACGTACCTCCTCAAGCAACACTTTCTTTCACCAAAACACAGGACCTGTTTCTGAAGTCAGCTGCCGGAGGGACCAGCGAGAACTGCTTGGGCTCTTCTACCTGTGACATTGAAAGGGATGTTGAAGTGGGATTTCAGTAGTGAACTCAACATGACAAACTCCAGCAGAGGTAAGAAAAACACATTTTTTAAGAACTAGTTCAAAACAGGGCCCAGGAGCACCACTAAGTGTTTCAGTGCCACATCCCCCCTCTCCAGTAACACCAGAGTCGCAGCAGAACTCTAATCTGTAACAATAAACGTACGAGGCACATACTGCCTGTAAAAGCAGAATATCCAAAACTGCAGGCAAATCCTCACTGGCACAGAGCAGCACACTTCAGTCCTCCTCAGGGTCTCTGTTGAAAGGGTGGTAACTGGAGCAACGGGATTTGCCACTGCCTCCTTTCTTCCTACAGAAGAAAGCTATCGAGTATTGCCATACATTTGCCTTTCTGCTCTGGCAGAGCCCTTTCTTCCGCAGGCCTCTCTGAAGTCCTTGGGAAGTGCGGAGTGCCCACAGCTCTCCTGTCCCACCCCCAGTGCTGGAGGCAACCCAGGGGAGAATTAGAGCAGTCGAGAAGCTGCTCTGGCTTGCGTTGCTGTGTGAACGCATGCCGACCACCTCCACAGACGCAAGGCTAACGGCAACCCACCAGCAAGGAACGCTTCTTGCACCAGCCTTCTTCAATACCTACATACTTTTGTGGGCCTAAGCCCAGGTCTCCCATGACAATTTTCATTAAGCTGCATTCTAAGTGATGATTTTTCAAAACACTCTGGAGATTGTCCTTTCTTAGCAGCTTTCTAACTGCTCAATCAATGCAAAGTATTATTTTTCCCACACAAATGGAAACTCATTGGTCTCAACCTGATATTACTCGGTGTTCCTCAAGAGTATCAGCCTTTTCTCCCAGCTGACACTTCAAGAGCAGATGCAGCAGCTCAGCCATTTCCCAAGAAATTCTACACAAATTTGCAGTACCTGGAACTAGGTGCCTACACAGAAGTCACATCTCATGGGAAAACACACGTTTAAGGCCATCCCTCACACTCTGGTGTTGCTGGCCTTCTTTTGCATACATTTGTTTTCCTAGGTATAAGGATTAACAAAACCATGAATCATTTGGGTCAGTCTGCCACACCCTGCAGGTAATACTGCATAGCATGTTTTCCAAGTGTTCACGGCCCTGGGAGTCACGCTTGCCCACATTGAACAATAAATGCTCAATAATGCCCAGATCACAAAGCCAATACGCTGCTTGTGTGCACCAAATAGAAGGCAAAAGCACAGGAACTCCTATGCAACAAGGGTCCGAAGAAGCAGAAGAAGCTGCAAGTCGAAACCTGAGTCATCAGATCCCAAATTTGGTCCAGTTGTTTTGTGAGTACGAGTAGCAATGAAGACACACAGAGCGACAAACACAGCAATCCTCTTGGTGTCTTCAGGAAGAACCTAAATCATTAGGCACAGTCAGAAATGGTGAGCGTCCTCAGATCATGTGCCTGAGCTCAAAAAGGAAACGTTTCTCCTCCAGACTGGCACAACCTGTGGAAATAAGACTATCAGGAATGCTGCTGAGAAGGAGAGAGATTAAGATGGGCAGATCAAAAGTCAGCCTGTTGCACCTTAACCTGCGGAGGGACAAGGGCAAAAGGTTACAGAATTTGCAAACGCGTGCTCAGGGAACAAAGAAATACTGGAAGCAAAGCCGCGGCTCCCCAAGGCTTGTGTCCTGGGCTCATGGGAAGGAAGCACGGCTAGCAGCTTGGAAACCTGCCAACCTGATGCTCAGGCTTTCCTGAGATAAGGCTCCAAGGCAATCCTCAACAGCTGTCTTTTCCCTCTACTTCCAGGAGCTGCAACAACAGAGAGGAAAGAAGGAGGAGAGAGACAATGGAGGAAAGAGGAATGAAACCAAGCTCACCAAGTGCCAAGGTATAGCCGTCCCTGCTGAAAGGAGCACTCCCCCATTGTTTAAATCCTTCCTTTCTGCTCCTTGGCTCCGTCAGGATCCTGCCAGCCTGTGCTTTCAGCAGCAGCCTTTCTCTCCCGGGTGAAAGCAGAGCGCTCCAGCTCGCTCTTAGCTGCCCTTGAGCATCTGCCCGTGACAGCACACACACCCAACTTCACGCATCTCCTGCCACGGGCAGCCGAATCCCAGAGGCGTGCATGCAGCAGCTCTCTTCTCCCCCAAACACTCTTGCTGGCATGTTACCCACCTGCCTACTCAGAGGTCGACAACTGCTTAGAGGGTCTGCTATCTTAACCGGCAGTCAAGTAGTGCCAGACTATCCAGTCCACAAGCCAGCTGTAGCTCGCAAATCTCTGGGTGGGGGTTCAGCACACAAGTAAAAATTTTGCTGCCACCCACCCACTGATGCTCCGTGGATTCCCTCCTGTGCTGCAGCCCTGACTTCTGTGGCTCCCTTTGCTCAGGGGCACTTCAGACTTGCAGCAAATTGTGCTCAGATTCCAGCCCTTCAAATACAAGCCGCATGTTTTAGTCATTCCACATAGGGGAATCAACCCAAGATCACAGTACATCATCAATCAAGTTCATAAAGAAAAAGGCTGTTAGTAGGTGAGGGGTTTGGGGGTATTTTATAGGAAAGAGCACCTGCTCTTCCAGGTGTCTCAGCCTTCCAAGACCGAAGCGTGGAATACTAAGAACTACGTAGATACAGCATTTCCATCGCTTGAGCCTGCACTTGTTTGTGGCCTCAGAAGGGTCCGCACAGCTCCGTCATTTAAGAGAGCTGCTGCTCTAAAGGCAGGCACTCCAATGAAGAATTCTCAAGCAGTTCACCACACTCCATCATGAAGCTGCCTCTCCTGAACAATGCAGAAAACCAGGCTGCATATAAGGTGTTTCTAAGGAATCATTTTTCTGGTACTGGTTCAATAAGTCACACACCTACCTAAGCACTAAGGCTCTGCCTAAGAAAGCAACGGCACAGAGAATTGCTCACACCACAACTAGAAAGCACAAAGTTAAATCTTATCAAAATGAAATGGAAATATTGGAACGGTCAGGGGGTTGGTTTTGTTTTTTGTTTTTTGTTTTTTTTTTAAATTTATTGGATGTCACCAGGTCTCTCTTTAAGCCATAAAGCACTGATTCAGCTGATGAAGAACATGACATGACATCACTGAGGCAACGAGCTCTGTGCTTGAGTTCTCTTCCCTCATCTCTGAAGGCACAGAGAGTCCCCACCAAGCAGCAGATCTTCTCTGTGCAACACCAGGGTGGGTCTGGCGTCATCTTCAACCACCCATTGGGTAGCTGAGGCAAGAACCGGCCGGGGACAGCAACCCGCCATGGGCCTTCCCGTCCGCAGACTGAACACCCCTCCTCCAGGCCCCAAGGACCTTGGTTGCCCTACAATGGACTCCTCCTGTCGCCCATGCGCAGCAGCATGCACCAGGCCAGGCCCTCTGACACTGTGGCCGCTGTCCTGTTGAGGCCTGGCTCAAGGAGGGGGCTGGAGCCCAGGGCACACCAGGGGACATGGAGGGCAGACCCACTGCTCAAGGGGCAGCCTTTCTCTCTGGAAGCAAAAGGGCCGCCCGCAATGGGGCCTTCAGGGCCTCAGGGGCCCCCCTCCCAGCCACAGCAACGTCCGTTGGTGACATCACCGGCTGGCCGTTAGGCAAGCAGGCAGCCCTGTGGCTGGCCCACAGCTCGCTCAGCAGCCAGACACACTCACGCCAAGCCTGCTTGCGAGAGGAGGAGGCGGCCAAGGGAGGCGAGTGCCCACAGTGGGTGGCACCAGTGCCTACATTGAGTGGGCCCAGGGCCAAGAGGCTCATTGGAAGCCCTGAGGATGCCTCCCCAGCCCAGGAAACGCCAGTGGGCTGGTGCCAGCAGCAGCAGCCCTGCCCGGCGAGATGAGCCCATGGAGGTCGACCCACCAGAGAAGAGGGATGAGGAAGAGCCCATGGAGGTGGATCCCCCCGCAGATGACACAGAGCCCATGGAGGTGGATCCATCTCCCGCAGGCCTGGTGGGGCACACCACCACCACGGCCAGGCTGCCTCCAGCAGCACGCTGTCCAAAGCGCCGCAGGACCCTCGCGGGCTGCCAGGGACAGCCACAGCGCAACAAGCGGCGCCAGCCGCGCAGACGACGCTAGCCGTAAGTGGGCAGCGGATGGAGGGAGGTGATGGGTGCCCTCTGCTGTGTCCTGCTCTGGGCTCCCCCGTGCCAGACAGAGATGGCCATAGTGGAGAAAAGCCATGCCCCGGTGCCTCCCGGTAACCACCCAGCTTCCGTTGAGCTCCCAGTGTTTGTCAGTTGCAGCCAAGAGCCACCAGAGACAGCAGGATGGAGCTGTGCTGGCCCAAAGCAGCACCAGCAGCAGCACCCCGCATCCCATCCTTACTGTGGCTGCCTGGGCCGTGTCCTTTGGGCACGGCCAGGGTCCTCCAGTCCCGGGTGGAATGGGCCAGGCCAACTGCTGCTGTGGCTCTAGGTGGGCTCTCCCTTGCGCTCGGGGACACGCGGGCATGGCCGGGCCCCACAGCAGCAGCCTTTCACATACCCACCACTCTCTGCTCTGCAGGGAGCCTCTCAGAAAGGGCACGGCGGTGCTGAGCGTGGATGTGTGGTTGAGCCAGGGCTGCAAGAGAAGCCAGAGGTGCCTTTGCCTCCTCCAGCAGAAGCTGCTCATTGCCAAGTTGCAGTAAGTGCCTGCAAGCCCAGCCGCCTTTCCCCCAGCCCTGTCCCTGGCAGCGGGGCAGGGACACCCTGGCACCAGCCTCAGCCCCCGGGGGCCCCTTGCTGCTGGATGCACCCATGTCTGCCCCAACGGCAGGCGGGGGACAGGGCTCCGGCAGGCTCCACCTCCAGCTCCCTGCCTGCCTCTCCGCTCTTCAGATGTGGCACCACCCTGCGCCCACGGCTCTGCCTGGCCCTGGACCAGCTGTGGGTGCTGAGTGCTGACAAGGAGGCAGCAAGAGCAGAAAAGGAAGGAAGTGATGAGGATGGGACCTCCATCATCCTCTCCTGGCCCAGCAGCTCCTGTGTTGCCACTTTCAGGTGAGTCATGGTGCCACGTCCCATGACTGGGCAGGAGAGGTTCCCAACTGGGCCCATGGCATCCTGTGAATGGCCTCTGCCCTCCGAGCAGAGCCTGGGCAGGGAACAGGCAGCACGCTGGCACATAGGAATAGGGGCATTTCTACATCCTGAATCCCCTGGTCACCTTTTGGTGCCCAGAAGGGAAGGGCAGGAGAAGCTGCAATGCCAAGAGAAGGGAGAAGAGGCAGCTTGGGCTTGACCCAGCTCCCTCCCTGTCCCTTCCTGGTGCACAGGACACCAGAAGGAGACAAGAGAGCCCGGGTGAGCTGCCTCCCATCCATCAAGCACCTGGAGAAGGAGCTGAGCCGCTGCCACGCTGTGAGTGTTTCTGTCCCTGAGCACTGCTCTTCCAGCCGAGCAGCAGATGCATCGCTGCTCAGCTTCTTCCACTCCTTCTTGCCCAGTGGAGGACATTCAATCCCAGGAGCCTGGAGAAGCTGCTAGAGGTCCAGGCAGAGGTGAGAATGGCCTTTCCCCCACCCATGGCTGTGCAGGATGTGTGGTGAGTGGGGTGAGCCCCAGAAGGCAGAGAGTCCCACCGCTAATGCTCTCAGGCTGCTGGTGCCGCCTGGCAGCTTGCCAGTGGCCCTTTCTGCTGCGAGGCTGCTCTCTAACCGCTCTCTGATTCTTGTAGGATGATCCCAAGCAAGCACCGCTGCTTGCCCCATCTGTCAATAAAGGAGGACATCACCGCTCAGGTAAGTTTTGGAAAGAAAGGCAGGGAGGGCCTTTTGTCCTCCTGCAAGCGGCACGTCTGCAGAATTGAGGATGCTGCTGCCCTTCACCCGGAGGAAGTCTGTGCCCATCACGCTGCAGCAGGAGAGAGCTCAGCCCTTGGTACCCTTCGACATTGCGGAGCGCTTGAGGTGCTTCCTGCTTCACTCCGTCCCCAGAACTAAATTGGCCTCTGCTCCTCGGCCAGAGCCGGGAGGAGCCATGCTCACTTGTCCCTTGAGTGTCCCTATGCAGGTGTGGCAGCCCAAGGGAGGATGTCACCTGGAGGAGCAAGGGGACCCGCTGGGCAGCGGCTGCTGGACCTGGTTCTGCGGGGACACGGAGCCTCTGCTGCTGCCCACAGCTTGGAGGAGGAGGGCAGGGCGAGGGCTGGGCAGGGCTGTCGTGGTGGCATGCCGGCTCTCAGGAGCATCCCAGCTGGAACTGCTGAGCCAGAGCCGCGGTTCCAGCTGCTGGCCCCCTGCCCGTCCTGCCCCATCGCACCACGCTGCAGGCAGGGCAGGGCAGGGCAGGCTCTGGGAGCGCTGGGCTGGTGGTCTCCATTGACGGGCTCTTACTCTGTTTTCCTTTGCAGCGGGAGGGAGCAGCAGCAGCAAGAGGAGGAGGGGGCTGCCCTTCCCCCAGGTACAGGGGTAGCAGCCGTGGTGCACCAGGCAAAAGCTTTCCTGGAGGCACCACCCTCTCTGCTAGTCCTCAAGGAAGTAGAAGTGGCAGATACGGAGGCAGGATTGGAAATAGCAGAGGTATGGCAGGTCCACAAACACTGCAACAATGTGTCTCGTGGAGGAGGGTATGTCTTAATGAGTCCAAGGAGCTGCTGTGCCTCTTCCCAGCATTCATTGCCATGTGGCTTTGTATGGTTTTTTTTTATCCCCCAGAACAGGGCAGTGTAAGTGAAAGTGGAAAGGTGGTTTCTCCAATGTGTTAGGAATGTGCTTAGTCAAAGGAAATACCTACAAAATACCTGCAGAAGGACAGACTCCAAAAGCAAAGCCTGCCACCGCAGAAGGGGGTGTTGCACCAAAGGGGTATCTGCAGAGTTCTGTCTCGGGAGGGCAGAAGAAACGGCAGGAGAAAGAAGTGGGCAAGCCTTTTCTTGCCCGCAGGGGACCGCAGGGTGTCTGCTGAATGGCCCCTGCAAATTAGCAGAGTGTCACACACCTGTGAGAACGTTGTGTTCGAAAGTGAGGCCCTTGGAAGAAAGGGCTAATGCCAACCAGCCCAAGGCACCTTCTCTAGAGAGCTAAGGGAGCAATTTGCCAAAAAATTGCTTACTCCTCCAGGGCATCCCTTGCCACCTGCTAACGCCAACATTTCTGGTTTAGGCAACCACCACTTTTCCTCCAACCGCCCCCGAGACCACGACAGAGTCCCTGCGATGTGCAGAAGATCAAAAGAACCTTTCAAAGGCACAAAGGTAAAAGGAGTGAGCTTGGGTTAAATGGAGAACTGATTGATCCAGTTGATCCTGGCTTTACCTCTCCAATCCACTGTGGGATGGAAAGGTTTGCAGGCTCCCTCCAGGAAACCGAAAACCAAAGCAAAAGGAAGAGACCAGAGGCCTGGGAAGAGGAGATGGAATGTAAACAAGAAGAGAAAAGAAGGAAGAGAGGAAGAAGACTGCGACTGAAGAGAAAAAGAAAGGTCCAGATGGTGAAGAAGCCCAGGTGAGTCCCAGGCTCTGCTGCCCATCTTTCCCAACTCCTTAAACTGCGCTAAGTCAGTCCAAGGGGCTGGCAAGGGTCGGCCAGGGATGGTGCCGTGCAGGCTTTGGGAAGAAGTCCATGGCAGCTCCCCAGGGGCTCCCGATGGAGCCCTGCTGCGTGGCACAGGCGCACTGTGCATCCCTGCAGACGCACAGTCTCAAAGGGCGTTCCCCATGGGGACAAGGCGCCAGAGCCACCCCCTGCTCAATGCCAGCTGGGCTAGAAACCCTTCCTTGCCGGCTGTGTTTCCCAAAGGAAGGGGAACCAAGTCCTGTCTCGTCCTGCCTTTGGGCTTTACCAGTGTTTTCTGACTCTGTCCTTGTAGGTGCCCGTTTCCTGTTAGTGCCTGAACCCCTGTGACTCCTGGGCTCCCGCACGCCATGTTCACAATAAAAGGATCTTTTCTCTCTTAATACAGTTGCGGATATAGTGTGCATGTGTCTTTAGTTTCTCTCTTTTTTTTGGTTGAGGTTTTCATTAAAGTAATTTAATTTCTTTTTTAAACGTGTAAGTCTCTTTTCTCTCTCATCCTCTCCCTCAGAGAGTTAAACTTACTGGAGTTGTGGGAACTTGTGCTGTGTGCCCAACTGCAAAAGATAACTTATGACGCCCTGGCAGAAACGCGTATGACATATCCTGCACCACAAAAGGGGTAACCTGTCCGGCCTTCCCCACCCAGACCGTTCCTGTTTTCTGTCTTTTTAACAGACATGATGTACTCCACCAATGACATCATGGGACAAATAGCATCTGTCCTTGTTTGAAGTAAAACGGAACCGATTCTCTCTTCAGTCACTTCACTTTTTAGCTAAGCCTCTTCTAACTACTGCAGTGAGCAGCCTATTATGCAGAAACCGTTCACTCTCAGAGTGACGAGACCTGTGTTGATAGTTGATGCCAGGCATGGTATGCAGAGAGGCTCTTGCTTAGACTTAGGGCTATAACACCCAAGGGCAGATAACGTGGTTATTTGCCCCGTTGGAGGGTGGGAAGCGGAAAAGCGCAGAGGGGTCGCACCTGCGGGGAGGAGCGGACTAGACAGGTGACCCAAAATTGCCCAACAGGGGATTCCATCCCATCTGCCTCACGCGCAGTAGAAAAGCTGAGGGATCAAAGGGTCAGCCCTCTTTCTTCGATGGTCGACGCCTGAGGAGGACTCTGTCTGTTCGTGTGCATTTGGTCTCGATCCTGAATGCAGCTCCGGAATCCAGTTCCCATCCGTCACTGAGTCCAGTCTGGGACTTCCCCAGGGCCAGCTATCGAGGTGACTGTCATCCTGGGAGCTCGATACGGTTTTCTATACATTTCATTATTTCCTTTTTACTTTTCTATTAATATTTCATTAAAGCCGTTTAGTTCCTTCTAAACTCGTATCTCTCTCTCTCTCTCTCTCTCTCCTGCCTCTCTTTTTTTTTTTACTGAAGAGAGGGAGCGGGGAGCATCTGTCACTTGCCTTGTGGCCGTTTTGGCCCAAACCATGAGAGGCAGGTAGAGTGCTTAAAGGAGAGAGAGCAATATTCAAAAGTTGCATGAAAACGGCGACTTGGCAATGTTATGGGTACGTGTAGACTCATGACGGATGCTATAAAAGATCTGGATCGGGGTATTTTCAGAAGGGCAGCTTATGAGCCAGTGTAATCCTGTAGTAACGGACAGCAAGAACGTAGCGCTGCAACAGAAAGATGGACAGCTTTTGGCAGTCAATTTTGTGCTTAGGTGTCTAAGTAGTTAGATTCTCAGGGAGATACTTAGAGAAGTACTACTTGAACTAAGTAGTTTCGATAACTAGGCAGACCTGGGCCGATGTGCAGAAAATTGGCGCCCCTGCTTAGTATCTGCCGCACGTTTTCACCCATGGTTTCTTTTTTGGTGAGCTAAAATGGTCGAGGCTTTGGGACAAACTGTCTCCTCCCATGTCTATCAAAACTGGACATGCCTTAGCACAACTGGGAGTGGTAGTTTTGTAATTTTAGTGAATTTGCTGCTGTTGGAGCTGTAGTCAAAATTAAGGAAGGAGTTTAATTACTTGCATAAAGGGAGAGCATGCGAGTAGTCTACTGACTTTGGTGTGGTCCCCAGAGCACAAGGGATTTGGGGACCACTTACTACTGGGTGTAGTTGAGAACTTCGTGCTGGAGAGTCACTGTCCTGGTTTGAGGTAAAACAGAAACAATTTTGTTCAGTAACTTCGCTTGTTAGCTGGGCCTCTTCTAACTACTGAAATTAACTGCATATTGTGCAGACAATGTTCACTCTCAGAGTGATAAGACCAATTGTTTGTAGCTGATGCCCAGACATGGTATGCAGAGAAGATCCTGTTTATACTTATTGCTATAACCCCCAAGGCCAACCAACTTTGTTATTTGCCCCGTTGGAGGGTCAGAAGTGGAAAAGCATAGTGGAGTCCCACCTGCAGGGAGGAGCTGACGGGACAGGTGACCCAAAACTCACCAACAGGGTATTCCATCCCATCTGCCTCATGCTCAGTATAAAAGCTGAGGGATCAAAGGGGCAGGTCTCTTCCTTCAATGGCTGACGTCTGAGGAGGACTCTGTTTGTCTGCCTGTGATCCCGATCCTGAATCCAGATCCAGAAATAAGTTCCCATCTAGCCTGGAACTGCCCCAGTGCCAGCAGGTAATGTGATTGTCACCTCGGGAGCTTGATACGGTTTTGTATATATTTTTCATTATTTCTTTTTATATTATTAATAATATTTCATGAAAGTACTTTAGTTCCTTCTAAACTCATAAGTCTCTTTTTCCTCCTCTGCCTCTCTCTTTGAAGAAGGGTAGAGGGGAGCACCTGTCGGTGCCATCTGGGGTGCCTCAGGTCCCCAGTAGTGGATTTTGGCCTAAACCACGACAGATTAATTGGCGCCCAACGTGGGGCCCAAGCAGTGCTCGATCAGACCTGTGATAAATTGCCCAAATAGTTTGAGTTCCAGCTTGCTCAGAGATTAGAACAGACAGCTTGCATCATGTCATTCTTAGACGAAATCTTGTATCATGCCTTTAAGCAGCTTTGTTCGACCTTAATGCAGTCAGCTTGGTTTAACCTGCCAAATGTGTTTCAAAGTTCATTTTTTCTTTGTCTTTTTATGCGAAGGTTTAAAGGTGCTGTTTTGGTGTGATTCGCAATTCAGATGTATAACATGATGAGTTGGGTAAGGGCTCTACCTGTATATCTCGGGCCTCTCGTGATGGATTCTGTGATTAATTATACTTTCGGTTCTACCTGGGGAATGTTTACTTCGCCCTTTGATAATTATGCTAATGTGACACCATCAGAGGTGGGGCACGGCAACCTTCTGGGCTCTGAGGATAAGGATTGGTGCCCTGTTAAGACCGTGCTTTTGTTGTCAGTTTTCCTGAATGTGATGCAGGGGTGGTTTCATGTGAAACACCGGTGCAGGGAGAGCAGTAGGGGGACCGGGCGCTGCCGCCACTCAGACCCGCGCAGCCGCTCGGCGATCTGCAGCGGCGCAAACCGCGGCCCCGCCCGGCCCGGCCGCAGCCGCCCCCCCCACCGCAACGGCACAGGCGCCTGCACCGCCGCGCCGCCGCCGCCTGCAGCGGCACCGGTACCACCGGCAGCCGACCCCCCCCCCCCCACACACACACACACCGCAACGGCACAGGCGCCTCCGCCGCCTGCAGCGGCACCGGTACCACCGGCAGCCGACCCCCCCACACACACACACCGCAACGGCACAGGCGCCTCCGCCGCCCGTCCCGGCGCAAGCCCTGCCCCCGCCCTGCAGCGGCACAAGCCACGCCGCCGCCTGTCCCGGCACAAGCTACTCCAGCCACTACGAGCAGTACCAAAACTACTCAATCTCCATCAAAATCGGTACAAGCTGCCCCAGTAACCAGGAAGAAGAGAAAGCAGTCAGATCGTTCCCCTGTCGCTCACGACAAGGACCAGCTGTCCCAAGACAGCTTGGGAGGGAGTTCTGAAGGAGATCCAGGAGAAGGCCCTTCTAGAGTAGATCCAGGAGAGGGTCCTTCAAGCAGCCAGGGACCAGGTTAGGAAAGCTAAAGGCCTGAAAGAATTAAATCTTGCCAGAGAGGTCAAGGGCAACAAGAAAAGCTTCTACAGGTATGTCGGTAATAAAAGCAAGACTAGGGAAAATGAAAGGAAGAGGAAAACATTAAAAATAGAAATGATCCAGAAAAAGCCAGGTCACAAGCCTACAAACAACTTAATACCTTGCAAATGGATAATGTTAGTTATACACGAATTTCAAGTCTTTGATCTAAAACACAGGACACAATTATAGTGTTGATCTTCTCTGCTAAAAGTTTGCTCCTAGCAAGAAAAAAAGCTCCTATAGAAAGTTCTTATTTCGGACAAAAGATGCTTAAGCACAAGGTGCATTAAACACAGTCGAACCACATCCATTTTTAGAAACACTTTGTGTCTGTTTCACAGATATTTATGGCCTACACAGTTGATTTGATTTCTCAGACGCAAAGGATATTGCATTCTTCCTGACCTACACTATGTATTTTGAACCTGGGGCGTTTCCACACAAACAGATTGTTGAACCGAGTCCTGTGAAAGTCAGTGTGCCTCTGAGCAGGTGAAGAGCCTGCCAATACAGATGAGCCTAAAGGTAAGGATTGGAAGCCCACGTGCTTATGTTGTAGTATCGGAGGCTTATTTGCAAGCCGAGTCCACACTTAATTCTGACAGCAGGATGAAATAGATCAGCCTTTCAAGGTCCACAGGCCACTTGCTGTGCTTGTTGGGGACGGCAAACACTCCTTCATTAATGAACGTGTACAGAGTTGGAAGTTTACCGCTGCTTTACAGTTTGGGGATTTTCACTGCATCTCTTTTTTACGCCAAACTCTGTCTTTATTTTAAGAACTGCAACGTGACAGCGTCCTCCTTTATTCCCTTAACAATCAAACCAACTTTCGATTTAACTTAAATGGACATTTGTTCCTTAATGGAAAACTTTATCATAATTTTGTCAATATCGTCCCAGAGCAGTTCCGTTTACCTATACAGATCGGACCTTGCAGACTATCTATGGAAACGACATCTCAGTTACTGTGGCTCTTCTCCTTTACTGATATCGGTCAGTGCTGTCTTGTCTCTCTGTCTTACTCTTTTCCATGCTGCAAAAAGGAAAAAGCAGACCTCGAAATCAATGCGAGTTCCTCTTTTCCCCAAATTAATCCTCAGGCCTCCTCTTTTGAGAATGAGGGGAACAGGTCTCTCTGAAGAGCAGCAACAGTGACACCCAATGGCCACCTACAAATTAGACTTGAAACAGCCCTCAGGGCACAGGAGGTCTGTGTTGTCTACCACTGAAAGTGAACAGCTCGAAAGAGTAGTTTAAAGTCACAACGTCCTGGGCAACCTGTTGTAGGTGACCCTGCTTGAGCAGAGGGTTGGAGTACGCAATGACCGGAGGTCTCTGCCAACCTCGGTCACTCTGGGATCTTGGATCCAAATTCTGAGATGTGATAATCAGCTGTGATCGAGTTTGCAATGTTTAGCACTGATGGCAAGTAGCCCAAACTGGTTTGTGACCACATAACAGTTATTTCCTAATAGAAAAAAAGAAAGATGAGTGTCTCTAGACCTACTTTACTTGACTGCCTTTGTCTCCCATTTATCTTGAAAACTTTATGCAATTTTCACATTGAAATAAGTAAATGAACTAATACTGTTGTTACCATTCCATAGTAAGAGAAAGCAACTCATCACAATTAATCAAACATGCATGGGTAGTCTGAATATACCCTACTAGAAAACTTGCATTTTCATTTCCTCAGACTGGCAGACTCACTTGAAAAAAAAAAAAAAACAACCCAGAAAAATCCATGAGATGGAATTCAAGTAGGGCCACTGCAAGAGCACGGGGCCGGGTGCCATGGCACTGTGCTCAAGGGAAATGGGCCCTGCAAGAGCAGAGGGCCAAGACCCAGGGGGCTGTGCTCTGGGGAGAGATGCACTCTGAGAGTAACAGGGGAGTAACTACCCTGGGGTAGTCCAAGCAGGGTAACGAGGTTGTGCCAGACCAGAGGGGGAAGCCCCGTGCTGCTCTTCTAAGAACACAGAGAGGAAACAGCGGGTATAGCACCGGGAAAAGACAGCACGGGTGAGGATAGCAACGCCACCTGCATTGTTAGGAACACGGAGACTGTTTCTGGAGCTTTCGTGCCTTTATTCCTCTCTCTGATCACTACATCCAGACTACTAAGGAGAGGCTTCTGATCTTCCTGGGGGCTGGCACATGCCCCAGATGATGGCCCAGCCCTGGTTTCAGCAGCTCCTGGGTCGTTCTTCTAGCGTTGCTGGTGGGCTGGCCTCTTGCTGGGTGGTGAAGAGTCCTCAGGGCTGCCAGCCCTCCTCTTTGCGGGTCGCTGTGTCTCCCCAGGGGAGCGTTCCCTGCCCTGGCTGGAAGTGGAGGGACCTGGCGCAGTGTCCTCTGGCTCCTCCTGCGGCTCTTCTTGCTCCTCTGGGATGGGAATGGGGGCAGAGGCGGAGCTGCCGGCATCCCCAGCAAGGGCAGCTGTGGGGGTGCTGGGGAGCTGGCCCACATTGTGTGTGGCAGGGCTTCCGGAGGGGGCTGGGCTGGGTGCAGGAGACCCTCACCGGGAGGCAACAGGGCTGCCCTCCCACCCCCCAGGAGCATGGATGCCCTCCAGCTCCAGCACATGGTGGGCTGCCCCGGCTGCCCGAACCTGGCAGGGCCAGGGAAAACCAGAACCCATCGCTCAGTGATGTCACTGTCCCTTCCTCGGGGACATGGCAATGGGCTGTCCTTGCCCACGGCGCTTGCCCTGGCAGTGCTGCGGACCCAGCAAATGCCTCGGGGGTTACCGCAACGCCACTGCTCATTCCGTCTGCCACCTCTGGTCCCGTGCTCGGCGTCAGTGTTTCATGCCAGTCAGTGAGGTCTTGGCTGTGTCTTCCCAGGGTCCTGTCAGGTTCCGGTGGCCGTGGTACATATCTCCAGGCACATACAGCAAGAGGGTTCATTTGATAATGTCCCATGCCTCCCTGGGAGGCTGCAGGACAACGTCCCACAGGCTGTCCACGTACTCCAGGACTGTTGGCCAGCCCTTTGGGCTCCCCTGCTTCCTCCCACAGCACATCGAAGAACCAGCGCCTAAGGACAAATAGAAAGAGGGGAAGAGGCCTCCAAAGGCTGTGCCTCTCGTCCTCTGCCTCACCTCCAGGAATTCTTTTCCAGACTGGGTGGAAAGACATGTTCAGCTGCTGAGAAATATGCGCCTATGACACCATACACGGGAATGGGTGAAATCAATTCTATTTTGAAATAAAAATCTTCCTCCCCGCCTTGCTTTGAACTTTGCAAAATTTTTGAGATTTGTTGCTCCTGTTTACAACAGAGGATTTTATCTGGGATGCCCTGAATACCCCAGGGAATGCTCACAAACTCTGCGTGGAGAGCGGTGATGCAGCTTGATCAAAACAATTCAAGGATAAGATTACTTACCATATTGCATGGCCCTTCTCCTCGCTCACAGTGCGGTTTAGGGGGCACATTGCTCTTCAGGAGTTAAAATCATTCCATTTCTAAATGAATACAGTGTGCTATAGGGAGTCTGGAAGCAAAGCATGGCCTCTACCTGTTTCTATATCCCCAGGTTCTTTATTTGAGTCTGACATTCTAACATATGTTGCCTCACGTTCTAACGTGATATACGTTTCCGCATGGGGAAACATATAGAAAAAAGAGCGAATGCCTTGCACTATCAGAAGCTGTCCTCTAATTTGATGGTATAGTTATAACCTGCTGTGCACGTGGTCACAAAGCAACCAACAAAGACAAGAAAAACAAGCCAGCAAGCAAAGTCTCACAGTCTCTCCCCACGCTTCAGCACTGCTGGCCAGCCCTCTTGGGCTCCCCTGGTTCCCCCCACGGGGAGTCAGGGGCAGCACTTGGCTCTCTTGCAGGGAGTTTTTCCAATTTTTCTCCCCTAGCCAGAGGGCGCAAGGCTGATCACCTCTGCTCAGCACCCATCAGGCCTCATCTGGGCACTGCGTCTTGTTTGGGGTTCAGCAATGGGCCCACGTTTTCTCTAGTGCTTGAGAGAACAGACCGGTGAATGTAGCATTACAGCGTTGGTGGATAAGGGAAGAGCAACTATCACCTACCCGAAAAGGATTTGACGCTGTCACACACAACGTTCACATCTCCCAGTTGGAGAGACATGGGTTCCACGGATGGACTACTCGGTGGAGAAGGAATTGGCTGGGTGGCTGCACTCAAAGAGTTGCGGTCAACTGATCAATGTCCAAGTGGAGACCAGTGAGGAGCGGCATTCTTCAGGCGTCGCTATTGGGACTGGCGCTGTTTAGCGTCTTTGCCGGTGACATGGGTGTTGGGATGGAGCGCACCCTCGGCAAGTTTGCCAATGGCACCCAGCTGCGTGTTGCAGTCGACACGCTGGAGGGAAGGGATGCCATCCAGAGGGACCTGGACAGGCTGGAGAGGCGGGCCCGTGCCGAGCTCGTGATGTACAACAAGGCCAAGTGCAAGGTCCTGCACGTGGATCAGGGCAATCCCATGCACAAATACAGGCTGGGTGGAGAATGGATTGAGAGCAGCCTCGCCGAGAAGGACTTGGGGGTGCTGGCTGGTGGGAACCTGCTTAGCATGAGGCGGCAATGTGCGCTCACAGCCCAGAAAGCCAACTGCCTCCTTCTGGTACCTTCCTCATCACCACCTACCTGAAATATCAGTAGTGGGTAGTAAGCTGATGTCTTAACCAGGGAAGGGAGTTTTCTCCGTATGTCCTTAATTCTGGCGCCAGGCAGGCAGCTGACTTCCCTGTGGGATGGCTCCGGTCTACAGATAGGGCCCTCTGTTCCCCTCAGAAGGGAGTCACCTACTACAATTACCTTGCTTTCTTTCTTGGTTGAGGAAGTCCTGAGGCGTGGGGGTGGGTGCCCAGCACTGGGCATCTCACTGGAGGGATCATCCTTTCCATCCTCAATCGCCTGGTCCTCGATTTCCAAAGCCCCATACCTATTATGCAAGGGCAATTGGGATGGTGAGGGGGGCTGTGAGGGGTTTCGCTTGCCTCTCCGAGGAGGGATCTGACTCCACTCCCCCTTATCCCTTGAGTTCTCTCCTTCTGCAAACTGATGAGCAAACCGATGAGTTGAGCAAACTGATAAACTGTTTGATAAACTAACCAAGGTGGAGGAAAAACTCCTTCTTTCCCTGCACAGACCCATGTTGCAGCTGCTAAGAAGAAACGCCCTCCTACTCAAGAGAAAAAACACCCTCCGACTCAAGGGAAATCAAACTCGATACAAGATATCCTGTGGTTTTGCCTCTGTGAATATGGAGAAGACATGAAGAAACGGGATGAAGAACCTACGTCAGCCCTACAGGCACGGGTGCTTGAGTTGCAAAATGAAGCAGATAGAAGAAAGGATTCTTACAGGAGGAAGGCTGCTCTGACCTACGGTAGGCGATCCTACGGACCAGGTAGGAACCGATCTGATAATCGTAGGTACTATGGTCAACGTTAGAGGTGCCCTGCCTCCGGCCAGGAGGAGGAGAGGGACAACTGAATTTATTGGACTGTGTGGATTCGATGGCCTGGCACATCAGAGCCACAAAAGTATAAAGCCCTGGTGGACACTGGTGCACAGTGTACCCTATTGCCCTTGAATCATAAAGGGGCAGAAACTGTCACCATGTCTGGAGTGACAGGCAGATCTCAAGAACTGACTGTATTAGAGGCTGAAGTGAGCCTACCTGGGAATAAATGGGAGAAACACCCCATTGTTACTGGTCCAGATGCTCCGTGCATCCTTGGCATAGACTACCTCAAGAGAGGGTGTTTTAAAGACCAAAAAGGGTATCGGTGGGCTTTTGGTATAGCAGCTGTAGACACTGAGGATGTTACACAGCTGTCTACCTTACCCGGTCTTTCAGATGACCCTTCTGTTGTGGGACTGCTGAGGGTTGAAGATCAGCAGGTGCCAATTGCTACTGCCACGGTGCATCGACGACAGTATCGCACCAACCGAGACTCCCTGATTCCCATCCATCCCCTGATTCGCCGGCTAGAGAGCCAAGGAGTGATCAGCAAAACTTGCTCACCCTTTAACAGCCCTCTATGGCCAGTGCGAAAGTCTGACGGGGGACTGGAGATTAACAGTAGACTGTCGTGGCCTGAATGAAGTCACACCACCACTGAGTGCTGCTGTGCCAGACATGCTACAACTTCAGTATGAACTGGAGTCAAAGGCAGCCCAATGGTATGCTACAATTGTCATTGCTAATGCCTTTTTCTCTATTCCTTTAGCAGCAGAGTGCAGGCCACAGTTTGCTTTCACCTGGAGGGGTGTCCAGTACACCTGGAATCGACTGCCCCAGGGGTGGAAACACTGCCCTACTGTTTGCCATGGACTGATCCAGACCGCACTGGAGAAGGGTGGAGCTCCAGAACACCTACAATACATCGATGACATCATTGTGTGGGGTAATTTGGTGGAAGAAGTTTTCCACAAAGGTAGGAAAATAATTAAGATTCTTCTGAAAGCAGGTTTTGCCATTAAAGGAGGTAAGGTCAAGGGACCTGCACGAGAACTCCGGTTCTTGGGAATTAAGTGGCAAGATGGCCGTCACCAGATCCCAACGTATATGATTAACGGAATAACATCTATGTCCCCACCTACTAACAAAAAGGAAAGACAAGCCTTTTTAGGTGTTGTGGGTTTCTGGAGAATGCATATCCCAGGTTATAGCCAGATTGTGAAACCTCTCTATGAAGTGGCTCGAAAGAAAAATGAGTTTCTGTGGGGCCCTGAGCAATGACAAGCCTTTGAGCAAATTAAACAAGAGATTGTGCATGCAGTAGCCCTTGGAGCAGTCCAAACTGGACGGGACATTAGAAATGCACTCTACACTGCAGCCAGGGACAATGGCCCTACCTGGAGCCTCTGGCAGAAAGCACCAGGGGAGACTCGAGGTCGACCCCTAGGATTCTGGAGTGGAGGATATAAAGGCTCCGAGGCCAACTATGCTCCAACTGAGAAAGAAATCTTGGCAGCATATGAAGGAGTTAGAGCTGCTTCAGAAGTAATTGGTACTGAGGCACAGCTCCTCCTGGCGCCCCGATTACCAGTACTGGGCTGGATGTTCAAGGGTAAAGTTCCTTCTACTCATCATGCCGCCGATGCTACCTGGAGTAAGTGGGTTGCCTTAATCACGCAGTGAGCTCGAATAGGAAAGCCAGATGGCCCAGGAATCGTAGAATTCATCACAAATTGGCCCGAAGGCAAAGACTTGGGGAAGGCACTAGAGGAGGTGGTGACACGTGCTGAGGAAGCTGCACCATATAATGAACTGTCAGATAATGAGAAACAGTATGCCTTGTTTACTGATGGGTCTTGTCGTATTCTAGGAAAACATGGAAGGTGGAAAGCTGCTGTGTGGAGTCCTACACGACAAGTCACGGAAGCTGCTGAAGGACAAGGTGAATCGAGTCAATTTGCAGAGGTAAAAGCCATCCAGCTGGCGTTAGATGTTGCTGAACGAGAAAAGTGTCCAATACTCTATCTCTATACTGACTCATGGATGGTGGCAAATGCTCTGTGGGGGTGGGTAAAGCAGTGGAAGCAGAGCAACTGGCAGCGCAGAGATAAACCCGTCTGGGCTGCTGAGCTGTGGCAAGACATTGCTGAGCGGCTAGCGAACCTAGTCGTAAAGGTACATCACGTAGATGCCCACGTACCCATGAGTCGGGCCACCGAGGAACATCAAAACAATCAGCAAGCGGATCAGGCTGCTCAAATTTTCCAGACAGACTTGGACTGGGAACATAAAGGTGAACTATTCTTAGCTCAGTGGGCCCGTGACACTTCCGGTCATCAAGGAAGGGATGCAACATATAAATGGGCCCATGACCGAGGGGTGGATTTAACCATGGACACTATTGCGCAGGTTATCCGCGACTGTGAAACATGCGCCGAAATCAAGCAAGCTAAATGGTTAAAACCTTTGTGGTATGGGGGACAGTGGCTGAAATATAGGTATGGGGAGGCTTGGCAAACTGATTACATCACGCTCCCTCAAACTCGCCAGGGTAAGCGCTATGTGCTTACAATGGTGGAAGCAAGCACCGGATGGTTGGAAAGCTCTGCCGTACCCCATGCCACTGCCCGGAATACTATCCTGGGCCTTGAAAAGCAAGTCGTGTGGCGACATGGCGGCCCAGAAAGAATTGAGTCAGACAACGGGACTCATTTTGAAAATAATCTTATAAGTAATTGGGCAAAAGAAGATGGCGTAGAGTGGATATATCCTATCCCCTATCATGCACCAGCTTCTGGGAAGATTGAGCGATACAATGGACTGTTAAAAACCACCCTAAAAGCAATAGGAGGGGTGGAACCTTTAAAAATTGGGACAAGCATTTAGAGCAAGCTACCCGGCTAGTTAACACCAGGGGATCCATCAATCGAGCTGGTCCTGCTCAATCAGACCTTTTACATACTGTAGAAGGGGATCAAGTCCCTGTGGTGCATGGAAGGAATTTGTTAGGGAAAACTGTTTGGGTTTTTCCTGCTTCAGGCAAAAGCAAACCCATTCGTGGGACTGTTTTTGCTCAAGGACCTGGATGTACTTGGTGGGTGATGCTGAAGGATGGAGAAGGTCAATGTGTACCTCAAGGGAATTTAACCCTTGGTGAGAATACTCAATCCTGAGCAGTATGATGCTGATCACTACATAATACTAACAGTGTTCCATACGTGCTTTTCAGGATAATAGAGAGGTGATGAAACCTGAGATAGCTTCATCAAGTGGCATCCAGCAAGCTCTTCAAGATGAACATGCTATCCGTGGGCACAAACCAGAGTGAATTTCGTACCATCTTTCCTGCCCTGAGATGAGATCCTGCAATCATGAACTAAACGGACTTTTGCATATAACTTTTGTAGATAAATGTAAACCATAGATGAGTGACCTGCATGTATCCATCTCATATATATAATCTGTGAGTGTGTAAATTTGATAGATAAAAGTAATAGTAACCTGAGCAAGATGCAAATGGTATGGAATAAGGGGTGGAATGTCCTGGTTTGAGGTAAAACAGAACCAATTTTGTTCAGTAACTTCGCTTGTTAGCTGGGCCTCTTCTAACTACTGAAATTAACTGCATATTGTGCAGACAGCGTTCACTCTCTCAGAGTGATAAGACCACTTGTTTGTAGCTGATGCCCAGACATGGTATGCAGAGAGGCTCCTGCTTATACTTATTGCTATAACCCCCAAGGCCAACCAACTTTGTTATTTGCCCCGTTGGAGGGTCGGAAGCGGAAAAGCATAGTGGAGTCCCACCTGCAGGGAGGAGCGGACAGGACAGGTGACCCAAAACTCACCAACAGGGTATTCCATCCCATCTGCCTCATGCTCAGTATAAAAGCTGAGGGATCAAAGGGTCAGCTCTTCCTTCAACGGCCGACGTCTGAGGAGGACTCTGTTCATCTGCCTGTGATCCCGATCCTGAATCCAGATCCGGAATCCAGTTCCCGTCCGTCACTGCGTCCAGCCTGGGACTGCCCCAGTGCCAGCCGGTGACGTCATTGTCATCTCGGGAGCTTGATAGGGTTTTGTGTCTATTTTTCATTTTTTCTTTTCTTTTATTATTAATACTTCATTAAAGTACTTTAGTTCCTTCTAAACTCATAAGTCTCTTTTTCCTCCTCTGCCTCTCTCTTTGAAGAAGGGTAGAGGGGAGCATCTGTCGGTGCCATCTGGGGTGCCACAGGTCCCCAGTAGTGGATTTTGGCCTAAACCACGACAGTCCCGTAGCTTGTGAATTTGACTGGTTTCCCGGTGCCATGAAGTCGATTTTAACCCGACTAAAGCAAGACATGTATTTAAAGTGAAATCAAAGTGTGCTAACCTTTGTATACAGAAAACAGTTGGAGTTCTTCTCTATCTCAGATCTTTGGCAGCAGAGGCATTGCTTTCTCATGGAGGCCGGCTCCGTGTGTACGTGTGCACAGAAAGGAGGAGCGGTGGGGCAGGGTGTCAGTGCACTCCTGAGAAGCTGTAAAACATTTGGTCTGGTCTCAGTGCGCAGCTGCAATAGCTGGGAAAACGGGAGGAAACCAAAGGCGGCAATGAGAAGACAGCTGTATCAGCCTGAGTATTTGATGAGCCATATACATAGCTCACAGTTAACCTCAAGTGGTAACATGAAGGAAATGAAAATGTTTCTTCTGGGGACTATGGGGCACAGGGGTGCTGACAGTTGGCCTGATGGGTGTTATCAAAAGTTGGAGACAAGTCCCCTTGATTGGCCGGAGCAGACGCCCAAAGGCTGTACTGGGTTGCCCATGGATGGCAGCGGGAGCTGTCCAGGGACGGGATCAATTGTCCCAGCAAAGGCAGTCTGGTTGCCCAGAGTCTGCACTGAGCTGCCCACGGGTGGCCTCGGGTTGCCCATCAAGAGCACCGGGCACCAAAGGGCTGCATCAGGTTGCCATAGCGGCTGCAGGGAGCTGCCCGGGCAGAACCCGGTCCCTGAGCGCCCTGCGCCCCTGGCAACGCTGCCCTGGTTCTGTGTCACACAGGGCACTGGGGACGCTGCAGTGTCTGGCAGTGCTGCCACCGAACCCCACAGCACAGCAGTGAGTAGCCGCCCTCCCGGGCACTCCCAAGCCTCTGGAGGTTTCGGGTGAGTATGTACCATTATGGGAAAGTATTTTTTATGCAAACTTCCCATTTTTGAAGGACTCAAGTGGCTTTCACGCTGTAACAGATGGGATTGAGCACATGCTTTGTGTCAAACCCCACTCCCACCCAGGCATCTTGTTGCAGCACACCAGTGTCCTCACCTTTCACTGGGCTCTGAGCCAGGCTGGGAGCTGTGGGGAGGGGATGGGGTACCTCCTGAGTCCCCTCCTGAGGGTTTGGCCTCAGATGCGGTGTGTTAGGGACATTTGCTGGCCCTCTGCATGATGTTTCTGACAACAACTGACTGATACCCTGAATCTGAAAAGAGCAGTAGCACCCACAATGCCGTATGCAGTTCTCGGTAGCAAAATCTTCACGTGTGGCCATTCCTCCTAGGGCTCCTGCAAGGCTGCTGTTTACACACCCCTCTGAAAAGACTGTCTGGGATTTCTCCTTTCCAAGTGCATCGATTTTACGTCAGGTGAGGCGTAGGCATTTTTCTTCCTTTGCAAGTCAAGAGAGGGCTGTTCTCTTGAGACTGAAATAGCTGGAGGGGGGTCAAATTTGGATATAGATCTGCAAAGCATCAATGCAAGTGAAGGTGGGGGGTGAGGATTGAGTCCCTGACCCACCAATCACACTGGGTTGGTCCAAAGGGGTGCAGCTATCGGGGCTGGAAAGGGCACTTTGAAAGAGAAAAGGACATCTGGAGTACTAGAAGATCAGCACATACGCCAACCAAAGAAGCCAATGAACACAAGACAATCACCAGCTACACTTTCACGGGATTGACAGATTTGAGGAGAATGAAGGCTAATATCTGTCATTCTCCTGAGCAGCCATGCTTTGCTTTTCTCCGCATTTCAATACTTGAGGCTAGATACTAACAACAAATTCAAATCCCTTTCCAGATACAAATGCTTGGGGTGCTGTGAGAAGGCATTTGCTTTCAAGAGTTTTAGGCCTGTACAGGTGACCTGTGGGTGCTGTGTGCGTTGCTGTTTGTGTTAGAAGCTGCATGTGTTGCTGTAAGAAGGAAGGCAAGTGCAGGAGCTGACTGAGGGAAGTTGTCTTCTATCTCCTCCTCTGTGCAGGACAAGTACTTGAAGAGCAGTGGTCAGGAATGGAGGCTGTCGGCTTTCCCTTAACGGCAAGACGTGCCAAGGTTCTGCCTGCCATCAACACCATGACTGCCAGCTATAAAGACCGTTTCCCGTACTACCCGTTGCCTCAGAGCTCCAGCCTCCCCTGGATGCCCAGCACCTACTCTAAAAGAGATGCCATCAAACCAGCTTTGGCTCCCTTTTCCAAAACTTCCCAGGGGATGACCACCAGCGAGAAGCTCCCTTACATTTCCAACAGAACAACCCTCTTCACCCGCTACACCCCTGACGACTGGTACAGGTCCAACCTGACCAAGTACAAAGAGTCAGAGACTTCCCGGCACAATGCGGAGGCTCTGAGAGTTGATACCACCCGCATGATTGAGCATAAATACCAGCAGACAAAGAAAACACAAGCAGAAAGCACCAAAAGCCTGGGAGGACGTGTGAATGCTATTGAGTTTTGGAAAGGGGAGCTCTGCCGTGAGCTGGATGAGATGATCGGGGAGACCAACACGCTCACAGACATGAAGAAGAGACTGGAGAGAGCCTTGGCCGAGACGGAGGCCCCTCTCCAGGTAAGCACTCTGTCCAGTGGGCTGCAAGCTGTAGCCTACTGCCGGAACAACTGCAGCCATTCAAATGTCTAACTAAGTTCCACTGCAGCTCCGCAAGACCTAGAGAGTTTTTATGAAGAGACCATAAGTTAAGTTTGCAATGTCTTCCCATCTGCTGCATCCCCTATCAGCCCGTTATGAGCTCATCACAACTCCATTTGCTTAACCAAATATTTGTGTAGGCGGAACATCCAAATTCCTGGACTGGGAGACAGAAGCCCATGTCTTCCTACAACACCCTGGGGAGGTCAGCATCAAGGCTGACACAGGTGCCTGTGCCACAGCTCTGGTTGCAGCCGGGACATGTGTGCTCCCTCATGTTGATTTGATGCGTATGGTGCAGTTCGGTTGCTTGTTGTCAGCTGAAGCAGCCGCCCTGGGCACTTTGTTCCCCTGGTGTCCCCTCTGTGCCCGCCTAGAATTTCTTTTCTTCCATTTCTTGAGATGGGGACTCTCTCTATAGAGAATCCCGCCTCTGCACCCGACAGTGATGGCATGTCCCCAACAGGTCGCTCAGCAGTGCTTGCTTCAGCGGGAGAAGAGGATGGGCATTGACCTCGTCCATGATGATGTGGAGAAACAGCTCTTCACGGTAAGTTGGGCCACCCAGATCATGTATTAAAGCCAGTTTTACCTAAACTGCCCTACAGAGGCTTTGCAGCCTTCTTCCCTACCTGGCTCCTTACCGCTGGGGAGGTGCTCAGCTCTTCAACCCCCCAAAACCTGCTGGGCCAGGGGATGGGGTTCCCCCAGGCAGCAGCATGCCCACGCCGTGTGGGTATGACTTGGCCGTACAGAGGAAGGAATAGCTGAAGAGCAGCTGCGTGTTTGTGTAGCGTGTGGGGGTTCTGTGTCCCTCTTCAGGGAGTATTGCACTAAAGACATGCACGCAGTTTGGGGGCACTTTCTCCACTCCCTGCCTGTTTACTCTGGGCAGAAAGACAAGCAGGCAAGTTCTTGCTGTGTGCAGGGTTGGGGAGGTCTTAGGGGACGAGTGGCATCAGGACAACTGAGTACAGACACTGATGATGGGGCCATGTGTCCTTTACCCAGGAAGTCAATGTCATCAGGTCGTGCCAGGAGAAGATGCAGCGGTACCTGGATGAAGCCAAAGCCCAGCTCGCGTAAGGAGGAGCTCCTTATGTCATGCCGTAGGGCTGATGTGCATTTGCAGTTGTGATGTGGACCCCCAGCAGACCCCGACCTCTCCCCACACCCTGCAGATGGAAAAGCCAGGCGGGCTCCCCGGGAAGTGGGCAGTGATGCTCATGGGAGGACAGAGCTGCGTGGGAGGGAGCTGCGGGGAACTGGAGCGAGGAGGAAGCCCTTCCACCTGAACATCCCCAGCGATGGCTGTTGTTTGCATGTTGAAGGTCCAACAGGGTGGCCCAGCACGAGCTGGAGAGGGACCTGGCCCACAAGCAGGCGGCCCACCGCATCGATGACAAGTGTCACCACCTGAGGAGCACCTCCCACGGCATCAGCTACTACCCAGCGGTGGAGCGGGTCGATGCCACGTGAGTGCACGCTGGGTGGCACGCCAGCAGCAAGCTGTGCCCGGGATGCACGGTGCCTCTCCCTGGCAGGGAGCTGCTTGTCCCCAGCCCACTGTCAAGGCACGTCCATCCCGCCTGGAGACAGCTGCCTGAGTGGGACCGTTTCTCTCTGCTTATTGTTATTCTTACTGTTATTGTTATTGTTAACCTTAACTTTATACTTACCCTTACTCATACTCTTCTTCTCATTCCTATTTTCTGTTGTTGTTCTATTAAACTGTCTCTATCTCCACCCGTGAGTCCTGTTCTTTCTCTTTCCCCTCCATTGAGAGTGGCTGTGTGGTCCTAGCTGCTGGCCAGAGTTAAACCACAACCTATGCTCAAATTAAAGACAGAGATTTCAGATATATTTAATCAGTGCTGCTCCCAGGCAGGCTTCATGCCTGCCCACGTCCAGCTTCAGCACTACGGGCTTACCGGGGCCTCTTCTTCCCCCTCACCTCCTGAAGGATCTCGGTGCCGGACTCTTGGGCCAAGATCACAGACGACAACATCCTCCGCTCACAGAGCCAACGGGCGGCCTCCTCCAAGCTGCGGGACAACATCGAGAACCTGCTGGTGGTGGTGGCAAACGAGATGCGGAGCCAGTTCAACAGGGTGAACATCGCCTTCACCAAACGCATCAGCGAGACAGCCGATGCCAAGAGCAAGATCCGGACCCACCTGGCCAAGGTAGTCGGAACCCCTCCCTTTCGGTGTGTCACTGTCACTTCCTAGTGACACCCCTGAGGTGGGACCCTTAGGAGTTGGCACCGTAATTTCATCTCAAGGGGTCTGTTTTTGCTAGGGCATCCTCACTGGCAGCCTGGGAGCACAGGGATTGCCAGCAGAAAATGCCAATGCTGGTTGCATCTCCTGGTAGTTCCTTCAGAAGCGCTGGCTGCCCTCCAGAACGGCCTTGCTGGGCCTCTGCTGGGCTGCCTGCTGGGGGGGTTGCAGGCTTGCTTCTCCTCCAAGGACGTGCTTTCACTCTCCATGCTCTGGGGCTGCTGCATGGGCATGCGTGTGTTTGCTTTGCCAAGCAGAGTCAGTGGAAATCAGTGATGGACACCTGCCTCAGAGCTGTGGGTCTCATAGAAAGCTTCCTGAAACGGGCCCGACACTGTATTGAGTAACTGAGGGAAGACGGGGCTTGCAGCACTGCGAGCTGATGCCACGTCTTTCAGTGAGGATCCATGAAGAACCTTCCCTCTCTGAGTTACTGTTGATGGATGATTAGTTCCAGCAAGCGGTAATTTTGGGAAGCTGGGAATTCAATAGGTCCATCAGTGCTCCAAAACCTCCTCTGATGTGACAGCAAGAGCCAAGAGAGGTTTTTCCCTGAAGAAAAATTACTCTTGGCTCTGCGCCTTGATGTGTAGCAGAATGACAGGGGTCTGAGCCCAGGGTCTGCTTATTGAACTTGTATTGTTCTGCAGATGGACAAGAGGAAAGGGTAATTATGTTGTCACTTGAGAAGATACTTTTTAATTTGTGCATGGGTTTCTTTTTTACGCCAGACGCTGCAGGAAATCTTCCAGGTGGAGAAGACCATGGAAGCCATCCAAAAGGCCATTAGGGACCAAGGGCCTCCCTTAAAAGTGGCTCAGAGCCGGCTGGACGAGCGCACACGCAGACCAAACGTGGAGCTGTGCCGGGACACTGCCCAGCTGCGGTAAGGCAGGAGCGTGGGTCTGGTGGGCTCCTTGAGGAGTTATGGCTGGTAGCACCCGGGGGTAGCACTGCATGAAAAATTAAGCATGGGCTTTTCTTTCAACAGTCCTTCCATAAGCGCACTGCTATAATCAAAAGCAATGAGCAGGTATTGCAGCCTTTGGGTGCTGGGAGAGCTCTGCGCCCACAAAGGAGGCTGTACACCATGGCCGGGTATAGCCTGATGGCACCCCATGAGGGGATGGATTCTTCCCGCTTGGGTAAGCCCCATCTTCTCTCCAGCCTGCTTCCCGGCAGTTGGATGTGCTCAGTTTTGAAGGACGAGCCCTTTACTCTCCAACAGGATCGCGCTGAGATCCCTTAGGCCCTTCCTTTTGGGGAACTGCAAGGAAGGGTGCCCCCTATGGAGAAGCAGAAAGGGCTGTCCTCACCTTCTCCGAGGACACTGGAAATCCTTTCAAGGACACAGTGGTCTGTTTGGGATTGCACGCCGAGGAGCTGTGGAGGAGTAGGCTGGCCTGAGCGCCCAGCAGCACCCCCTCTGAGGCACCCCAAAGTTCACCCCTCCTGGGAGCCCGTTGGGCAAGACTCCAGCTGAAGCCTTTTCAGAGCAATTGAAACCCAGCCCCACAGCCTTTGCAGCATCTCGTACAACAAGGGTTTTTTCCATCCTCCCCTTGTTTCACATTCACTTTTAGCCTCTCCCAGATGTCCTGTTTTCTTTGTGTGCATCTGTGGGCATGGGGAGGATGCCTGCACAGGGAAATCCAGGAGGGGGAGCCAACAAACCCCCCAAACCAAGCAGGAACAGGAAACCACACCTGCTCATCCCTCTTCTTGCTGGCCCGAGCTGCTCTGGGAGAGGCGGCTGCGCATTGCCAAAGCCTTTGAGCAGACTTAACCATGCCTCCCCGCTGAGGTCTGGAGGAGCTCTGCCCTCAGCTTTCCCATGCGTCTGCCAGAAACGGGGGGTCTGAGTTAGTCTGAGCACGCTGAAGGGGGTAATCCTGTGACCAAGGGGCCCTTCAGCAATGCCACGCTAGAAACCACCCCCACGATGGCACTGTTAACCAGGGTTTCTTGCTGTTTTCCAGCCTTGTCAACGAGGTCCACAAAATCAACGAGACGGTCCAGAGCCTCCAGCAGCGCCTGAGAGACACCGAGGACACCCTGCAAATGCTGGTTCATACCAAGTCGGTCTTGCAGCATGACCTGGCCGTCAAAGCCAACACACTCTTCATTGATGAGGAGAAGTGCATGGGCATGCGCAAGACCTTTCCCAGCACTGTGCGGCTGCTGGGTTCCATTTAGGCTCAGCTGAACTCACTGAATCTGTTGTGGGAGGGATTCCCAGTTTGGCTAAGATGCTTTGGAAATACTTGATTAGAGTTTCACTTCCTGCTGAAAGCCATGAGTAGAAATTAAATGATCTGTTTGTGTGTTATACGGTCTACCGGTATTTTTTTTGCCTTTGGTTTTTCTCTTTCCACTGTACTTTCATGGTGTGCCAGAAAGTCACTGAAAATACTTTGTATGCGACTAAGAGTAAATCCACCCACGGGGATTCGGTCCTACCCTCTCAGTCCGTGATTTTAGGAGAAGAACTGTCGTGTCTGCCTCCTTTTGAGGCACCTTCTTATCACCTTCTTAGAGGAACACCCTTTCATTCCTTGGTGTTTCCTTCTTTCCTCATCGCTGGAAGACTTCAGGTGTCCTGCAGCGTAGCCAGCACATCTCAGAGCAACAGCCTGTGGGCCCTCGCTAGCACCCTGTCCCTCTAACCTTGGCGTGTCATCTCACAGCTTGTCACAGGTAAGCCTGATATTGTCCCCCTCTCCCTTCGAGCCTCGTTTTAAGCGCTGTCAGGGAGCCCTGATAGCTGGTGAGCAAAGACCTTCTTCCCCCTTTGAGACAAGTGAATCCCATCTGACGCCGGCAAGCCTGGTGCTGTGTAGGCCATCCCCTTATCAAAAAAAACAAAATTCTGTTGGTCACACCAGCCATGGAGCCACCTATTAATAGACTGGGCCTATCTGTATGTTTCTTCCAATGTCGCTGCCTGTAACTGGAAGGAAAGAGGAAAGAATAACCTGTGCCCCACATCCCCTTACCAACCGTCCCAAGGCCCTGAAGTCTCTTTTGATCGCCATAGGAAGACATGTTGCAGCTTCACCACCACACACACGGAAGAGCAATAATGGGTAATAGTCGGAGGGCCGTACCAGGCTTGGAAGTTTCCTAGTGATATCCTTAAGCTGGGGCCCAGGGAGGAAGCAGACATCCCATCGGAAGAATAAGGGTTTGGACCAATTTATGTCATTCATGTTCATGGTATGAAAATAATCTTGTATGGTATGAAATAATCTTGCCGGCCAGCTTGGGTCAAGTGCTCACGTCTCACTCCTCCTCATCCCTGCGCCTGGCAAGCTCAAAATCTCTGAGACCTTGAAACCCACACACCATAGCCAGCTATAAAGTACATATTTTCACAAGTTCAGACACTGGAGTCTTCTAAAAGTGCAGGCTTCCCAACTATTAGAAGAGAAGTTAGTCCTGTGTCGCTCAAAGCAGGACACACTATAACATAGTTTTGCATCGCAGGAGAGCATATTCTTCTCTTTGCATAACCTCATGCAAAATGACTGCAATTCAAAGTGCAGAGCACTCAGGCCTGGTGGCCCTATGTCCCATAAGCCCTCAGTTTCACAGCTGCTCACTGAGTTCACGAAAAACACAGTCAGAGTTTTTAGTCATTAAGCACAGTCTTTAAGGCAGCTATCTTGTCAGGTTTTGAAAGCCGAGCTCTTGTCCTCAGCTCCTCTGCTCTTCTCCTGGGCACACAGTAGCTACTGGAAGCAGCTGAAGAGGCACTGCTCATTGTGTGTTGCTATCAACATATTTACATTAGTCTAAAATACACCCCGTGATTATGTAAAGGTTTGGAAAGGACCAGGCCAAGTCGGGACAGCTGAGGCCACCTGGGCTAGTATCAAGGCTGATTTGGTATTAGCAGACGATTGTTTCTCTTTGGAAGAGCAATTACACAAAACAGTGAAGGTGATCTGAAGCTTTGTTGAGGCGGGTGCACTGCAAACCCTGACCTCTGAGTTCATGATCTGTTTCCCTTCCTAATCAATGGGCAGAAATAGCGCTTCTTTGATACAGTTCCAGTGACTTCAGACATTGGTTTTAACAGATTTTGACTTGACGCACAGAGGCACGCGTCTCTCCACTGAAAGAGGGTTTAGTTCATGACGAGACAGGAAGTTGCAATAATACTGTTAGGTGAGATTGCATCCACTATGAACAGCCATGCAAGGATGATGATGATGGTTTTGAAAAGAATCAAAACTTTTATCACAGCTCCCATAAAATTCAATAGAGCCCAAAACCTCTGGTGCAAACTGTAGGAACAAATCTCAAGAATGTGGCAAAGTTCAAAGCACGGAGGGGAGGAGGGATGGGCTCTGATGTCACCAAGCGACGGATTGTGAACACGTGCCCCTCGCTGCTTAAATCCGGGCGCCGAGTCCCATCCAGCTGGTTCATACCCGCATTCCAGCTGAGCAGTTGGCGAGGCTGGAGTGTTGAGCCAAGCCTTGGCGCTGGTGTCCTGACTGGGGAGTTAGTTGCTCGCGGCAGCTCTCCATCTGTGCCCCAGAGCCCGCAAAGGATTTTCCCTGGCCCTGTCAGCTTCAGGCAGCCGGGGCAGTCAGGAGGCATGCTCGCAGCAGCAGAGGTGAGCTGTGTGGGGACACCGCACCCTGGGGAGCTGGGAGGGTTTCTTTCTTGAGGGACCTGGGCATTTCTTCCAGCCCTCCTCAGGCCAGCCAGTGACCGTGGCCTCTCTTCCTTTTCCAGCCTGACACCGGCTGCTGCAGCGCCACAGGGAGGGAGCACTTGGTCACCCCCAGCTCCCCCTAGCACGATGCAGCGAGTGGAGAGCATGGCAATGGACCTGGACAACCGCTGCCCAGTGTGCCTGGACAGCTGGGACGATGCCGCCTATGCCATGCCATGCCTCCACCAATTCTGTTACCAGTGCATCCTGCGCTGGGCTAACAGCAAGCCCGAGTGCCCTCTCTGCAAGAGGAGAGTGCGATCCATCGTGCACTTGGTGAGGGCAGACAATGACTTCGAAGAGGTTCCCATCGCGTCATCTGCCTCAGCCCCCGCACCAGTTGGCACCCGGCAGGCCGGAGGAGCGCCCAGGCACCCAGACACCCACAGCCCCCCTCCCCGCTCTGTAACACCTCAGCCGCTGGCAGTGGAGTCGGTGCCCAGGGCTCTGGTGGGCGGCCTCCAGCCCCATACTTGGGCGTTCCTCTTTGACGACCACCCGGCTCTCCTCCAACGCTTTCTGCCCTGGCTCCAACAGCAGCTGGGGCTGATCTTTGCCGAGGAGTCTTGAGCAGCCGTTGTGATGGAGGACCTCATCCTGGCCGTCCTGGGCTTCTTTGGTCTGGACGAAGAGGTCCTGGTCCAGCTGCTGCAGGTCAGCCTCCAGGATCGCGCGGCGACATTTGTACAGCAGCTTATCAACGTCGCCGTGCAACGCTGCAGCGCGGAGGCCCACCGTCTGCTGGGCCTCGAGGACAGCCATGCTGCCGAGGAGCGGGAGGGCAGCCCCGTGGCTGTCCCTCCTCCTGCTGCCTCCAGAAGGGGGTCTCCTGGCCCTGGCCAAGCCACCTCCCGCAGCCCTGCTGCAGACGATGAAGAGGAGCGACCCAACACCTCCACCGCTGCTCTTCATGGGGCTCCCGGCAGCTCCCCCGATGCCCCTGTTCCAACCAACGGGGAACAGGAGGAGCTGCATGAGGATCCAGGGGAGGTTGCCGCAGGTCCCTCTACTCCCAGCCGCAGCAGGGACCTCTCCCGTGGGGGGCCACGGCGAGGCCCGAAGAGGAGGGCCAGCAGCTCCCAACATTCACCTCAGCCACCCAAGAGGCCACCCCGCCGGCACAACTAGAACAAGGCCCCAGGAGCTGCCAAAACCAGGGCCAGGCCAGCAGCTGGGACACATGCCAGCCAACGGTTCAGTCAGAAGGGGGACTCCAGGGCTGGACCATGCCCCACTGCTAAACGTCCCATGCCTGGTCTCCTCCTCACCACATCATCTGCCCCCACGTCCCGGGGATCTGCTCTCCTACCAGCCTCTACTGCCCCGTCATGCCCTGCAACACTGGCACCCAAATCCTTCCTCCTGCTCAGAGTCTGCACCACTTGGCTCTGCCCTCTGCATCACCCCATGCTCACACCCTGCCAAGGCAGGAGCCACAAGAAGTTCAACAGGAGAAAGAAGTGAAGTCCAGAACCTGGCGAGGGACAACCCCAGGAACCAGCTCATTTGGCGCGCTGCTCGGCTGGAAAGCAGCTTGGCGTAAAAAGCCCTGCAGGTCCTGGTGGCCACCCAGCTGATCATGAGCCAACAGTGTGCCCTTGCCACCAGGAGCACTGATGGTGTCCTGGGCTGGACTGGAGAGAGAGTCTGGCAAAGGAGTGTGAAGATGATAAAGGCACTGCAGCATCTCTCCTCTGAGGAAAGGCTGAGCGAGCTGGCACCGCTTAGCCTGGTGAAGAGAAGGCTCGCAGGGGAATTGATCAATGCATAAAAAGCCTGATGGGAGGCTGCAGAGAAGATGGAGCCAGACCCTGGCTGAGCGGCGCTGGCTGTCTCTGCTGCAGCAGGCGGCCGTCACAAGATGACATCCAGAGGTCCCTTCCAACCTCAGCCTTTCTGTCATTCAGTGAAAGTATTTGAATTGCCTAAAGAATCTATATGAATAACTTCAGTGCTGTTCTATAAAGTCAATAAAGAAAAGAAAGTAGTACAAACTTGCTGACGTTCCTCAAACTCTATTGATCGAATCATTAATACTGTGAAGTTCCAACACGCAGGGACGTCCCCAAATTCACTTATATGTTCTGGAAGACTGCCTCAGCTCAGTCAGCGTGACCCCGACATGGGGTACAATTCTGCTGTGCTTATACTTAGTTGCCATCCTCAGGACACGTACCAGATGTATGACACAGGTGCAGGTTCTGCTGCTGAATAAAAGGACTGTAATCTAGGGCTGCTAAGAAAGACCCATAACAATTATGCTATAGAAGAAATATTTCCTCTCTCTTCTGCTGATCTTGCAATTTTTAGTTTAGTGGAAACTGCTCAGTTTTCTTCACCTTACTTTGAGTATTTCCCACTGTTATGCCTGTCCTCAAGGATAAAAAAAACAACAGCAACAAAATCACACATCTCTACTTCCACTATTACACGTAAAACCATTCTGGGAGCTCGATACAGTTTTGTATATATTTCATTATTTCCTTTTTATTTTATTCTTAACGTTTTAGTCAAGTAGTTCAGTTCCTTCTGAAATCCTGAGTCTCTCTTTCTCTCTCCTGCCTCTCTTTGAAGACACGTTGACGAGAGCATCTGTCCTGCCACCCAGTGGCCAATCCGGCCCAAACCACAACAGCCATAGAGAATCATACCTCCAGTATCAACTCTGTGCTACAGCTCATAATCAAACCTTACCAGCTATTTAGTCCTCTCAGTTTTTATTGACACAGAGCAAGTTTTGCAGACCCAGTCCAGTTTTGTTCCGGGGAAATTCTATCTGGCCTCATCTTTCCAGGGCCAGGCATCACACACCGCAGCAGGTAAAACATCCTGTCCTGCAGAACACCCGTTTTCATGGGGGAGGGAAACAGCACTGCGGGTAGCACTGATAACCTAGACCACAGAAGCAAGTGGGCAGAGCTCCATGAAAACACTGCCAGGCTTTTTGCCACACAAGGACTACCCCTGCAGTCTTGTCAGAGGTTGCTTACTTAGCTTATAGCAGTCCACCCCTCCAACGTCAAAGGTGTTGCTGCAAGACTGAGACCCCAGAGATGCCACAGAAAGCACCATCTCCACCCCTTTACCAAAGCGGTTCCCGGTTAAGTACCAACAGCAGGAATTGCTGCTGCCCACTGCTCTGGGCATCCGCCACCATCCACCCCACACAAAGGGCCAGCTGGGTATCTCCCCCATGGGCACGCCAACTCTGCAGACTCCTTTCAGGTGTCTTTTCAGGCAGAGCAGACACAGACCAGATGAGTTTCAAGCTGAAACACGACTTTGTCATGCAGGCAGAGAAAAAAGCTCTCAGAACTTGAGAGTTTTATTTCTCAATCTGAAAAATGACACACAGCGTAGGTACAAAGACAAGGAGACACTACAGTCCACAGCAGGAGCGGTGGTCAGGCACTCTCCCTGCACCTCTTTGCCAGGGACGGTGCTCTTGCACAGGCAGAGGTATCTTCTCCCCTCCCCAAAAGCGCACTGACCCCACAGACAGACATTTCTCCCACACCTCCTCTGAAGGAAGGCTACCAGCGTCCCACCTGCAGAATTAGCCAGAGACTTCTCAGCACCTTATCATGCCGCTGTGCTTTCAGTCAGAACGGCATTTTTGATTATAAGCAACTAAGGGCAGAACTAAAGTAAATCTCCATCAAAATGCAGCAAAACCATGACACTGTTCTTATTCCTCCGGCTTCTTTCCAGAGTCATTTACAAAATACCATTCCTCTCTAGGCCACTCCTAATGGACAGCCTTTCAAGATTTTTCAAATCCACAGCAGCATTTTCTTTAAGAGTTTAGCACCCAACACAGAGCTGAAGGCATTTCTCCTTCTCCTAAGAAAGCCCAGCTCAATCTCTACTTTGCTTCCCATCTTCCCCACCCCAACTCACACCAACACAGCGCACGCACCTCCTCAAGCAACACTTTCTTTCACCAAAACACAGGACCTGTTTCTGAAGTCAACTGCCGGAGGGACCAGCGAGAACTGCTTGGGCTCTTCTACCTGTGACATTGAAAGGGATGTTGAAGTGGGATTTCAGTAGTTAACTCAACATGACAAACTCCAGCAGAGGTAAGAAAAACACATTTTTTAGGAACTAGTTCAAAACAGGGCCCAGGAGCACCACTAAGTGTTTCAGTGCCACATCCCCCCTCTCCAGTAACACCAGAGTCGCAGCAGAACTCTAATCTGTAACAATAAATGTATGAGGCACATACTGCCTGTAAAAGCAGAAAATCCAAAACTGCAGGCAAATCCTCACTGGCACAGAGCAGCACACTTCAGTCCTCCTCAGGGTCTCTGTTGAAAGGGTGGTAACTGGAGCAACGGGATTTGCCACTGCCTCCTTTCTTCCTACAGAAGAAAGCTATCGAGTATTGCCATACATTTGCCTTTCTGCTCTGGCAGAGCCCTTTCTTCCGCAGGCCTCTCTGAAGTCCTTGGGAAGTGCGGAGTGCCCACAGCTCTCCTGTCCCACCCCCAGCGCTGGAGGCAACCCAGGGGAGAATTAGAGCAGTCGAGAAGCTGCTCTGGCTTGCGTTGCTGTGTGAACGCATGCCGACCACCTCCACAGACGCAAGGCTAACGGCAACCCACCAGCAAGGAACGCTTCTTGCACCAGCCTTCTTCAATACCTACATACTTTTGTGGGCCTAAGCCCAGGTCTCCCATGACAATTTTCATTAAGCTGCATTCTAAGTGATGATTTTTCAAAACACTCTGGAGATTGTCCTTTCTTAGCAGCTTTCTAACTGCTCAATCAATGCAAAGTATTATTTTTCCCACACAAATGGAAACTCATTGGTCTCAACCTGATATTACTCGGTGTTCCTCAAGAGTATCAGCCTTTTCTCCCAGCTGACACTTCAAGAGCAGATGCAGCAGCTCAGCCATTTCCCAAGAAATTCTACACAAATTTGCAGTACCTGGAACTAGGTGCCTACACAGAAGTCACATCTCATGGGAAAACACACGTTTAAGGCCATCCCTCACACTCTGGTGTTGCTGGCCTTCTTTTGCATACATTTGTTTTCCTAGGTATAAGGATTAACAAAACCATGAATCATTTGGGTCAGTCTGCCACACCCTGCAGGTAATACTGCATAGCATGTTTTCCAAGTGTTCACGGCCCTGGGAGTCACGCTTGCCCACATGGAACAATAAATGCTCAATAATGCCCAGATCACAAAGCCAATACGCTGCTTGTGTGCACCAAATAGAAGGCAAAAGCACAGGAACTCCTATGCAACAAGGGTCCGAAGAAGCAGAAGAAGCTGCAAGTCGAAACCTGAGTCATCAGATCCCAAATTTGGTCCAGTTGTTTTGTGAGTACGAGTAGCAATGAAGACACGCAGAGCGACAAACACAGCAATCCTCTTGGTGTCTTCAGGAAGAACCTAAATCATTAGGCACAGTCAGAAATGGTGAGCGTCCTCAGATCATGTGCCTGAGCTCAAAAAGGAAACGTTTCTCCTCCAGACTGGCACAACCTGTGGAAATAAGACTATCAGGAATGCTGCTGAGAAGGAGAGAGATTAAGATGGGCAGATCAAAAGTCAGCATGTTGCACCTTAACCTGCGGAGGGACAAGGGCAAAAGGTTACAGAATTTGCAAACGCGTGCTCAGGGAACAAAGAAATACTGGAAGCAAAGCCGCGGCTCCCCAAGGCTTGTGTCCTGGGCTCATGGGAAGGAAGCACGGCTAGCAGCTTGGAAACCTGCCAACCTGATGCTCAGGCTTTCCTGAGATAAGGCTCCAAGGCAATCCTCAACAGCTGTCTTTTCCCTCTACTTCCAGGAGCTGCAACAACAGAAAGGAAAGAAGGAGGAGAGAGACAATGGAGGAAAGAGGAATGAAACCAAGCTCACCAAGTGCCAAGGTATAGCCATCCCTGCTGAAAGGAGCACTCCCCCATTGTTTAAATCCTTCCTTTCTGCTCCTTGGCTCCGTCAGGATCCTGCCAGCCTGTGCTTTCAGCAGCAGCCTTTCTCTCCCGGGTGAAAGCAGAGCGCTCCAGCTCGCTCTTAGCTGCCCTTGAGCATCTGCCCGTGACAGCACACACACCCAACTTCACGCATCTCCTGCCACGGGCAGCCGAATCCCAGAGGCGTGCATGCAGCAGCTCTCTTCTCCCCCAAACACTCTTGCTGGCATGTTACCCACCTGCCTACTCAGAGGTCGACAACTGCTTAGAGGGTCTGCTATCTTAACCGGCAGTCAAGTAGTGCCAGACTATCCAGTCCACAAGCCAGCTGTAGCTTGCAAATCTCTGGGTGGGGGTTCAGCACACCAGTAAAAATTTTGCTGCCACCCACCCACTGATGCTCCGTGGATTCCCTCCTGTGCTGCAGCCCTGACTTCTGTGGCTCCCTTTGCTCAGGGGCACTTCAGACTTGCAGCAAATTGTGCTCAGATTCCAGCCCTTCAAATACAAGCCGCATGTTTTAGTCATTCCACATAGGGGAATCAACCCAAGATCACAGTACATCATCAATCAAGTTCATAAAGAAAAAGGCTGTCAGTAGGTGAGGGGTTTGGGGGTATTTTATAGGAAAGAGCACCTGCTCTTCCAGGTGTCTCAGCCTTCCAAGACCGAAGCGTGGAATACTAAGAACTACGTAGATACAGCATTTCCATCGCTTGAGCCTGCACTTGTTTGTGGCCTCAGAAGGGTCCGCACAGCTCCGTCATTTAAGAGAGCTGCTGCTCTAAAGGCAGGCACTCCAATGAAGAATTCTCAAGCAGTTCACCACACTCCATCATGAAGCTGCCTCTCCTGAACAATGCAGAAAACCAGGCTGCATATAAGGTGTTTCTAAGGAATCATTTTTCTGGTACTGGTTCAATAAGTCACACACCTACCTAAGCACTAAGGCTCTACATAAGAAAGCAACGACACAGAGAATTGCTCACACCACAACTAGAAAGCACAAAGTTAAATCTTATCAAAATGAAACGGAAATATTGGAACGGTCAGGGGGTTGGTTTTGGTTTTGTTTTTTTTTTTTTTTAATTTATTGGATGTCACCAGGTCTCTCTTTAAGCCATAAAGCACTGATTCAGCTGATGAAGAACATGACATGACATCACTGAGGCAACGAGCTCTGTGCTTGAGGTCTCTTCCTCAACTCTGAAGGCACAGAGAGTCCCCACCAAGCAGCAGATCTTCTCTGTGCAACACCAGGGTGGGTCTGGCGTCATCTTCAACCACCCATTGGGTAGCTGAGGCAAGAACCGGCCGGGGACAGCAACCCGCCATGGGCCTTCCCGTCCGCAGACTGAACACCCCTCCTCCAGGCCCCAAGGACCTCGGTGGCCCTACAATGGACTCCTCCTGTCGCCCCTGCGCAGCAGCATGCACCAGGCCAGGCCCTCTGACACTGTGGCCGCTGTCCTGTTGAGGCCTGGCACAAGGAGGGGGCTGGAGCCCAGGGCACACCAGGGGACATGGAGGGCAGACCCACTGCTCCAGGGGCAGCCTTTCTCTCTGGAAGCAAAAGGGCCGCCCGCAATGGGGCCTTCAGGGCCTCAGGGGCCCCCCTCCCAGCCACAGCAACGTCCGTTGGTGACATCACCGGCTGGCCGTTAGGCAAGCAGGCAGCCCTGTGGCTGGCCCACAGCTCGCTCAGCAGCCAGGCACACTCACGCCAAGCCTGCTTGCGAGAGGAGGAGGCGGCCAAGGGAGGCGAGTGCCCACAGTGGGTGGCACCAGTGCCTACATTGAGTGGGCCCAGGGACAAGAGGCTCATTGGAAGCCCTGAGGATGCCTCCCCAGCCCAGGAAACGCCAGTGGGCTGGCGCCAGCAGCAGCAGCCCTGCCCAGAGAGATGAGCCCATGGAGGTCGACCCGCCAGAGAAGAGGGATGAGGAAGAGCCCATGGAGGTGGATCCCCCCGCAGATGACACAGAGCCCATGGAGGTGGATCCATCTCCCGCAGGCCTGGTGGGGCACACCACCACCACGGCCAGGCTGCCTCCAGCAGCACGCTGTCCAAAGCGCCGCAGGACCCTCGCGGGCTGCCAGGGACAGCCACAGCGCAACAAGCGGCGCCAGCCGCGCAGACGACACTAGCTGTAAGTGGGCAGCGGGTGGAGGGAGGTGATGGGTGCCCTCTGCTGTGTCCTGCTCTGGGTTCCCCCGTGCCAGACAGAGATGGCCCTAGTGGAGAAAAGCCATGCCCCGGTGCCTCCCGGTAACCAGCCAGCTTCCGTTGAGCTCCCAGTGTTTGTCAGTTGCAGCCAAGAGCCACCAGAGACAGCAGGATGGAGCTGTGCTGGCCCAAAGCAGCACCAGCAGCAGCACCCTGCATCCCATCCTTACTGTGGCTGCCTGGGCCGTGTCCTTTGGGCACGGCCAGGGTCCTCCAGTCCCGGGTGGAATGGGCCAGGCCAACTGCTGCTGTGGCTCTAGGTGGGCTCTCCCTGGGGCTCGGGGACACGCGGGCATGGCCGGGCCCCACAGCAGCAGCCTTTCACATACCCACCGCTCTCTGCTCTGCAGGGAGGCTCTCAGCAAGGGCACGGCGGTGCTGAGCGTGGATGAGTGGTTGAGCCAGGGCTGCAAGAGAAGCCAGAGGTGCCTTTGCCTCCTCCAGCAGAAGCTGCTCATTGCCAAGTTGCAGTAAGTGCCTGCAAGCCCAGCCGCCTTTCCCCCAGCCCTGTCCCTGGCAGCAGGGCAGGGACACCCTGGCACCAGCCTCAGCCCCCGGGGACACCTTGCTGCTGGATGCACCCATGTCTGCCCCAACAGCAGGCGGGGGACAGGGCTCCGGCAGGCTCCACCTCCAGCTCCCTGCCTGCCTCTCCGCTCTTCAGATGTGGCACCACCCTGCGCCCACGGCTCTGCCTGGCCCTGGACCAGCTGTGGGTGCTGAGTGCTGACAAGGAGGCAGCAAGAGCAGAAAAGGAAGGAAGTGATGAGGATGGGACCTCCATCATCCTCTCCTGGCCCAGCAGCTCCTGTGTTGCCACTTTCAGGTGAGTCATGGTGCCACGTCCCATGACTGGGCAGGAGAGGTTCCCAACTGGGCCCATAGCATCCTGTGAATGGCCTCTGCCCTCCGAGCAGAGCCTGGGCAGGGAACAGGCAGCACGCTGGCACAAAGGAATAGGGGCATTTCTACATCCTGAATCCCCTGGTCACCTTTTGGTGCCCAGAAGGGAAGGGCAGAAGAAGCTGCAATGCCAAGAGAAAGGGAGAAGAGGCAGCTTGGGCTTGACCCAGCTCCCTCCCTGTCCCTTCCTGGTGCACAGGACACCAGAAGGAGACAAGAGAGCCCGGGTGAGCTGCCTCCCATCCATCAAGCACCTGGAGAAGGAGCTGAGCCACTGCCACGCTGTGAGTGTTTCTGTCCCTAACAACCGCTCCTCCAGCCGAGCAGCAGATGCATCGCTGCTCACCTTCTTCCACTCCTTCTTGCCCAGTGGAGGACATTCAATCCCAGGAGCCTGGAGAAGCTGCTAGAGGTCCAGGCAGAGGTGAGAATGGCCTTTCCCCCACCCATGGCTGTGCAGGATGTGTGGTGAGTGGGGTGAGCCCCGGAAGGCAGAGGGTCCCACCGCTAATGCTCTCAGGCTGCTGGTGCCGCCTGGCAGCTTGCCAGTGGCCCTTTCTGCTGTGAGGCTGCTCTCTAACCGCTCTCTGATTCTTGTAGGATGATCCCAAGCAAGCACCGCTGCTTGCCCCATCTGTCAATAAAGGAGGACATCACCGCTCAGGTAAGTTTTGGAAAGAAAGGCAGGGAGGGCCTTTTGTCCTCCTGCAAGCGGCACGTCTGCAGAATTGAGGATGCTGCTGCCCTTCACCCGGAGGAAGTCTGTGCCCATCACGCTGCAGCAGGAGAGAGCTCAGCCCTTGGTACCCTTCGACATTGCGGAGCGCTTGAGGTGCTTCCTGCTTCACTCCGTCCCCAGAACTAAATTGACCTCTGCTCCTCAGCCAGAGCCGGGAGGAGCCATGCTCACTTGTCCCTTGAGTGTCCCTATGCAGGTGTGGCAGCCCAAGGGAGGATGTCACCTGGAGGAGCAAGGGGACCCGCTGGGCAGCGGCTGCTGGACCTGGTTCTGCGGGGACACGGAGCCTCTGCTGCTGCCCACAGCTTGGAGGAGGAGGGCAGGGCGAGGGCTGGGCAGGGCTGTCGTGGTGGCATGCCGGCTCTCAGGAGCATCCCAGCTGGAACTGCTGAGCCAGAGCCGCGGTTCCAGCTGCTGGCCCCCTGCCCGTCCTGCCCCATCGCACCACGCTGCAGGCAGGGCAGGGCAGGGCAGGCTCTGGGAGCGCTGGGCTGGTGGTCTCCATTGACGGGCTCTTACTCTGTTTTCCTTTGCAGCGGGAGGGAGCAGCAGCAGCAGGAGGAGGAGGGGGCTGCCCTTCCCCCAGGTACAGGGGTAGCAGCCGTGGTGCACCAGGCAAAAGCTTTCCTGGAGGCACCACCCTCTCTGCTAGTCCTCAAGGAAGTAGAAGTGGCAGATACGGAGGCAGGATTGGAAATAGCAGAGGTATGGCAGGTCCACAAACACTGCAACAATGTGTCTCGTGGAGGAGGGTATGTCTTAATGAGTCCAAGGAGCTGCTGTGCCTCTTCCCAGCATTCATTGCCATGTGGCTTTGTGTGTTTTTTTTTTTATCCCCCAGAACAGGGCAGTGTAAGTGAAAGTGGAAAGGTGGTTTCTCCAATGTGTTAGGAATGTGCTTATTCAAAGGAAATACCTACAAAATACCTGCAGAAGGACAGACTCCAAAAGCAAAGCCTGCCACCGCAGAAGGGGGTGTTGCACCAAAGGGGTATCTGCAGAGTTCTGTCTCGGGAGGGCAGAAGAAACGGCAGGAGAAAGAAGTGGGCAAGCCTTTTCTTGCCCGCAGGGGACCGCAGGGTGTCTGCTGAATGGCCCCTGCAAATTAGCAGAGTGTCACACACTTGTGAGAACGTTGTGTTCGAAAGTGAGGCCCTTGGAAGAAAGGGCTAATGCCAACCAGCCCAAGGCACCTTCTCTAGAGAGCTAAGGGAGCAATTTGCCAAAAAGTCGCTTACTCCTCCAGGGCATCCCTTGCCACCTGCTAACGCCAACATTTCTGGTTTAGGACACGACCACTTTTCCTCCAACCGCCCCCGAGACCACGACAGAGTCCCTGCGATGTGCAGAAGATCAAAAGAACCTTTCAAAGGCACAAAGGTAAAAGGAGTGAGCTTGGGTTAAATGGAGAACTGATTGATCCAGTTGATCCTGGCTTTACCTCTCCAATCCACTGTGGGATGGAAAGGTTTGCAGGCTCCCTCCAGGAAACCGAAAACCAAAGCAAAAGGAAGAGACCAGAGGCCTGGGAAGAGGAGATGGAATGTAAACAAGAAGAGAAAAGAAGGAAGAGAGGAAGAAGACTGCGACTGAAGAGAAAAAGAAAGGTCCAGATGGTGAAGAAGCCCAGGTGAGTCCCAGGCTCTGCTGCCCATCTTTCCCAACTCCTTAAACTGCGCTAAGTCAGTCCAAGGGGCTGGCAAGGGTCGGCCAGGGATGATGCCGTGCAGGCTTTGGGAAGAAGTCCATGGCAGCTCCCCAGGGGCTCCCGATGGAGCCCTGCTGCGTGGCACAGGCGCACTGTGCATCCCTGCAGACGCACAGTCTCAAAGGGCGTTCCCCATGGGGACAAGGCGCCAGAGCCACCCCCTGCTCAATGCCAGCTGGGCTAGAAACCCTTCCTTGCCGGCTGTGTTTCCCAAAGGAAGGGGAACCAAGTCCTGTCTCGTCCTGCCTTTGGGCTTTACCAGTGTTTTCTGACTCTGTCCTTGTAGGTGCCCGTTTCCTGTTAGTGCCTGAACCCCTGTGACTCCTGGGCTCCCGCACGCCATGTTCACAATAAAAGGATCTTTTCTCTCTTAATACAGTTGCGGATATAGTGTGCATGTGTCTTTAGTTTCTCTCATTTTTTTGGTTGAGGTTTTCATTAAAGTAATTTAATTTCTTTTTTAAACGTGTAAGTCTCTTTTCTCCCTCATCCTCTCCCTCAGAGAGTTAAACTTACTGGAGTTGTGGGAACTTGTGCTGTGTGCCCAACTGCAAAAGATAACTTATGACGCCCTGGCAGAAACGCGTATGACATATCCTGCACCACAAAAGGGGTAACCTGTCCGGCCTTCCCCACCCAGACCGTTCCTGTTTTCTCTCTTTTTAACAGACATGATGTACTCCACCAATGACATCATGGGACAAATAGCATCTGTCCTTGTTTGAAGTAAAACGGAACCGATTCTCTCTTCAGTCACTTCACTTTTTAGCTAAGCCTCTTCTAACTACTGCAGTGAGCAGCCTATTATGCAGAAACCGTTCACTCTCAGAGTGACGAGACCTGTGTTGATAGTTGATGCCAGGCATGGTATGCAGAGAGGCTCTTGCTTAGACTTAGGGCTATAACACCCAAGGGCAGATAACGTGGTTATTTGCCCCGTTGGAGGGTGGGAAGCGGAAAAGCGCAGAGGGGTCGCACCTGCGGGGAGGAGCGGACTAGACAGGTGACCCAAAATTGCCCAACAGGGGATTCCATCCCATCTGCCTCACGCGCAGTAGAAAAGCTGAGGGATCAAAGGGTCAGCCCTCTTTCTTCGATGGCCGACGCCTGAGGAGGACTCTGTCTGTTCGTGTGCATTTGGTCTCGATCCTGAATGCAGCTCCGGAATCCAGTTCCCATCCGTCACTGAGTCCAGTCTGGGACTTCCCCAGGGCCAGCTATCGAGGTGACTGTCATCCTGGGAGCTCGATACGGTTTTCTATACATTTCATTATTTCCTTTTTACTTTTCTATTAATATTTCATTAAAGCAGTTTAGTTCCTTCTAAACTCGTATGTCTCTCTCTCTCTCTCTCCTGCCTCTCTTTTTTTTTTCCTGAAGAGAGGGTGCGGGGAGCATCTGTCACTTGCCTTGTGGCCGTTTTGGCCCAAACCATGAGAGGCAGGTAAAGTGTTTACAGGAAAGAGAGCAATATTCAAAAGTGGCATGAAAACAACGACTTGGCAATGTTATGGGTACGTGTAGACTCATGACGGATGCTATAAAAGATCTGGATCGGGGTATTTTCAGAAGGGCAGCTTATGAGCCAGTGTAATCCTGTAGTAACGGACAGCAAGAACGTAGCGCTGCAACAGAAAGATGGACAGCTTTTGGCAGTCAATTTTGTGCTTAGGTGACTAAGTAGTTAGATTCTCAGGGAGATACTTAGAGAAGTACTACTTGAACTAAGTAGTTTCGATAACTAGGCAGACCTGGGCTGATGTGCAGAAAATTGGCGCCCCTGCTTAATATCTGCCGCACGTTTTCACCCTGGGTTTCTTTTTTGGTGAGCTAAAATGGTCGAGGCTTTGGGACAAACTGTCTCCTCCCATGTCTATCAAAACTGGACATGCCTTAGCACAACTGGGAGTGGTAGTTTTGTAATTTTAGTGAATTTGCTGCTGTTGGAGCTGTAGTCAAAATTAAGGAAGGAGTTTAATTACTTGCATAAAGGGAGAGCATGCGAGTAGTCTACTGACTTTGGTGTGGTCCCCAGAGCACGAGGGATTTGGGGACCACTTACTACTGGGTGTAGTTGAGAACTTCGTGCTGGAGAGTCACTGTCCTGGTTTGAGGTAAAACAGAAACAATTTTGTTCAGTAACTTCACTTCTTAGCTGGGCCTCTTCTAACTACTGAAATTAACTGCATATTGTGCAGACAATGTTCACTCTCAAAGTGATAAGACCAATTGTTTGTAGCTGATGCCCAGACATGGTATGCAGAGAAGATACTGTTTATACTTATTGCTATAACCCCCAAGGCCAACCAACTTTGTTATTTGCCCCGTTGGAGGGTCAGAAATGGAAAAGCATAGTGGAGTCCCACCTGCAGGGAAGAGCGGACAGGACAGGTGACCCAAAACTCACAAACAGGGTATTCCATCCCATCTGCCTCATGCTCAGTATAAAAGCTGAGGGATCAAAGGGGCAGGTCTCTTCCTTCAATGGCTGACGTCTGAGGAGGACTCTGTTTGTCTGCCTGTGATCCCGATCCTGAATCCAGATCCAGAAACCAGTTCCCATCCAGCCTGGAACTGCCCCAGTGCCAGCAGGTGATGTGATTGTCACCTCGGGAGCTTGATACGGTTTTGTATATATTTTTCATTATTTATTTTTATATTATTAATAATATTTCATCAAAGTACTTTAGTTCCTTCTAAACTCATAAGTCTCTTTTTCCTCCTCTGCCTCTCTCTTTGAAGAAGGGTAGAGGGGAGCACCTGTCGGTGCCATCTGGGGTGCCTCAGGTCCCCAGTAGTGGATTTTGGCCTAAACCACGACAGATTAATTGGCGCCCAACGTGGGGCCCGAGCAGTGCTCGATCAGACCTGTGATAAATTGCCCAAATAGTTTGAGTTCCAGCTTGCTCAGAGATTAGAACAGACAGCTTGCATCATGTCATTCTTAGACGAAATCTTGTATCATGCCTTTAAGCAGCTTTGTTCGACCTTAATGCAGTCAGCTTGGTTTAACCTGCCAAATGTGTTTCAAAGTTCATTTATTCTTTGGCTTTTTATGCGAAGGTTTAAAGGTGCTGTTTTGGTGTGATTCGCAATTCCGATGTATAACATGATGACTTGGGTAAGGGCTCTACCTGTATATCTCGGGCCTCTCGTGATGGATTCTGTGATTAATTATACTTTCGGTTCTACCTGGGGAATGTTTACTTCGCCCTTTGATAATTATGCTAATGTGACACCATCAGAGGTGGGGCACGGCAACCTTCTGGGCTCTGAGGATAAGGATTGGTGCCCTGTTAAGACCGTGCTTTTGTTGTCAGTTTTCCTGAATGTGATGCAGGGATGGTTTCATGTGAAACACCGGTGCAGGGAGAGCAGTAGGGGGACCGGGCGCTGCCGCCACTCAGACCCGCGCAGCCGCTCGGCGATCTGCAGCGGCGCAAACCGCGGCCCCGCCCGGCCCGGCCGCAGCCGCCCCCCCCACCGCAACGGCACAGGCGCCTGCACCGCCGCGCCGCCGCCGCCTGCAGCGGCACCGGTACCACCGGCAGCCGACCCCCCCCCACACACACCGCAACGGCACAGGCGCCTCCGCCGCCTGCAGCGGCACCGGTACCACCGGCAGCCGCCCCCCCCGCCCCGCCACACACACACCGCAACGGCACAGGTGCCGCCGCCGCCTGCAGCGGCACCGGTACCACCGGCAGCCGACCCCCCCCCCACACACACACCGCAACGGCACAGGCGCCTCCGCCGCCTGCAGCGGCACCGGTACCACCGGCAGCCGACCCCCCCACACACACACACCGCAACGGCACAGGCGCCTCCGCCGCCCGTCCCGGCGCAAGCCCTGCCCCCGCCCTGCAGCGGCACAAGCCACGCCGCCGCCTGTCCCGGCACAAGCTACTCCAGCCACTACGAGCAGTACCAAAACTACTCAATCTCCATCAAAATCGGTACAAGCTGCCCCAGTAACCAGGAAGAAGAGAAAGCAGTCAGATCGTTCCCCTGTCGCTCACGACAAGGACCAGCTGTCCCAAGACAGCTTGGGAGGGAGTTCTGAAGGAGATCCAGGAGAAGGCCCTTCTAGAGTAGATCCAGGAGAGGGTCCTTCAAGCAGCCAGGGACCAGGTTAGGAAAGCTAAAGGCCTGAAAGAATTAAATCTTGCCAGAGAGGTCAAGGGCAACAAGAAAAGCTTCTACAGGTATGTCGGTAATAAAAGCAAGACTAGGGAAAATGAAAGGAAGAGGAAAACATTAAAAATAGAAATGATCCAGAAAAAGCCAGGTCACTGAAGCCTACAAACAACTTAATACCTTGCAAATGGATAATGTTAGTTATACACGAATTTCAAGTCTTTGATCTAAAACACAGGACACAATTATAGTGTTGATCTTCTCTGCTAAAAGTTTGCTCCTAGCAAGAAAAAAAGCTCCTATAGAAAGTTCTTATTTCGGACAAAAGATGCTTAAGCACAAGGTGCATTAAACACAGTCGAACCACATCCATTTTTAGAAACACTTTGTGTCTGTTTCACAGATATTTATGGCCTACACAGTTGATTTGATTTCTCAGGCGCAAAGGATATTGCATTCTTCCTGACCTACACTATGTATTTTGAACCTGGGGCGTTTCCACACAAACAGATTGTTGAACCGAGTCCTGTGAAAGTCAGTGTGCCTCTGAGCAGGTGAAGAGCCTGCCAATACAGATGAGCCTAAAGGTAAGGATTGGAAGCCCACGTGCTTATGTTGTAGTATCGGAGGCTTATTTGCAAGCCAAGATGAGTCCACACTTAATTCTGACAGCAGGATGAAATAGATCAGCCTTTCAAGGTCCACAGGCCACTTGCTGTGCTTGTTGGGGACGGCAAACACTCCTTCATTAATGAGCGTGTACAGAGTTGGAAGTTTAACTTTAACGCTGCTTTACAGTTTGGGGATTTTCACTGCATCTCTTTTTTACGCCAAACTCTGTCTTTATTTTAAGAACTGCAACGTGACAGCGTCCTCCTTTATTCCCTTAACAATCAAACCAACTTTCGATTTAACTTAAATGGACATTTGTTCCTTAATGGAAAACTTTGTCATAATTTTGTCAATATCGTCCCAGAGCAGTTCCGTTTACCTATACAGATCGGACCTTGCAGACTATCTATGGAAACGACATCGCAGTTACTGTGGCTCTTCTCCTTTACTGATATCGGTCAGTGCTGTCTTGTCTCTCTGTCTTACTCTTTTCCACGCTGCAAAAAGGAAAAAGCAGACCTCGAAATCAATGCGAGTTCCTCTTTTCCCCAAATTAATCCTCAGGCCTCCTCTTTTGAGAGTGAGGGGAACAGGTCTCTCTGAAGAGCAGCAACAGTGACACCCAGTGGCCACCTACAAATTAGACTTGAAACAGCCCTCAGGGCACAGGAGGTCTGTGTTGTCTACCACTGAAAGTGAACAGCTCGAAAGAGTAGTTTAAAGTCATAACGGCCTGGGCAAGCTGGAGAGGCGGAGCTGCCGGCATCCCCAGCAAGGGCAGCTGTGGGGGTGCTGGGGAGCTGGCCCACGTTGTGTGTGGCAGGGCTGCCGGAGGGGGCTGGGCTGGGTGCAGGAGACCCTCCCCGGGAGGCAACAGGGCTGCCCTCCCACCCCCCAGGAGCATGGATGCCCTTCAGCTCCAGCACATGGTGGGCCCCCCTGCCGCACATTCGTGTCACAGCGTTGACAAGATCGTTCACAAACATCGCTGTGCGCTTACGTAGCAGGAGCCGCAGGAGCCAGACCAGGAGATCTTTGTCCGGTCCAAAGCTGACGAGGCAGGACAAGATAATGTCCTCTGCGATGGACGCCTGCTGATGGTGGTCCTCAAACATCAGCTCCAGCACCTGGCGCAGCCAGGGCAGCAAGTGTTGCAGGAGAAGCGAGTACTCCGCGAAAAGGCTTGCCCATTCGTGAGCCTCGAGCCTGTCCACTACAGCCATGGTCAGCTGTCCAGCAGCCCGTGGTGGAGAAGCTGCAGGGCTGTGGGGGGCCTGGTACGGGACGGCTAGTGATGCTGGAGGTGGTCTGACGGGATACTGTGGGAAGTAATAGTCCGTCTGCACTGAAGGTATGACGGCATCCACCTCCCTCTTGCAGAGGGGGTACTCGGGCTTTATCTCAGCCCACCGCCAGAAGCAGACGAGACAGAAGTGGTGGCAGCATGGCAACACATAGCTGGCTTCCTCCCAGCTGTCCAGGCATATGGGACAGTGGTCGTCCAGCTCTGTGGCCATGCTGTCTATCTGGGGAGGTGGGCTGGGGAGAGACAGCGATCACAAGCTGCTCCCTCTCACTGGTCCTCGCAGCAGCAGATGTCGCACTAGAAAAGGAAGCGAGGCCATGCTCATTGGCTGGCCTGGGCAGGGGTGGAGGAAATGCCCAGGCCCCTCAAGAGGGAAACCCTCCCAGTTCCCCAGGGTGAGGTTTCCCCGTACAGCTCACCTCTGCTGCTGCAAGCACGCCTCCTGGCTGCCCCGGCTGCCCGAACCTGGCAGGGCCGGGGAAAACCAGAACCCATCGCTCAGTGATGTCACTGTCCCTTCCTCGGGGACATGGCAATGGGCTGTCCTTGCCCACGGCGCTTGCCCTGGCAGTGCTGCGGACCCAGCACATGCCTCGGGGGTTACCGCAACGCCACTGCTCATTCCGTCTGCCACCTCTGGTCCCGTGCTCGGCGTCAGTGTTTCATGCCAGTGAGGTCTTGGCTGTGTCTTCCCAGGGTCCCGTCAGGTTCCGGTGGCCGTGGTACATATCTCCAGGCACATACAGCAAGAGGGTTCATTTGATAATGTCCCATGCCTCCCTGGGAGGCTGCAGGACAACGTCCCACAGGCTGTCCACGTACTCCAGGACTGTTGGCCAGCCCTTTGGGCTCCCCTGCTTCCTCCCACAGCACATCGAAGAACCAGCGCCTAAGGACAAATAGAAAGAGGGGAAGAGGCCTCCAAAGGCTGTGCCTCTCGTCCTCTGCCTCACCTCCAGGAATTCTTTTCCAGACTGGGTGGAAAGACATGTTCAGCTGCTGAGAAATATGCGCCTATGACACCATACACGGGAATGGGTGAAATCAATTCTATTTTGAAATAAAAATCTTCCTCCCCGCCTTGCTTTGAACTTTGCAAAATTTTTGAGATTTGTTGCTCCTGTTTACAACAGAGCATTTTATCTGGGATGCCCTGAATACCCCAGGGAATGCTCACAAACTCTGCGTGGAGACCAGTGATGCAACCTGATCAAAACAATTCAAGGATAAGATTACTTATCATATTGCATGGCCCTTCTCCTCGCTCACAGTGCGGTTTAGGGGGCACATTGCTATTCAGGAGTTAAAATCATTCCATTTCTAAATGAATACAGTGTGCTATAGGGAGTCTGGAAGCAAAGCATGGCCTCTACCTGTTTCTATATCCCCAGGTTCTTTATTTGAGTCTGACATTCTAACATATGTTGCCTCACGTTCTAACGTGATATACGTTTCCGCATGGGGAAACATATAGAAAAAAGAGTGAATGCCTTGCACTATGAGAAGCTGTCCTCTAATTTGATGGTATAGTTATAACCTGCTGTGCACGTGGTCACAAAGCAACCAACAAAGACAAGAAAAACAAGCCAGCAAGCAAAGTCTCACAGTCTCTCCCCACGCTTCAGCACTGCTGGCCAGCCCTCTTGGGCTCCCCTGGTTCCCCCCACGGGGAGTCAGGGGCAGCACTTGGCTCTCTTGCAGGGAGTTTTTCCAATTTTTCTCCCCTAGCCAGAGGGCGCAAGGCTGATCACCTCTGCTCAGCACCCATCAGGCCTCATCTGGGCACTGCGTCTTGTTTGGGGTTCAGCAATGGGCCCACGTTTTCTCTAGTGCTTGAGAGAACAGACCGGTGAATGTAGCATTACAGCGTTGGTGGATAAGGGAAGAGCAACTATCACCTACCCGGAAAGGATTTGACGCTGTCACACACAACGTTCATGTCTCCCAGTTGGAGAGACATGGGTTCCACGGATGGACTACTCGGTGGAGAAGGAATTGGCTGGGTGGCTGCACTCAAAGAGTTGCGGTCAACTGATCAATGTCCAAGTAGAGACCAGTGAGGAGCGGCATTCTTCAGGCGTCGCTATTGGGACTGGCGCTGTTTAGCGTCTTTGCCGGTGACATGGGTGTTGGGATGGAGCGCACCCTCGGCAAGTTTGCCAATGGCACCCAGCTGCGTGTTGCAGTCGACACGCTGGAGGGAAGGGATGCCATCCAGAGGGACCTGGACAGGCTGGAGAGGCGGGCCCGTGCCGAGCTCGTGATGTACAACAAGGCCAAGTGCAAGGTCCTGCACGTGGATCAGGGCAATCCCATGCACAAATACAGGCTGGGTGGAGAATGGATTGAGAGCAGCCTCGCCGAGAAGGACTTGGGGGTGCTGGCTGGTGGGAACCTGCTTAGCATGAGGCGGCAATGTGCGCTCACAGCCCAGAAAGCCAACTGCCTCCTTCTGGTACCTTCCTCATCACCACCTACCTGAAATATCAATAGTGGGTAGTAAGCTGATGTCTTAACCAGGGAAGGGAGTTTTCTCTGTATGTCCTTAATTCTGGCGCCAGGCAGGCAGCTGACTTCCCTGTGGGATGTCTCCGGTCTACAGATAGGGCCCTCTGTTCCCCTCAGAAGGGAGTCACCTACTACAATTACCTTGCTTTCTTTCTTGGTTGAGGAAGTCCTGAGGCGTGGGGGTGGGTGCCCAGCACTGGGCATCTCACTGGAGGGATCATCCTTTCCATCCTCAATCGCCTGGTCCTCGATTTCCAAAGCCCCATACCTATTATGCAAGGGCAATTGGGATGGTGAGGGGGGCTGTGAGGGGTTTCGCTTGCCTCTCCGAGGAGGGATCTGACTCCACTCCCCCTTATCCCTTGAGTTCTCTCCTTCTGCAAACTGATGAGCAAACCGATGAGTTGAGCAAACTGATAAACTGTTTGATAAACTAACCAAGGTGGAGGAAAAACTCATTCTTTCCCTGCACAGACCCATGTTGCAGCTGCTAAGAAGAAACGCCCTCCTACTCAAGAGAAAAAACACCCTCTGACTCAAGAGAAATCAAACCCGATACGAGATATCCTGTGGTTTTGCCTCTGTGAATATGGAGAAGACATGAAGAAACGGGATGAAGAACCTACGTCAGCCCTACAGGCACGGGTGCTTGAGTTGCAAAATGAAGCAGATAGAAGAAAGGATTCTTACAGGAGGAAGGCTGCTCTGACCTACGGTAGGCGATCCTACGGACCAGGTAGGAACCGATCTGATAATCGTAGGTACTACGGTCAACGTTAGAGGTGCCCTGCCTCCGGCCAGGAGGAGGAGAGGGACAACTGAATTTATTGGACTGTGTGGATTCGATGGCCTGGCACATTAGAGCCACAAAAGTATAAAGCCCTGGTGGACACTGGTGCACAGTGTACCCTATTGCCCTTGAATCATAAAGGGGCAGAAACTGTCACCATGTCTGGAGTGACAGGCGGATCTCAAGAACTGACTGTATTAGAGGCTGAAGTGAGCCTACCTGGGAATAAATGGGAGAAACACCCCATTGTTACTGGTCCAGATGCTCCGTGCATCCTTGGCATAGACTACCTCAAGAGAGGGTGTTTTAAAGACCAAAAAGGGTATCGGTGGGCTTTTGGTATAGCAGCTGTAGACACTGAGGATGTTACACAGCTGTCTACCTTACCCGGTCTTTCAGATGACCCTTCTGTTGTGGGACTGCTGAGGGTTGAAGATCAGCAGGTGCCAATTGCTACTGCCACGGTGCATCGACGACAGTATCGCACCAACCGAGACTCCCTGATTCCCATCCATCCCCTGATTCGCCGGCTAGAGAGCCAAGGAGTGATCAGCAAAACTCGCTCACCCTTTAACAGCCCTCTATGGCCAGTGCGAAAGTCTGACGGGGGACTGGAGATTAACAGTAGACTGTCGTGGCCTGAATGAAGTCACACCACCACTGAGTGCTGCTGTGCCAGACATGCTACAACTTCAGTATGAACTGGAGTCAAAGGCAGCCCAATGGTATGCTACAATTGACATTGCTAATGCCTTTTTCTCTATTCCTTTAGCAGCAGAGTGCAGGCCACAGTTTGCTTTCACCTGGAGGGGTGTCCAGTACACCTGGAATCGACTGCCCCAGGGGTGGAAACACAGCCCTACTGTTTGCCATGGACTGATCCAGACCGCACTGGAGAAGGGTGGAGCTCCAGAACACCTACAATACATCGATGACATCATTGTGTGGGGTAATTCGGTGGAAGAAGTTTTCCACAAAGGTAGGAAAATAATTAAGATTCTTCTGAAAGCAGGTTTTGCCATTAAAGGAGGTAAGGTCAAGGGACCTGCACGAGAACTCCAGTTCTTGGGAATTAAGTGGCAAGATGGCCGTCACCAGATCCCAACGGATATGATTAACGGAATAACATCTATGTCCCCACCTACTAACAAAAAGGAAAGACAAGCCTTTTTAGGTGTTGTGGGTTTCTGGAGAATGCATATTCCAGGTTATAGCCAGATTGTGAAACCTCTCTATGAAGTGGCTCGAAAGAAAAATGAGTTTCTGTGGGGCCCTGAGCAATGACAAGCCTTTGAGCAAATTAAACAAGAGATTGTGCATGCAGTAGCCCTTGGAGCAGTCCAAACTGGACGGGACATTAGAAATGCACTCTACACTGCAGCCGGGGACAATGGCCCTACCTGGAGCCTCTGGCAGAAAGCACCAGGGGAGACTCGAGGTCGACCCCTAGGATTCTGGAGTGGAGGATATAAAGGCTCCGAGGCCAACTATGCTCCAACTGAGAAAGAAATCTTGGCAGCATATGAAGGAGTTAGAGCTGCTTCAGAAGTAATTGGTACTGAGGCACAGCTCCTCCTGGCGCCCCGATTACCAGTACTGGGCTGGATGTTCAAGGGTAAAGTTCCTTCTACTCATCATGCCGCCGATGCTACCTGGAGTAAGTGGGTTGCCTTAATCACGCAGTGAGCTCGAATAGGAAAGCCAGATGGCCCAGGAATCGTAGAATTCATCACAAATTGGCCCGAAGGCAAAGACTTGGGGAAGGCACTAGAGGAGGTGGTGACACGTGCTGAGGAAGCTGCACCATATAATGAACTGTCAGATAATGAGAAACAGTATGCCTTGTTTACTGATGGGTCTTGTCGTATTCTAGGAAAACATGGAAGGTGGAAAGCTGCTGTGTGGAGTCCTACACGACAAGTCACGGAAGCTGCTGAAGGACAAGGTGAATCGAGTCAATTTGCAGAGGTAAAAGCCATCCAGCTGGCGTTAGATGTTGCTGAACGAGAAAAGTGTCCAATACTCTATCTCTATACTGACTCATGGATGGTGGCAAATGCTCTGTGGGGGTGGGTAAAGCAGTGGAAGCAGAGCAACTGGCAGCGCAGAGATAAACCCGTCTGGGCTGCTGAGCTGTGGCAAGACATTGCTGAGCGGCTAGCGAACCTAGTCGTAAAGGTACATCACGTAGATGCCCACGTACCCATGAGTCGGGCCACCGAGGAACATCAAAACAATCAGCAAGCGGATCAGGCTGCTCAAATTTTCCAGACAGACTTGGACTGGGAACATAAAGGTGAACTATTCTTAGCTCAGACTTGGACTGGGAACATAAAGGTGAACTATTCTTAGCTCAGTGGGCCCGTGACACTTCCGGTCATCAAGGAAGGGATGCAACATATAAATGGGCCCATGACCGAGGGGTGGATTTAACCATGGACACTATTGCGCAGGTTATCCGCGACTGTGAAACATGCGCCGAAATCAAGCAAGCTAAATGGTTAAAACCTTTGTGGTATGGGGGACAGTGGCTGAAATATAGGTATGGGGAGGCTTGGCAAACTGATTACATCACGCTCCCTCAAACTCGCCAGGGTAAGCGCTATGTGCTTACAATGGTGGAAGCAAGCACCGGATGGTTGGAAAGCTCTGCCGTACCCCATGCCACTGCCCGGAATACTATCCTGGGCCTTGAAAAGCAAGTCGTGTGGCGACATGGCGGCCCAGAAAGAATTGAGTCAGACAACGGGACTCATTTTGAAAACAATCTTATAAGTAATTGGGCAAAAGAAGATGGCGTAGAGTGGATATATCCTATCCCCTATCATGCACCAGCTTCTGGGAAGATTGAGCGATACAATGGACTGTTAAAAACCACCCTAAAAGCAATAGGAGGGGTGGAACCTTTAAAAATTGGGACAAGCATTTAGAGCAAGCTACCCGGCTAGTTAACACCAGGGGATCCATCAATCGAGCTGGTCCTGCTCAATCAGACCTTTTACATACTGTAGAAGGGGATCAAGTCCCTGTGGTGCATGGAAGGAATTTGTTAGGGAAAACTGTTTGGGTTTTTCCTGCTTCAGGCAAAAGCAAACCCATTCGTGGGACTGTTTTTGCTCAAGGACCTGGATGTACTTGGTGGGTGATGCTGAAGGATGGAGAAGGTCAATGTGTACCTCAAGGGAATTTAACCCTTGGTGAGAATACTCAATCCTGAGCAGTATGATGCTGATCACTACATAATACTAACAGTGTTCCATACGTGCTTTTCAGGATAATAGAGAGGTGATGAAACCTGAGATAGCTTCATCAAGTGGCATCCAGCAAGCTCTTCAAGATGAACATGCTATCCGTGGGCACAAACCAGAGTGAATTTCGTACCATCTTTCCTGCCCTGAGATGAGATCCTGCAATCATGAACTAAATGGACTTTTGCATATAACTTTTGTAGGTAAATGTAAACCATAGATGAGTGACCTGCATGTATCCATCTCATATATATAATCTGTGTGTGTGTAAATTTGATAGATAAAAGTAATAGTAATCTGAGCAAGATGCAAATGGTATGGAATAAGGGGTGGAATGTCCTGGTTTGAGGTAAAACAGAACCAATTTTGTTCAGTAACTTCGCTTGTTAGCTGGGCCTCTTCTAACTACTGAAATTAACTGCATATTGTGCAGACAGCGTTCACTCTCTCAGAGTGATAAGACCACTTGTTTGTAGCTGATGCCCAGACATGGTATGCAGAGAGGCTCCTGCTTATACTTATTGCTATAACCCCCAAGGCCAAGCAACTTTGTTATTTGCCCCGTTGGAGGGTCGGAAGCGGAAAAGCATAGTGGAGTCCCACCTGCAGGGAGAAGCGGACAGGACAGGTGACCCAAAACTCACCAACAGGGTATTCCATCCCATCTGCCTCATGCTCAGTATAAAAGCTGAGGGATCAAAGGGGCAGCTCTTCCTTCAACGGCCGACGTCTGAGGAGGACTCTGTTCATCTGCCTGTGATCCCGATTCTGAATCCAGATCCGGAATCCAGTTCCCGTCCGTCACTGCGTCCAGCCTGGGACTGCCCCAGTGCCAGCCGGTGACGTCATTGTCATCTCGGGAGCTTGATAGGGTTTTGTGTCTATTTTTCATTTTTTCTTTTCTTTTATTATTAATACTTCATTAAAGTACTTTAGTTCCTTCTAAACTCATAAGTCTCTTTTTCCTCCTCTGCCTCTCTCTTTGAAGAGGGGTAGAGGGGAGCATCTGTCGGTGCCATCTGGGGTGCCACAGGTCCCCAGTAGTGGATTTTGGCCTAAACCACGACAGTCCCGTAGCTTGTGAATTTGACTGGTTTCCCTGTGCCATGAAGTCGATTTTAACCCGACTAAAGCAAGACATGTATTTAAAGTGAAATCAAAGTGTGCTAACCTTTGTATACAGAAAACAGTTGGAGTTCTTCTCTATCTCAGATCTTTGGCAGCAGAGGCATTGCTTTCTCATGGAGGCCGGCTCCGTGTGTACGTGTGCACAGAAAGCAGGAGCGGTGGGGCAGGGTGTCAGTGCACCCCTGAGAAGCTGTAAAACATTTGGTCCGGTCTCAGTGTGCAGCTGCAATAGGTGGGAAAACAGGAGGAAACCAAAGGCGGCAATGAGAAGACAGCTGTATCAGCCTGAGTATTTGATGAGCCATATACATAGCTCACAGTTAACCTCAAGTGGTAACATGAAGGAAATGAAAATGTTTCTTCTGGGGACAATGGGGCACAGGGGTGCTGACAGTTGGCCTGATGGGTGTTATCAAAAGTTGGAGACAAGTCCCCTTGATTGGCCGGAGCAGACGCCCAAAGGCTGTACTGGGTTGCCCATGGATGGCAGCGGGAGTTGTCCAGGGACGGGATCAATTGTCCCAGCAAAGGCAGTCTGGTTGCCCGGAGTCTGCACTGAGCTGCCCACGGGTGGCCCCGGGTTGCCCATCAAGAGCACCGGGCACCAAAGGGCTGCATCAGGTTGCCATAGCGGCTGCAGGGAGCTGCCCAGGCAGAACCCGGTCCCTGAGCGCCCTGCGCCCCTGGCAACGCTGCCCTGGTTCTGTGTCACACAGGGCACTGGGGACGCTGCAGTGTCTGGCAGTGCTGCCACCGAACCCCACAGCACAGCAGGGAGTAGCCGCCCTCCCGGGCACTCCCAAGCCTCTGGAGGTTTCGGGTGAGTATGTACCATTATGGGAAAGTATTTTTTATGCAAACTTCCCATTTTTGAAGGACTCAAGTGGCTTTCACGCTGTAACAGATGGGATTGAGCACATGCTTTGTGTCAAACCCCACTCCCACCCAGGCATCTTGTTGCAGCACACCAGTGTCCTCACCTTTCACTGGGCTCTGAGCCAGGCTGGGAGCTGTGGGGAGGGGATGGGGTACCTCCTGAGTCGCCTCCTGAGGGTTTGGCCTCAGATGCGGTGTGTTAGGGACATTTGCTGGCCCTCTGCATGATGTTTCTGACAACAACTGACTGATACCCTGAATCTGAAAAGAGCAGTAGCACCCACAATGCCGTATGCAGTTCTCGGTAGCAAAATCTTCACGTGTGGCCATTCCTCCTAGGGCTCCTGCAAGGCTGCTGTTTACACACCCCTCTGAAAAGACTGTCTGGGATTTCTCCTTTCCAAGTGCATCGATTTTACGTCAGGTGAGGCGTAGGCATTTTTCTTCCTTTGCAAGTCAAGAGAGGGCTGTTCTCTTGAGACTGAAATAGCTGGAGGGGGGTCAAATTTGGATATAGATCTGCAAAGCATCAATGCAAGTGAAGGTGGGGGGTGAGGATTGAGTCCCTGACCCACCAATCACACTGGGTTGGTCCAAAGGGGCGCAGCTATCGGGGCTGGAAAGGGCACTTTGAAAGAGAAAAGGACATCTGGAGTACTAGAAGATCAGCACATACGCCAGCCAAAGAAGCCAATGAATACAAGACAATCACCAGCTACACTTTCACGGGATTGACAGATTTGAGGAGAATGAAGGCTAATATCTGTCATTCTCCTGAGCAGCCATGCTTTGCTTTTCTCCGCATTTCAATACTTGAGGCTAGATACTAAACAAATTCAAATCCCTTTCCAGATACAAATGCTTGGGGTGCTGTGAGAAGGCATTTGCTTTCAAGAGTTTTAGGCCTGTACAGGTGACCTGTGGGTGCTGTGTGCGTTGCTGTTTGTGTTAGAAGCTGCATGTGTTGCTGTAAGAAGGAAGGCAAGTGCAGGTGCTGACTGAGGGAAGTTGTCTTCTATCTCCTCCTCTGTGCAGGACAAGTACTTGAAGAGCAGTGGTCAGGAATGGAGGCTGTCGGCTCTCGCTTAACGGCAAGACGTGCCAAGGTTCTGCCTGCCATCAACACCATGACTGCCAGCTATAAGGACCGTTTCCCGTACTACCCGTTGCCTCAGAGCTCCAGCCTCCCCTGGATGCCCAGCACCTACTCTAAAAGAGATGCCATCAAACCAGCTTTGGCTCCCTTTTCCAAAACTTCCCAGGGGATGACCACCAGCGAGAAACTCCCTTACATTTCCAACAGAACAACCCTCTTCACCCGCTACACCCCTGACGACTGGTACAGGTCCAACCTGACCAAGTACAAAGAGTCAGAGACTTCCCGGCACAATGCGGAGGCTCTGAGAGTTGATACCACCCGCATGATTGGGGATAAATACCAGCAGACAAAGAAAACACAAGAAGAAAGCACCAAAAGCCTGGGAGGACGTGTGAATGCTATTGAGTTTTGGAAAGGGGAGCTCTGCCGTGAGCTGGATGAGATGATCGGGGAGACCAACACGCTCACAGACATGAAGAAGAGACTAGAAAGGGCCTTGGCTGAGACGGAGGCCCCTCTCCAGGTAAGCACTCTGTCCAGTGGGCTGCAAGCTGTAGCCTACTGCTGGAACAACTGCAGCCATTCAAATGTCTAAGTTCCACTGCAGCTCCGCAAGACCTAGAGAGTTTTTATGAAGAGACCATAAGTTAAGTTTGCAATGTCTTCCCATCTGCTGCATCCCCTATCAGCCCGTTATGAGCTCATCACAATTCTATTTGCTTAACCAAATATTTGTGTAGGCGGAACATCCAAATTCCTGGACTGGGAGACAGAAGCCCATGTCTTCCTACAACACCCTGGGGAGGTCAGCATCAAGGCTGACACAGGTGCCTGTGCCACAGCTCTGGTTGCAGCTGGGACACGCGTGCTTCCTCATGTTGATTTGATGCATACGGTGCAGTTCGGTTTCTTGTTGTCAGCTGAAGCAGCCGCCCTGGGCACTTTGTTCCCCTGGTGTCCCCTCTGTGCCCGCCTAGAATTTCTTTTCTTCCATTTCTTGAGACGGGGACTCTCTCTATAGAGAATCCTGCCCCTGCACCCAACAGTGATGGCATGTCCCCAACAGGTCGCTCAGCAGTGCTTGCTTCAGCGGGAGAAGAGGATGGGCATTGACCTCGTCCATGATGATGTGGAGAAAGAGCTCTTCACGGTAAGTTGGGCCACCCAGATCATGTGTTAAAGCCAGTTTTACCTAAACTGCCCTACTGAGGCTTTGCAGCCTTCTTCCCTACCTGGCTCCTTACCGCTGGGGAGGTGCTCAGCTCTTCAACCCCCCCAAAACCTGCTGGGCCACGGGATGGGGTTCCCCCAGGCAGCAGCATGCCCACGCCGTGTGGGTATGACTTGGCCGTACAGAGGAAGGAATAGCTGAAGAGCAGCTGCGTGTTTGGGTAGCGTGTGGGGGTTCTGTGACCATCTTCAGGGAGTAGTGCACTAAAGACATGCACGCAGTTTGGGGGCACTTTCTCCACTCCCTGCCTGTTTACTCTGGGCAGAAAGACAAGCAGGCAAGTTCTTGCTGTGTGCAGGGTTGGGGAGGTCTGAGGGGACGAGTGGCATCAGGACAACTGAGTACAGACACTGATGATGGGGCCATGTGTCCTTTACCCAGGAAGTCAATGTCATCAGGTCGTGCCAGGAGAAGATGCAGCGGTACCTGGATGAAGCCAAAGCCCAGCTCGCGTAAGGAGGAGCTCCTTATGTCATGCTGTAGGGCTGATGTGCATTTGCAGTTGTGATGTGGACCCCCAGCAGACCCCGACCTCTCCCCACACCCTGCAGATGGAAAAGCCAGGCGGGCTCCCCGGGAAGTGGGCAGTGATGCTCATGGGAGGACAGAGCTGCGTGGGAGGGAGCTGCGGGGAACTGGAGCGGGGAGGAAGCCCTTCCACCTGAACATCCCCAGCGATGGCTGTTGTTTGCATGTTGAAGGTCCAACAGGGTGGCCCAGCACGAGCTGGAGAGGGACCTGGCCCACAAGCAGGCGGCCCACCGCATCGATGACAAGTGTCACCACCTGAGGAGCACCTCCCACGGCATCAGCTACTACCCAGCGGTGGAGCGGGTTGATGCCACGTGAGTGCACGCTGGGCGGCACGCCAGCAGCAAGCTGTGCCCGGGATGCACGGTGCCTCTCCCTGGCAGGGAGCTGCTTGTCCCCAGCCCACTGTCAAGGCACGTCCATCCCGCCTGGAGACAGCTGCCTGAGTGGGACCGTTTCTCTCTGCTTATTGTTATTCTTACTGTTATTGTTATTGTTAACCATACCTTTATTCTTACCCTTACTCGTAGTCTTCTTCTCATTCTTATTTTCTGTTGTTGTTCTATTAAACTGTCTCTATCTCCACCCGTGAGTCCTGTTCTTTCTCTTTCCCCTCCATTGAGAGTGGCTGTGTGGTCCTAGCTGCTGGCCAGAGTTAAACCACAACCTATGCTCAAATTAAAGACGGAGATTTCAGATACATTTAATCAGTGCTGCTCCCAGGCAGGCTTCATGCCTGCCCACGTCCAGCTTCAGCACTACGGGCTTACCGGGGCCTCTTCTTCCCCCTCACCTCCTGAAGGATCTCGGTGCCGGACTCTTGGGCCAATATCACAGACGACAACATCCTCCGCTCACAGAGCCAACGGGCGGCCTCCTCCAAGCTGCGGGACAACATCGAGAACCTGCTGGTGGTGGTGGCAAACGAGATGCGGAGCCAGTTCAACAGGGTGAACATCGCCTTCACCAAACGCATCAGCGAGACAGCCGATGCCAAGAGCAAGATCCGGACCCACCTGGCCAAGGTAGTCGGAACCCCTCCCTTTCGGTGTGTCACTGTCACTTCCTAGTGACACCCCTGAGGTGGGACCCTTAGGAGTTGGCACCGTAATTTCATCTCAAGGGGTCTGTTTTTGCTAGGGCATCCTCACTGGCAGCCTGGGAGCACAGGGATTGCCAGCAGAAAATGCCAATGCTGGTTGCATCTCCTGGTAGTTCCTTCAGAAGCGCTGGCTGCCCTCCAGAACGGCCTTGCTGGGCCTCTGCTGGGCTGCCTGCTGGGGGGGTTGCAGGCTTGCTTCTCCTCCAAGGACGTGCTTTCACTCTCCGTGCTCTGGGGCTGCTGCACGGGCATGCGTGTGTTTGCTTTGCCAAGCAGAGTCAGTGGAAATCAGTGATGGACACCTGCCTCAGAGCTGTGGGTCTCATAGAAAGCTTCCTGAAATGGGCCCCACACTGTATTGAGTAACTGAGGGAAGACGGGGCTTGCAGCACTGCGAGCTGATGCCACGTCTTTCAGTGAGGATCCATGAAGAACCTTCCCTCTCTGAGTTACTGTTGATGGATGATTAGTTCCAGCAAGCGGTAATTTTGGGAAGCTGGGAATTCAATAGGTCCATCAGTGCTCCAAAACCTCCTCTGATGTGACAGCAAGAGCCAAGAGAGGTTTTTCCCTGAAGAAAAATTACTCTTGGCTCTGCGCCTTGATGTGTAGCAGAATGACAGGGGTCTGAGCCCAGGGTCTGCTTATTGAACTTGTTTTGTTCTGCAGATGGACAAGAGGAAAGGGTAATTATGTTGTCACTTGAGAAGATACTTTTTAATTTGTGCATGGGTTTCTTTTTTACGCCAGATGCTGCAGGAAATCTTCCAGGTGGAGAAGACCATGGAAGCCATCCAAAAGGCCATTAGGGACCAAGGGCCTCCCTTAAAAGTGGCTCAGAGCCGGCTGGACGAGCGCACACGCAGACCAAACGTGGAGCTGTGCCGGGACACTGCCCAGCTCCGGTAAGGCAGGAGCGTGGGTCTGGTGGGCTCCTTGAGGAGTTACGGCTGGTAGCACCCGGGGGTAGCACTGCATGAAAAATTAAGCATGGGCTTTTCTTTCAACAGTCCTTCCATAAGCGCACTGCTATAATCAAAAGCAATGAGCAGGTATTGCAGCCTTTGGGTGCTGGGAGAGCTCTGCGCCCACAAAGGAGGCTGTACACCATGGCCGGGTATAGCCTGATGGCACCCCATGAGGGGATGGATTCTTCCCGCTTGGGTAAGCCCCATCTTCTCTCCAGCCTGCTTCCCGGCAGTTGGATGTGCTCAGTTTTGAAGGACGAGCCCTTTACTCTCCAACAGGATCCTGCTGAGATCCCTTAGGCCCTTCCTTTTGGGGAACTGCAAGGAAGGGTGCCCCCTATGGAGAAGCAGAAAGGGCTGTCCTCACCTTCTCCGAGGACACTGGAAATCCTTTCAAGGACACAGTGGTCTGTTTGGGATTGCACGCCGAGGAGCTGTGGAGAAGTAGGCTGGCCTGAGCGCCCAGCAGCACCCCCTCTGAGGCACCCCAAAGTTCACCCCTCCTGGGAGCCCGTTGGGCAAGACTCCAGCTGAAGCCTTTTCAGAGCAATTGAAACCCAGCCCCACAGCCTTTGCAGCATCTCGTACAACAAGGGTTTTTTCCATCCTCCCCTTGTTTCACATTCACTTTTAGCCTCTCCCAGATGTCCTGTTTTCTTTGTGTGCATCTGTGGGCATGGGGAGGATGCCTGCACAGGGAAATCCAGGAGGGGGAGCCAACAAACCCCCCAAACCAAGCAGGAACAGGAAACCACACCTGCTCATCCCTCTTCTTGCTGGCCTGAGCTGCTCTGGGAGAGGCGGCTGCGCATTGCCAAAGCCTTTGAGCAGACTTAACCATGCCTCCCCGCTGAGGTCTGGAGGAACTCTGCCCTCAGCTTTCCCATGCGTCTGCCAGAAACAGGGGGTCTGAGTTAGTCTGAGCACGCTGAAGGGGGAAATCCTGTGACCAAGGGGCCCTTCAGCAATGCCACGCTAGAAACCACCCCCACGATGGCACTGTTAACCAGGGTTTCTTGCTGTTTTCCAGCCTTGTCAACGAGGTCCACAAAATCAACGAGACGGTCCAGAGCCTCCAGCAGCGCCTGAGAGACACCGAGGACACCCTGCAAATGCTGGTTCATACCAAGTCGGTCTTGCAGCATGACCTGGCCGTCAAAGCCAACACACTCTTCATTGATGAGGAGAAGTGCATGGGCATGCGCAAGACCTTTCCCAGCACTGTGCGGCTGCTGGGTTCCATTTAGGCTCAGCTGAACTCACTGAATCTGTTGTGTGAGGGATTCCCAGTTTGGCTAAGATGCTTTGGAAATACTTGATTAGAGTTTCACTTCCTGCTGAAAGCCATGAGTAGAAATTAAATGATCTGTTTGTGTGTTATACGGTCTACCGGTATTTTTTTTGCCTTTGGTTTTTCTCTTTCCACTGTACTTTCACGGTGTGCCAGAAAGTCACTGAAAATACTTTGTATGCGACTAAGAGTAAATCCACCCACGGGGATTCAGTCCTACCCTCTCAGTCGGTGATTTTAGGAGAAAAACTGTCGTGTCTGCCTCCTTTTGAGGCACCTTCTTATCACCTTCTTAGAGGAACACCCTTTCATTCCATGGTGTTTCCTTCTTGCCTCATCGCTGGAAGACTTCAGGTGTCCTGCAGCGTAGCCAGCACATCTCAGAGCAACAGCCTGTGGGCCCTCGCTAGCACCCTGTCCCTCTAACCTTGGCGTGTCATCTCACAGCTTGTCACGGGCAAGCCTGATATTGTCCCCCTCTCCCTTCAAGCCTCGTTTTAAGCGCTGTCCGGGAGCCCTGATAGCTAGTGAGCAAAGACCTTCTTCCCCCTTTGATCGCCATAGGAGGACATGTTGCAGCTTCCACCACCACACACACGGAAGAGCAGTAATGGGTAATAGTCGGTGGGCCGTACCAGGCTTGGAAGTTTCCTAGTAATATCCTTAAGCTGGGGCCCAGGGAGGAAGCAGACATCCCATCGGAAGAATAAGGGTTTGGACCAATTTATGTCATTCATGTTCATGATATGAAAATAATCTTGTATGGTATGAAATAATCTTGCCGGCCAGCTTGGGTCAAGTGCTCACGTCTCACTCCTCCTCATCCCTGCGCCTGGCAAGCTCAAAATCTCTGAGACCTTGAAACCCACACACCATAGCCAGCTATAAAGTACATATTTTCACAAGTTCAGACACTGGAGTCTTCTAAAAGTGCAGGCTTCCCAACTATTAGAAGAGAAGTTAGTCCTGTGTCGCTCAAAGCAGGACACACTATAACATAGTTTTGCATCGCAGGAGAGCATATTCTTCTCTTTGCATAACCTCATGCAAAATGACTGCAATTCAAAGTGCAGAGCACTCAGGCCTGGTGGCCCTATGTCCCATAAGCCCTCAGTTTCACAGCTGCTCACTGAGTTCACGAAAAACACAGTCAGAGTTTTTAGTCATTAAGCACAGTCTTTAAGGCAGCTATCTTGTCAGGTTTTGAAAGCCGAGCTCTTGTCCTCAGCTCCTCTGCTCTTCTCCTGGGCACACAGTAGCTACTGGAAGCAGCTGAAGAGGCACTGCTCATTGTGTGTTGCTATCAACATATTTACATTAGTCTAAAATACACCCCGTGATTATGTAAAGGTTTGGAAAGGACCAGGCCAAGTCGGGACAGCTGAGGCCATCTGGGCTAGTATCAATGCTGATTTGGTATTAGCAGACGATTGTTTCTCTTTGGAAGAGCAATTACACAAAACAGTGAAGGTGATCTGAAGCTTTGTTGAGGCGGGTGCACTGCAAACCCTGACCTCTGAGTTCATGATCTGCTTCTCCTCCTAATCAATGGGCAGAAATAGCACTTCTTTGATACAGTTCCAGTGACTTCAGACATTGGTTTTAACAGATTTTGACTTGACGCACAGAGGCACGCGTCTTTCCACTGAAAGAGGGTTTAGTTCATGACGAGACAGGAAGTTGCAATAATACTGTTAGGTGAGATTGCATCCACTATGAACAGCCATGCAAGGATGATGATGGTTTTGAAAAGAATCAAAATTTTTATCACAGCTCCCATAAAATTCAATAGAGCCCAAAACCTCTGGTGCAAACTGTAGGAACAAATCTCAAGAATGTGGCAAAGTTCAAAGCAAGGAGGGGAGGAAGATTTTTATTTCAAGATAAAAGTGATTTCACCCCTTCATGTGCATGCTGTCCTATCCTCCCAGCAGCTAAATGTGTATTTCCACCCAGCCTGGACACAATTCCCCGAGCCGAGACAGAGGACAAAAGACACAGCTTTGGGAGGCCTCTGCATATCTCCCGGATGGTCCCTGCCTGGGTGAACAACGCTCACATCTGCCCCTTCACACTGGGTTATACCAACAACCAAACCACTCAAGTGCCCCTACTGGAAGAGGCCTCTTGTGCAACTCGGAGACGGCTCAGGGAAGGGTCAACAAGGAATATAGACCTGGATGCTCTAGAGTGTGGCATCGCAGGTCTGGACGGATTGACCTCCAGGCTCAGGGATCCCACAGCCTCTCTGGCAACCCACTCCACTGCTTTATGAGTCTCACAAGGATTTTCTTCTGGATTCCTGCTCTCCAGCCTGAACCTCTCCACTTTCAGGAGATGCCACCAGGCAGTGCTGGCAAGACGTTCCAAGTGATGGGTTCTGTTGTCACCGAGGGATGGGCTCTGATGTCACCAAGCAACGGATTGTGAACACGTGCCCCTCGCTGCTTAAATCCGGGCGCCGAGTCCCATCCAGCTGGTTCATACCCGCATTCCAGCTGAGCAGTTGGCGAGGCTGGAGTGTTGAGCCAAGCCTTGGCGCTGGTGTCCTGACCGGGGAGTTAGTTGCTCGCGGCAGCTCTCCATCTGTGCCCCAGAGCCCGCAAAGGATTTTCCCTGGCCCTGTCAGCTTCAGGCAGCCGGGGCAGTCAGGAGGCACGCTCGCAGCAGCAGAGGTGAGCTGTGTGGGGACACCGCACCCTGGGGAGCTGGGAGGGTTTCTTTCTTGAGGGACCTGGGCATTTCTTCCAGCCCTCCTCAGGCCAGCCAGTGACCGTAGCCTCTCTTCCTTTTCCAGCCTGACACCGGCTGCTGCAGCGCCACAGGGAGGGAGCACTTGGTCACCCCCAGCTCCCCCTAGCACGATGCAGCGAGTGGAGAGCATGGCAATGGACCTGGACAACCACTGCCCAGTGTGCCTGGACAGCTGGGACGATGCCGCCTATGCCATGCCATGCCTCCACCAATTCTGTTACCAGTGCATCCTGCGCTGGGCTAACAGCAAGCCCGAGTGCCCTCTCTGCAAGAGGAGAGTGCGATCCATCGTGCACTCGATGAGGGCAGACAATGACTTCGAAGAGGTTCCCATCGCGTCATCTGCCTCAGCCCCCGCACCAGTTGGCACCCAGCAGGCCGGAGGAGCGCCCAGGCACCCAGACACCCACAGCCCCCCTCGCCGCTCTGTAACACCTCAGCCGCTGGCAGTGGAGTTGGTGCCCAGGGCTCTGGTGGGCGGCCTCCAGCCCCATACCTGGGCGTTCCTCTTTGACGACCACCCAGCTCTCCTCCAACGCTTTCTGCCCTGGCTCCAACAGCAGCTGGGGCTGATCTTTGCCGAGGAGCCTTCAGCAGCCGTTGTGATGGAGGACCTCATCCTGGCCGTCCTGGGCTTCTTTGGTCTGGACGAAGAGGTCCTGGTCCGGCTGCTGCAGGTCAGCCTCCAGGATCACGCGGCGACATTTGTACAGCAGCTTATCAACGTCGCCGTGCAACGCTGCAGCGCGGAGGCCCACCGTCTGCTGGGCCTCGAGGACAGCCATGCTGCCGAGGAGCGGGAGGGCAGCCCCATGGCTGTCCCTCCTCCTGCTGCCTCCAGAAGGGGGTCTCCTGGCCCTGGCCAAGGCACCTCCCGCAGCCCTGCTGCAGACAATGAAGAGGAGCGACCCAACACCTCCACCGCTGCTCTTCATGGGGCTCCCGGCAGCTCCCCCGATGCCCCTGTTCCAACCAACGGGGAACAGGAGGAGCTGCATGAGGATCCAGGGGAGGTTGCCGCAGGTCCCTCTACTCCCAGCCGCAGCAGGGACCTCTCCCGTGGGGGTCCACGGCGAGGCCCGAAGAGGAGGGCCAGCAGCTCCCAACATTCACCTCAGCCACCCAAGAGGCCACCCCGCCGGAACAACTAGAACAAGGCCCCAGGAGCTGCCAAAACCAGGGCCAGGCCAGCAGCTGGGACACATGCCGGCCAACGGTTCAGTCAGAAGGGGGACTCCAGGGCTGGACCATGCCCCACTGCTAAACGTCCCATGCCTGGTCTCCTCCTCACCACATCATCTGCCCCCACGTCCCGGGGATCTGCTCTCCTACCAGCCTCTACTGCCCCGTCATGCCCTGCAACACTGGCACCCAAATCTTTCCTCCTGCTCAGAGTCTGCACCACTTGGCTCTGCCCTCTGCATCACCCCATGCTCACACCCTGCCAAGGCAGGAGCCACAAGAAGTTCAACAGGAGAAAGAAGTGAAGTCCAGAACCTGGCGAGGGACAACCCCAGGAACCAGCACATTTGGCGCGCTGCTCGGCTGGAAAGCAGCTTGGCGTAAAAAGCCCTGCAGGTCCTGGTGGCCACCCAGCTGATCATGAGCCAACAGTGTGCCCTTGCCACCAGGAGCACTGATGGTGTCCTGGGCTGGACTGGAGAGAGAGTCTGGAGAGAGAGTCTGGCAAAGGAGTGTGAAGATGATAAAGGCACTGCAGCATCTCTCCTCTGAGGAAGGGCTGAGCGAGCTGGCACCGCTTAGCCTGGTGAAGAGAAGGCTCGCAGGGGAATTGATCAATGCATAAAAAGCCTGATGGGAGGCTGCAGAGAAGATGGAGCCAGACCCTGGCTGAGCGGCGCTGGCTGTCTCTGCTGTAGCAGGCGGCTATCGCAAGATGACATCCAGAGGTCCCTTCCAACCTCAGCCTTTCTGTCATTCAGTGAAAGTATTTGAATTGCCTAAAGAATCTATATGAATAACTTCAGTGCTGTTCTATAAAGTCAATAAAGAAAAGAAAGTAGTACAAACTTGCTGACGTTCCTCAAACTCTATTGATCGAATCATTAATACTGTGAAGTTCCAACACGCAGGGACGTCCCCAAATTCACTTATATGTTCTGGAAGACTGCCTCAGCTCAGTCAGCGTGACCCCGACATGGGGTACAATTCTGCTGTGCTTATACTTAGTTGCCATCCTCAGGACACGTACCAGATGTATGACACAGGTGCAGGTTCTGCTGCTGAATAAAAGGACTGTAATCTAGGGCTGCTAAGAAAGACCCATAACAATTATGCTATAGAAGAAATATTTCCTCTCTCTTCTGCTGATCTTGCAATTTTTAGTTTAGTGGAAACTGCTCAGTTTTCTTCACCTTACTTTGAGTATTTCCCACTGTTATGCCTGTCCTCAAGGATAAAAAAAACAACAGCAACAAAATCACACATCTCTACTTCCACTATTACACGTAAAACCATTCTGGGAGCTCAATACAGTTTTGTATATATTCATTATTTCCTTTTTATTTTATTCTTAACGTTTTAGTCAAGTAGTTCAGTTCCTTCTGAAATCCTGAGTCTCTCTTTCTCTCTCCTGCCTCTCTTTGAAGACACATTGACAAGAGCATCTGTCCTGCCACCCAGTGGCCAATCCGGCCCAAACCACAACAGCCATAGAGAATCATACCTCCAGTATCAACTCTGTGCTACAGCTCATAATCAAACCTTACCAGCTATTTAGTCCTCTCAGTTTTTATTGACACAGAGCAAGTTTTGCAGACCCAGTCCAGTTTTGTTCCGGGGAAATTCTATCTGGCCTCATCTTTCCAGGGCCAGGCATCACACACCGCAGCAGGTAAAACATCCTGTCCTGCAGAACGCCCGTTTTCATGGGGGAGGGAAACAGCACTGCGGGTAGCACTGATAACCTAGACCACAGAAGCAAGCGGGCAGAGCTCCATGAAAACACTGCCAGGCTTTTTGCCACACAAGGACTACCCCTGCAGTCTTGTCAGAGGTTGCTTACTTAGCTTATAGCAGTCCACCCCTCCAACGTCAAAGGTGTCGCTGCAAGACTGAGACCCCAGAGATGCCACAGAAAGCACCATCTCCACCCCTTTACCAAAGCGGTTCCCGGTTAAGTACCAACAGCAGGAATTGCTGCTGCCCACTGCTCTGGGCATCCGCCACCATCCACCCCACACAAAGGGCCAGCTGGGTATCTCCCCCATGGGCACGCCAACTCTGCAGACTCCTTTCAGGTGTCTTTTCAGGCAGAGCAGACACAGACCAGATGAGTTTCAAGCTGAAACACGACTTTATCATGCAGGCAGAGAAAAAAGCTCTCAGAACTTGAGAGTTTTATTTCACAATCTGAAAAATGACACACAGCGTAGGTACAAAGACAAGGAGACGCTACAGTCCACAGCAGGAGCGGTGGTCAGGCACTCTCCCTGCACCTCTTTGCCAGGGACGGTGCTCTTGCACAGGCAGAGGTATCTTCTCCCCTCCCCAAAAGCGCACCGACCCCACAGACAGACATTTCTCCCACACCTCCTCTGAAGGAAGGCTACCAGCGTCCCACCTGCAGAATTAGCCAGAGACTTCTCAGCACCTTATCATGCCGCTGTGCTTTCAGTCAGAACGGCATTTTTGATTATAAGCAACTAAGGGCAGAACTAAAGTAAATCTCCATCAAAATGCAGCAAAACCATGACACTGTTCTTATTCCTCCGGCTTCTTTCCAGAGTCATTTACAAAATACCATTCCTCTCTAGGCCACTCCTAATGGACAGCCTTTCAAGATTTTTCAAATCCACAGCAGCATCTTCTTTAAGAGTTTAGCACCCAACACAGAGCTGAAGGCATTTCTCCTTCTCCTAAGAAAGCCCAGCTCAATCTCTACTTTGCTTCCCATCTTCCCCACCCCAACTCACACCAACACAGCGCACGCACCTCCTCAAGCAACACTTTCTTTCACCAAAACACAGGACCTGTTTCTGAAGTCAACTGCCGGAGGGACCAGCGAGAACTGCTTGGGCTCTTCTACCTGTGACATTGAAAGGGATGTTGAAGTGGGATTTCAGTAGTGAACTCAACATGACAAACTCCAGCAGAGGTAAGAAAAACACATTTTTTAGGAACTAGTTCAAAACAGGGCCCAGGAGCACCACTAAGTGTTTCAGTGCCACATCCCCCCTCTCCAGTAACACCAGAGTCGCAGCAGAACTCTAATCTGTAACAATAAACGTATGAGGCACATACTGCCTGTAAAAGCAGAATATCCAAAACTGCAGGCAAATCCTCACTGGCACAGAGCAGCACACTTCAGTCCTCCTCAGGGTCTCTGTTGAAAGGGTGGTAACTGGAGCAACGGGATTTGCCACTGCCTCCTTTCTTCCTACAGAAGAAAGCTATCGAGTATTGCCATACATTTGCCTTTCTGCTCTGGCAGAGCCCTTTCTTCCGCAGGCCTCTCTGAAGTCCTTGGGAAGTGCGGAGTGCCCACAGCTCTCCTGTCCCACCCCCAGCGCTGGAGGCAACCCAGGGGAGAATTAGAGCAGTCGAGAAGCTGCTCTGGCTTGCGTTGCTGTGTGAACGCATGCCGACCACCTCCACAGACGCAAGGCTAACGGCAACCCACCAGCAAGGAACGCTTCTTGCACCAGCCTTCTTCAATACCTACATACTTTCGTGGGCCTAAGCCCAGGTCTCCCATGACAATTTTCATTAAGCTGCATTCTAAGTGATGATTTTTCAAAACACTCTGGAGATTGTCCTTTCTTAGCAGCTTTCTAACTGCTCAATCAATGCAAAGTATTATTTTTCCCACACAAATGGAAACTCATTGGTCTCAACCTGATATTACTCGGTGTTCCTCAAGAGTATCAGCCTTTTCTCCCAGCTGACACTTCAAGAGCAGATGCAGCAGCTCAGCCATTTCCCAAGAAATTCTACACAAATTTGCAGTACCTGGAACTAGGTGCCTACACAGAAGTCACATCTCATGGGAAAACACACGTTTAAGGCCATCCCTCACACTCTGGTGTTGCTGGCCTTCTTTTGCATACATTTGTTTTCCTAGGTATAAGGATTAACAAAACCATGAATCATTTGGGTCAGTCTGCCACACCCTGCAGGTAATACTGCATAGCATGTTTTCCAAGTGTGCACGGCCCTGGGAGTCACGCTTGCCCACATGGAACAATAAATGCTCAATAATGCCCAGATCACAAAGCCAATACGCTGCTTGTGTGCACCAAATAGAAGGCAAAAGCACAGGAACTCCTATGCAACAAGGGTCCGAAGAAGCAGAAGAAGCTGCAAGTCGAAACCTGAGTCATCAGATCCCAAATTTGGTCCAGTTGTTTTGTGAGTACGAGTAGCAATGAAGACACACAGAGCGACAAACACAGCAATCCTCTTGGTGTCTTCAGGAAGAACCTAAATCATTAGGCACAGTCAGAAATGGTGAGCGTCCTCAGATCATGTGCCTGAGCTCAAAAAGGAAACGTTTCTCCTCCAGACTGGCACAACCTGTGGAAATAAGACTATCAGGAATGCTGCTGAGAAGGAGAGAGATTAAGATGGGCAGATCAAAAGTCAGCATGTTGCACCTTAACCTGCGGAGGGACAAGGGCAAAAGGTTACAGAATTTGCAAACGCGTGCTCAGGGAACAAAGAAATACTGGAAGCAAAGCCGCGGCTCCCCAAGGCTTGTGTCCTGGGCTCATGGGAAGGAAGCACGGCTAGCAGCTTGGAAACCTGCAAACCTGATGCTCAGGCTTTCCTGAGATAAGGCTCCAAGGCAATCCTCAACAGCTGTCTTTTCCCTCTACTTCCAGGAGCTGCAACAACAGAGAGGAAAGAAGGAGGAGAGAGACAATGGGGGAAAGAGGAATGAAACCAAGCCCACCAAGTGCCAAGGTATAGCCATCCCTGCTGAAAGGAGCACTCCCCCATTGTTTAAATCCTTCCTTTCTGCTCCTTGGCTCCGTCAGGATCCTGCCAGCCTGTGCTTTCAGCAGCAGCCTTTCTCTCCCGGGTGAAAGCAGAGCGCTCCAGCTCGCTCTTAGCTGCCCTTGAGCATCTGCCCGTGACAGCACACACACCCAACTTCACGCATCTCCTGCCACGGGCAGCCGAATCCCAGAGGCGTGCATGCAGCAGCTCTCTTCTCCCCCAAACACTCTTGCTGGCATGTTACCCACCTGCCTACTCAGAGGTCGACAACTGCTTAGAGGGTCTGCTATCTTAACCGGCAGTCAAGTAGTGCCAGACTATCCAGTCCACAAGCCAGCTGTAGCTCGCAAATCTCTGGGTGGGGGTTCAGCACACAAGTAAAACTTTTGCTGCCACCCACCCACTGATGCTCCGTGGATTCCCTCCTGTGCTGCAGCCCTGACTTCTGTGGCTCCCTTTGCTCAGGGGCACTTCAGACTTGCAGCAAATTGTGCTCAGATTCCAGCCCTTCAAATACAAGCTGCATGTTTTAGTCATTCCACATAGGGGAATCAACCCAAGATCACAGTACATCATCAATCAAGTTCATAAAGAAAAAGGCTGTCAGTAGGTGAGGGGTTTGGGGGTATTTTATAGGAAAGAGCACCTGCTCTTCCAGGTGTCTCAGCCTTCCAAGACCGAAGCGTGGAATACTAAGAACTACGTAGATACAGCATTTCCATCGCTTGAGCCTGCACTTGTTTGTGGCCTCAGAAGGGTCCGCACAGCTCCGTCATTTAAGAGAGCTGCTGCTCTAAAGGCAGGCACTCCAATGAAGAATTCTCAAGCAGTTCACCACACTCCATCATGAAGCTGCCTCTCCTGAACAATGCAGAAAACCAGGCTGCATATAAGGTGTTTCTAAGGAATCATTTTTCTGGTACTGGTTCAATAAGTCACACACCTACCTAAGCACTAAGGCTCTGCATAAGAAAGCAACGACACAGAGAATTGCTCACACCACAACTAGAAAGCACAAAGTTAAATCTTATCAAAATGAAACGGAAATATTGGAACGGTCAGGGGGTTGGTTTTGGTTTTGTTTTTTTTTTTTTTTAAATTTATTGGATGTCACCAGGTCTCTCTTTAAGCCATAAAGCACTGATTCAGCTGATGAAGAACATGACATGACATCACTGAGGCAACGAGCTCTGTGCTTGAGGTCTCTTCCTCAACTCTGAAGGCACAGAGAGTCCCCACCAAGCAGCAGATCTTCTCTGTGCAACACCAGGGTGGGTCTGGCGTCATCTTCAACCACCCATTGGGTAGCTGAGGCAAGAACCGGCTGGGGACAGAAACCCGCCATGGGCCTTCCCGTCCGCAGACTGAACACCCCTCCTCCAGGCCCCAAGGACCTCGGTGGCCCTACAATGGACTCCTCCTGTCACCCCTGCGCAGCAGCATGCACCAGGCCAGGCCCTCTGACACTGTGGCTGCTGTCCTGTTGAGGCCTGGCACAAGGAGGGGGCTGGAGCCCAGGGCACACCAGGGGACATGGAGGGCAGACCCACTGCTCCAGGGGCAGCCTTTCTCTCTGGAAGCAAAAGGGCCGCCCGCAATGGGGCCTTCAGGGCCTCAGGGGCCCCCCTCCCAGCCACAGCAACGTCCGTTGGTGACATCACCGGCTGGCCGTTAGGCAAGCAGGCAGCCCTGTGGCTGGCCCACAGCTCGCTCAGCAGCCAGACACACTCACGCCAAGCCTGCTTGCGAGAGGAGGAGGCGGCCAAGGGAGGCAAGTGCCCACAGTGGGTGGCACCAGTGCCTACATTGAGTGGGCCCAGGGACAAGAGGCTCATTGGAAGCCCTGAGGATGCCTCCCCAGCCCAGGAAACGCCAGTGGGCTGGCGCCAGCAGCAGCAGCCCTGCCCAGAGAGATGAGCCCATGGAGGTCGACCCACCAGAGAAGAGGGATGAGGAAGAGCCCATGGAGGTGGATCCCCCCGCAGATGACACAGAGCCCATGGAGGTGGATCCATCTCCCGCAGGCCTGGTGGGGCACACCACCACCACGGCCAGGCTGCCTCCAGCAGCACGCTGTCCAAAGCGCCGCAGGACCCTCGCGGGCTGCCAGGGACAACCACAGCGCAACAAGCGGCGCCAGCCGCGCAGACGACACTAGCCGTAAGTGGGCAGCGGATGGAGGGAGGTGATGGGTGCCCTCTGCTGTGTCCTGCTCTGGGCTCCCCCGTGCCAGACAGAGATGGCCATAGTGGAGAAAAGCCATGCCCCGGTGCCTCCCGGTAACCAGCCAGCTTCCGTTGAGCTCCCAGTGTTTGTCAGTTGCAGCCAAGAGCCACCAGAGACAGCAGGATGGAGCTGTGCTGGCCCAAAGCAGCACCAGCAGCAGCACCCCGCATCCCATCCTTACTGTGGCTGACTGGGCCGTGTCCTTTGGGCACGGCCAGGGTCCTCCAGTCCCGGGTGGAATGGGCCAGGCCAACTGCTGCTGTGGCTCTAGGTGGGCTCTCCCTGGGGCTCGGGGACACGCGGGCATGGCCGGGCCCCACAGCAGCAGCCTTTCACATACCCACCACTCTCTGCTCTGCAGGGAGCCTCTCAGAAAGGGCACGGCGGTGCTGAGCGTGGATGTGTGGTTGAGCCAGGGCTGCAAGAGAAGCCAGAGGTGCCTTTGCCTCCTCCAGCAGAAGCTGCTCATTGCCAAGTTGCAGTAAGTGCCTGCAAGCCCAGCCGCCTTTCCCCCAGCCCTGTCCCTGGCAGCAGGGCAGGGACACCCTGGCACCAGCCTCAGCCCCCGGGGGCACCTTGCTGCTGGATGCACCCATGTCTGCCCCAACGGCAGGCGGGGGACAGGGCTCCGGCAGGCTCCACCTCCAGCTCCCTGCCTGCCTCTCCGCTCTTCAGATGTGGCACCACCCTGCGCCCACGGCTCTGCCTGGCCCTGGACCAGCTGTGGGTGCTGAGTGCTGACAAGGAGGCAGCAAGAGCAGAAAAGGAAGGAAGTGATGAGGATGGGACCTCCATCATCCTCTCCTGGCCCAGCAGCTCCTGTGTTGCCACTTTCAGGTGAGTCATGGTGCCACGTCCCATGACTGGGCAGGAGAGGTTCCCAACTGGGCCCATGGCATCCTGTGAATGGCCTCTGCCCTCCGAGCAGAGCCTGGGCAGGGAACAGGCAGCATGCTGGCACATAGGAATAGGGGCATTTCTACATCCTGAATCCCCTGGTCACCTTTTGGTGCCCAGAAGGGAAGGGCAGAAGAAGCTGCAATGCCAAGAGAAGGGAGAAGAGGCAGCTTGGGCTTGACCCAGCTCCCTCCCTGTCCCTTCCTGGTGCACAGGACACCAGAAGGAGACAAGAGAGCCCGGGTGAGCTGCCTCCCATCCATCAAGCACCTGGAGAAGGAGCTGAGCCGCTGCCACGCTGTGAGTGTTTCTGTCCCTGAGCACTGCTCTTCCAGCCGAGCAGCAGATGCATCGCTGCTCAGCTTCTTCCACTCCTTCTTGCCCAGTGGAGGACATTCAATCCCAGGAGCCTGGAGAAGCTGCTAGAGGTCCAGGCAGAGGTGAGAATGGCCTTTCCCCCACCCATGGCTGTGCCAGGATGTGTGGTGAGTGGGGTGAGCCCCAGAAGGCAGAGGGTCCCACCACTAATGCTCTCAGGCTGCTGGTGCCACCTGGCAGCTTGCCAGTGGCCCTTTCTGCTGCGAGGCTGCTCTCTAACCGCTCTCTGATTCTTGTAGGATGATCCCAAGCAAGCACCGCTGCTTGCCCCATCTGTCAATAAAGGAGGACATCACCGCTCAGGTAAGTTTTGGAAAGAAAGGCAGGGAGGGCCTTTTGTCCTCCTGCAAGCGGCACGTCTGCAGAATTGAGGATGCTGCTGCCCTTCACCCGGAGGAATTCTGTGCCCATCACGCTGCAGCAGGAGAGAGCTCAGCCCTTGGTACCCTTCGACATTGCGGAGCGCTTGAGGTGCTTCCTGCTTCACTCCGTCCCCAGAACTAAATTGACCTCTGCTCCTCAGCCAGAGCCGGGAGGAGCCATGCTCACTTGTCCCTTGAGTGTCCCTATGCAGGTGTGGCAGCCCAAGGGAGGACATCACCTGGAGGAGCAAGGGGACCCGCTGGGCAGCGGCTGCTGGACCTGGTTCTGCGGGGACACGGAGCCTCTGCTGCTGCCCACAGCTTGGAGGAGGAGGGCAGGGCAAGGGCTGGGCAGGGCTGTCATGGTGGCATGCCGGCTCTCAGGAGCATCCCAGCTGGAACTGCTGAGCCAGAGCCGCGGTTCCAGCTGCTGGCCCCCTGCCCGTCCTGCCCCATCGCACCACGCTGCAGGCAGGGCAGGGCAGGGCAGGCTCTGGGAGCGCTGGGCTGGTGGTCTCCATTGACGGGCTCTTACTCTGTTTTCCTTTGCAGCGGGAGGGAGCAGCAGCAGCAGGAGGAGGAGGGGGCTGCCCTTCCCCCAGGTACAGGGGTAGCAGACGTGGTGCACCAGGCAAAAGCTTTCCTGGAGGCACCACCCTCTCTGCTAGTCCTCAAGAAAGTAGAAGTGGCAGATACGGAGGCAGGATTGGAAATAGCAGAGGTATGGCAGGTCCACAAACACTGCAACAATGTGTCTCGTGGAGGAGGGTATGTCTTAATGAGTCCAAGGAGCTGCTGTGCCTCTTCCCAGCATTCATTGCCATGTGGCTTTGTATGGTTTTTTTTTATCCCCCAGAACAGGGCAGTGTAAGTGAAAGTGGAAAGGTGGTTTCTCCAATGCGTTAGGAATGTGCTTATTCAAAGGAAATACCTACAAAATACCTGCAGAAGGACAGACTCCAAAAGCAAAGCCTGCCACCGCAGAAGGGGGTGTTGCACCAAAGGGGTATCTGCAGAGTTCTGTCTCGGGAGGGCAGAAGAAACGGCAGGAGAAAGAAGTGGGCAAGCCTTTTCTTGCCCGCAGGGGACCGCAGGGTGTCTGCTGAATGGCCCCTGCAAATTAGCAGAGTGTCACACACCTGTGAGAACGTTGTGTTCGAAAGTGAGGCCCTTGGAAGAAAGGGCTAATGCCAACCAGCCCAAGGCACCTTCTCTAGAGAGCTAAGGGAGCAATTTGCCAAAAAATTGCTTACTCCTCCAGGGCATCCCTTGCCACCTGCTAACGCCAACATTTCTGGTTTAGGCAACCACCACTTTTCCTCCAACCGCCCCCGAGACCACGACAGAGTCCCTGCGATGTGCAGAAGATCAAAAGAACCTTTCAAAGGCACAAAGGTAAAAGGAGTGAGCTTGGGTTAAATGGAGAACTGATTGATCCAGTTGATCCTGGCTTTACCTCTCCAATCCACTGTGGGATGGAAAGGTTTGCAGGCTCCCTCCAGGAAACCGAAAACCAAAGCAAAAGGAAGAGACCAGAGGCCTGGGAAGAGGAGATGGAATGTAAACAAGAAGAGAAAAGAAGGAAGAGAGGAAGAAGACTGCGACTGAAGAGAAGAAGAAAGGTCCAGATGGTGAAGAAGCCCAGGTGAGTCCCAGGCTCTGCTGCCCATCTTTCCCAACTCCTTAAACTGCGCTAAGTCAGTCCAAGGGGCTGGCAAGGGTCGGCCAGGGATGGTGCCGTGCAGGCTTTGGGAAGAAGTCCATGGCAGCTCCCCAGGGGCTCCCGATGGAGCCCTGCTGCGTGGCACAGGCGCACTGTGCATCCCTGCAGACGCACAGTCTCAAAGGGCGTTCCCCATGGAGACAAGGCGCCAGAGCCACCCCCTGCTCAATGCCAGCTGGGCTAGAAACCCTTCCTTGCCGGCTGTGTTTCCCAAAGGAAGGGGAACCAAGTCCTGTCTCGTCCTGCCTTTGGGCTTTACCAGTGTTTTCTGACTCTGTCCTTGTAGGTGCCCGTTTCCTGTTAGTGCCTGAACCCCTGTGACTCCTGGGCTCCCGCACGCCATGTTCACAATAAAAGGATCTTTTCTCTCTTAATACAGTTGTGGATATAGTGTGCATGTGTCTTTAGTTTCTCTCTTTTTTTTGGTTGAGGTTTTCATTAAAGTAATTTAATTTCTTTTTTAAACGTGTAAGTCTCTTTTCTCTCTCATCCTCTCCCTCAGAGAGTTAAACTTACTGGAGTTGTGGGAACTTGTGCTGTGTGCCCAACTGCAAAAGATAACTTATGACGCCCTGGCAGAAACGCGTATGACATATCCTGCACCACAAAAGGGGTAACCTGTCCGGCCTTCCCCACCCAGACCGTTCCTGTTTTCTGTCTTTTTAACAGACATGATGTACTCCACCAATGACATCATGGGACAAATAGCATCTGTCCTTGTTTGAAGTAAAACGGAACCGATTCTCTCTTCAGTCACTTCACTTTTTAGCTAAGCCTCTTCTAACTACTGCAGTGAGCAGCCTATTATGCAGAAACCGTTCACTCTCAGAGTGACGAGACCTGTGTTGATAGTTGATGCCAGGCATGGTATGCAGAGAGGCTCTTGCTTAGATTAGGGCTATAACACCCAAGGGCAGATAACGTGGCTATTTGCCCCGTTGGAGGGTGGGAAGCGGAAAAGCGCAGAGGGGTCGCACCTGCGGGGAGGAGCGGACTAGACAGGTGACCCAAAATTGCCCAACAGGGGATTCCATCCCATCTGCCTCACGCGCAGTAGAAAAGCTGAGGGATCAAAGGGTCAGCCCTCTTTCTTCGATGGTCGACGCCTGAGGAGGACTCTGTCTGTTCGTGTGCATTTGGTCTCGATCCTGAATGCAGCTCCGGAATCCAGTTCCCATCCGTCACTGAGTCCAGTCTGGGGCTTCCCCAGGGCCAGCTGGCGAGGTGACTGTCATCCTGGGAGCTCGATACGGTTTTCTATACATTTCATTATTTCCTTTTTACTTTTCTATTAATATTTCATTAAAGCCGTTTAGTTCCTTCTAAACTCGTATGTCTCTCTCTCTCTCTCTCTCTCCTGCCTCTCTTTTTTTTTTTACTGAAGAGAGGGAGCGGGGAGCATCTGTCACTTGCCTTGTGGCCGTTTTGGCCCAAACCATGAGAGGCAGGTAGAGTGCTTAAAGGAGAGAGAGCAATATTCAAAAGTTGCATGAAAACGGCGACTTGGCAATGTTATGGGTACGTGTAGACTCATGACGGATGCTATAAAAGATCTGGATCGGGGTATTTTCAGAAGGGCAGCTTATGAGCCAGTGTAATCCTGTAGTAACGGACAGCAAGAACGTAGCGCTGCAACAGAAAGATGGACAGCTTTTGGCAGTCAATTTTGTGCTTAGGTGTCTAAGTAGTTAGATTCTCAGGGAGATACTTAGAGAAGTACTACTTGAACTAAGTAGTTTCGATAACTAGGCAGACCTGGGCCGATGTGCAGAAAATTGGCGCCCCTGCTTAGTATCTGCCGCACGTTTGCACCCATGGTTTCTTTTTTGGTGAGCTAAAATGGTCGAGGCTTTGGGACAAACTGTCTCCTCCCATGTCTATCAAAACTGGACATGCCTTAGCACAACTGGGAGTGGTAGTTTTGTAATTTTAGTGAATTTGCTGCTGTTGGAGCTGTAGTCAAAATTAAGGAAGGAGTTTAATTACTTGCATAAAGGGAGAGCATGCGAGTAGTCTACTGACTTTGGTGTGGTCCCCAGAGCACGAGGGATTTGGGGACCACTTACTACTGGGTGTAGTTGAGAACTTCGTGCTGGAGAGTCACTGTCCTGGTTTGAGGTAAAACAGAAACAATTTTGTTCAGTAACTTCACTTCTTAGCTGGGCCTCTTCTAACTACTGAAATTAACTGCATATTGTGCAGACAATGTTCACTCTCAGAGTGATAAGACCAATTGTTTGTAGCTGATGCCCAGACATGGTATGCAGAGAGGCTCCTGTTTATACTTATTGCTATAACCCCCAAGGCCAACCAACTTTGTTATTTGCCCCGTTGGAGGGTCAGAAATGGAAAAGCATAGTGGAGTCCCACCTGCAGGGAAGAGCGGACAGGACAGGTGACCCAAAACTCACCAACAGGGTATTCCATCCCATCTGCCTCATGCTCAGTATAAAAGCTGAGGGATCAAAGGGTCAGCTCTTCCTTCAATGGCTGACGTTTGAGGAGGACTCTGTTTGTCTGCCTGTGATCCCGATCCTGAATCCAGACCCAGAATCCAGTTCCCGTCTGTCACTGCGTCCAGCCTGGGACTGCCCCAGTGCCAGCAGGTGATGTGATTGTCACCTCGGGAGCTTGATACGGTTTTGTATATATTTTTCATTATTTATTTTTATATTATTAATAATATTTCATCAAAGTACTTTAGTTCCTTCTAAACTCATAAGTCTCTTTTTCCTCCTCTGCCTCTCTTTGAAGAAGGGTAGAGGGGAGCACCTGTCGGTGCCATCTGGGGTGCCTCAGGTCCCCAGTAGTGGATTTTGGCCTAAACCACGACAGATTAATTGGCGCCCAACGTGGGGCCCGAGCAGTGCTCGATCAGACCTGTGATAAATTGCCCAAATAGTTTGAGTTCCAGCTTGCTCAGAGATTAGAACAGACAGCTTGCATCGTGTCATTCTTAGACGAAATCTTGTATCATGCCTTTAAGCAGCTTTGTTCGACCTTAATGCAGTCAGCTTGGTTTAACCTGCCAAATGTGTTTCAAAGTTCATTTATTCTTTGGCTTTTTATGCGAAGGTTTAAAGGTGCTGTTTTGGTGTGGTTCGCAATTCAGATGTATAACACGATGAGTTGGGTAAGGGCTCTACCTGTATATCTCGGGCCTCTCGTGATGGATTCTGTGATTAATTATACTTTCGGTTCTACCTGGGGAATGTTTACTTCGCCCTTTGATAATTATGCTAATGTGACACCATCAGAGGTGGGGCACGGCAACCTTCTGGGCTCTGAGGATAAGGATTGGTGCCCTGTTAAGACCGTGCTTTTGTTGTCAGTTTTCCTGAATGTGATGCAGGGGTGGTTTCATGTGAAACACCGGTGCAGGGAGAGCAGTAGGGGGACCGGGCGCTGCCGCCACTCAGACCCGCGCAGCCGCTCGGCGATCTGCAGCGGCGCAAACCGCGGCCCCGCCCGGCCCGGCCGCAGCCGCCCCCCCCACCGCAACGGCACAGGCGCCTGCACCGCCGCGCCGCCGCCGCCTGCAGCGGCACCGGTACCACCGGCAGCCGACCCCCCCCCACACGCACACCGCAACGGCACAGGCGCCTCCGCCGCCTGCAGCGGCACCGGTACCACCGGCAGCCGACCCCCCCCACACACACACCGCAACGGCACAGGCGCCTCCGCCGCCTGCAGCGGCACCGGTACCACCGGCAGCCGACCCCCCACACACACACCGCAACGGCACAGGCGCCTTCGCCGCCTGCAGCGGCACCGGTACCACCGGCAGCCGACCCCCCCCACACACACCGCAACGGCACAGGCGCCTCCGCCGCCCTTCCCGGCGCAAGCCCTGCCCCCGCCCTGCAGCGGCACAAGCCACGCCGCCGCCTGTCCCGGCACAAGCTACTCCAGCCACTACGAGTGTGATAAACTCAGTATCGTTTGTTCACCAAACCTAAAAACTTACATTTCCACAAGAAGGCAACTGCTTAACAAGAGGTGGCAAGATGGCCAACATTTTACTGTGTAAACAAGATATGCATGATTGTGCAGGCAAAACTAAGCTGCAGGGTCAAGTTATGTAGACAAAGTATAATAAATTGTGAAAAGACTTGAAGGAAAGAAACCTTCACCCCAAGACCACTGGCAATACTAGTGTTTAAGATGTTAATTTGTGTAATTTTAAAGGTGTTCGTTTAGTACTGCCAGAGTTTTAGAGATACCTATAGCACTTAGATAAATACTTTGAGAAAATGTTAGATGAAGAATCCTTATAGAATTTACTAACTCTTTAGAAAAAGGGGGGGGGACTAAGTCAAAGATATAGTACTAATTAACTAGTAGTAATTCATAACCTAAAAGACAGGCCTGATAAAAAATGGACGAAGCAAGAAGTCTTGAGGCATTGCCAAGGACAGCTCCTGATAACAAATAAAAGAAGGCCTTGAAAGGCGGCTGAAACCAACCCTGCAGTCTGGACAGAGACCAAAAAGAAAAACTGAGTCTGCGCAGGGACAAAAGGTTACTTGAAGTGATGAAGAAGAATTTGCAGCCTTCATCCTCAAGACCCTCAGCGACCACCACCACAAAGCATTGCGCAAGCGCAGTTAGGAGGAGTTTATGAAAATGACTTCTTAAAGCTAATTTTAATACGAAGCGGGGATAGGTTATGCATATGTATAGCCGTATTAAGAGATCTTATGATTATGTAAAAAGTACCATATATATTTGAGAAAGCCGCTGCATTGAGTGCGCGCCGTCGGTGGAGTGAGACTCCCGGGCCGCCCAGCGCTGTTTTGCTTGCTGCCGCTTGCTAATAAATACTCCAAATTTTAATTGACTCTGTCTCACGTCAATTTTGTGAGATCAACTTATAACACGAGCAGTACCAAAACTACTCAATCTCCATCAAAATCGGTACAAGCTGCCCCAGTAACCAGGAAGAAGAGAAAGCAGTCAGATCGTTCCCCTGTCGCTCACGACAAGGACCAGCTGTCCCAAGACAGCTTGGGAGGGAGTTCTGAAGGAGATCCAGGAGAAGGCCCTTCTAGAGTAGATCCAGGAGAGGGTCCTTCAAGCAGCCAGGGACCAGGTTAGGAAAGCTAAAGGCCTGAAAGAATTAAATCTTGCCAGAGAGGTCAAGGGCAACAAGAAAAGCTTCTACAGGTATGTCGGTAATAAAAGCAAGACTAGGGAAAATGAAAGGAAGAGGAAAACATTAAAAATAGAAATGATCCAGAAAAAGCCAGGTCACTGAAGCCTACAAACAACTTAATACCTTGCAAATGGATAATGTTAGTTATACACGAATTTCAAGTCTTTGATCTAAAACACAGGACACAATTATAGTGTTGATCTTCTCTGCTAAAAGTTTGCTCCTAGCAAGAAAAAAAGCTCCTATAGAAAGTTCTTATTTCGGACAAAAGATGCTTAAGCACAAGGTGCATTAAACACAGTCGAACCACATCCATTTTTAGAAACACTTCGTGTCTGTTTCACAGATATTTATGGCCTACACAGTTGATTTGATTTCTCAGGCGCAAAGGATATTGCATTCTTCCTGACCTACACTATGTATTTTGAACCTGGGGCGTTTCCACACAAACAGATTGTTGAACCGAGTCCTGTGAAAGTCAGTGTGCCTCTGAGCAGGTGAAGAGCCTGCCAATACAGATGAGCCTAAAGGTAAGGATTGGAAGCCCACGTGCTTATGTTGTAGTATCGGAGGCTTATTTGCAAGCCGAGTCCACACTTAATTCTGACAGCAGGATGAAATAGATCAGCCTTTCAAGGTCCACAGGCCACTTGCTGTGCTTGTTGGGGACGGCAAACACTCCTTCATTAATGAACGTGTACAGAGTTGGAAGTTTACTGCTGCTTTACAGTTTGGGGATTTTCACTGCATCTCTTTTTTACGCCAAACTCTGTCTTTATTTTAAGAACTGCAACGTGACAGCGTCCTCCTTTATTCCCTTAACAATCAAACCAACTTTCGATTTAACTTAAATGGACATTTGTTCCTTAATGGAAAACTTTGTCATAATTTTGTCAATATCGTCCCAGAGCAGTTCCGTTTACCTATACAGATCGGACCTTGCAGACTATCTATGGAAACGACATCGCAGTTACTGTGGCTCTTCTCCTTTACTGATATCGGTCAGTGCTGTCTTGTCTCTCTGTCTTACTCTTTTCCACGCTGCAAAAAGGAAAAAGCAGACCTCGAAATCAATGCGAGTTCCTCTTTTCCCCAAATTAATCCTCAGGCCTCCTCTTTTGAGAGTGAGGGGAACAGGTCTCTCTGAAGAGCAGCAACAGTGACACCCAGTGGCCACCTACAAATTAGACTTGAAACAGCCCTCAGGGCACAGGAGGTCTGTGTTGTCTACCACTGAAAGTGAACAGCTCGAAAGAGTAGTTTAAAGTCATAACGGCCTGGGCAAGCTGGAGAGGCGGAGCTGCCGGCATCCCCAGCAAGGGCAGCTGTGGGGGTGCTGGGGAGCTGGCCCACGTTGTGTGTGGCAGGGCTGCCGGAGGGGGCTGGGCTGGGTGCAGGAGACCCTCCCCGGGAGGCAACAGGGCTGCCCTCCCACCCCCCAGGAGCATGGATGCCCTTCAGCTCCAGCACATGGTGGGCCCCCCTGCCGCACATTCGTGTCACAGCGTTGACAAGATCGTTCACAAACATCGCTGTGCGCTTACGTAGCAGGAGCTGCAGGAGCCAGACCAGGAGATCTTTGTCCGGTCCAAAGCTGACGAGGCAGGACAAGATAATGTCCTCTGCGATGGACGCCTGCTGATGGTGGTCCTCAAACATCAGCTCCAGCACCTGGCGCAGCCAGGGCAGCAAGTGTTGCAGGAGAAGCGAGTACTCCGCGAAAAGGCTTGCCCATTCGTGAGCCTCGAGCCTGTCCACTACAGCCATGGTCAGCTGTCCAGCAGCCCGTGGTGGAGAAGCTGCAGGGCTGTGGGGGGCCTGGTACGGGACGGCTAGTGATGCTGGAGGTGGTCTGACGGGATACTGTGGGAAGTAATAGTCCGTCTGCACTGAAGGTATGACGGCATCCACCTCCCTCTTGCAGAGGGGGTACTCGGGCTTTATCTCAGCCCACCGCCAGAAGCAGACGAGACAGAAGTGGTGGCAGCATGGCAACACATAGCTGGCTTCCTCCCAGCTGTCCAGGCATATGGGACAGTGGTCGTCCAGCTCTGTGGCCATGCTGTCTATCTGGGGAGGTGGGCTGGGGAGAGACAGCGATCACAAGCTGCTCCCTCTCACTGGTCCTCGCAGCAGCAGATGTCGCACTAGAAAAGGAAGCGAGGCCATGCTCATTGGCTGGCCTGGGCAGGGGTGGAGGAAATGCCCAGGCCCCTCAAGAGGGAAACCCTCCCAGTTCCCCAGGGTGAGGTTTCCCCGTACAGCTCACCTCTGCTGCTGCAAGCACGCCTCCTGGCTGCCCCGGCTGCCCGAACCTGGCAGGGCCGGGGAAAACCAGAACCCATCGCTCAGTGATGTCACTGTCCCTTCCTCGGGGACATGGCAATGGGCTGTCCTTGCCCACGGCGCTTGCCCTGGCAGTGCTGCGGACCCAGCACATGCCTCGGGGGTTACCGCAACGCCACTGCTCATTCCGTCTGCCACCTCTGGTCCCGTGCTCGGCGTCAGTGTTTCATGCCAGTCAGTGAGGTCTTGGCTGTGTCTTCCCAGGGTCCTGTCAGGTTCCGGTGGCCGTGGTACATATCTCCAGGCACATACAGCAAGAGGGTTCATTTGATAATGTCCCATGCCTCCCTGGGAGGCTGCAGGACAACGTCCCACAGGCTGTCCACGTACTCCAGGACTGTTGGCCAGCCCTTTGGGCTCCCCTGCTTCCTCCCACAGCACATCGAAGAACCAGCGCCTAAGGACAAATAGAAAGAGGGGAAGAGGCCTCCAAAGGCTGTGCCTCTCGTCCTCTGCCTCACCTCCAGGAATTCTTTTCCAGACTGGGTGGAAAGACATGTTCAGCTGCTGAGAAATATGCGCCTATGACACCATACACGGGAATGGGTGAAATCAATTCTGTTTTGAAATAAAAATCTTCCTCCCCGCCTTGCTTTGAACTTTGCAAAATTTTTGAGATTTGTTGCTCCTGTTTACAACAGAGGATTTTATCTGGGATGCCCTGAATACCCCAGGGAATGCTCACAAACTCTGCGTGGAGACCAGTGATGCAACCTGATCAAAACAATTCAAGGATAAGATTACTTACCATATTGCATGGCACTTCTCCTCGCTCACAGTGCGGTTTAGGGGGCACATTGCTCTTCAGGAGTTAAAATCATTCCATTTCTAAATGAATACAGTGTGCTATAGGGAGTCTGGAAGCAAAGCATGGCCTCTACCTGTTTCTATATCCCCAGGTTCTTTATTTGAGTCTGACATTCTAACATATGTTGCCTCACGTTCTAACGTGATATACGTTTCCGCATGGGGAAACATATAGAAAAAAGAGCGAATGCCTTGCACTATCAGAAGCTGTCCTCTAATTTGATGGTATAGTTATAACCTGCTGTGCACGTGGTCACAAAGCAACCAACAAAGACAAGAAAAACAAGCCAGCAAGCAAAGTCTCACAGTCTCTCCCCACGCTTCAGCACTGCTGGCCAGCCCTCTTGGGCTCCCCTGGTTCCCCCCACGGGGAGTCAGGGGCAGCACTTGGCTCTCTTGCAGGGAGTTTTTCCAATTTTTCTCCCCTAGCCAGAGGGCGCAAGGCTGATCACCTCTGCTCAGCACCCATCAGGCCTCATCTGGGCACTGCGTCTTGTTTGGGGTTCAGCAATGGGCCCACGTTTTCTCTAGTGCTTGAGAGAACAGACCGGTGAATGTAGCATTACAGCGTTGGTGGATAAGGGAAGAGCAACTATCACCTACCCGAAAAGGATTTGACGCTGTCACACACAACGTTCACATCTCCCAGTTGGAGAGACATGGGTTCCACGGATGGACTACTCGGTGGAGAAGGAATTGGCTGGGTGGCTGCACTCAAAGAGTTGCGGTCAACTGATCAATGTCCAAGTGGAGACCAGTGGTGAGCGGCATTCTTCAGGCGTCGCTATTGGGACTGGCGCTGTTTAGCGTCTTTGCCGGTGACATGGGTGTTGGGATGGAGCGCACCCTCGGCAAGTTTGCCAATGGCACCCAGCTGCGTGTTGCAGTCGACACGCTGGAGGGAAGGGATGCCATCCAGAGGGACCTGGACAGGCTGGAGAGGCGGGCCCGTGCCGAGCTCGTGATGTACAACAAGGCCAAGTGCAAGGTCCTGCACGTGGATCAGGGCAATCCCATGCACAAATACAGGCTGGGTGGAGAATGGATTGAGAGCAGCCTCGCCGAGAAGGACTTGGGGGTGCTGGCTGGTGGGAACCTGCTTAGCATGAGGCGGCAATGTGCGCTCACAGCCCAGAAAGCCAACTGCCTCCTTCTGGTACCTTCCTCATCACCACCTACCTGAAATATCAGTAGTGGGTAGTAAGCTGATGTCTTAACCAGGGAAGGGAGTTTTCTCCGTATGTCCTTAATTCTGGCGCCAGGCAGGCAGCTGACTTCCCTGTGGGATGTCTCCGGTCTACAGATAGGGCCCTCTGTTCCCCTCAGAAGGGAGTCACCTACTACAATTACCTTGCTTTCTTTCTTGGTTGAGGAAGTCCTGAGGCGTGGGGGTGGGTGCCCAGCACTGGGCATCTCACTGGAGGGATCATCCTTTCCATCCTCAATCGCCTGGTCCTCGATTTCCAAAGCCCCATACCTATTATGCAAGGGCAATTGGGATGGTGAGGGGGGCTGTGAGGGGTTTCGCTTGCCTCTCCGAGGAGGGATCTGACTCCACTCCCCCTTATCCCTTGAGTTCTCTCCTTCTGCAAACTGATGAGCAAACCGATGAGTTGAGCAAACTGATAAACTGTTTGATAAACTAACCAAGGTGGAGGAAAAACTCCTTCTTTCCCTGCACAGACCCATGTTGCAGCTGCTAAGAAGAAACGCCCTCCTACTCAAGAGAAAAAACACCCTCCGACTCAAGGGAAATCAAACCCGATACAAGATATCCTGTGGTTTTGCCTCTGTGAATATGGAGAAGACATGAAGAAACGGGATGAAGAACCTACGTCAGCCCTACAGGCACGGGTGCTTGAGTTGCAAAATGAAGCAGATAGAAGAAAGGATTCTTACAGGAGGAAGGCTGCTCTGACCTACGGTAGGCGATCCTACGGACCAGGTAGGAACCGATCTGATAATCGTAGGTACTATGGTCAACGTTAGAGGTGCCCTGCCTCCGGCCAGGAGGAGGAGAGGGACAACTGAATTTATTGGACTGTGTGGATTCGATGGCCTGGCACATCAGAGCCACAAAAGTATAAAGCCCTGGTGGACACTGGTGCACAGTGTACCCTATTGCCCTTGAATCATAAAGGGGCAGAAACTGTCACCATGTCTGGAGTGACAGGCAGATCTCAAGAACTGACTGTATTAGAGGCTGAAGTGAGCCTACCTGGGAATAAATGGGAGAAACACCCCATTGTTACTGGTCCAGATGCTCCGTGCATCCTTGGCATAGACTACCTCAAGAGAGGGTGTTTTAAAGACCAAAAAGGGTATCGGTGGGCTTTTGGTATAGCAGCTGTAGACACTGAGGATGTTACACAGCTGTCTACCTTACCCGGTCTTTCAGATGACCCTTCTGTTGTGGGACTGCTGAGGGTTGAAGATCAGCAGGTGCCAATTGCTACTGCCACGGTGCATCGACGACAGTATCGCACCAACCGAGACTCCCTGATTCCCATCCATCCCCTGATTCGCCGGCTAGAGAGCCAAGGAGTGATCAGCAAAACTTGCTCACCCTTTAACAGCCCTCTATGGCCAGTGCGAAAGTCTGACGGGGGACTGGAGATTAACAGTGGACTGTCGTGGCCTGAATGAAGTCACACCACCACTGAGTGCTGCTGTGCCAGACATGCTACAACTTCAGTATGAACTGGAGTCAAAGGCAGCCCAATGGTATGCTACAATTGTCATTGCTAATGCCTTTTTCTCTATTCCTTTAGCAGCAGAGTGCAGGCCACAGTTTGCTTTCACCTGGAGGGGTGTCCAGTACACCTGGAATCGACTGCCCCAGGGGTGGAAACACTGCCCTACTGTTTGCCATGGACTGATCCAGACCGCACTGGAGAAGGGTGGAGCTCCAGAACACCTACAATACATCGATGACATCATTCTGTGGGGTAATTTGGTGGAAGAAGTTTTCCACAAAGGTAGGAAAATAATTAAGATTCTTCTGAAAGCAGGTTTTGCCATTAAAGGAGGTAAGGTCAAGGGACCTGCACGAGAACTCCGGTTCTTGGGAATTAAGTGGCAAGATGGCCGTCACCAGATCCCAACGTATATGATTAACGGAATAACATCTATGTCCCCACCTACTAACAAAACGGAAAGACAAGCCTTTTTAGGTGTTGTGGGTTTCTGGAGAATGCATATCCCAGGTTATAGCCAGATTGTGAAACCTCTCTATGAAGTGGCTCGAAAGAAAAATGAGTTTCTGTGGGGCCCTGAGCAATGACAAGCCTTTGAGCAAATTAAACAAGAGATTGTGCATGCAGTAGCCCTTGGAGCAGTCCAAACTGGACGGGACATTAGAAATGCGCTCTACACTGCAGCCGGGGACAATGGCCCTACCTGGAGCCTCTGGCAGAAAGCACCAGGGGAGACTCGAGGTCGACCCCTAGGATTCTGGAGTGGAGGATATAAAGGCTCCGAGGCCAACTATGCTCCAACTGAGAAAGAAATCTTGGCAGCATATGAAGGAGTTAGAGCTGCTTCAGAAGTAATTGGTACTGAGGCACAGCTCCTCCTGGCGCCCCGATTACCAGTACTGGGCTGGATGTTCAAGGGTAAAGTTCCTTCTACTCATCATGCCGCCGATGCTACCTGGAGTAAGTGGGTTGCCTTAATCACGCAGTGAGCTCGAATAGGAAAGCCAGATGGCCCAGGAATCGTAGAAGTCATCACAAATTGGCCCGAAGGCAAAGACTTGGGGAAGGCACTAGAGGAGGTGGTGACACGTGCTGAGGAAGCGGCACCATATAATGAACTGTCAGATAATGAGAAACAGTATGCCTTGTTTACTGATGGGTCTTGTCGTATTCTAGGAAAACATGGAAGGTGGAAAGCTGCTGTGTGGAGTCCTACACGACAAGTCACGGAAGCTGCTGAAGGACAAGGTGAATCGAGTCAATTTGCAGAGGTAAAAGCCATCCAGCTGGCGTTAGATGTTGCTGAACGAGAAAAGTGTCCAATACTCTATCTCTATACTGACTCATGGATGGTGGCAAATGCTCTGTGGGGGTGGGTAAAGCAGTGGAAGCAGAGCAACTGGCAGCGCAGAGATAAACCCGTCTGGGCTGCTGAGCTGTGGCAAGACATTGCTGAGCGGCTAGCGAACCTAGTCGTAAAGGTACATCACGTAGATGCCCACGTACCCATGAGTCGGGCCACCGAGGAACATCAAAACAATCAACAAGCGGATCAGGCTGCTCAAATTTTCCAGACAGACTTGGACTGGGAACATAAAGGTGAACTATTCTTAGCTCAGTGGGCCCGTGACACTTCCGGTCATCAAGGAAGGGATGCAACATATAAATGGGCCCATGACCGAGGGGTGGATTTAACCATGGACACTATTGCGCAGGTTATCCGCGACTGTGAAACATGCGCCGAAATCAAGCAAGCTAAATGGTTAAAACCTTTGTGGTATGGGGGACAGTGGCTGAAATATAAGTATGGGGAGGCTTGGCAAACTGATTACATCACGCTCCCTCAAACTCGCCAGGGTAAGCGCTATGTGCTTACAATGGTGGAAGCAAGCACTGGATGGTTGGAAAGCTCTGCCGTACCCCATGCCACTGCCCGGAATACTATCCTGGGCCTTGAAAAGCAAGTCGTGTGGCGACATGGCGGCCCAGAAAGAATTGAGTCAGACAACGGGACTCATTTTGAAAACAATCTTATAAGTAATTGGGCAAAAGAAGATGGCGTAGAGTGGATATATCCTATCCCCTATCATGCACCAGCTTCTGGGAAGATTGAGCGATACAATGGACTGTTAAAAACCACCCTAAAAGTAATAGGAGGGGTGGAACTTTTAAAAATTGGGACAAGCATTTAGAGCAAGCTACCCGGCTAGTTAACACCAGGGGATCCATCAATCGAGCTGGTCCTGCTCAATCAGACCTTTTACATACTGTAGAAGGGGATAAAGTCCCTGTGGTGCATGGAAGGAATTTGTTAGGGAAAGCTGTTTGGGTTTTTCCTGCTTCAGGCAAAAGCAAACCCATTCGTGGGACTGTTTTTGCTCAAGGACCTGGATGTACTTGGTGGGTGATGCTGAAGGATGGAGAAGGTCAATGTGTACCTCAAGGGAATTTAACCCTTGGTGAGAATACTCAATCCTGAGCAGTATGATGCTGATCACTACATAATACTAACAGTGTTCCATACGTGCTTTTCAGGATAATAGAGAGGTGATGAAACCTGAGATAGCTTCATCAAGTGGCATCCAGCAAGCTCTTCAAGATGAACATGCTATCCGTGGGCACAAACCAGAGTGAATTTCGTACCATCTTTCCTGCCCTGAGATGAGATCCTGCAATCATGAACTAAACGGACTTTTGCATATAACTTTTGTAGATAAATGTAAACCATAGATGAGTGACCTGCATGTATCCATCTCATATATATAATCTGTGAGTGTGTAAATTTGATAGATAAAAGTAATAGTAACCTGAGCAAGATGCAAATGGTATGGAATAAGGGGTGGAATGTCCTGGTTTGAGGTAAAACAGAACCAATTTTGTTCAGTAACTTCGCTTGTTAGCTGGGCCTCTTCTAACTACTGAAATTAACTGCATATTGTGCAGACAGCGTTCACTCTCTCAGAGTGATAAGACCACTTGTTTGTAGCTGATGCCCAGACATGGTATGCAGAGAGGCTCCTGCTTATACTTATTGCTATAACCCCCAAGGCCAACCAACTTTGTTATTTGCCCCGTTGGAGGGTCGGAAGCGGAAAAGCATAGTGGAGTCCCACCTGCAGGGAGGAGCGGACAGGACAGGTGACCCAAAACTCACCAACAGGGTATTCCATCCCATCTGCCTCATGCTCAGTATAAAAGCTGAGGGATCAAAGGGTCAGCTCTTCCTTCAACGGCCGACGTCTGAGGAGGACTCTGTTCATCTGCCTGTGATCCCGATCCTGAATCCAGATCCGGAATCCAGTTCCCGTCCGTCACTGCGTCCAGCCTGGGACTGCCCCAGTGCCAGCCGGTGACGTCATTGTCATCTCGGGAGCTTGATAGGGTTTTGTGTCTATTTTTCATTTTTTCTTTTCTTTTATTATTAATACTTCATTAAAGTACTTTAGTTCCTTCTAAACTCATAAGTCTCTTTTTCCTCCTCTGCCTCTCTCTTTGAAGAAGGGTAGAGGGGAGCATCTGTCGGTGCCATCTGGGGTGCCACAGGTCCCCAGTAGTGGATTTTGGCCTAAACCACGACAGTCCCGTAGCTTGTGAATTTGACTGGTTTCCCGGTGCCATGAAGTCGATTTTAACCCGACTAAAGCAAGACATGTATTTAAAGTGAAATCAAAGTGTGCTAACCTTTGTATACAGAAAACAGTTGGAGTTCTTCTCTATCTCAGATCTTTGGCAGCAGAGGCATTGCTTTCTCATGGAGGCCGGCTCCGTGTGTACGTGTGCACAGAAAGGAGGAGCGGTGGGGCAGGGTGTCAGTGCACTCCTGAGAAGCTGTAAAACATTTGGTCCGGTCTCAGTGCGCAGCTGCAATAGCTGGGAAAACGGGAGGAAACCAAAGGCGGCAATGAGAAGACAGCTGTATCAGCCTGAGTATTTGATGAGCCATATACATAGCTCACAGTTAACCTCAAGTGGTAACATGAAGGAAATGAAAATGTTTCTTCTGGGGACAATGGGGCACAGGGGTGCTGACAGTTGGCCTGATGGGTGTTATCAAAAGTTGGAGACAAGTCCCCTTGATTGGCCGGAGCAGACGCCCAAAGGCTGTACTGGGTTGCCCATGGATGGCAGCGGGAGCTGTCCAGGGACGGGATCAATTGTCCCAGCAAAGGCAGTCTGGTTGCCCAGAGTCTGCACTGAGCTGCCCACGGGTGGCCTCGGGTTGCCCATCAAGAGCACCGGGCACCAAAGGGCTGCATCAGGTTGCCATAGCGGCTGCAGGGAGCTGCCCGGGCAGAACCCGGTCCCTGAGCGCCCTGCGCCCCTGGCAACGCTGCCCTGGTTCTGTGTCACACAGGGCACTGGGGACGCTGCAGTGTCTGGCAGTGCTGCCACCGAACCCCACAGCACAGCAGTGAGTAGCCGCCCTCCCGGGCACTCCCAAGCCTCTGGAGGTTTCGGGTGAGTATGTACCATTATGGGAAAGGTTTTTTTATGCAAACTTCCCATTTTTGAAGGACTCAAGTGGCTTTCACGCTGTAACAGATGGGATTGAGCACATGCTTTGTGTCAAACCCCACTCCCACCCAGGCCTCTTGTTGCAGCACACCAGTGTCCTCACCTTTCACTGGGCTCTGAGCCAGGCTGGGAGCTGTGGGGAGGGGATGGGGTACCTCCTGAGTCCCCTCCTGAGGGTTTGGCCTCAGATGCGGTGTGTTAGGGACATTTGCTGGCCCTCTGCATGATGTTTCTGACAACAACTGACTGATACCCTGAATCTGAAAAGAGCAGTAGCACCCACAATGCCGTATGCAGTTCTCGGTAGCAAAATCTTCACGTGTGGCCATTCCTCCTAGGGCTCCTGCAAGGCTGCTGTTTACACACCCCTCTGAAAAGACTGTCTGGGATTTCTCCTTTCCAAGTGCATCGATTTTACGTCAGGTGAGGCGTAGGCATTTTTCTTCCTTTGCAAGTCAAGAGAGGGCTGTTCTCTTGAGACTGAAATAGCTGGAGGGGGGTCAAATTTGGATATAGATCTGCAAAGCATCAATGCAAGTGAAGGTGGGGGGTGAGGATTGAGTCCCTGACCCACCAATCACACTGGGTTGGTCCAAAGGGGTGCAGCTATCGGGGCTGGAAAGGGCACTTTGAAAGAGAAAAGGACATCTGGAGTACTAGAAGATCAGCACATACGCCAACCAAAGAAGCCAATGAACACAAGACAATCACCAGCTACACTTTCACGGGATTGACAGATTTGAGGAGAATGAAGGCTAATATCTGTCATTCTCCTGAGCAGCCATGCTTTGCTTTTCTCCGCATTTCAATACTTGAGGCTAGATACTAACAACAAATTCAAATCCCTTTCCAGATACAAATGCTTGGGGTGCTGTGAGAAGGCATTTGCTTTCAAGAGTTTTAGGCCTGTACAGGTGACCTGTGGGTGCTGTGTGCGTTGCTGTTTGTGTTAGAAGCTGCATGTGTTGCTGTAAGAAGGAAGGCAAGTGCAGGAGCTGACTGAGGGAAGTTGTCTTCTATCTCCTCCTCTGTGCAGGACAAGTACTTGAAGAGCAGTGGTCAGGAATGGAGGCTGTCGGCTTTCCCTTAACGGCAAGACGTGCCAAGGTTCTGCCTGCCATCAACACCATGACTGCCAGCTATAAAGACCGTTTCCCGTACTACCCGTTGCCTCAGAGCTCCAGCCTCCCCTGGATGCCCAGCACCTACTCTAAAAGAGATGCCATCAAACCAGCTTTGGCTCCCTTTTCCAAAACTTCCCAGGGGATGACCACCAGCGAGAAGCTCCCTTACATTTCCAACAGAACAACCCTCTTCACCCGCTACACCCCTGACGACTGGTACAGGTCCAACCTGACCAAGTACAAAGAGTCAGAGACTTCCCGGCACAATGCGGAGGCTCTGAGAGTTGATACCACCCGCATGATTGAGCATAAATACCAGCAGACAAAGAAAACACAAGCAGAAAGCACCAAAAGCCTGGGAGGACGTGTGAATGCTATTGAGTTTTGGAAAGGGGAGCTCTGCCGTGAGCTGGATGAGATGATCGGGGAGACCAACACGCTCACAGACATGAAGAAGAGACTGGAGAGAGCCTTGGCCGAGACGGAGGCCCCTCTCCAGGTAAGCACTCTGTCCAGTGGGCTGCAAGCTGTAGCCTACTGCCGGAACAACTGCAGCCATTCAAATGTCTAACTAAGTTCCACTGCAGCTCCGCAAGACCTAGAGAGTTTTTATGAAGAGACCATAAGTTAAGTTTGCAATGTCTTCCCATCTGCTGCATCCCCTATCAGCCCGTTATGAGCTCATCACAACTCCATTTGCTTAACCAAATATTTGTGTAGGCGGAACATCCAAATTCCTGGACTGGGAGACAGAAGCCCATGTCTTCCTACAACACCCTGGGGAGGTCAGCATCAAGGCTGACACAGGTGCCTGTGCCACAGCTCTGGTTGCAGCCGGGACATGTGTGCTCCCTCATGTTGATTTGATGCGTATGGTGCAGTTCGGTTGCTTGTTGTCAGCTGAAGCAGCCGCCCTGGGCACTTTGTTCCCCTGGTGTCCCCTCTGTGCCCGCCTAGAATTTCTTTTCTTCCATTTCTTGAGATGGGGACTCTCTCTATAGAGAATCCTGCCTCTGCACCCGACAGTGATGGCATGTCCCCAACAGGTCGCTCAGCAGTGCTTGCTTCAGCGGGAGAAGAGGATGGGCATTGACCTCGTCCATGATGATGTGGAGAAACAGCTCTTCACGGTAAGTTGGGCCACCCAGATCATGTATTAAAGCCAGTTTTACCTAAACTGCCCTACAGAGGCTTTGCAGCCTTCTTCCCTACCTGGCTCCTTACCGCTGGGGAGGTGCTCAGCTCTTCAACCCCCCAAAACCTGCTGGGCCAGGGGATGGGGTTCCCCCAGGCAGCAGCATGCCCACGCCGTGTGGGTATGACTTGGCCGTACAGAGGAAGGAATAGCTGAAGAGCAGCTGCGTGTTTGTGTAGCGTGTGGGGGTTCTGTGTCCCTCTTCAGGGAGTATTGCACTAAAGACATGCACGCAGTTTGGGGGCACTTTCTCCACTCCCTGCCTGTTTACTCTGGGCAGAAAGACAAGCAGGCAAGTTCTTGCTGTGTGCAGGGTTGGGGAGGTCTTAGGGGACGAGTGGCATCAGGACAACTGAGTACAGACACTGATGATGGGGCCATGTGTCCTTTACCCAGGAAGTCAATGTCATCAGGTCGTGCCAGGAGAAGATGCAGCGGTACCTGGATGAAGCCAAAGCCCAGCTCGCGTAAGGAGGAGCTCCTTATGTCATGCCGTAGGGCTGATGTGCATTTGCAGTTGTGATGTGGACCCCCAGCAGACCCCGACCTCTCCCCACACCCTGCAGATGGAAAAGCCAGGCGGGCTCCCCGGGAAGTGGGCAGTGATGCTCATGGGAGGACAGAGCTGCGTGGGAGGGAGCTGCGGGGAACTGGAGCGAGGAGGAAGCCCTTCCACCTGAACATCCCCAGCGATGGCTGTTGTTTGCATGTTGAAGGTCCAACAGGGTGGCCCAGCACGAGCTGGAGAGGGACCTGGCCCACAAGCAGGCGGCCCACCGCATCGATGACAAGTGTCACCACCTGAGGAGCACCTCCCACGGCATCAGCTACTACCCAGCGGTGGAGCGGGTCGATGCCACGTGAGTTCACGCTGGGTGGCACGCCAGCAGCAAGCTGTGCCCGGGATGCACGGTGCCTCTCCCTGGCAGGGAGCTGCTTGTCCCCAGCCCACTGTCAAGGCACGTCCATCCCGCCTGGAGACAGCTGCCTGAGTGGGACCGTTTCTCTCTGCTTATTGTTATTCTTACTGTTATTGTTATTGTTAACCTTAACTTTATACTTACCCTTACTCATACTCTTCTTCTCATTCCTATTTTCTGTTGTTGTTCTATTAAACTGTCTCTATCTCCACCCGTGAGTCCTGTTCTTTCTCTTTCCCCTCCATTGAGAGTGGCTGTGTGGTCCTAGCTGCTGGCCAGAGTTAAACCACAACCTATGCTCAAATTAAAGACAGAGATTTCAGATATATTTAATCAGTGCTGCTCCCAGGCAGGCTTCATGCCTGCCCACGTCCAGCTTCAGCACTACGGGCTTACCGGGGCCTCTTCTTCCCCCTCACCTCCTGAAGGATCTCGGTGCCGGACTCTTGGGCCAAGATCACAGACGACAACATCCTCCGCTCACAGAGCCAACGGGCGGCCTCCTCCAAGCTGCGGGACAACATCGAGAACCTGCTGGTGGTGGTGGCAAACGAGATGCGGAGCCAGTTCAACAGGGTGAACATCGCCTTCACCAAACGCATCAGCGAGACAGCCGATGCCAAGAGCAAGATCCGGACCCACCTGGCCAAGGTAGTCGGAACCCCTCCCTTTCGGTGTGTCACTGTCACTTCCTAGTGACACCCCTGAGGTGGGACCCTTAGGAGTTGGCACCGTAATTTCATCTCAAGGGGTCTGTTTTTGCTAGGGCATCCTCACTGGCAGCCTGGGAGCACAGGGATTGCCAGCAGAAAATGCCAATGCTGGTTGCATCTCCTGGTAGTTCCTTCAGAAGCGCTGGCTGCCCTCCAGAACGGCCTTGCTGGGCCTCTGCTGGGCTGCCTGCTGGGGGGGTTGCAGGCTTGCTTCTCCTCCAAGGACGTGCTTTCACTCTCCATGCTCTGGGGCTGCTGCATGGGCATGCGTGTGTTTGCTTTGCCAAGCAGAGTCAGTGGAAATCAGTGATGGACACCTGCCTCAGAGCTGTGGGTCTCATAGAAAGCTTCCTGAAACGGGCCCGACACTGTATTGAGTAACTGAGGGAAGACGGGGCTTGCAGCACTGCGAGCTGATGCCACGTCTTTCAGTGAGGATCCATGAAGAACCTTCCCTCTCTGAGTTACTGTTGATGGATGATTAGTTCCAGCAAGCGGTAATTTTGGGAAGCTGGGAATTCAATAGGTCCATCAGTGCTCCAAAACCTCCTCTGATGTGACAGCAAGAGCCAAGAGAGGTTTTTCCCTGAAGAAAAATTACTCTTGGCTCTGCGCCTTGATGTGTAGCAGAATGACAGGGGTCTGAGCCCAGGGTCTGCTTATTGAACTTGTTTTGTTCTGCAGATGGACAAGAGGAAAGGGTAATTATGTTGTCACTTGAGAAGATACTTTTTAATTTGTGCATGGGTTTCTTTTTTACGCCAGACGCTGCAGGAAATCTTCCAGGTGGAGAAGACCATGGAAGCCATCCAAAAGGCCATTAGGGACCAAGGGCCTCCCTTAAAAGTGGCTCAGAGCCGGCTGGACGAGCGCACACGCAGACCAAACGTGGAGCTGTGCCGGGACACTGCCCAGCTGCGGTAAGGCAGAAGTGTGGGTCTGGTGGGCTCCTTGAGGAGTTACGGCTGGTAGCACCCGGGGGTAGCACTGCATGAAAAATTAAGCATGGGCTTTTCTTTCAACAGTCCTTCCATAAGCGCACTGCTATAATCAAAAGCAATGAGCAGGTATTGCAGCCTTTGGGTGCTGGGAGAGCTCTGCGCCCACAAAGGAGGCTGTACACCATGGCCGGGTATAGCCTGATGGCACCCCATGAGGGGATGGATTCTTCCCGCTTGGGTAAGCCCCATCTTCTCTCCAGCCTGCTTCCCGGCAGTTGGATGTGCTCAGTTTTGAAGGACGAGCCCTTTACTCTCCAACAGGATCGCGCTGAGATCCCTTAGGCCCTTCCTTTTGGGGAACTGCAAGGAAGGGTGCCCCCTATGGAGAAGCAGAAAGGGCTGTCCTCACCTTCTCCGAGGACACTGGAAATCCTTTCAAGGACACAGTGGTCTGTTTGGGATTGCACGCCGAGGAGCTGTGGAGGAGTAGGCTGGCCTGAGCGCCCAGCAGCACCCCCTCTGAGGCACCCCAAAGTTCACCCCTCCTGGGAGCCCGTTGGGCAAGACTCCAGCTGAAGCCTTTTCAGAGCAATTGAAACCCAGCCCCACAGCCTTTGCAGCATCTCGTACAACAAGGGTTTTTTCCATCCTCCCCTTGTTTCACATTCACTTTTAGCCTCTCCCAGATGTCCTGTTTTCTTTGTGTGCATCTGTGGGCATGGGGAGGATGCCTGCACAGGGAAATCCAGGAGGGGGAGCCAACAAACCCCCCAAACCAAGCAGGAACAGGAAACCACACCTGCTCATCCCTCTTCTTGCTGGCCCGAGCTGCTCTGGGAGAGGCGGCTGCGCATTGCCAAAGCCTTTGAGCAGACTTAACCATGCCTCCCCGCTGAGGTCTGGAGGAACTCTGCCCTCAGCTTTCCCATGCGTCTGCCAGAAACGGGGGGTCTGAGTTAGTCTGAGCACGCTGAAGGGGGTAATCCTGTGACCAAGGGGCCCTTCAGCAATGCCACGCTAGAAACCACCCCCACGATGGCACTGTTAACCAGGGTTTCTTGCTGTTTTCCAGCCTTGTCAACGAGGTCCACAAAATCAACGAGACGGTCCAGAGCCTCCAGCAGCGCCTGAGAGACACCGAGGACACCCTGCAAATGCTGGTTCATACCAAGTCGGTCTTGCAGCATGACCTGGCCGTCAAAGCCAACACACTCTTCATTGATGAGGAGAAGTGCATGGGCATGCGCAAGACCTTTCCCAGCACTGTGCGGCTGCTGGGTTCCATTTAGGCTCAGCTGAACTCACTGAATCTGTTGTGGGAGGGATTCCCAGTTTGGCTAAGATGCTTTGGAAATACTTGATTAGAGTTTCACTTCCTGCTGAAAGCCATGAGTAGAAATTAAATGATCTGTTTGTGTGTTATACGGTCTACCGGTATTTTTTTTGCCTTTGGTTTTTCTCTTTCCACTGTACTTTCATGGTGTGCCAGAAAGTCACTGAAAATACTTTGTATGCGACTAAGAGTAAATCCACCCACGGGGATTCGGTCCTACCCTCTCAGTCCGTGATTTTAGGAGAAGAACTGTCGTGTCTGCCTCCTTTTGAGGCACCTTCTTATCACCTTCTTAGAGGAACACCCTTTCATTCCTTGGTGTTTCCTTCTTTCCTCATCGCTGGAAGACTTCAGGTGTCCTGCAGCGTAGCCAGCACATCTCAGAGCAACAGCCTGTGGGCCCTCGCTAGCACCCTGTCCCTCTAACCTTGGCGTGTCATCTCACAGCTTGTCACGGGTAAGCCTGATATTGTCCCCCTCTCCCTTCAAGCCTCGTTTTAAGCGCTGTCAGGGAGCCCTGATAGCTGGTGAGCAAAGACCTTCTTCCCCCTTTGAGACAAGTGAATCCCATCTGACGCCGGCAAGCCTGGTGCTGTGTAGGCCATCCCATTATCAAAAAAAACAAAATTCTGTTGGTCACACCAGCCATGGAGCCACCTATTAATAGACTGGGCTTGTCTGTATGTTTCTTCCAATGTCGCTGCCTGTAACTGGAAGGAAAGAGGAAAGAATAACCTGTGCCCCACATCCCCTTACCAACCGTCCCAAGGCCCTGAAGTCTCTTTTGATCGCCATAGGAGGACATGTTGCAGCTTCACCACCACACACACGGAAGAGCAATAATGGGTAATAGTCGGAGGGCCGTACCAGGCTTGGAAGTTTCCTAGTGATATCCTTAAGCTGGGGCCCAGGGAGGAAGCAGACATCCCATCGGAAGAATAAGGGTTTGGACCAATTTATGTCATTCATGTTCATGGTATGAAAATAATCTTGTATGGTATGAAATAATCTTGCCGGCCAGCTTGGGTCAAGTGCTCACGTCTCACTCCTCCTCATCCCTGCGCCTGGCAAGCTCAAAATCTCTGAGACCTTGAAACCCACACACCATAGCCAGCTATAAAGTACATATTTTCACAAGTTCAGACACTGGAGTCTTCTAAAAGTGCAGGCTTCCCAACTATTAGAAGAGAAGTTAGTCCTGTGTCGCTCAAAGCAGGACACACTATAACATAGTTTTGCATCGCAGGAGAGCATATTCTTCTCTTTGCATAACCTCATGCAAAATGACTGCAATTCAAAGTGCAGAGCACTCAGGCCTGGTGGCCCTATGTCCCATAAGCCCTCAGTTTCACAGCTGCTCACTGAGTTCACGAAAAACACAGTCAGAGTTTTTAGTCATTAAGCACAGTCTTTAAGGCAGCTATCTTGTCAGGTTTTGAAAGCCGAGCTCTTGTCCTCAGCTCCTCTGCTCTTCTCCTGGGCACACAGTAGCTACTGGAAGCAGCTGAAGAGGCACTGCTCATTGTGTGTTGCTATCAACATATTTACATTAGTCTAAAATACACCCCGTGATTATGTAAAGGTTTGGAAAGGACCAGGCCAAGTCGGGACAGCTGAAGCCATCTGGGCTAGTATCAATGCTGATTTGGTATTAGCAGACGATTGTTTCTCTTTGGAAGAGCAATTACACAAAACAGTGAAGGTGATCTGAAGCTTTGTTGAGGCGGGTGCACTGCAAACCCTGACCTCTGAGTTCATGATCTGCTTCTCCTCCTAATCAATGGGCAGAAATAGCACTTCTTTGATACAGTTCCAGTGACTTCAGACATTGGTTTTAACAGATTTTGACTTGACGCACAGAGGCACGCGTCTTTCCACTGAAAGAGGGTTTAGTTCATGACGAGGCAGGAAGTTGCAATAATACTGTTAGGTGAGATTGCATCCACTATGAACAGCCATGCAAGGATGATGATGGTTTTGAAAAGAATCAAAATTTTTATCACAGCTCCCATAAAATTCAATAGAGCCCAAAACCTCTGGTGCAAACTGTAGGAACAAATCTCAAGAATGTGGCAAAGTTCAAAGCAAGGAGGGGAGGAAGATTTTTATTTCAAGATAAAAGTGATTTCACCCCTTCATGTGCATGCTGTCCTATCCTCCCAGCAGCTAAATGTGTATTTCCACCCAGCCTGGACACAATTCCCCGAGCCGAGACAGAGGACAAGAGACACAGCTTTGGGAGGCCTCTGCATATCTCCCGGATGGTCCCTGCCTGGGTGAACAACGCTCACATCTGCCCCTTCACACTGGGTTATACCAACAACCAAACCACTCAAGTGCCCCTACTGGAAGAGGCCTCTTGTGCAACTCAGAGACGGCTCAGGGAAGGGTCAACAAGGAATATAGACCTGGATGCTCTGGAGTGTGGCATCGCAGGTCTGGACGGATTGACCTCCAGGCTCAGGGATCCCACAGCCTCTCTGGCAACCCACTCCACTGCTTTATGAGTCTCACAAGGATTTTCTTCTGGATTCCTGCTCTCCAGCCTGAACCTCTCCACTTTCAGGAGATGCCACCAGGCAGTGCTGGCAAGACGTTCCAAGTGATGGGTTCTGTTGTCACCGAGGGATGGGCTCTGATGTCACCAAGCAACGGATTGTGAACACGTGCCCCTCGCTGCTTAAATCCGGGCGCCGAGTCCCATCCAGCTGGTTCATACCCGCATTCCAGCTGAGCAGTTGGCGAGGCTGGAGTGTTGAGCCAAGCCTTGGCGCTGGTGTCCTGACTGGGGAGTTAGTTGCTCGCGGCAGCTCTCCATCTGTGCCCCAGAGCCCGCAAAGGATTTTCCCTGGCCCTGTCAGCTTCAGGCAGCCGGGGCAGTCAGGAGGCACGCTCGCAGCAGCAGAGGTGAGCTGTGTGGGGACACCGCACCCTGGGGAGCTGGGAGGGTTTCTTTCTTGAGGGACCTGGGCATTTCTTCCACCCCTCCTCAGGCCAGCCAGTGACCGTGGCCTCTCTTCCTTTTCCAGCCTGACACCGGCTGCTGCAGCGCCACAGGGAGGGAGCACTTGGTCACCCCCAGCTGCCCCTAGCACGATGCAGCGAGTGGAGAGCATGGCAATGGACCTGTACAACCACTGCCCAGTGTGCCTGGACAGCTGGGACGATGCCGCCTATGCCATGCCATGCCTCCACCAATTCTGTTACCAGTGCATCCTGCGCTGGGCTAACAGCAAGCCCGAGTGCCCTCTCTGCAAGAGAAGAGTGCGATCCATCGTGCACTCGGTGAGGGCAGACAATGACTTCGAAGAGGTTCCCATCGCGTCATCTGCCTCAGCCCCCGCACCAGTTGGCACCCGGCAGGCCGGAGGAGCGCCCAGGCACCCAGACACCCACAGCCCCCCTCGCCGCTCTGTAACACCTCAGCCGCTGGCAGTGGAGTCGGTGCCCAGGGCTCTGGTGGGCGGCCTCCAGCCCCATACCTGGGCGTTCCTCTTTGACGACCACCCGGCTCTCCTCCAACGCTTTCTGCCCTGGCTCCAACAGCAGCTGGGGCTGATCTTTGCCGAGGAGCCTTCAGCAGCCGTTGTGATGGAGGACCTCATCTTGGCCGTCCTGGGCTTCTTTGGTCTGGACGAAGAGGTCCTGGTCCGGCTGCTGCAGGTCAGCCTCCAGGATCGCGCGGCGACATTTGTACAGCAGCTTATCAACGTCGCCGTGCAACGCTGCAGCGCGGAGGCCCACCGTCTGCTGGGCCTCGAGGACAGCCATGCTGCCGAGGAGCGGGAGGGCAGCCCCGTGGCTGTCCCTCCTCCTGCTGCCTCCAGAAGGGGGTCTCCTGGCCCTGGCCAAGCCACCTCCCGCAGCCCTGCTGCAGACGATGAAGAGGAGCGACCCAACACCTCCACCGCTGCTCTTCATGGGGCTCCCGGCAGCTCCCCCGATGCCCCTGTTCCAACCAACGGGGAACAGGAGGAGCTGCATGAGGATCCAGGGGAGGTTGCCGCAGGTCCCTCTACTCCCAGCCGCAGCAGGGACCTCTCCCGTGGGGGGCCACGGCGAGGCCTGAAGAGGAGGGCCAGCAGCTCCCGACATTCACTTCAGCCACCCAAGAGGCCACCCCGCCGGCACAACTAGAACAAGGCCCCAGGAGCTGCCAAAACCAGGGCCAGGCCAGCAGCTGGGACACATGCCGGCCAATGGTTCAGTCAGAAGGGGGACTCCAGGGCTGGACCATGCCCCACTGCTAATCGTCCCATGCCTGGTCTCCTCCTCACCACATCATCTGCCCCCACGTCCCGGGGATCTGCTCTCCTACCAGCCTCTACTGCCCCGTCATGCCCTGCAACACTGGCACCCAAATCCTTCCTCCTGCTCAGAGTCTGCACCACTTGGCTCTGCCCTCTGCATCACCCCATGCTCACACCCTGCCAAGGCAGGAGCCACAAGAAGTTCAACAGGAGAAAGAAGTGAAGTCCAGAACCTGGCGAGGGACAACCCCAGGAACCAGCACATTTGGCGCGCTGCTCGGCTGGAAAGCAGCTTGGCGTAAAAAGCCCTGCAGGTCCTGGTGGCCACCCAGCTGATCATGAGCCAACAGTGTGCCCTTGCCACCAGGAGCACTGATGGTGTCCTGGGCTGGACTGGAGAGAGAGTCTGGCAAAGGAGTGTGAAGATGATAAAGGCACTGCAGCATCTCTCCTCTGAGGAAAGGCTGAGCGAGCTGGCACCGCTTAGCCTGGTGAAGAGAAGGCTCGCAGGGGAATTGATCAATGCATAAAAAGCCTGATGGGAGGCTGCAGAGAAGATGGAGCCAGACCCTGGCTGAGCGGCGCTGGCTGTCTCTGCTGCAGCAGGCGGCCGTCACAAGATGACATCCAGAGGTCCCTTCCAACCTCAGCCTTTCTGTCATTCAGTGAAAGTATTTGAATTGCCTAAAGAATCTATATGAATAACTTCAGTGCTGTTCTATAAAGTCAATAAAGAAAAGAAAGTAGTACAAACTTGCTGACGTTCCTCAAACTCTATTGATCGAATCATTAATACTGTGAAGTTCCAACACGCAGGGACGTCCCCAAATTCACTTATATGTTCTGGAAGACTGCCTCAGCTCAGTCAGCGTGACCCCGACATGGGGTACAATTCTGCTGTGCTTATACTTAGTTGCCATCCTCAGGACACGTACCAGATGTATGACACAGGTGCAGGTTCTGCTGCTGAATAAAAGGACTGTAATCTAGGGCTGCTAAGAAAGACCCATAACAATTATGCTATAGAAGAAATATTTCCTCTCTCTTCTGCTGATCTTGCAATTTTTAGTTTAGTGGAAACTGCTCAGTTTTCTTCACCTTACTTTGAGTATTTCCCACTGTTATGCCTGTCCTCAAGGATAAAAAAACAGCAACAAAATCACACATCTCTACTTCCACTATTACACGTAAAACCATTCTGGGAGCTCAATACAGTTTTGTATATATTTCATTATTTCCTTTTTATTTTATTCTTAACGTTTTAGTCAAGTAGTTCAGTTCCTTCTGAAATCCTGAGTCTCTCTTTCTCTCTCCTGCCTCTCTTTGAAGACACGTTGACGAGAGCATCTGTCCTGCCACCCAGTGGCCAATCCGGCCCAAACCACAACAGCCATAGAGAATCACACCTCCCGTATCAACTCTGTGCTACAGCTCATAATCAAACCTTACCAGCTATTTAGTCCTCTCAGTTTTTATTGACACAGAGCAAGTTTTGCAGACCCAGTCCAGTTTTGTTCCGGGGAAATTCTATCTGGCCTCATCTTTCCAGGGCCAGGCATCACACACTGCAGCAGGTAAAACATCCTGTCCTGCAGAACACCCGTTTTCATGGGGGAGGGAAACAGCACTGCGGGTAGCACTGATAACGTAGACCACAGAAGCAAGCGGGCAGAGCTCCATGAAAACACTGCCAGGCTTTTTGCCACACAAGGACTACCCCTGCAGTCTTGTCAGAGGTTGCTTACTTAGCTTATAGCAGCCCACCCCTCCAACGTCAAAGGTGTCGCTGCAAGACTGAGACCCCAGAGATGCCACAGAAAGCACCATCTCCACCCCTTTACCAAAGCGGTTCCCAGTTAAGTACCAACAGCAGGAATTGCTGCTGCCCACTGCTCTGGGCATCCGCCACCATCCACCCCACACAAAGGGCCAGCTGGGTATCTCCCCCATGGGCACGCCAACTCTGCAGACTCCTTTCAGGTGTCTTTTCAGGCAGAGCAGACACAGACCAGATGAGTTTCAAGCTGAAACACGACTTTGTCATGCAGGCAGAGAAAAAAGCTCTCAGAACTTGAGAGTTTTATTTCTCAATCTGAAAAATGACACACAGCGTAGGTACAAAGACAAGGAGACGCTACAGTCCACAGCAGGAGCGGTGGTCAGGCACTCTCCCTGCACCTCTTTGCCAGGGACGGTGCTCTTGCACAGGCAGAGGTATCTTCTCCCCTCCCCAAAAGCGCACCGACCCCACAGACAGACATTTCTCCCACACCTCCTTTGAAGGAAGGCTACCAGCGACCCACCTGCAGAATTAGCCAGAGACTTCTCAGCACCTTATCATGCCGCTGTGCTTTCAGTCAGAACGGCATTTTTGATTATAAGCAACTAAGGGCAGAACTAAAGTAAATCTCTATCAAAATGCAGCAAAACCATGACACTGTTCTTATTCCTCTGGCTTCTTTCCAGAGTCATTTACAAAATACCATTCCTCTCTAGGCCACTCCTAATGGACAGCCTTTCAAGATTTTTCAAATCCACAGCAGCATCTTCTTTAAGAGTTTAGCACCCAACACAGAGCTGAAGGCATTTCTCCTTCTCCTAAGAAAGCCCAGCTCAATCTCTACTTTGCTTCCCATCTTCCCCACCCCAACTCACACCAACACAGCGCACGCACCTCCTCAAGCAACACTTTCTTTCACCAAAACACAGGACCTGTTTCTGAAGTCAACTGCCGGAGGGACCAGCGAGAACTGCTTGGGCTCTTCTACCTGTGACATTGAAAGGGATGTTGAAGTGGGATTTCAGTAGTGAACTCAACATGACAAACTCCAGCAGAGGTAAGAAAAACACATTTTTTAGGAACTAGTTCAAAACAGGGCCCAGGAGCACCACTAAGTGTTTCAGTGCCACATCCCCCCTCTCCAGTAACACCAGAGTCGCAGCAGAACTCTCATCTGTAACAATAAATGTATGAGGCACATACTGCCTGTAAAAGCAGAAAATCCAAAACTGCAGGCAAATCCTCACTGGCACAGAGCAGCACACTTCAGTCCTCCTCAGGGTCTCTGTTGAAAGGGTGGTAACTGGAGCAACGGGATTTGCCACTGCCTCCTTTCTTCCTACAGAAGAAAGCTATCGAGTATTGCCATACATTTGCCTTTCTGCTCTGGCAGAGCCCTTTCTTCCGCAGGCCTCTCTGAAGTCCTTGGGAAGTGCGGAGTGCCCACAGCTCTCCTGTCCCACCCCCAGCGCTGGAGGCAACCCAGGGGAGAATTAGAGCAGTCGAGAAGCTGCTCTGGCTTGCGTTGCTGTGTGAACGCATGCCGACCACCTCCACAGACGCAAGGCTAACGGCAACCCACCAGCAAGGAACGCTTCTTGCACCAGCCTTCTTCAATACCTACATACTTTTGTGGGCCTAAGCCCAGGTCTCCCATGACAATTTTCATTAAGCTGCATTCTAAGTGATGATTTTTCAAAACACTCTGGAGATTGTCCTTTCTTAGCAGCTTTCTAACTGCTCAATCAATGCAAAGTATTATTTTTCCCACACAAATGGAAACTCATTGGTCTCAACCTGATATTACTCGGTGTTCCTCAAGAGTATCAGCCTTTTCTCCCAGCTGACACTTCAAGAGCAGATGCAGCAGCTCAGCCATTTCCCAAGAAATTCTACACAAATTTGCAGTACCTGGAACTAGGTGCCTACACAGAAGTCACATCTCATGGGAAAACACACGTTTAAGGCCATCCCTCACACTCTGGTGTTGCTGGCCTTCTTTTGCATACATTTGTTTTCCTAGGTATAAGGATTAACAAAACCATGAATCATTTGGGTCAGTCTGCCACACCCTGCAGGTAATACTGCATAGCATGTTTTCCAAGTGTGCACGGCCCTGGGAGTCACGCTTGCCCACATGGAACAATAAATGCTCAATAATGCCCAGATCACAAAGCCAATACGCTGCTTGTGTGCACCAAATAGAAGGCAAAAGCACAGGAACTCCTATGCAACAAGGGTCCGAAGAAGCAGAAGAAGCTGCAAGTCGAAACCTGAGTCATCAGATCCCAAATTTGGTCCAGTTGTTTTGTGAGTACGAGTAGCAATGAAGACACACAGAGCGACAAACACAGCAATCCTCTTGGTGTCTTCAGGAAGAACCTAAATCATTAGGCACAGTCAGAAATGGTGAGCGTCCTCAGATCATGTGCCTGAGCTCAAAAAGGAAACGTTTCTCCTCCAGACTGGCACAACCTGTGGAAATAAGACTATCAGGAATGCTGCTGAGAAGGAGAGAGATTAAGATGGGCAGATCAAAAGTCAGCCTGTTGCACCTTAACCTGCGGAGGGACAAGGGCAAAAGGTTACAGAATTTGCAAACGCGTGCTCAGGGAACAAAGAAATACTGGAAGCAAAGCCGCGGCTCCCCAAGGCTTGTGTCCTGGGCTCATGGGAAGGAAGCACGGCTAGCAGCTTGGAAACCTGCAAACCTGATGCTCAGGCTTTCCTGAGATAAGGCTCCAAGGCAATCCTCAACAGCTGTCTTTTCCCTCTACTTCCAGGAGCTGCAACAACAGAAAGGAAAGAAGGAGGAGAGAGACAATGGAGGAAAAAGGAATGAAACCAAGCTCACCAAGTGCCAAGGTATAGCCATCCCTGCTGAAAGGAGCACTCCCCCATTGTTTAAATCCTTCCTTTCTGCTCCTTGGCTCCGTCAGGATCCTGCCAGCCTGTGCTTTCAGCAGCAGCCTTTCTCTCCCGGGTGAAAGCAGAGCGCTCCAGCTCGCTCTTAGCTGCCCTTGAGCATCTGCCTGTGACAGCACACACACCCAACTTCACGCATCTCCTGCCACGGGCAGCCGAATCCCAGAGGCGTGCATGCAGCAGCTCTCTTCTCCCCCAAACACTCTTGCTGGCATGTTACCCACCTGCCTACTCAGAGGTCGACAACTGCTTAGAGGGTCTGCTATCTTAACCGGCAGTCAAGTAGTGCCAGACTATCCAGTCCACAAGCCAGCTGTAGCTTGCAAATCTCTGGGTGGGGGTTCAGCACACCAGTAAAAATTTTGCTGCCACCCACCCACTGATGCTCCGTGGATTCCCTCCTGTGCTGCAGCCCTGACTTCTGTGGCTCCCTTTGCTCAGGGGCACTTCAGACTTGCAGCAAATTGTGCTCAGATTCCAGCCCTTCAAATACAAGCCGCATGTTTTAGTCATTCCACATAGGGGAATCAACCCAAGATCACAGTACATCATCAATCAAGTTCATAAAGAAAAAGGCTGTCAGTAGGTGAGGGGTTTGGGGGTATTTTATAGGAAAGAGCACCTGCTCTTCCAGGTGTCTCAGCCTTCCAAGACCGAAGCGTGGAATACTAAGAACTACGTAGATACAGCATTTCCATCGCTTGAGCCTGCACTTGTTTGTGGCCTCAGAAGGGTCCGCACAGCTCCGTCATTTAAGAGAGCTGCTGCTCTAAAGGCAGGCACTCCAATGAAGAATTCTCAAGCAGTTCACCACACTCCATCATGAAGCTGCCTCTCCTGAACAATGCAGAAAACCAGGCTGCATATAAGGTGTTTCTAAGGAATCATTTTTCTGGTACTGGTTCAATAAGTCACACACCTACCTAAGCACTAAGGCTCTACATAAGAAAGCAACGACACAGAGAATTGCTCACACCACAACTAGAAAGCACAAAGTTAAATCTTATCAAAATGAAACGGAAATATTGGAACGGTCAGGGGGTTGGTTTTGGTTTTGTTTTTTTTTTTTTTTAATTTATTGGATGTCACCAGGTCTCTCTTTAAGCCATAAAGCACTGATTCAGCTGATGAAGAACATGACATGACATCACTGAGGCAACGAGCTCTGTGCTTGAGGTCTCTTCCTCAACTCTGAAGGCACAGAGAGTCCCCACCAAGCAGCAGATCTTCTCTGTGCAACACCAGGGTGGGTCTGGCGTCATCTTCAACCACCCATTGGGTAGCTGAGGCAAGAACCGGCCGGGGACAGCAACCCGCCATGGGCCTTCCCGTCCGCAGACTGAACACCCCTCCTCCAGGCCCCAAGGACCTCGGTGGCCCTACAATGGACTCCTCCTGTCGCCCCTGCGCAGCAGCATGCACCAGGCCAGGCCCTCTGACACTGTGGCCGCTGTCCTGTTGAGGCCTGGCACAAGGAGGGGGCTGGAGCCCAGGGCACACCAGGGGACATGGAGGGCAGACCCACTGCTCCAGGGGCAGCCTTTCTCTCTGGAAGCAAAAGGGCCGCCCGCAATGGGGCCTTCAGGGCCTCAGGGGCCCCCCTCCCAGCCACAGCAACGTCCGTTGGTGACATCACCGGCTGGCCGTTAGGCAAGCAGGCAGCCCTGTGGCTGGCCCACAGCTCGCTCAGCAGCCAGGCACACTCACGCCAAGCCTGCTTGCGAGAGGAGGAGGCGGCCAAGGGAGGCGAGTGCCCACAGTGGGTGGCACCAGTGCCTACATTGAGTGGGCCCAGGGACAAGAGGCTCATTGGAAGCCCTGAGGATGCCTCCCCAGCCCAGGAAACGCCAGTGGGCTGGCGCCAGCAGCAGCAGCCCTGCCCGGCGAGATGAGCCCATGGAGGTCGACCCGCCAGAGAAGAGGGATGAGGAAGAGCCCATGGAGGTGGATCCCCCCGCAGATGACACAGAGCCCATGGAGGTGGATCCATCTCCCGCAGGCCTGGTGGGGCACACCACCACCACGGCCAGGCTGCCTCCAGCAGCACGCTGTCCAAAGCGCCGCAGGACCCTCGCGGGCTGCCAGGGACAGCCACAGCGCAACAAGCGGCGCCAGCCGCGCAGACGACACTAGCTGTAAGTGGGCAGCGGGTGGAGGGAGGTGATGGGTGCCCTCTGCTGTGTCCTGCTCTGGGTTCCCCCGTGCCAGACAGAGATGGCCCTAGTGGAGAAAAGCCATGCCCCGGTGCCTCCCGGTAACCAGCCAGCTTCCGTTGAGCTCCCAGTGTTTGTCAGTTGCAGCCAAGAGCCACCAGAGACAGCAGGATGGAGCTGTGCTGGCCCAAAGCAGCACCAGCAGCAGCACCCTGCATCCCATCCTTACTGTGGCTGCCTGGGCCGTGTCCTTTGGGCACGGCCAGGGTCCTCCAGTCCCGGGTGGAATGGGCCAGGCCAACTGCTGCTGTGGCTCTAGGTGGGCTCTCCCTGGGGCTCGGGGACACGCGGGCATGGCCGGGCCCCACAGCAGCAGCCTTTCACATACCCACCGCTCTCTGCTCTGCAGGGAGGCTCTCAGCAAGGGCACGGCGGTGCTGAGCGTGGATGAGTGGTTGAGCCAGGGCTGCAAGAGAAGCCAGAGGTGCCTTTGCCTCCTCCAGCAGAAGCTGCTCATTGCCAAGTTGCAGTAAGTGCCTGCAAGCCCAGCCGCCTTTCCCCCAGGCCTGTCCCTGGCAGCAGGGCAGGGACACCCTGGCACCAGCCTCAGCCCCCGGGGACACCTTGCTGCTGGATGCACCCATGTCTGCCCCAACAGCAGGCGGGGGACAGGGCTCCGGCAGGCTCCACCTCCAGCTCCCTGCCTGCCTCTCCGCTCTTCAGATGTGGCACCACCCTGCGCCCACGGCTCTGCCTGGCCCTGGACCAGCTGTGGGTGCTGAGTGCTGACAAGGAGGCAGCAAGAGCAGAAAAGGAAGGAAGTGATGAGGATGGGACCTCCATCATCCTCTCCTGGCCCAGCAGCTCCTGTGTTGCCACTTTCAGGTGAGTCATGGTGCCACGTCCCATGACTGGGCAGGAGAGGTTCCCAACTGGGCCCATAGCATCCTGTGAATGGCCTCTGCCCTCCGAGCAGAGCCTGGGCAGGGAACAGGCAGCACGCTGGCACAAAGGAATAGGGGCATTTCTACATCCTGAATCCCCTGGTCACCTTTTGGTGCCCAGAAGGGAAGGGCAGAAGAAGCTGCAATGCCAAGAGAAAGGGAGAAGAGGCAGCTTGGGCTTGACCCAGCTCCCTCCCTGTCCCTTCCTGGTGCACAGGACACCAGAAGGAGACAAGAGAGCCCGGGTGAGCTGCCTCCCATCCATCAAGCACCTGGAGAAGGAGCTGAGCCACTGCCACGCTGTGAGTGTTTCTGTCCCTAACAACCGCTCCTCCAGCCGAGCAGCAGATGCATCGCTGCTCACCTTCTTCCACTCCTTCTTGCCCAGTGGAGGACATTCAATCCCAGGAGCCTGGAGAAGCTGCTAGAGGTCCAGGCAGAGGTGAGAATGGCCTTTCCCCCACCCATGGCTGTGCAGGATGTGTGGTGAGTGGGGTGAGCCCCGGAAGGCAGAGGGTCCCACCGCTAATGCTCTCAGGCTGCTGGTGCCGCCTGGCAGCTTGCCAGTGGCCCTTTCTGCTGTGAGGCTGCTCTCTAACCGCTCTCTGATTCTTGTAGGATGATCCCAAGCAAGCACCGCTGCTTGCCCCATCTGTCAATAAAGGAGGACATCACCGCTCAGGTAAGTTTTGGAAAGAAAGGCAGGGAGGGCCTTTTGTCCTCCTGCAAGCGGCACGTCTGCAGAATTGAGGATGCTGCTGCCCTTCACCCGGAGGAAGTCTGTGCCCATCACGCTGCAGCAGGAGAGAGCTCAGCCCTTGGTACCCTTCGACATTGCGGAGCGCTTGAGGTGCTTCCTGCTTCACTCCGTCCCCAGAACTAAATTGACCTCTGCTCCTCGGCCAGAGCCGGGAGGAGCCATGCTCACTTGTCCCTTGAGTGTCCCTATGCAGGTGTGGCAGCCCAAGGGAGGATGTCACCTGGAGGAGCAAGGGGACCCGCTGGGCAGCGGCTGCTGGACCTGGTTCTGCGGGGACACGGAGCCTCTGCTGCTGCCCACAGCTTGGAGGAGGAGGGCAGGGCGAGGGCTGGGCAGGGCTGTCGTGGTGGCATGCCGGCTCTCAGGAGCATCCCAGCTGGAACTGCTGAGCCAGAGCCGCGGTTCCAGCTGCTGGCCCCCTGCCCGTCCTGCCCCATCGCACCACGCTGCAGGCAGGGCAGGGCAGGGCAGGCTCTGGGAGCGCTGGGCTGGTGGTCTCCATTGACGGGCTCTTACTCTGTTTTCCTTTGCAGCGGGAGGGAGCAGCAGCAGCAGGAGGAGGAGGGGGCTGCCCTTCCCCCAGGTACAGGGGTAGCAGCCGTGGTGCACCAGGCAAAAGCTTTCCTGGAGGCACCACCCTCTCTGCTAGTCCTCAAGGAAGTAGAAGTGGCAGATACGGAGGCAGGATTGGAAATAGCAGAGGTATGGCAGGTCCACAAACACTGCAACAATGTGTCTCGTGGAGGAGGGTATGTCTTAATGAGTCCAAGGAGCTGCTGTGCCTCTTCCCAGCATTCATTGCCTTCTGGCTTTGTGTGGGTTTTTTTTATCCCCCAGAACAGGGCAGTGTAAGTGAAAGTGGAAAGGTGGTTTCTCCAATGTGTTAGGAATGTGCTTAGTCAAAGGAAATACCTACAAAATACCTGCCAAGGACAGACTCCAAAAGCAAAGCCTGCCACCGCAGAAGGGGGTGTTGCACCAAAGGGGTATCTGCAGAGTTCTGTCTCGGGAGGGCAGAAGAAACGGCAGGAGAAAGAAGTGGGCAAGCCTTTTCTTGCCCGCAGGGGACCGCAGGGTGTCTGCTGAATGGCCCCTGCAAATTAGCAGAGTGTCACACACCTGTGAGAACGTTGTGTTCGAAAGTGAGGCCCTTGGAAGAAAGGGCTAATGCCAACCAGCCCAAGGCACCTTCTCTAGAGAGCTAAGGGAGCAATTTGCCAAAAAGTCGCTTACTCCTCCAGGGCATCCCTTGCCACCTGCTAACGCCAACATTTCTGGTTTAGGACACGACCACTTTTCCTCCAACCACCCCCGAGACCACGACAGAGTCCCTGCGATGTGCAGAAGATCAAAAGAACCTTTCAAAGGCACAAAGGTAAAAGGAGTGAGCTTGGGTTAAATGGAGAACTGATTGATCCAGTTGATCCTGGCTTTACCTCTCCAATCCACTGTGGGATGGAAAGGTTTGCAGGCTCCCTCCAGGAAACCGAAAACCAAAGCAAAAGGAAGAGACCAGAGGCCTGGGAAGAGGAGATGGAATGTAAACAAGAAGAGAAAAGAAGGAAGAGAGGAAGAAGACTGCGACTGAAGAGAAAAAGAAAGGTCCAGATGGTGAAGAAGCCCAGGTGAGTCCCAGGCTCTGCTGCCCATCTTTCCCAACTCCTTAAACTGCGCTAAGTCAGTCCAAGGGGCTGGCAAGGGTCGGCCAGGGATGGTGCCGTGCAGACTTTGGGAAGAAGTCCATGGCAGCTCCCCAGGGGCTCCCGATGGAGCCCTGCTGCGTGGCACAGGCGCACTGTGCATCCCTGCAGACGCACAGTCTCAAAGGGCGTTCCCCATGGGGACAAGGCGCCAGAGCCACCCCCTGCTCAATGCCAGCTGGGCTAGAAACCCTTCCTTGCCGGCTGTGTTTCCCAAAGGAAGGGGAACCAAGTCCTGTCTCGTCCTGCCTTTGGGCTTTACCAGTGTTTTCTGACTCTGTCCTTGTAGGTGCCTGTTTCCTGTTAGTGCCTGAACCCCTGTGACTCCTGGGCTCCCGCACGCCATGTTCACAATAAAAGGATCTTTTCTCTCTTAATACAGTTGTGGATATAGTGTGCATGTGTCTTAAGTTTCTCTCTTTTTTTTGGTTGAGGTTTTCATTAAAGTCATTTAATTTCTTTTTTAAACGTGTAAGTCTCTTTTCTCTCTCATCCTCTCCCTCAGAGAGTTAAACTTACTGGAGTTGTGGGAACTTGTGCTGTGTGCCCAACTGCAAAAGATAACTTATGACGCCCTGGCAGAAACGCGTATGACCTATCCTGCACCACAAAAGGGGTAACCTCTCCAGCCTTCCCCACCCAGACCGTTCCTGTTTTCTGTCATTTTAACAGACATGATGTACTCCACCAATGACATCATGGGACAAATAGCATCTGTCCTTGTTTGAAGTAAAACGGAACCGATTCTCTCTTCAGTCACTTCACTTTTTAGCTAAGCCTCTTCTAACTACTGCAGTGAGCAGCCTATTATGCAGAAACCGTTCACTCTCAGAGTGACGAGACCTGTGTTGATAGTTGATGCCAGGCATGGTATGCAGAGAGGCTCTTGCTTAGACTTAGGGCTATAACACCCAAGGGCAGATAACGTGGTTATTTGCCCCGTTGGAGGGTGGGAAGCGGAAAAGCGCAGAGGGGTCGCACCTGCGGGGAGGAGCGGACTAGACAGGTGACCCAAAATTGCCCAACAGGGGATTCCATCCCATCTGCCTCACGCGCAGTAGAAAAGCTGAGGGATCAAAGGGTCAGCCCTCTTTCTTCGATGGCCGACGCCTGAGGAGGACTCTGTCTGTTCGTGTGCATTTGGTCTCGATCCTGAATGCAGCTCCGGAATCCAGTTCCCATCCGTCACTGAGTCCAGTCTGGGACTTCCCCAGGGCCAGCTATCGAGGTGACTGTCATCCTGGGAGCTCGATACGGTTTTCTATACATTTCATTATTTCCTTTTTACTTTTCTATTAATATTTCATTAAAGCCGTTTAGTTCCTTCTAAACTCGTATGTCTCTCTCTCTCTCTCTCTCTCCTGCCTCTCTTTTTTTTTTTACTGAAGAGAGGGAGCGGGGAGCATCTGTCACTTGCCTTGTGGCCGTTTTGGCCCAAACCATGAGAGGCAGGTAGAGTGTTTACAGGAGAGAGAGCAATATTCAAAAGTGGCATGAAAACGGCGACTTGGCAATGTTATGGGTACGTGTAGACTCATGACGGATGCTATAAAAGATCTGGATCGGGGTATTTTCAGAAGGGCAGCTTATGAGCCAGTGTAATCCTGTAGTAACAGACAGCAAGAACGTAGCGCTGCAACAGAAAGATGGACAGCTTTTGGCAGTCAATTTTGTGCTTAGGTTTCTAAGTAGTTAGATTCTCAGGGAGATACTTAGAGAAGTACTACTTGAACTAAGTAGTTTCGATAACTAGGCAGACCTGGGCCGATGTGCAGAAAATTGGCGCCCCTGCTTAGTATCTGCCGCACGTTTGCACCCATGGTTTCTTTTTTGGTGAGCTAAAATGGTCGAGGCTTTGGGACAAACTGTCTCCTCCCATGTCTATCAAAACTGGACATGCCTTAGCACAACTGGGAGTGGTAGTTTTGTAATTTTAGTGAATTTGCTGCTGTTGGAGCTGTAGTCAAAATTAAGGAAGGAGTTTAATTACTTGCATAAAGGGAGAGCATGCGAGTAGTCTACTGACTTTGGTGTGGTCCCCAGAGCACGAGGGATTTGGGGACCACTTACTACTGGGTGTAGTTGAGAACTTCGTGCTGGAGAGTCACTGTCCTGGTTTGAGGTAAAACAGAAACAATTTTGTTCAGTAACTTCACTTCTTAGCTGGGCCTCTTCTAACTACTGAAATTAACTGCATATTGTGCAGACAATGTTCACTCTCAAAGTGATAAGACCAATTGTTTGTAGCTGATGCCCAGACATGGTATGCAGAGAAGATCCTGTTTATACTTATTGCTATAACCCCCAAGGCCAACCAACTTTGTTATTTGCCCCGTTGGAGGGTCAGAAGTGGAAAAGCATAGTGGAGTCCCACCTGCAGGGAGGAGCTGACGGGACAGGTGACCCAAAACTCACAAACAGGGTATTCCATCCCATCTGCCTCATGCTCAGTATAAAAGCTGAGGGATCAAAGGGGCAGGTCTCTTCCTTCAATGGCTGACGTCTGAGGAGGACTCTGTTTGTCTGCCTGTGATCCCGATCCTGAATCCAGATCCAGAAACCAGTTCCCATCCAGCCTGGAACTGCCCCAGTGCCAGCAGGTAATGTGATTGTCACCTCGGGAGCTTGATACGGTTTTGTATATATTTTTCATTATTTCTTTTTATATTATTAATAATATTTCATGAAAGTACTTTAGTTCCTTCTAAACTCATAAGTCTCTTTTTCCTCCTCTGCCTCTCTCTTTGAAGAAGGGTAGAGGGGAGCACCTGTCGGTGCCATCTGGGGTGCCTCAGGTCCCCAGTAGTGGATTTTGGCCTAAACCACGACAGATTAATTGGCGCCCAACGTGGGGCCCGAGCAGTGCTCGATCAGACCTGTGATAAATTGCCCAAATAGTTTGAGTTCCAGCTTGCTCAGAGATTAGAACAGACAGCTTGCATCATGTCATTCTTAGACGAAATCTTGTATCATGCCTTTAAGCAGCTTTGTTCGACCTTAATGCAGTCAGCTTGGTTTAACCTGCCAAATGTGTTTCAAAGTTCATTTATTCTTTGGCTTTTTATGCGAAGGTTTAAAGGTGCTGTTTTGGTGTGGTTCGCAATTCCGATGTATAACATGATGAGTTGGGTAAGGGCTCTACCTGTATATCTCGGGCCTCTCGTGATGGATTCTGTTATTAATTATACTTTCGGTTCTACCTGGGGAATGTTTACTTCGCCCTTTGATAATTATGCTAATGTGACACCATCAGAGGTGGGGCACGGCAACCTTCTGGGCTCTGAGGATAAGGATTGGTGCCCTGTTAAGACCGTGCTTTTGTTGTCAGTTTTCCTGAATGTGATGCAGGGGTGGTTTCATGTGAAACACCGGTGCAGGGAGAGCAGTAGGGGGACCGGGCGCTGCCGCCACTCAGATCCGCGCAGCCGCTCGGCGATCTGCAGCGGCGCAAACCGCGGCCCCGCCCGGCCCGGCCGCAGCCGCCCCCCCCCCACCGCAACGGCACAGGCGCCTGCACCGCCGCGCCGCCGCCGCCTGCAGCGGCACCGGTACCACCGGCAGCCGACCCCCCCCCACACGCACACCGCAACGGCACAGGCGCCTCCGCCGCCTGCAGCGGCACCGGTACCACCGGCAGCCGACCCCCCACACACACACCGCAACGGCACAGGCGCCTCCGCCGCCCTTCCCGGCGCAAGCCCTGCCCCCGCCCTGCAGCGGCACAAGCCACGCCGCCGCCTGTCCCGGCACAAGCTACTCCAGCCACTACGAGTGTGATAAACTCAGTATCGTTTGTTCACCAAACCTAAAAACTTACATTTCCACAAGAAGGCAACTGCTTAACAAGAGGTGGCAAGATGGCCAACATTTTACTGTGTAAACAAGATATGCATGATTGTGCAGGCAAAACTAAGCTGCAGGGTCAAGTTATGTAGACAAAGTATAATAAATTGTGAAAAGACTTGAAGGAAAGAAACCTTCACCCCAAGACCACTGGCAATACTAGTGTTTAAGATGTTAATTTGTGTAATTTTAAAGGTGTTCGTTTAGTACTGCCAGAGTTTTAGAGATACCTATAGCACTTAGATAAATACTTTGAGAAAATGTTAGATGAAGAATCCTTATAGAATTTACTAACTCTTTAGAAAAAGGGGGGGGGACTAAGTCAAAGATATAGTACTAATTAACTAGTAGTAATTCATAACCTAAAAGACAGGCCTGATAAAAAATGGACGAAGCAAGAAGTCTTGAGGCATTGCCAAGGACAGCTCCTGATAACAAATAAAAGAAGGCCTTGAAAGGCGGCTGAAACCAACCCTGCAGTCTGGACAGAGACCAAAAAGAAAAACTGAGTCTGCGCAGGGACAAAAGGTTACTTGAAGTGATGAAGAAGAATTTGCAGCCTTCATCCTCAAGACCCTCAGCGACCACCACCACAAAGCATTGCGCAAGCGCAGTTAGGAGGAGTTTATGAAAATGACTTCTTAAAGCTAATTTTAATACGAAGCGGGGATAGGTTATGCATATGTATAGCCGTATTAAGAGATCTTATGATTATGTAAAAAGTACCATATATATTTGAGAAAGCCGCTGCATTGAGTGCGCGCCGTCGGTGGAGTGAGACTCCCGGGCCGCCCAGCGCTGTTTTGCTTGCTGCCGCTTGCTAATAAATACTCCAAATTTTAATTGACTCTGTCTCACGTCAATTTTGTGAGATCAACTTATAACACGAGCAGTACCAAAACTACTCAATCTCCATCAAAATCGGTACAAGCTGCCCCAGTAACCAGGAAGAAGAGAAAGCAGTCAGATCGTTCCCCTGTCGCTCACGACAAGGACCAGCTGTCCCAAGACAGCTTGGGAGGGAGTTCTGAAGGAGATCCAGGAGAAGGCCCTTCTAGAGTAGATCCAGGAGAGGGTCCTTCAAGCAGCCAGGGACCAGGTTAGGAAAGCTAAAGGCCTGAAAGAATTAAATCTTGCCAGAGAGGTCAAGGGCAACAAGAAAAGCTTCTACAGGTATGTCGGTAATAAAAGCAAGACTAGGGAAAATGAAAGGAAGAGGAAAACATTAAAAATAGAAATGATCCAGAAAAAGCCAGGTCACTGAAGCCTACAAACAACTTAATACCTTGCAAATGGATAATGTTAGTTATACACGAATTTCAAGTCTTTGATCTAAAACACAGGACACAATTATAGTGTTGATCTTCTCTGCTAAAAGTTTGCTCCTAGCAAGAAAAAAAGCTCCTATAGAAAGTTCTTATTTCGGACAAAAGATGCTTAAGCACAAGGTGCATTAAACACAGTCGAACCACATCCATTTTTAGAAACACTTTGTGTCTGTTTCACAGATATTTATGGCCTACACAGTTGATTTGATTTCTCAGGCGCAAAGGATATTGCATTCTTCCTGACCTACACTATGTATTTTGAACCTGGGGCGTTTCCACACAAACAGATTGTTGAACCGAGTCCTGTGAAAGTCAGTGTGCCTCTGAGCAGGTGAAGAGCCTGCCAATACAGATGAGCCTAAAGGTAAGGATTGGAAGCCCACGTGCTTATGTTGTAGTATCGGAGGCTTATTTGCAAGCCGAGTCCACACTTAATTCTGACAGCAGGATGAAATAGATCAGCCTTTCAAGGTCCACAGGCCACTTGCTGTGCTTGTTGGGGACGGCAAACACTCCTTCATTAATGAACGTGTACAGAGTTGGAAGTTTACCGCTGCTTTACAGTTTGGGGATTTTCACTGCATCTCTTTTTTACGCCAAACTCTGTCTTTATTTTAAGAACTGCAACGTGACAGCGTCCTCCTTTATTCCCTTAACAATCAAACCAACTTTCGATTTAACTTAAATGGACATTTGTTCCTTAATGGAAAACTTTGTCATAATTTTGTCAATATCGTCCCAGAGCAGTTCCGTTTACCTATACAGATCGGACCTTGCAGACTATCTATGGAAACGACATCGCAGTTACTGTGGCTCTTCTCCTTTACTGATATCGGTCAGTGCTGTCTTGTCTCTCTGTCTTACTCTTTTCCACGCTGCAAAAAGGAAAAAGCAGACCTCGAAATCAATGCGAGTTCCTCTTTTCCCCAAATTAATCCTCAGGCCTCCTCTTTTGAGAGTGAGGGGAACAGGTCTCTCTGAAGAGCAGCAACAGTGACACCCAGTGGCCACCTACAAATTAGACTTGAAACAGCCCTCAGGGCACAGGAGGTCTGTGTTGTCTACCACTGAAAGTGAACAGCTCGAAAGAGTAGTTTAAAGTCATAACGGCCTGGGCAAGCTGGAGAGGCGGAGCTGCCGGCATCCCCAGCAAGGGCAGCTGTGGGGGTGCTGGGGAGCTGGCCCACGTTGTGTGTGGCAGGGCTGCCGGAGGGGGCTGGGCTGGGTGCAGGAGACCCTCCCCGGGAGGCAACAGGGCTGCCCTCCCACCCCCCAGGAGCATGGATGCCCTTCAGCTCCAGCACATGGTGGGCCCCCCTGCCGCACATTCGTGTCACAGCGTTGACAAGATCGTTCACAAACATCGCTGTGCGCTTACGTAGCAGGAGCTGCAGGAGCCAGACCAGGAGATCTTTGTCCGGTCCAAAGCTGACGAGGCAGGACAAGATAATGTCCTCTGCGATGGACGCCTGCTGATGGTGGTCCTCAAACATCAGCTCCAGCACCTGGCGCAGCCAGGGCAGCAAGTGTTGCAGGAGAAGCGAGTACTCCGCGAAAAGGCTTGCCCATTCGTGAGCCTCGAGCCTGTCCACTACAGCCATGGTCAGCTGTCCAGCAGCCCGTGGTGGAGAAGCTGCAGGGCTGTGGGGGGCCTGGTACGGGACGGCTAGTGATGCTGGAGGTGGTCTGACGGGATACTGTGGGAAGTAATAGTCCGTCTGCACTGAAGGTATGACGGCATCCACCTCCCTCTTGCAGAGGGGGTACTCGGGCTTTATCTCAGCCCACCGCCAGAAGCAGACGAGACAGAAGTGGTGGCAGCATGGCAACACATAGCTGGCTTCCTCCCAGCTGTCCAGGCATATGGGACAGTGGTCGTCCAGCTCTGTGGCCATGCTGTCTATCTGGGGAGGTGGGCTGGGGAGAGACAGCGATCACAAGCTGCTCCCTCTCACTGGTCCTCGCAGCAGCAGATGTCGCACTAGAAAAGGAAGCGAGGCCATGCTCATTGGCTGGCCTGGGCAGGGGTGGAGGAAATGCCCAGGCCCCTCAAGAGGGAAACCCTCCCAGTTCCCCAGGGTGAGGTTTCCCCGTACAGCTCACCTCTGCTGCTGCAAGCACGCCTCCTGGCTGCCCCGGCTGCCCGAACCTGGCAGGGCCGGGGAAAACCAGAACCCATCGCTCAGTGATGTCACTGTCCCTTCCTCGGGGACATGGCAATGGGCTGTCCTTGCCCACGGCGCTTGCCCTGGCAGTGCTGCGGACCCAGCACATGCCTCGGGGGTTACCGCAACGCCACTGCTCATTCCGTCTGCCACCTCTGGTCCCGTGCTCGGCGTCAGTGTTTCATGCCAGTCAGTGAGGTCTTGGCTGTGTCTTCCCAGGGTCCTGTCAGGTTCCGGTGGCCGTGGTACATATCTCCAGGCACATACAGCAAGAGGGTTCATTTGATAATGTCCCATGCCTCCCTGGGAGGCTGCAGGACAACGTCCCACAGGCTGTCCACGTACTCCAGGACTGTTGGCCAGCCCTTTGGGCTCCCCTGCTTCCTCCCACAGCACATCGAAGAACCAGCGCCTAAGGACAAATAGAAAGAGGGGAAGAGGCCTCCAAAGGCTGTGCCTCTCGTCCTCTGCCTCACCTCCAGGAATTCTTTTCCAGACTGGGTGGAAAGACATGTTCAGCTGCTGAGAAATATGCGCCTATGACACCATACACGGGAATGGGTGAAATCAATTCTGTTTTGAAATAAAAATCTTCCTCCCCGCCTTGCTTTGAACTTTGCAAAATTTTTGAGATTTGTTGCTCCTGTTTACAACAGAGGATTTTATCTGGGATGCCCTGAATACCCCAGGGAATGCTCACAAACTCTGCGTGGAGACCAGTGATGCAACCTGATCAAAACAATTCAAGGATAAGATTACTTACCATATTGCATGGCACTTCTCCTCGCTCACAGTGCGGTTTAGGGGGCACATTGCTCTTCAGGAGTTAAAATCATTCCATTTCTAAATGAATACAGTGTGCTATAGGGAGTCTGGAAGCAAAGCATGGCCTCTACCTGTTTCTATATCCCCAGGTTCTTTATTTGAGTCTGACATTCTAACATATGTTGCCTCACGTTCTAACGTGATATACGTTTCCGCATGGGGAAACATATAGAAAAAAGAGCGAATGCCTTGCACTATCAGAAGCTGTCCTCTAATTTGATGGTATAGTTATAACCTGCTGTGCACGTGGTCACAAAGCAACCAACAAAGACAAGAAAAACAAGCCAGCAAGCAAAGTCTCACAGTCTCTCCCCACGCTTCAGCACTGCTGGCCAGCCCTCTTGGGCTCCCCTGGTTCCCCCCACGGGGAGTCAGGGGCAGCACTTGGCTCTCTTGCAGGGAGTTTTTCCAATTTTTCTCCCCTAGCCAGAGGGCGCAAGGCTGATCACCTCTGCTCAGCACCCATCAGGCCTCATCTGGGCACTGCGTCTTGTTTGGGGTTCAGCAATGGGCCCACGTTTTCTCTAGTGCTTGAGAGAACAGACCGGTGAATGTAGCATTACAGCGTTGGTGGATAAGGGAAGAGCAACTATCACCTACCCGAAAAGGATTTGACGCTGTCACACACAACGTTCACATCTCCCAGTTGGAGAGACATGGGTTCCACGGATGGACTACTCGGTGGAGAAGGAATTGGCTGGGTGGCTGCACTCAAAGAGTTGCGGTCAACTGATCAATGTCCAAGTGGAGACCAGTGGTGAGCGGCATTCTTCAGGCGTCGCTATTGGGACTGGCGCTGTTTAGCGTCTTTGCCGGTGACATGGGTGTTGGGATGGAGCGCACCCTCGGCAAGTTTGCCAATGGCACCCAGCTGCGTGTTGCAGTCGACACGCTGGAGGGAAGGGATGCCATCCAGAGGGACCTGGACAGGCTGGAGAGGCGGGCCCGTGCCGAGCTCGTGATGTACAACAAGGCCAAGTGCAAGGTCCTGCACGTGGATCAGGGCAATCCCATGCACAAATACAGGCTGGGTGGAGAATGGATTGAGAGCAGCCTCGCCGAGAAGGACTTGGGGGTGCTGGCTGGTGGGAACCTGCTTAGCATGAGGCGGCAATGTGCGCTCACAGCCCAGAAAGCCAACTGCCTCCTTCTGGTACCTTCCTCATCACCACCTACCTGAAATATCAGTAGTGGGTAGTAAGCTGATGTCTTAACCAGGGAAGGGAGTTTTCTCCGTATGTCCTTAATTCTGGCGCCAGGCAGGCAGCTGACTTCCCTGTGGGATGTCTCCGGTCTACAGATAGGGCCCTCTGTTCCCCTCAGAAGGGAGTCACCTACTACAATTACCTTGCTTTCTTTCTTGGTTGAGGAAGTCCTGAGGCGTGGGGGTGGGTGCCCAGCACTGGGCATCTCACTGGAGGGATCATCCTTTCCATCCTCAATCGCCTGGTCCTCGATTTCCAAAGCCCCATACCTATTATGCAAGGGCAATTGGGATGGTGAGGGGGGCTGTGAGGGGTTTCGCTTGCCTCTCCGAGGAGGGATCTGACTCCACTCCCCCTTATCCCTTGAGTTCTCTCCTTCTGCAAACTGATGAGCAAACCGATGAGTTGAGCAAACTGATAAACTGTTTGATAAACTAACCAAGGTGGAGGAAAAACTCATTCTTTCCCTGCACAGACCCATGTTGCAGCTGCTAAGAAGAAACGCCCTCCTACTCAAGAGAAAAAACACCCTCTGACTCAAGAGAAATCAAACCCGATACGAGATATCCTGTGGTTTTGCCTCTGTGAATATGGAGAAGACATGAAGAAACGGGATGAAGAACCTACGTCAGCCCTACAGGCACGGGTGCTTGAGTTGCAAAATGAAGCAGATAGAAGAAAGGATTCTTACAGGAGGAAGGCTGCTCTGACCTACGGTAGGCGATCCTACGGACCAGGTAGGAACCGATCTGATAATCGTAGGTACTACGGTCAACGTTAGAGGTGCCCTGCCTCCGGCCAGGAGGAGGAGAGGGACAACCGAATTTATTGGACTGTGTGGATTTGATGGCCTGGCACATTAGAGCCACAAAAGTATAAAGCCCTGGTGGACACTGGTGCACAGTGTACCCTATTGCCCTTGAATCATAAAGGGGCAGAAACTGTCACCATGTCTGGAGTGACAGGCGGATCTCAAGAACTGACTGTATTAGAGGCTGAAGTGAGCCTACCTGGGAATAAATGGGAGAAACACCCCATTGTTACTGGTCCAGATGCTCCGTGCATCCTTGGCATAGACTACCTCAAGAGAGGGTGTTTTAAAGACCAAAAAGGGTATCGGTGGGCTTTTGGTATAGCAGCTGTAGACACTGAGGATGTTACACAGCTGTCTACCTTACCCGGTCTTTCAGATGACCCTTCTGTTGTGGGACTGCTGAGGGTTGAAGATCAGCAGGTGCCAATTGCTACTGCCACGGTGCATCGACGACAGTATCGCACCAACCGAGACTCCCTGATTCCCATCCATCCCCTGATTCGCCGGCTAGAGAGCCAAGGAGTGATCAGCAAAACTCGCTCACCCTTTAACAGCCCTCTATGGCCAGTGCGAAAGTCTGACGGGGGACTGGAGATTAACAGTAGACTGTTGTGGCCTGAATGAAGTCACACCACCACTGAGTGCTGCTGTGCCAGACATGCTACAACTTCAGTATGAACTGGAGTCAAAGGCAGCCCAATGGTATGCTACAATTGACATTGCTAATGCCTTTTTCTCTATTCCTTTAGCAGCAGAGTGCAGGCCACAGTTTGCTTTCACCTGGAGGGGTGTCCAGTACACCTGGAATCGACTGCCCCAGGGGTGGAAACACAGCCCTACTGTTTGCCATGGACTGATCCAGACCGCACTGGAGAAGGGTGGAGCTCCAGAACACCTACAATACATCGATGACATCATTGTGTGGGGTAATTCGGTGGAAGAAGTTTTCCACAAAGGTAGGAAAATAATTAAGATTCTTCTGAAAGCAGGTTTTGCCATTAAAGGAGGTAAGGTCAAGGGACCTGCACGAGAACTCCAGTTCTTGGGAATTAAGTGGCAAGATGGCCGTCACCAGATCCCAACGGATATGATTAACGGAATAACATCTATGTCCCCACCTACTAACAAAAAGGAAAGACAAGCCTTTTTAGGTGTTGTGGGTTTCTGGAGAATGCATATTCCAGGTTATAGCCAGATTGTGAAACCTCTCTATGAAGTGGCTCGAAAGAAAAATGAGTTTCTGTGGGGCCCTGAGCAATGACAAGCCTTTGAGCAAATTAAACAAGAGATTGTGCATGCAGTAGCCCTTGGAGCAGTCCAAACTGGACGGGACATTAGAAATGCACTCTACACTGCAGCCGGGGACAATGGCCCTACCTGGAGCCTCTGGCAGAAAGCACCAGGGGAGACTCGAGGTCGACCCCTAGGATTCTGGAGTGGAGGATATAAAGGCTCCGAGGCCAACTATGCTCCAACTGAGAAAGAAATCTTGGCAGCATATGAAGGAGTTAGAGCTGCTTCAGAAGTAATTGGTACTGAGGCACAGCTCCTCCTGGCGCCCCGATTACCAGTACTGGGCTGGATGTTCAAGGGTAAAGTTCCTTCTACTCATCATGCCGCCGATGCTACCTGGAGTAAGTGGGTTGCCTTAATCACGCAGTGAGCTCGAATAGGAAAGCCAGATGGCCCAGGAATCGTAGAATTCATCACAAATTGGCCCGAAGGCAAAGACTTGGGGAAGGCACTAGAGGAGGTGGTGACACGTGCTGAGGAAGCTGCACCATATAATGAACTGTCAGATAATGAGAAACAGTATGCCTTGTTTACTGATGGGTCTTGTCGTATTCTAGGAAAACATGGAAGGTGGAAAGCTGCTGTGTGGAGTCCTACACGACAAGTCACGGAAGCTGCTGAAGGACAAGGTGAATCGAGTCAATTTGCAGAGGTAAAAGCCATCCAGCTGGCGTTAGATGTTGCTGAACGAGAAAAGTGTCCAATACTCTATCTCTATACTGACTCATGGATGGTGGCAAATGCTCTGTGGGGGTGGGTAAAGCAGTGGAAGCAGAGCAACTGGCAGCGCAGAGATAAACCCGTCTGGGCTGCTGAGCTGTGGCAAGACATTGCTGAGCGGCTAGCGAACCTAGTCGTAAAGGTACATCACGTAGATGCCCACGTACCCATGAGTCGGGCCACCGAGGAACATCAAAACAATCAGCAAGCGGATCAGGCTGCTCAAATTTTCCAGACAGACTTGGACTGGGAACATAAAGGTGAACTATTCTTAGCTCAGTGGGCCCGTGACACTTCCGGTCATCAAGGAAGGGATGCAACATATAAATGGGCCCATGACCGAGGGGTGGATTTAACCATGGACACTATTGCGCAGGTTATCCGCGACTGTGAAACATGCGCCGAAATCAAGCAAGCTAAATGGTTAAAACCTTTGTGGTATGGGGGACAGTGGCTGAAATATAGGTATGGGGAGGCTTGGCAAACTGATTACATCACGCTCCCTCAAACTCGCCAGGGTAAGCGCTATGTGCTTACAATGGTGGAAGCAAGCACCGGATGGTTGGAAAGCTCTGCCGTACCCCATGCCACTGCCCGGAATACTATCCTGGGCCTTGAAAAGCAAGTCGTGTGGCGACATGGCGGCCCAGAAAGAATTGAGTCAGACAACGGGACTCATTTTGAAAACAATCTTATAAGTAATTGGGCAAAAGAAGATGGCGTAGAGTGGATATATCCTATCCCCTATCATGCACCAGCTTCTGGGAAGATTGAGCGATACAATGGACTGTTAAAAACCACCCTAAAAGCAATAGGAGGGGTGGAACCTTTAAAAATTGGGACAAGCATTTAGAGCAAGCTACCCGGCTAGTTAACACCAGGGGATCCATCAATCGAGCTGGTCCTGCTCAATCAGACCTTTTACATACTGTAGAAGGGGATCAAGTCCCTGTGGTGCATGGAAGGAATTTGTTAGGGAAAACTGTTTGGGTTTTTCCTGCTTCAGGCAAAAGCAAACCCATTCGTGGGACTGTTTTTGCTCAAGGACCTGGATGTACTTGGTGGGTGATGCTGAAGGATGGAGAAGGTCAATGTGTACCTCAAGGGAATTTAACCCTTGGTGAGAATACTCAATCCTGAGCAGTATGATGCTGATCACTACATAATACTAACAGTGTTCCATACGTGCTTTTCAGGATAATAGAGAGGTGATGAAACCTGAGATAGCTTCATCAAGTGGCATCCAGCAAGCTCTTCAAGATGAACATGCTATCCGTGGGCACAAACCAGAGTGAATTTCGTACCATCTTTCCTGCCCTGAGATGAGATCCTGCAATCATGAACTAAATGGACTTTTGCATATAACTTTTGTAGGTAAATGTAAACCATAGATGAGTGACCTGCATGTATCCATCTCATATATATAATCTGTGTGTGTGTAAATTTGATAGATAAAAGTAATAGTAATCTGAGCAAGATGCAAATGGTATGGAATAAGGGGTGGAATGTCCTGGTTTGAGGTAAAACAGAACCAATTTTGTTCAGTAACTTCGCTTGTTAGCTGGGCCTCTTCTAACTACTGAAATTAACTGCATATTGTGCAGACAGCGTTCACTCTCTCAGAGTGATAAGACCACTTGTTTGTAGCTGATGCCCAGACATGGTATGCAGAGAGGCTCCTGCTTATACTTATTGCTATAACCCCCAAGGCCAACCAACTTTGTTATTTGCCCCGTTGGAGGGTCGGAAGCGGAAAAGCATAGTGGAGTCCCACCTGCAGGGAGAAGCGGACAGGACAGGTGACCCAAAACTCACCAACAGGGTATTCCATCCCATCTGCCTCATGCTCAGTATAAAAGCTGAGGGATCAAAGGGGCAGCTCTTCCTTCAACGGCCGACGTCTGAGGAGGACTCTGTTCATCTGCCTGTGATCCCGATTCTGAATCCAGATCCGGAATCCAGTTCCCGTCCGTCACTGCGTCCAGCCTGGGACTGCCCCAGTGCCAGCCGGTGACGTCATTGTCATCTCGGGAGCTTGATAGGGTTTTGTGTCTATTTTTCATTTTTTCTTTTCTTTTATTATTAATACTTCATTAAAGTACTTTAGTTCCTTCTAAACTCATAAGTCTCTTTTTCCTCCTCTGCCTCTCTCTTTGAAGAGGGGTAGAGGGGAGCATCTGTCGGTGCCATCTGGGGTGCCTCAGGTCCCCAGTAGTGGATTTTGGCCTAAACCACGACAGTCCCGTAGCTTGTGAATTTGACTGGTTTCCCTGTGCCATGAAGTCGATTTTAACCCGACTAAAGCAAGACATGTATTTAAAGTGAAATCAAAGTGTGCTAACCTTTGTATACAGAAAACAGTTGGAGTTCTTCTCTATCTCAGATCTTTGGCAGCAGAGGCATTGCTTTCTCATGGAGGCCGGCTCCGTGTGCATGTGTGCACAGAAAGCAGGAGCGGTGGGGCAGGGTGTCAGTGCACCCCTGAGAAGCTGTAAAATATTTGGTCCGGTCTCAGTGTGCAGCTGCAATAGCTGGGAAAACGGGAGGAAACCAAAGGCGGCAATGAGAAGACAGCTGTATCAGCCTGAGTATTTGATGAGCCATATACATAGCTCACAGTTAACCTCAAGTGGTAACATGAAGGAAATGAAAATGTTTCTTCTGGGGACTATGGGGCACAGGGGTGCTGACAGTTGGCCTGATGGGTGTTATCAAAAGTTGGAGACAAGTCCCCTTGATTGGCCGGAGCAGACGCCCAAAGGCTGTACTGGGTTGCCCATGGATGGCAGCGGGAGCTGTCCAGGGACGGGATCAATTGTCCCAGCAAAGGCAGTCTGGTTGCCCAGAGTCTGCACTGAGCTGCCCACGGGTGGCCTCGGGTTGCCCATCAAGAGCACCGGGCACCAAAGGGCTGCATCAGGTTGCCATAGCGGCTGCAGGGAGCTGCCCGGGCAGAACCCGGTCCCTGAGCGCCCTGCGCCCCTGGCAACGCTGCCCTGGTTCTGTGTCACACAGGGCACTGGGGACGCTGCAGTGTCTGGCAGTGCTGCCACCGAACCCCACAGCACAGCAGTGAGTAGCCGCCCTCCCGGGCACTCCCAAGCCTCTGGAGGTTTCGGGTGAGTATGTACCATTATGGGAAAGTATTTTTTATGCAAACTTACCATTTTTGAAGGACTCAAGTGGCTTTCACGCTGTAACAGATGGGATTGAGCACATGCTTTGTGTCAAACCCCACTCCCACCCAGGCATCTTGTTGCAGCACACCAGTGTCCTCACCTTTCACTGGGCTCTGAGCCAGGCTGGGAGCCGTGGGGAGGGGATGGGGTACCTCCTGAGTCCCCTCCTGAGGGTTTGGCCTCAGATGCGGTGTGTTAGGGACATTTGCTGGCCCTCTGCATGATGTTTCTGACAACAACTGACTGATACCCTGAATCTGAAAAGAGCAGTAGCACCCACAATGCCGTATGCAGTTCTCGGTAGCAAAATCTTCACGTGTGGCCATTCCTCCTAGGGCTCCTGCAAGGCTGCTGTTTACACACCCCTCTGAAAAGACTGTCTGGGATTTCTCCTTTCCAAGTGCATCGATTTTACGTCAGGTGAGGCGTAGGCATTTTTCTTCCTTTGCAAGTCAAGAGAGGGCTGTTCTCTTGAGACTGAAATAGCTGGAGGGGGGTCAAATTTGGATATAGATCTGCAAAGCATCAATGCAAGTGAAGGTGGGGGGTGAGGATTGAGTCCCTGACCCACCAATCACACTGGGTTGGTCCAAAGGGGCGCAGCTATCGGGGCTGGAAAGGGCACTTTGAAAGAGAAAAGGACATCTGGAGTACTAGAAGATCAGCACATACGCCAACCAAAAGAAGCCAATGAACACAAGACAATCACCAGCTACACTTTCACGGGATTGACAGATTTGAGGAGAATGAAGGCTAATATCTGTCATTCTCCTGAGCAGCCATGCTTTGCTTTTCTCCGCATTTCAATACTTGAGGCTAGATACTAAACAAATTCAAATCCCTTTCCAGATACAAATGCTTGGGGTGCTGTGAGAAGGCATTTGCTTTCAAGAGTTTTAGGCCTGTACAGGTGACCAGTGGGTGCTGTGTGCGTTGCTGTTTGTGTTAGAAGCTGCATGTGTTGCTGTAAGAAGGAAGGCAAGTGCAGGAGCTGACTGAGGGAAGTTGTCTTCTATCTATCTCCTCCTCTGTGCAGGACAAGTACTTGAAGAGCAGTGGTCAGGAATGGAGGCTGTCGGCTTTCCCTTAACGGCAAGACGTGCCAAGGTTCTGCCTGCCATCAACACCATGACTGCCAGCTATAAGGACCGTTTCCCGTACTACCCGTTGCCTCAGAGCTCCAGCCTCCCCTGGATGCCCAGCACCTACTCTAAAAGAGATGCCATCAAACCAGCTTTGGCTCCCTTTTCCAAAACTTCCCAGGGGATGACCACCAGCGAGAAGCTCCCTTACATTTCCAACAGAACAACCCTCTTCACCCGCTACACCCCTGACGACTGGTACAGGTCCAACCTGACCAAGTACAAAGAGTCAGAGACTTCCCGGCACAATGCGGAGGCTCTGAGAGTTGATACCACCCGCATGATTGAGCATAAATACCAGCAGACAAAGAAAACACAAGCAGAAAGCACCAAAAGCCTGGGAGGACGTGTGAATGCTATTGAGTTTTGGAAAGGGGAGCTCTGCCGTGAGCTGGATGAGATGATCGGGGAGACCAACACGCTCACAGACATGAAGAAGAGACTGGAGAGAGCCTTGGCCGAGACGGAGGCCCCTCTCCAGGTAAGCACTCTGTCCAGTGGGCTGCAAGCTGTAGCCTACTGCTGGAACAACTGCAGCCATTCAAATGTCTAACTAAGTTCCACTGCAGCTCCGCAAGACCTAGAGAGTTTTTATGAAGAGACCATAAGTTAAGTTTGCAATGTCTTCCCATCTGCTGCATCCCCTATCAGCCCGTTATGAGCTCATCACAACTCCATTTGCTTAACCAAATATTTGTGTAGGCGGAACATCCAAATTCCTGGACTGGGAGACAGAAGCCCATGTCTTCCTACAACACCCTGGGGAGGTCAGCATCAAGGCTGACACAGGTGCCTGTGCCACAGCTCTGGTTGCAGCTGGGACACGCGTGCTTCCTCATGTTGATTTGATGCATACGGTGCAGTTCGGTTTCTTGTTGTCAGCTGAAGCAGCCGCCCTGGGCACTTTGTTCCCCTGGTGTCCCCTCTGTGCCCGCCTAGAATTTCTTTTCTTCCATTTCTTGAGATGGGGACTCTCTCTATAGAGAGTCCTGCCCCTGCACCCAACAGCGATGGCATGTCCCCAACAGGTCGCTCAGCAGTGCTTGCTTCAGCGGGAGAAGAGGATGGGCATTGACCTCGTCCATGATGATGTGGAGAAAGAGCTCTTCACGGTAAGTTGGGCCACCCAGATCATGTGTTAAAGCCAGTTTTACCTAAACTGCCCTACAGAGGCTTTGCAGCCTTCTTCCCTACCTGGCTCCTTACCGCTGGGGAGGTGCTCAGCTCTTCAACCCCCCAAAACCTGCTGGGCCAGGGGATGGGGTTCCCCCAGGCAGCAGCATGCCCACGCCGTGTGGGTATGACTTGGCCGTACAGAGGAAGGAATAACTGAAGAGCAGCTGCGTGTTTGTGTAGCGTGTGGGGGTTCTGTGACCATCTTCAGGGAGTAGTGCACTAAAGACATGCACGCAGTTTGGGGGCACTTTCTCCACTCCCTGCCTGTTTACTCTGGGCAGAAAGACAAGCAGGCAAGTTCTTGCTGTGTGCAGGGTTGGGGAGGTCTGAGGGGACGAGTGGCATCAGGACAACTGAGTACAGACACTGATGATGGGGCCATGTGTCCTTTACCCAGGAAGTCAATGTCATCAGGTCGTGCCAGGAGAAGATGCTTCGGTACCTGGATGAAGCCAAAGCCCAGCTCGCGTAAGGAGGAGCTCCTTATGTCATGCCGTAGGGCTGATGTGCATTTGCAGTTGTGATGTGGACCCCCAGCAGACCCCGACCTCTCCCCACACCCTGCAGATGGAAAAGCCAGGCGGGCTCCCCGGGAAGTGGGCAGTGATGCTCATGGGAGGACAGAGCTGCGTGGGAGGGAGCTGCGGGGAACTGGAGCGGGGAGGAAGCCCTTCCACCTGAACATCCCCAGCGATGGCTGTTGTTTGCATGTTGAAGGTCCAACAGGGCGGCCCAGCACGAGCTGGAGAGGGACCTGGCCCACAAGCAGGCGGCCCACCGCATCGATGACAAGTGTCACCACCTGAGGAGCACCTCCCACGGCATCAGCTACTACCCAGCGGTGGAGCGGGTCGATGCCACGTGAGTGCACGCTGGGCAGCACGCCAGCAGCAAGCTGTGCCCGGGATGCACGGTGCCTCTCCCTGGCAGGGAGCTGCTTGTCCCCAGCCCACTGTCAAGGCACGTCCATCCCGCCTGGAGACAGCTGCCTGAGTGGGACCGTTTCTCTCTGCTTATTGTTATTCTTACTGTTATTGTTATTGTTAACCTTACCTTTATTCTTACCCTTACTCGTACTCTTCTTCTCATTCTTATTTTCTGTTGTTGTTCTATTAAACTGTCTCTATCTCCACCCGTGAGTCCTGTTCTTTCTCTTTCCCCTCCATTGAGAGTGGCTGTGTGGTCCTAGCTGCTGGCCAGAGTTAAACCACAACCTATGCTCAAATTAAAGATGGAGATTTCAGATACATTTAATCAGTGCTGCTCCCAGGCAGGCTTCATGCCTGCCCACGTCCAGCTTCAGCACTACGGGCTTACCGGGGCCTCTTCTTCCCCCTCACCTCCTGAAGGATCTCGGTGCCGGACTCTTGGGCCAAGATCACAGACGACAACATCCTCCGCTCACAGAGCCAACGGGCGGCCTCCTCCAAGCTGCGGGACAACATCGAGAACCTGCTGGTGGTGGTGGCAAACGAGATGCGGAGCCAGTTCAACAGGGTGAACATCGCCTTCACCAAACGCATCAGCGAGACAGCCGATGCCAAGAGCAAGATCCGGACCCACCTGGCCAAGGTAGTCGGAACCCCTCCCTTTCGGTGTGTCACTGTCACTTCCTAGTGACACCCCTGAGGTGGGACCCTTAGGAGTTGGCACCGTAATTTCATCTCAAGGGGTCTGTTTTTGCTAGGGCATCCTCACTGGCAGCCTGGAAGCACAGGGATTGCCAGCAGAAAATGCCAATGCTGGTTGCATCTCCTGGTAGTTCCTTCAGAAGCGCTGGCTGCCCTCCAGAACGGCCTTGCTGGGCCTCTGCTGGGCTGCCTGCTGGGGGGGTTGCAGGCTTGCTTCTCCTCCAAGGACGTGCTTTCACTCTCCGTGCTCTGGGGCTGCTGCACGGGCATGCGTGTGTTTGCTTTGCCAAGCAGAGTCAGTGGAAATCAGTGATGGACACCTGCCTCAGAGCTGTGGGTCTCATAGAAAGCTTCCTGAAATGGGCCCCACACTGTATTGAGTAACTGAGGGAAGACGGGGCTTGCAGCACTGCGAGCTGATGCCACGTCTTTCAGTGAGGATCCATGAAGAACCTTCCCTCTCTGAGTTACTGTTGATGGATGATTAGTTCCAGCAAGCGGTAATTTTGGGAAGCTGGGTATTCAATAGGTCCATCAGTGCTCCAAAACCTCCTCTGATGTGACAGCAAGAGCCAAGAGAGGTTTTTCCCTGAAGAAAAATTACTCTTGGCTCTGCGCCTTGATGTGTAGCAGAATGACAGGGGTCTGAGCCCAGGGTCTGCTTATTGAACTTGTATTGTTCTGCAGATGGACAGGAGGAAAGGGTAATTATGTTGTCACTTGAGAAGATACTTTTTAATTTGTGCATGGGTTTCTTTTTTACGCCAGACGCTGCAGGAAATCTTCCAGGTGGAGAAGACCATGGAAGCCATCCAAAAGGCCATTAGGGACCAAGGGCCTCCCTTAAAAGTGGCTCAGAGCCGGCTGGACGAGCGCACACGCAGACCAAACGTGGAGCTGTGCCGGGACACTGCCCAGCTGCGGTAAGGCAGGAGCGTGGGTCTGGTGGGCTCCTTGAGGAGTTACGGCTGGTAGCACCCGGGGGTAGCACTGCATGAAAAATTAAGCATGGGCTTTTCTTTCAACAGTCCTTCCATAAGTGCACTGCTATAATCAAAAGCAATGAGCAGGTATTGCAGCCTTTGGGTGCTGGGAGAGCTCTGCGCCCACAAAGGAGGCTGTACACCATGGCCGGGTATAGCCTGATGGCACCCCATGAGGGGATGGATTCTTCCCGCTTGGGTAAGCCCCATCTTCTCTCCAGCCTGCTTCCCGGCAGTTGGATGTGCTCAGTTTTGAAGGACGAGCCCTTTACTCTCCAACAGGATCCTGCTGAGATCCCTTAGGCCCTTCCTTTTGGGGAACTGCAAGGAAGGGTGCCCCCTATGGAGAAGCAGAAAGGGCTGTCCTCACCTTCTCCGAGGACACTGGAAATCCTTTCAAGGACACAGTGGTCTGTTTGGGATTGCATGCCGAGGAGCTGTGGAGGAGTAGGCTGGCCTGAGCGCCCAGCAGCACCCCCTCTGAGGCACCCCAAAGTTCACCCCTCCTGGGAGCCTGTTGGGCAAGACTCCAGCTGAAGCCTTTTCAGAGCAATTGAAACCCAGCCCCACAGCCTTTGCAGCATCTCGTACAACAAGGGTTTTTTCCATCCTCCCCTTGTTTCACATTCACTTTTAGCCTCTCCCAGATGTCCTGTTTTCTTTGTGTGCATCTGTGGGCATGGGGAGGATGCCTGCACAGGGAAATCCAGGAGGGGGAGCCAACAAACCCCCCAAACCAAGCAGGAACAGGAAACCACACCTGCTCATCCCTCTTCTTGCTGGCCCGAGCTGTTCTGGGAGAGGCGGCTGCGCATTGCCAAAGCCTTTGAGCAGACTTAACCATGCCTCCCCGCTGAGGTCTGGAGGAGCTCTGCCCTCAGCTTTCCCATGCGTCTGCCAGAAACGGGGGGTCTGAGTTAATCTGAGCACGCTGAAGGGGGAAATCCTGTGACCAAGGGGCCCTTCAGCAATGCCACGCTAGAAACCACCCCCACGATGGCACTGTTAACCAGGGTTTCTTGCTGTTTTCCAGCCTTGTCAATGAGGTCCACAAAATCAACGAGACGGTCCAGAGCCTCCAGCAGCGCCTGAGAGACACCGAGGACACCCTGCAAATGCTGGTTCATACCAAGTCGGTCTTGCAGCATGACCTGGCCGTCAAAGCCAACACACTCTTCATTGATGAGGAGAAGTGCATGGGCATGCGCAAGACCTTTCCCAGCACGGTGCGGCTGCTGGGTTCCATTTAGGCTCAGCTGAACTCACTGAATCTGTTGTGGGAGGGATTCCCAGTTTGGCTAAGATGCTTTGGAAATACTTGATTAGAGTTTCACTTCCTGGTGAAAGCCATGAGTAGAAATTAAATGATCTTTTTGTGTGTTATACGGTCTACCGGTATTTTTTTTGCCTTTGGTTTTTCTCTTTCCACTGTACTTTCACGGTGTGCCAGAAAGTCACTGAAAATACTTTGTAAGCGACTAAGAGTAAATCCACCCACGGGGATTCAGTCCTACCCTCTCAGTCGGTGATTTTAGGAGAAAAACTGTCGTGTCTGCCTCCTTTTGAGGCACCTTCTTATCACCTTCTTAGAGGAACACCTTTTCATTCCTTGGTGTTTCCTTCTTGCCTCATCGCTGGAAGACTTCAGGTGTCCTGCAGCGTAGCCAGCACATCTCAGAGCAACAGCCTGTGGGCCCTCGCTAGCACCCTGTCCCTCTAACCTTGGCGTGTCATCTCACAGCTTGTCACAGGTAAGCCTGATATTGTCCCCCTCTCCCTTCAAGCCTCGTTTTAAGCGCTGTCAGGGAGCCCTGATAGCTGGTGAGCAAAGACCTTTTTCCCCCTTTGAGACAAGTGAATCCCATCTGACGCCGGCAAGCCTGGTGCTGTGTAGGCCATCCCCTTATCAAAAAAAACAAAATTCTGTTGGTCACACCAGCCATGGAGCCACCTATTAATAGACTGGGCTTGTCTGTATGTTTCTTCCAATGTCGCTGCCTGTAACTGGAAGGAAAGAGGAAAAAATAACCTGTGCCCCACATCCCCTTACCAACCGTCCCAAGGCCCTGAAGTCTCTTTTGATCGCCATAGGAGGAAATGTTGCAGCTTCACCACCACACACACGGAAGAGCAATAATGGGTAATAGTCCAGGTGAGCTGTGTGGGGACATCGCACCCTGGGGAGCTGGGAGGGTTTCTTTCTTGAGGGACCTGGGCATTTCTTCCACCCCTCCTCAGGCCACCCAGTGACCGTGGCCTCTCTTCCTTTTCCAGCCTGACACTGGCTGCTGCAGCGCCACAGGGAGGGAGCACTTGGTCACCCCCAGCTCCCCCTAGCACGATGCAGCGAGTGGAGAGCATGGCAATGGACCTGGACAACCGCTGCCCAGTGTGCCTGGACAGCTGGGACGATGCCGCCTATGCCATGCCATGCCTCCACCAATTCTGTTACCAGTGCATCCTGCGCTGGGCTAACAGCAAGCCCGAGTGCCCTCTCTGCAAGAGGAGAGTGCGATCCATCGTGCACTCGATGAGGGCAGACAATGACTTCGAAGAGGTTCCCATCGCGTCATCTGCCTCAGCCCCCGCACCAGTTGGCACCCGGCAGGCCGGAGGAGCGCCCAGGCACCCAGACACCCACAGCCCCCCTCGCCGCTCTGTAACACCTCAGCCGCTGGCAGTGGAGTCGGTGCCCAGGGCTCTGGTGGGCGGCCTCCAGCCCCATACCTGGGCGTTCCTCTTTGACGACCACCCGGCTCTCCTCCAACGCTTTCTGCCCTGGCTCCAACAGCAGCTGGGGCTGATCTTTGCCGAGGAGCCTTCAGCAGCCGTTGTGATGGAGGACCTCATCTTGGCCGTCCTGGGCTTCTTTGGTCTGGACGAAGAGGTCCTGGTCCGGCTGCTGCAGGTCAGCCTCCAGGATCGCGCGGCGACATTTGTACAGCAGCTTATCAACGTCGCTGTGCAACGCTGCAGCGCGGAGGCCCACCGTCTGCTGGGCCTCGAGGACAGCCATGCTGCCGAGGAGCGGGAGGGCAGCCCCGTGGCTGTCCCTCCTCCTGCTGCCTCCAGAAGGGGGTCTCCTGGCCCTGGCCAAGCCACCTCCCGCAGCCCTGCCGCAGACGATGAAGAGGAGCGACCCAACACCTCCACCGCTGCTCTTCATGGGGCTCCCGGCAGCTGCCCGATGCCCCTGTTCCAACCAACGGGGAACAGGAGGAGCTGCATGACGATCCAGGGGAGGTTGCTGCAGGTCCCTCTACTCCCAGCCGCAGCAGGGACCTCTCCCGTGGGGGGCCACGGCGAGGCCCGAAGAGGAGGGCCAGCAGCTCCCAACATTCACCTCAGCCACCCAAGAGGCCACCCCACCGGCACAACTAGAACAAGGCCCCAGGAGCTGCCAAAACCAGGGCCAGGCCAGCAGCTGGGACACATGCCGGCCAACGGTTCAGTCAGAAGGGGGACTCCAGGGCTGGACCATGCCCCACTGCCAAACGTCCCATGCCTGGTCTCCTCCTCACCACATCATCTGCCCCCACCTCCCAGGGATCTGCTCTCCTACCAGCCTCTACTGCCCCGTCATGCCCTGCAACACTGGCACCCAAATCTTTCCTCCTGCTCAGAGTCTGCACCACTTGGCTCTGCCCTCTGCATCACCCCATGCTCACACCCTGCCAAGGCAGGAGCCACAAGAAGTTCAACAGGAGAAAGAAGTGAAGTCCAGAACCTGGCGAGGGACAACCCCAGGAACCAGCACATTTGGCGCGCTGCTCGGCTGGAAAGCAGCTTGGCGTAAAAAGCCCTGCAGGTCCTGGTGGCCACCCAGCTGATCATGAGCCAACAGTGTGCCCTTGCCACCAGGAGCACTGACGGTGTCCTGGGCTGGACTGGAGAGAGAGTCTGGCAAAGGAGTGTGAAGATGATAAAGGCACTGCAGCATCTCTCCTCTGAGGAAAGGCTGAGCGAGCTGGCACCGCTTAGCCTGGTGAAGAGAAGGCTCGCAGGGGAATTGATCAATGCATAAAAAGCCTGATGGGAGGCTGCAGAGAAGATGGAGCCAGACCCTGGCTGAGCGGCGCTGGCTGTCTCTGCTGCAGCAGGCGGCTATCGCAAGATGACATCCAGAGGTCCCTTCCAACCTCAGCCTTTCTGTCATTCAGTGAAAGTATTTGAATTGCCTAAAGAATCTATATGAATAACTTCAGTGCTGTTCTATAAAGTCAATAAAGAAAAGAAAGTAGTACAAACTTGCTGACGTTCCTCAAACTCTATTGATCGAATCATTAATACTGTGAAGTTCCAACACGCAGGGACGTCCCCAAATTCACTTATATGTTCTGGAAGACTGCCTCAGCTCAGTCAGCGTGACCCCGACATGGGGTACAATTCTGCTGTGCTTATACTTAGTTGCCATCCTCAGGACACGTACCAGATGTATGACACAGGTGCAGGTTCTGCTGCTGAATAAAAGGACTGTAATCTAGGGCTGCTAAGAAAGACCCATAACAATTATGCTATAGAAGAAATATTTCCTCTCTCTTCTGCTGATCTTGCAATTTTTAGTTTAGTGGAAACTGCTCAGTTTTCTTCACCTTACTTTGAGTATTTCCCACTGTTATGCCTGTCCTCAAGGATAAAAAAAACAACAGCAACAAAATCACACATCTCTACTTCCACTATTACACGTAAAACCATTCTGGGAGCTCGATACAGTTTTGTATATATTTCATTATTTCCTTTTTATTTTATTCTTAACGTTTTAGTCAAGTAGATCAGTTCCTTCTGAAATCCTGAGTCTCTCTTTCTCTCTCCTGCCTCTCTTTGAAGACACGTTGACGAGAGCATCTGTCCTGCCACCCAGTGGCCAATCCGGCCCAAACCACAACAGCCATAGAGAATCACACCTCCCGTATCAACTCTGTGCTACAGCTCATAATCAAACCTTACCAGCTATTTAGTCCTCTCAGTTTTTATTGACACAGAGCAAGTTTTGCAGACCCAGTCCAGTTTTGTTCCGGGGAAATTCTATCTGGCCTCATCTTTCCAGGGCCAGGCATCACACACCGCAGCAGGTAAAACATCCTGTCCTGCAGAACGCCCGTTTTCATGGGGGAGGGAAACAGCACTGCGGGTAGCACTGATAACGTAGACCACAGAAGCAAGTGGGCAGAGCTCCATGAAAACACTGCCAGGCTTTTTGCCACACAAGGACTACCCCTGCAGTCTTGTCAGAGGTTGCTTACTTAGCTTATAGCAGTCCACCCCTCCAACGTCAAAGGTGTTGCTGCAAGACTGAGACCCCAGAGATGCCACAGAAAGCACCATCTCCACCCCTTTACCAAAGCGGTTCCCGGTTAAGTACCAACAGCAGGAATTGCTGCTGCCCACTGCTCTGGGCATCCGCCACCATCCACCCCACACAAAGGGCCAGCTGGGTATCTCCCCCATGGGCACGCCAACTCTGCAGACTCCTTTCAGGTGTCTTTTCAGGCAGAGCAGACACAGACCAGATGAGTTTCAAGCTGAAACACGACTTTGTCATGCAGGCAGAGAAAAAAGCTCTCAGAACTTGAGAGTTTTATTTCTCAATCTGAAAAATGACACACAGCGTAGGTACAAAGACAAGGAGACGCTACAGTCCACAGCAGGAGCGGTGGTCAGGCACTCTCCCTGCACCTCTTTGCCAGGGACGGTGCTCTTGCACAGGCAGAGGTATCTTCTCCCCTCCCCAAAAGCGCACTGACCCCACAGACAGACATTTCTCCCACACCTCCTCTGAAGGAAGGCTACCAGCGTCCCACCTGCAGAATTAGCCAGAGACTTCTCAGCACCTTATCATGCCGCTGTGCTTTCAGTCAGAACGGCATTTTTGATTATAAGCAACTAAGGGCAGAACTAAAGTAAATCTCCATCAAAATGCAGCAAAACCATGACACTGTTCTTATTCCTCCGGCTTCTTTCCAGAGTCATTTACAAAATACCATTCCTCTCTAGGCCACTCCTAATGGACAGCCTTTCAAGATTTTTCAAATCCACAGCAGCATTTTCTTTAAGAGTTTAGCACCCAACACAGAGCTGAAGGCATTTCTCCTTCTCCTAAGAAAGCCCAGCTCAGTCTCTACTTTGCTTCCCATCTTCCCCACCCCAACTCACACCAACACAGCGCACGTACCTCCTCAAGCAACACTTTCTTTCACCAAAACACAGGACCTGTTTCTGAAGTCAACTGCCGGAGGGACCAGCGAGAACTGCTTGGGCTCTTCTACCTGTGACATTGAAAGGGATGTTGAAGTGGGATTTCAGTAGTGAACTCAACATGACAAACTCCAGCAGAGGTAAGAAAAACACATTTTTTAAGAACTAGTTCAAAACAGGGCCCAGGAGCACCACTAAGTGTTTCAGTGCCACATCCCCCCTCTCCAGTAACACCAGAGTCGCAGCAGAACTCTAATCTGTAACAATAAACGTACGAGGCACATACTGCCTGTAAAAGCAGAAAATCCAAAACTGCAGGCAAATCCTCACTGGCACAGAGCAGCACACTTCAGTCCTCCTCAGGGTCTCTGTTGAAAGGGTGGTAACTGGAGCAACGGGATTTGCCACTGCCTCCTTTCTTCCTACAGAAGAAAGCTATCGAGTATTGCCATACATTTGCCTTTCTGCTCTGGCAGAGCCCTTTCTTCCGCAGGCCTCTCTGAAGTCCTTGGGAAGTGCGGAGTGCCCACAGCTCTCCTGTCCCACCCCCAGCGCTGGAGGCAACCCAGGGGAGAATTAGAGCAGTCGAGAAGCTGCTCTGGCTTGCGTTGCTGTGTGAACGCATGCCGACCACCTCCACAGACGCAAGGCTAACGGCAACCCACCAGCAAGGAACGCTTCTTGCACCAGCCTTCTTCAATACCTACATACTTTCGTGGGCCTAAGCCCAGGTCTCCCATGACAATTTTCATTAAGCTGCATTCTAAGTGATGATTTTTCAAAACACTCTGGAGATTGTCCTTTCTTAGCAGCTTTCTAACTGCTCAATCAATGCAAAGTATTATTTTTCCCACACAAATGGAAACTCATTGGTCTCAACCTGATATTACTCGGTGTTCCTCAAGAGTATCAGCCTTTTCTCCCAGCTGACACTTCAAGAGCAGATGCAGCAGCTCAGCCATTTCCCAAGAAATTCTACACAAATTTGCAGTACCTGGAACTAGGTGCCTACACAGAAGTCACATCTCATGGGAAAACACACGTTTAAGGCCATCCCTCACACTCTGGTGTTGCTGGCCTTCTTTTGCATACATTTGTTTTCCTAGGTATAAGGATTAACAAAACCATGAATCATTTGGGTCAGTCTGCCACACCCTGCAGGTAATACTGCATAGCATGTTTTCCAAGTGTTCACGGCCCTGGGAGTCACGCTTGCCCACATGGAACAATAAATGCTCAATAATGCCCAGATCACAAAGTCAATACGCTGCTTGTGTGCACCAAATAGAAGGCAAAAGCACAGGAACTCCTATGCAACAAGGGTCCGAAGAAGCAGAAGAAGCTGCAAGTCGAAACCTGAGTCATCAGATCCCAAATTTGGTCCAGTTGTTTTGTGAGTACGAGTAGCAATGAAGACACACAGAGCGACAAACACAGCAATCCTCTTGGTGTCTTCAGGAAGAACCTAAATCATTAGGCACAGTCAGAAATGGTGAGCGTCCTCAGATCATGTGCCTGAGCTCAAAAAGGAAACGTTTCTCCTCCAGACTGGCACAACCTGTGGAAATAAGACTATCAGGAATGCTGCTGAGAAGGAGAGAGATTAAGATGGGCAGATCAAAAGTCAGCATGTTGCACCTTAACCTGCGGAGGGACAAGGGCAAAAGGTTACAGAATTTGCAAACGCGTGCTCAGGGAACAAAGAAATACTGGAAGCAAAGCCGCGGCTCCCCAAGGCTTGTGTCCTGGGCTCATGGGAAGGAAGCACGGCTAGCAGCTTGGAAACCTGCAAACCTGATGCTCAGGCTTTCCTGAGATAAGGCTCCAAGGCAATCCTCAACAGCTGTCTTTTCCCTCTACTTCCAGGAGCTGCAACAACAGAAAGGAAAGAAGGAGGAGAGAGACAATGGAGGAAAAAGGAATGAAACCAAGCTCACCAAGTGCCAAGGTATAGCCATCCCTGCTGAAAGGAGCACTCCCCCATTGTTTAAATCCTTCCTTTCTGCTCCTTGGCTCCGTCAGGATCCTGCCAGCCTGTGCTTTCAGCAGCAGCCTTTCTCTCCCGGGTGAAAGCAGAGCGCTCCAGCTCGCTCTTAGCTGCCCTTGAGCATCTGCCCGTGACAGCACACACACCCAACTTCACGCATCTCCTGCCACGGGCAGCCGAATCCCAGAGGCGTGCATGCAGCAGCTCTCTTCTCCCCCAAACACTCTTGCTGGCATGTTACCCACCTGCCTACTCAGAGGTCGACAACTGCTTAGAGGGTCTGCTATCTTAACCGGCAGTCAAGTAGTGCCAGACTATCCAGTCCACAAGCCAGCTGTAGCTTGCAAATCTCTGGGTGGGGGTTCAGCACACAAGTAAAAATTTTGCTGCCACCCACCCACTGATGCTCCGTGGATTCCCTCCTGTGCTGCAGCCCTGACTTCTGTGGCTCCCTTTGCTCAGGGGCACTTCAGACTTGCAGCAAATTGTGCTCAGATTCCAGCCCTTCAAATACAAGCCGCATGTTTTAGTCATTCCACATAGGGGAATCAACCCAAGATCACAGTACATCATCAATCAAGTTCATAAAGAAAAAGGCTGTCAGTAGGTGAGGGGTTTGGGGGTATTTTATAGGAAAGAGCACCTGCTCTTCCAGGTGTCTCAGCCTTCCAAGACCAAAGCGTGGAATACTAAGAACTACGTAGATACAGCATTTCCATCGCTTGAGCCTGCACTTGTTTGTGGCCTCAGAAGGGTCCGCACAGCTCCGTCATTTAAGAGAGCTGCTGCTCTAAAGGCAGGCACTCCAATGAAGAATTCTCAAGCAGTTCACCACACTCCATCATGAAGCTGCCTCTCCTGAACAATGCAGAAAACCAGGCTGCATATAAGGTGTTTCTAAGGAATCATTTTTCTGGTACTGGTTCAATAAGTCACACACCTACCTAAGCACTAAGGCTCTACATAAGAAAGCAACGACACAGAGAATTGCTCACACCACAACTAGAAAGCACAAAGTTAAATCTTATCAAAATGAAACGGAAATATTGGAACGGTCAGGGGGTTGGTTTTGGTTTTGTTTTTTTTTTTTTTTAATTTATTGGATGTCACCAGGTCTCTCTTTAAGCCATAAAGCACTGATTCAGCTGATGAAGAACATGACATGACATCACTGAGGCAACGAGCTCTGTGCTTGAGGTCTCTTCCTCAACTCTGAAGGCACAGAGAGTCCCCACCAAGCAGCAGATCTTCTCTGTGCAACACCAGGGTGGGTCTGGCGTCATCTTCAACCACCCATTGGGTAGCTGAGGCAAGAACCGGCCGGGGACAGCAACCCGCCATGGGCCTTCCCGTCCGCAGACTGAACACCCCTCCTCCAGGCCCCAAGGACCTCGGTGGCCCTACAGTGGACTCCTCCTGTCGCCCCTGCGCAGCAGCATGCACCAGGCCAGGCCCTCTGACACTGTGGCCGCTGTCCTGTTGAGGCCTGGCACAAGGAGGGGGCTGGAGCCCAGGGCACACCAGGGGACATGGAGGGCAGACCCACTGCTCCAGGGGCAGCCTTTCTCTCTGGAAGCAAAAGGGCCGCCCTCAATGGGGCCTTCAGGGCCTCAGGGGCCCCCCTCCCAGCCACAGCAACGTCCGTTGGTGACATCACCGGCTGGCCGTTAGGCAAGCAGGCAGCCCTGTGGCTGGCCCACAGCTCGCTCAGCAGCCAGACACACTCACGCCAAGCCTGCTTGCGAGAGGAGGAGGCGGCCAAGGGAGGCGAGTGCCCACAGTGGGTGGCACCAGTGCCTACATTGAGTGGGCCCAGGGCCAAGAGGCTCATTGGAAGCCCTGAGGATGCCTCCCCAGCCCAGGAAACGCCAGTGGGCTGGCGCCAGCAGCAGCAGCCCTGCCCAGAGAGATGAGCCCATGGAGGTCGACCCGCCAGAGAAGAGGGATGAGGAAGAGCCCATGGAGGTGGATCCCCCCGCAGATGACACAGAGCCCATGGAGGTGGATCCATCTCCCGCAGGCCTGGTGGGGCACACCACCACCACGGCCAGGCTGCCTCCAGCAGCACGCTGTCCAAAGCGCCGCAGGACCCTCGCGGGCTGCCAGGGACAGCCACAGCGCAACAAGCGGCGCCAGCCGCGCAGACGACACTAGCTGTAAGTGGGCAGCGGGTGGAGGGAGGTGATGGGTGCCCTCTGCTGTGTCCTGCTCTGGGTTCCCCCGTGCCAGACAGAGATGGCCCTAGTGGAGAAAAGCCATGCCCCGGTGCCTCCCGGTAACCAGCCAGCTTCCGTTGAGCTCCCAGTGTTTGTCAGTTGCAGCCAAGAGCCACCAGAGACAGCAGGATGGAGCTGTGCTGGCCCAAAGCAGCACCAGCAGCAGCACCCTGCATCCCATCCTTACTGTGGCTGCCTGGGCCGTGTCCTTTGGGCACGGCCAGGGTCCTCCAGTCCCGGGTGGAATGGGCCAGGCCAACTGCTGCTGTGGCTCTAGGTGGGCTCTCCCTGGGGCTCGGGGACACGCGGGCATGGCCGGGCCCCACAGCAGCAGCCTTTCACATACCCACCGCTCTCTGCTCTGCAGGGAGGCTCTCAGCAAGGGCACGGCGGTGCTGAGCGTGGATGAGTGGTTGAGCCAGGGCTGCAAGAGAAGCCAGAGGTGCCTTTGCCTCCTCCAGCAGAAGCTGCTCATTGCCAAGTTGCAGTAAGTGCCTGCAAGCCCAGCCGCCTTTCCCCCAGGCCTGTCCCTGGCAGCAGGGCAGGGACACCCTGGCACCAGCCTCAGCCCCCGGGGACACCTTGCTGCTGGATGCACCCATGTCTGCCCCAACAGCAGGCGGGGGACAGGGCTCCGGCAGGCTCCACCTCCAGCTCCCTGCCTGCCTCTCCGCTCTTCAGATGTGGCACCACCCTGCGCCCACGGCTCTGCCTGGCCCTGGACCAGCTGTGGGTGCTGAGTGCTGACAAGGAGGCAGCAAGAGCAGAAAAGGAAGGAAGTGATGAGGATGGGACCTCCATCATCCTCTCCTGGCCCAGCAGCTCCTGTGTTGCCACTTTCAGGTGAGTCATGGTGCCACGTCCCATGACTGGGCAGGAGAGGTTCCCAACTGGGCCCATAGCATCCTGTGAATGGCCTCTGCCCTCCGAGCAGAGCCTGGGCAGGGAACAGGCAGCACGCTGGCACAAAGGAATAGGGGCATTTCTACATCCTGAATCCCCTGGTCACCTTTTGGTGCCCAGAAGGGAAGGGCAGAAGAAGCTGCAATGCCAAGAGAAAGGGAGAAGAGGCAGCTTGGGCTTGACCCAGCTCCCTCCCTGTCCCTTCCTGGTGCACAGGACACCAGAAGGAGACAAGAGAGCCCGGGTGAGCTGCCTCCCATCCATCAAGCACCTGGAGAAGGAGCTGAGCCACTGCCACGCTGTGAGTGTTTCTGTCCCTAACAACCGCTCCTCCAGCCGAGCAGCAGATGCATCGCTGCTCACCTTCTTCCACTCCTTCTTGCCCAGTGGAGGACATTCAATCCCAGGAGCCTGGAGAAGCTGCTAGAGGTCCAGGCAGAGGTGAGAATGGCCTTTCCCCCACCCATGGCTGTGCAGGATGTGTGGTGAGTGGGGTGAGCCCCGGAAGGCAGAGGGTCCCACCGCTAATGCTCTCAGGCTGCTGGTGCCGCCTGGCAGCTTGCCAGTGGCCCTTTCTGCTGTGAGGCTGCTCTCTAACCGCTCTCTGATTCTTGTAGGATGATCCCAAGCAAGCACCGCTGCTTGCCCCATCTGTCAATAAAGGAGGACATCACCGCTCAGGTAAGTTTTGGAAAGAAAGGCAGGGAGGGCCTTTTGTCCTCCTGCAAGCGGCACGTCTGCAGAATTGAGGATGCTGCTGCCCTTCACCCGGAGGAAGTCTGTGCCCATCACGCTGCAGCAGGAGAGAGCTCAGCCCTTGGTACCCTTCGACATTGCGGAGCGCTTGAGGTGCTTCCTGCTTCACTCCGTCCCCAGAACTAAATTGACCTCTGCTCCTCGGCCAGAGCCGGGAGGAGCCATGCTCACTTGTCCCTTGAGTGTCCCTATGCAGGTGTGGCAGCCCAAGGGAGGATGTCACCTGGAGGAGCAAGGGGACCCGCTGGGCAGCGGCTGCTGGACCTGGTTCTGCGGGGACACGGAGCCTCTGCTGCTGCCCACAGCTTGGAGGAGGAGGGCAGGGCGAGGGCTGGGCAGGGCTGTCGTGGTGGCATGCCGGCTCTCAGGAGCATCCCAGCTGGAACTGCTGAGCCAGAGCCGCGGTTCCAGCTGCTGGCCCCCTGCCCGTCCTGCCCCATCGCACCACGCTGCAGGCAGGGCAGGGCAGGGCAGGCTCTGGGAGCGCTGGGCTGGTGGTCTCCATTGACGGGCTCTTACTCTGTTTTCCTTTGCAGCGGGAGGGAGCAGCAGCAGCAGGAGGAGGAGGGGGCTGCCCTTCCCCCAGGTACAGGGGTAGCAGCCGTGGTGCACCAGGCAAAAGCTTTCCTGGAGGCACCACCCTCTCTGCTAGTCCTCAAGGAAGTAGAAGTGGCAGATACGGAGGCAGGATTGGAAATAGCAGAGGTATGGCAGGTCCACAAACACTGCAACAATGTGTCTCGTGGAGGAGGGTATGTCTTAATAAGTCCAAGGAGCTGCTGTGCCTCTTCCCAGCATTCATTGCCATGTGGCTTTGTGTGTTTTTTTTTTTATCCCCCAGAACAGGGCAGTGTAAGTGAAAGTGGAAAGGTGGTTTCTCCAATGTGTTAGGAATGTGCTTATTCAAAGGAAATACCTACAAAATACCTGCAGAAGGACAGACTCCAAAAGCAAAGCCTGCCACCGCAGAAGGGGGTGTTGCACCAAAGGGGTATCTGCAGAGTTCTGTCTCGGGAGGGCAGAAGAAACGGCAGGAGAAAGAAGTGGGCAAGCCTTTTCTTGCCCGCAGGGGACCGCAGGGTGTCTGCTGAATGGCCCCTGCAAATTAGCAGAGTGTCACACACTTGTGAGAACGTTGTGTTCGAAAGTGAGGCCCTTGGAAGAAAGGGCTAATGCCAACCAGCCCAAGGCACCTTCTCTAGAGAGCTAAGGGAGCAATTTGCCAAAAAGTCGCTTACTCCTCCAGGGCATCCCTTGCCACCTGCTAACGCCAACATTTCTGGTTTAGGACACGACCACTTTTCCTCCAACCGCCCCCGAGACCACGACAGAGTCCCTGCGATGTGCAGAAGATCAAAAGAACCTTTCAAAGGCACAAAGGTAAAAGGAGTGAGCTTGGGTTAAATGGAGAACTGATTGATCCAGTTGATCCTGGCTTTACCTCTCCAATCCACTGTGGGATGGAAAGGTTTGCAGGCTCCCTCCAGGAAACCGAAAACCAAAGCAAAAGGAAGAGACCAGAGGCCTGGGAAGAGGAGATGGAATGTAAACAAGAAGAGAAAAGAAGGAAGAGAGGAAGAAGACTGCGACTGAAGAGAAAAAGAAAGGTCCAGATGGTGAAGAAGCCCAGGTGAGTCCCAGGCTCTGCTGCCCATCTTTCCCAACTCCTTAAACTGCGCTAAGTCAGTCCAAGGGGCTGGCAAGGGTTGGCCAGGGATGGTGCCGTGCAGGCTTTGGGAAGAAGTCCATGGCAGCTCCCCAGGGGCTCCCGATGGAGCCCTGCTGCGTGGCACAGGCGCACTGTGCATCCCTGCAGACGCACAGTCTCAAAGGGCGTTCCCCATGGGGACAAGGCGCCAGAGCCACCCCCTGCTCAATGCCAGCTGGGCTAGAAACCCTTCCTTGCCGGCTGTGTTTCCCAAAGGAAGGGGAACCAAGTCCTGTCTCGTCCTGCCTTTGGGCTTTACCAGTGTTTTCTGACTCTGTCCTTGTAGGTGCCTGTTTCCTGTTAGTGCCTGAACCCCTGTGACTCCTGGGCTCCCGCACGCCATGTTCACAATAAAAGGATCTTTTCTCTCTTAATACAGTTGCGGATATAGTGTGCATGTGTCTTTAGTTTCTCTCATTTTTTTGGTTGAGGTTTTCATTAAAGTAATTTAATTTCTTTTTTAAACGTGTAAGTCTCTTTTCTCCCTCATCCTCTCCCTCAGAGAGTTAAACTTACTGGAGTTGTGGGAACTTGTGCTGTGTGCCCAACTGCAAAAGATAACTTATGACGCCCTGGCAGAAACGCGTATGACATATCCTGCACCACAAAAGGGGTAACCTGTCCGGCCTTCCCCACCCAGACCGTTCCTGTTTTCTGTCTTTTTAACAGACATGATGTACTCCACCAATGACATCATGGGACAAATAGCATCTGTCCTTGTTTGAAGTAAAACGGAACCGATTCTCTCTTCAGTCACTTCACTTTTTAGCTAAGCCTCTTCTAACTACTGCAGTGAGCAGCCTATTATGCAGAAACCGTTCACTCTCAGAGTGACGAGACCTGTGTTGATAGTTGATGCCAGGCATGGTATGCAGAGAGGCTCTTGCTTAGACTTAGGGCTATAACACCCAAGGGCAGATAACGTGGTTATTTGCCCCGTTGGAGGGTGGGAAGCGGAAAAGCGCAGAGGGGTCGCACCTGCGGGGAGGAGTGGACTAGACAGGTGACCCAAAATTGCCCAACAGGGGATTCCATCCCATCTGCCTCACGCGCAGTAGAAAAGCTGAGGGATCAAAGGGTCAGCCCTCTTTCTTCGATGGCCGACGCCTGAGGAGGACTCTGTCTGTTCGTGTGCATTTGGTCTCGATCCTGAATGCAGCTCCGGAATCCAGTTCCCATCCGTCACTGAGTCCAGTCTGGGACTTCCCCAGGGCCAGCTATCGAGGTGACTGTCATCCTGGGAGCTCGATACGGTTTTCTATACATTTCATTATTTCCTTTTTACTTTTCTATTAATATTTCATTAAAGCAGTTTAGTTCCTTCTAAACTCGTATGTCTCTCTCTCTCTCTCTCCTGCCTCTCTTTTTTTTTTCCTGAAGAGAGGGTGCGGGGAGCATCTGTCACTTGCCTTGTGGCCGTTTTGGCCCAAACCATGAGAGGCAGGTAGAGTGTTTACAGGAGAGAGAGCAATATTCAAAAGTTGCATGAAAACGACGACTTGGCAATGTTATGGGTACGTGTAGACTCATGACGGATGCTATAAAAGATCTGGATCGGGGTATTTTCAGAAGGGCAGCTTATGAGCCAGTGTAATCCTGTAGTAACGGACAGGAAGAACGTAGCGCTACAACAGAAAGATGGACAGCTTTTGGCAGTCAATTTTGTGCTTAGGTGACTAAGTAGTTAGATTCTCAGGGAGATACTTAGAGAAGTACTACTTGAACTAAGTAGTTTCGATAACTAGGCAGACCTGGGCTGATGTGCAGAAAATTGGTGCCCCTGCTTAATATCTGCCGCACGTTTTCACCCTGGGTTTCTTTTTTGGTGAGCTAAAATGGTCGAGGCTTTGGGACAAACTGTCTCCTCCCATGTCTATCAAAACTGGACATGCCTTAGCGCAACTGGGAGTGGTAGTTTTGTAATTTTAGTGAATTTGCTGCTGTTGGAGCTGTAGTCAAAATTAAGGAAGGAGTTTAATTACTTGCATAAAGGGAGAGCATGCGAGTAGTCTACTGACTTTGGTGTGGTCCCCAGAGCACGAGGGATTTGGGGACCACTTACTACTGGGTGTAGTTGAGAACTTCGTGCTGGAGAGTCACTGTCCTGGTTTGAGGTAAAACAGAAACAATTTTGTTCAGTAACTTCACTTCTTAGCTGGGCCTCTTCTAACTACTGAAATTAACTGCATATTGTGCAGACAATGTTCACTCTCAAAGTGATAAGACCAATTGTTTGTAGCTGATGCCCAGACATGGTATGCAGAGAAGATCCTGTTTATACTTATTGCTATAACCCCCAAGGCCAACCAACTTTGTTATTTGCCCCGTTGGAGGGTCAGAAGTGGAAAAGCATAGTGGAGTCCCACCTGCAGGGAGGAGCTGACGGGACAGGTGACCCAAAACTCACAAACAGGGTATTCCATCCCATCTGCCTCATGCTCAGTATAAAAGCTGAGGGATCAAAGGGGCAGGTCTCTTCCTTCAATGGCTGACGTCTGAGGAGGACTCTGTTTGTCTGCCTGTGATCCCGATCCTGAATCCAGATCCAGAAACCAGTTCCCATCCAGCCTGGAACTGCCCCAGTGCCAGCAGGTAATGTGATTGTCACCTCGGGAGCTTGATACGGTTTTGTATATATTTTTCATTATTTATTTTTATATTATTAATAATATTTCATCAAAGTACTTTAGTTCCTTCTAAACTCATAAGTCTCTTTTTCCTCCTCTGCCTCTCTCTTTGAAGAAGGGTAGAGGGGAGCACCTGTCGGTGCCATCTGGGGTGCCTCAGGTCCCCAGTAGTGGATTTTGGCCTAAACCACGACAGATTAATTGGCGCCCAACGTGGGGCCCGAGCAGTGCTCGATCAGACCTGTGATAAATTGCCCAAATAGTTTGAGTTCCAGCTTGCTCAGAGATTAGAACAGACAGCTTGCATCATGTCATTCTTAGACGAAATCTTGTATCATGCCTTTAAGCAGCTTTGTTCGACCTTAATGCAGTCAGCTTGGTTTAACCTGCCAAATGTGTTTCAAAGTTCATTTATTCTTTGGCTTTTTATGCGAAGGTTTAAAGGTGCTGTTTTGGTGTGATTCGCAATTCCGATGTATAACATGATGACTTGGGTAAGGGCTCTACCTGTATATCTCGGGCCTCTCGTGATGGATTCTGTGATTAATTATACTTTCGGTTCTACCTGGGGAATGTTTACTTCGCCCTTTGATAATTATGCTAATGTGACACCATCAGAGGTGGGGCACGGCAACCTTCTGGGCTCTGAGGATAAGGATTGGTGCCCTGTTAAGACCGTGCTTTTGTTGTCAGTTTTCCTGAATGTGATGCAGGGGTGGTTTCATGTGAAACACCGGTGCAGGGAGAGCAGTAGGGGGACCGGGCGCTGCCGCCACTCAGACCCGCGCAGCCGCTCGGCGATCTGCAGCGGCGCAAACCGCGGCCCCGCCCGGCCCGGCCGCAGCCGCCCCCCCCACCGCAACGGCACAGGCGCCTGCACCGCCTGCAGCGGCACCGGTACCACCGGCAGCCGACCCCCCCACACACACACCGCAACGGCACAGGCGCCTCCGCCGCCTGCAGCGGCACCGGTACCACCGGCAGCCGACCCCCCCCACACACACACACCGCAACGGCACAGGCGCCTCCGCCGCCTGCAGCGGCACCGGTACCACCGGCAGCCGACCCCCCCACACACACACACCGCAACGGCACAGGCGCCTCCGCCGCCCGTCCCGGCGCAAGCCCTGCCCCCGCCCTGCAGCGGCACAAGCCACGCCGCCGCCTGTCCCGGCACAAGCTACTCCAGCCACTACGAGCAGTACCAAAACTACTCAATCTCCATCAAAATCGGTACAAGCTGCCCCAGTAACCAGGAAGAAGAGAAAGCAGTCAGATCGTTCCCCTGTCGCTCACGACAAGGACCAGCTGTCCCAAGACAGCTTGGGAGGGAGTTCTGAAGGAGATCCAGGAGAAGGCCCTTCTAGAGTAGATCCAGGAGAGGGTCCTTCAAGCAGCCAGGGACCAGGTTAGGAAAGCTAAAGGCCTGAAAGAATTAAATCTTGCCAGAGAGGTCAAGGGCAACAAGAAAAGCTTCTACAGGTATGTCGGTAATAAAAGCAAGACTAGGGAAAATGAAAGGAAGAGGAAAACATTAAAAATAGAAATGATCCAGAAAAAGCCAGGTCACTGAAGCCTACAAACAACTTAATACCTTGCAAATGGATAATGTTAGTTATACACGAATTTCAAGTCTTTGATCTAAAACACAGGACACAATTATAGTGTTGATCTTCTCTGCTAAAAGTTTGCTCCTAGCAAGAAAAAAAGCTCCTATAGAAAGTTCTTATTTCGGACAAAAGATGCTTAAGCACAAGGTGCATTAAACACAGTCGAACCACATCCATTTTTAGAAACACTTTGTGTCTGTTTCACAGATATTTATGGCCTACACAGTTGATTTGATTTCTCAGGCGCAAAGGATATTGCATTCTTCCTGACCTACACTATGTATTTTGAACCTGGGGCGTTTCCACACAAACAGATTGTTGAACCGAGTCCTGTGAAAGTCAGTGTGCCTCTGAGCAGGTGAAGAGCCTGCCAATACAGATGAGCCTAAAGGTAAGGATTGGAAGCCCACGTGCTTATGTTGTAGTATCGGAGGCTTATTTGCAAGCCAAGATGAGTCCACACTTAATTCTGACAGCAGGATGAAATAGATCAGCCTTTCAAGGTCCACAGGCCACTTGCTGTGCTTGTTGGGGACGGCAAACACTCCTTCATTAATGAACGTGTACAGAGTTGGAAGTTTACCGCTGCTTTACAGTTTGGGGATTTTCACTGCATCTCTTTTTTACCCCAAACTCTGTCTTTATTTTAAGAACTGCAACGTGACAGCGTCCTCCTTTATTCCCTTAACAATCAAACCAACTTTCGATTTAACTTAAACGGACATTTGTTCCTTAATGGAAAACTTTATCATAATTTTGTCAATATCGTCCCAGAGCAGTTCCGTTTACCTATACAGATCGGACCTTGCAGACTATCTATGGAAACGACATCGCAGTTACTGTGGCTCTTCTCCTTTACTGATATCGGTCAGTGCTGTCTTGTCTCTCTGTCTTACTCTTTTCCACGCTGCAAAAAGGAAAAAGCAGACCTCGAAATCAATGCGAGTTCCTCTTTTCCCCAAATTAATCCTCAGGCCTCCTCTTTTGAGAGTGAGGGGAACAGGTCTCTGAAGAGCAGCAACAGTGACACCCAGTGGCCACCTACAAATTAGACTTGAAACAGCCCTCAGGGCACAGGAGGTCCATGTTGTCTACCACTGAAAGTGAACAGCTCGAAAGAGTAGTTTAAAGTCACAACGTCCTGGGCAACCTGTTGTAGGTGACCCTGCTTGAGCAGAGGGTTGGAGTACGCAATGACCGGAGGTCTCTGCCAACCTCGGTCACTCTGGGATCTTGGATCCAAATTCTGAGATGTGATAATCAGCTGTGATCGAGTTTGCAATGTTTAGCACTGATGGCAAGTAGCCCAAACTGGTTTGTGACCACATAACAGTTATTTCCTAATAGAAAAAAAGAAAGATGAGTGTCTCTAGACCTACTTTACTTGACTGCCTTTGTCTCCCATTTATCTTGAAAACTTTATGCAATTTTCACATTGAAATAAGTAAATGAACTAATACTGTTGTTACCATTCCATAGTAAGAGAAAGCAACTCATCACAATTAATCAAACATGCATGGGTAGTCTGAATATACCCTACTAGAAAACTTGCATTTTCATTTCCTCAGACTGGCAGACTCACTTGAAAAAAAAAAAAAACCAACCCAGAAAAATCCATGAGATGGAATTCAAGTAGGGCCACTGTAAGAGCACGGGGCCGGGTGCCATGGCACTGTGCTCAAGGGAAATGGGCCCTGCAAGAGCAGAGGGCCAAGACCCAGGGGGCTGTGCTCTGGGGAGAGATGCACTCTGAGAGTAACAGGGGAGTAACTACCCTGGGGTAGTCCAAGCAGGGTAACGAGGTTGTGCCAGACCAGAGGGGGAAGCCCCGTGCTGCTCTTCTAAGAACACAGAGAGGAAACAGCGGGTATAGCACCGGGAAAAGACAGCACGGGTGAGGATAGCAACGCCACCTGCATTGTTAGGAACACGGAGACTGTTTCTGGAGCTTTCGTGCCTTTATTCCTCTCTCTGATCACTACATCCAGACTACTAAGGAGAGGCTTCTGATCTTCCTGGGGGCTGGCACATGCCCCAGATGATGGCCCAGCCCTGGTTTCAGCAGCTCCTGGGTCGTTCTTCTAGCGTTGCTGGTGGGCTGGCCTCTTGTTGGGTGGTGAAGAGTCCTCAGGGCTGCCAGCCCTCCTCTTTGCGGGTCGCTGTGTCTCCCCAGGGGAGCGTTCCCTGCCCTGGCTGGAAGTGGAGGGACCTGGCGCAGTGTCCTCTGGCTCCTCCTGCGGCTCTTCTTGCTCCTCTGGGATGGGAATCGGGGCAGAGGCGGAGCTGCCGGCATCCCCAGCAAGGGCAGCTGTGGGGGTGCTGGGGAGCTGGCCCACATTGTGTGTGGCAGGGCTTCCGGAGGGGGCTGGGCTGGGTGCAGGAGACCCTCCCCGGGAGGCAACAGGGCTGCCCTCCCACCCCCCAGGAGCATGGATGCCCTCCAGCTCCAGCACATGGTGGGCTGCCCCGGCTGCCCAAACCTGGCAGGGCCGGGGAAAACCAGAACCCATCGCTCAGTGATGTCACTGTCCCTTCCTCGGGGACATGGCAATGGGCTGTCCTTGCCCACGGCGCTTGCCCTGGCAGTGCTGCGGACCCAGCACATGCCTCGGGGGTTACCGCAACGCCACTGCTCATTCCATCTGCCACCTCTGGTCCCGTGCTCGGCGTCAGTGTTTCATGCCAGTCAGTGAGGTCTTGGCTGTGTCTTCCCAGGGTCCCGTCAGGTTCTGGTGGCCGTGGTACATATCTCCAGGCACATACAGCAAGAGGGTTCATTTGATAATGTCCCATGCCTCCCTGGGAGGCTGCAGGACAACGTCCCACAGGCTGTCCACGTACTCCAGGACTGTTGGCCAGCCCTTTGGGCTCCCCTGCTTCCTCCCACAGCACATCGAAGAACCAGCGCCTAAGGACAAATAGAAAGAGGGGAAGAGGCCTCCAAAGGCTGTGCCTCTCGTCCTCTGCCTCACCTCCAGGAATTCTTTTCCAGACTGGGTGGAAAGACATGTTCAGCTGCTGAGAAATATGCGCCTATGACACCATACACGGGAATGGGTGAAATCAATTCTATTTTGAAATAAAAATCTTCCTCCCCGCCTTGCTTTGAACTTTGCAAAATTTTTGAGATTTGTTGCTCCTGTTTACAACAGAGGATTTTATCTGGGATGCCCTGAATACCCCAGGGAATGCTCACAAACTCTGCGTGGAGACCAGTGATGCAACCTGATCAAAACAATTCAAGGATAAGATTACTTATCATATTGCATGGCCCTTCTCCTCGCTCACAGTGCGGTTTAGGGGGCACATTGCTCTTCAGGAGTTAAAATCATTCCATTTCTAAATGAATACAGTGTGCTATAGGGAGTCTGGAAGCAAAGCATGGCCTCTACCTGTTTCTATATCCCCAGGTTCTTTATTTGAGTCTGACATTCTAACATATGTTGCCTCACGTTCTAACGTGATATATGTTTCCGCATGGGGAAACATATAGAAAAAAGAGCGAATGCCTTGCACTATGAGAAGCTGTCCTCTAATTTGATGGTATAGTTATAACCTGCTGTGCACGTGGTCACAAAGCAACCAACAAAGACAAGAAAAACAAGCCAGCAAGCAAAGTCTCACAGTCTCTCCCCACGCTTCAGCACTGCTGGCCAGCCCTCTTGGGCTCCCCTGGTTCCCCCCACGGGGAGTCAGGGGCAGCACTTGGCTCTCTTGCAGGGAGTTTTTCCAATTTTTCTCCCCTAGCCAGAGGGCGCAAGGCTGATCACCTCTGCTCAGCACCCATCAGGCCTCATCTGGGCACTGCGTCTTGTTTGGGGTTCAGCAATGGGCCCACGTTTTCTCTAGTGCTTGAGAGAACAGACCGGTGAATGTAGCATTACAGCGTTGGTGGATAAGGGAAGAGCAACTATCACCTACCCGGAAAGGATTTGACGCTGTCACACACAACGTTCACGTCTCCCAGTTGGAGAGACATGGGTTCCACGGATGGACTACTCGGTGGAGAAGGAATTGGCTGGGTGGCTGCACTCAAAGAGTTGCGGTCAACTGATCAATGTCCAAGTAGAGACCAGTGAGGAGCGGCATTCTTCAGGCGTCGCTATTGGGACTGGCGCTGTTTAGCGTCTTTGCCGGTGACATGGGTGTTGGGATGGAGCGCACCCTCGGCAAGTTTGCCAATGGCACCCAGCTGCGTGTTGCAGTCGACACGCTGGAGGGAAGGGATGCCATCCAGAGGGACCTGGACAGGCTGGAGAGGCGGGCCCGTGCCGAGCTCGTGATGTACAACAAGGCCAAGTGCAAGGTCCTGCACGTGGATCAGGGCAATCCCATGCACAAATACAGGCTGGGTGGAGAATGGATTGAGAGCAGCCTCGCCGAGAAGGACTTGGGGGTGCTGGCTGGTGGGAACCTGCTTAGCATGAGGCGGCAATGTGCGCTCACAGCCCAGAAAGCCAACTGCCTCCTTCTGGTACCTTCCTCATCACCACCTACCTGAAATATCAATAGTGGGTAGTAAGCTGATGTCTTAACCAGGGAAGGGAGTTTTCTCCGTATGTCCTTAATTCTGGCGCCAGGCAGGCAGCTGACTTCCCTGTGGGATGTCTCCGGTCTACAGATAGGGCCCTCTGTTCCCCTCAGAAGGGAGTCACCTACTACAATTACCTTGCTTTCTTTCTTGGTTGAGGAAGTCCTGAGGCGTGGGGGTGGGTGCCCAGCACTGGGCATCTCACTGGAGGGATCATCCTTTCCATCCTCAATCGCCTGGTCCTCGATTTCCAAAGCCCCATACCTATTATGCAAGGGCAATTGGGATGGTGAGGGGGGCTGTGAGGGGTTTCGCTTGCCTCTCCGAGGAGGGATCTGACTCCACTCCCCCTTATCCCTTGAGTTCTCTCCTTCTGCAAACTGATGAGCAAACCGATGAGTTGAGCAAACTGATAAACTGTTTGATAAACTAACCAAGGTGGAGGAAAAACTCCTTCTTTCCCTGCACAGACCCATGTTGCAGCTGCTAAGAAGAAACGCCCTCCTACTCAAGAGAAAAAACACCCTCTGACTCAAGAGAAATCAAACCCGATACAAGATATCCTGTGGTTTTGCCTCTGTGAATATGGAGAAGACATGAAGAAACGGGATGAAGAACCTACGTCAGCCCTACAGGCACGGGTGCTTGAGTTGCAAAATGAAGCAGATAGAAGAAAGGATTCTTACAGGAGGAAGGCTGCTCTGACCTACGGTAGGCGATCCTACGGACCAGGTAGGAACCGATCTGATAATCGTAGGTACTACGGTCAACGTTAGAGGTGCCCTGCCTCCGGCCAGGAGGAGGAGAGGGACAACCGAATTTATTGGACTGTGTGGATTCGATGGCCTGGCACATCAGAGCCACAAAAGTATAAAGCCCTGGTGGACACTGGTGCACAGTGTACCCTATTGCCCTTGAATCATAAAGGGGCAGAAACTGTCACCATGTCTGGAGTGACAGGCGGATCTCAAGAACTGACTGTATTAGAGGCTGAAGTGAGCCTACCTGGGAATAAATGGGAGAAACACCCCATTGTTACTGGTCCAGATGCTCCGTGCATCCTTGGCATAGACTACCTCAAGAGAGGGTGTTTTAAAGACCAAAAAGGGTATCGGTGGGCTTTTGGTATAGCAGCTGTAGACACTGAGGATGTTACACAGCTGTCTACCTTACCCGGTCTTTCAGATGACCCTTCTGTTGTGGGGCTGCTGAGGGTTGAAGATCAGCAGGTGCCAATTGCTACTGCCACGGTGCATCGACGACAGTATCGCACCAACCGAGACTCCCTGATTCCCATCCATCCCCTGATTCGCCGGCTAGAGAGCCAAGGAGTGATCAGCAAAACTCGCTCACCCTTTAACAGCCCTCTATGGCCAGTGCGAAAGTCTGACGGGGGACTGGAGATTAACAGTAGACTGTCGTGGCCTGAATGAAGTCACACCACCACTGAGTGCTGCTGTGCCAGACATGCTACAACTTCAGTATGAACTGGAGTCAAAAGCAGCCCAATGGTATGCTACAATTGTCATTGCTAATGCCTTTTTCTCTATTCCTTTAGCAGCAGAGTGCAGGCCACAGTTTGCTTTCACCTGGAGGGGTGTCCAGTACACCTGGAATCGACTGCCCCAGGGGTGGAAACACAGCCCTACTGTTTGCCATGGACTGATCCAGACCGCACTGGAGAAGGGTGGAGCTCCAGAACACCTATAATACATCGATGACATCATTGTGTGGGGTAATTCGGTGGAAGAAGTTTTCCACAAAGGTAGGAAAATAATTAAGATTCTTCTGAAAGCAGGTTTTGCCATTAAAGGAGGTAAGGTCAAGGGACCTGCACGAGAACTCCAGTTCTTGGGAATTAGGTGGCAAGATGGCCGTCACCAGATCCCAACGGATATGATTAACGGAATAACATCTATGTCCCCACCTACTAACAAAAAGGAAAGACAAGCCTTTTTAGGTGTTGTGGGTTTCTGGAGAATGCATATTCCAGGTTATAGCCAGATTGTGAAACCTCTCTATGAAGTGGCTCGAAAGAAAAATGAGTTTCTGTGGGGCCCTGAGCAATGACAAGCCTTTGAGCAAATTAAACAAGAGATTGTGCATGCAGTAGCCCTTGGAGCAGTCCAAACTGGACGGGACATTAGAAATGCGCTCTACACTGCAGCCGGGGACAATGGCCCTACCTGGAGCCTCTGGCAGAAAGCACCAGGGGAGACTCGAGGTCGACCCCTAGGATTCTGGAGTGGAGGATATAAAGGCTCCGAGGCCAACTATGCTCCAACTGAGAAAGAAATCTTGGCAGCATATGAAGGAGTTAGAGCTGCTTCAGAAGTAATTGGTACTGAGGCACAGCTCCTCCTGGCGCCCCGATTACAGTACTGGGCTGGATGTTCAAGGGTAAAGTTCCTTCTACTCATCATGCCGCCGATGCTACCTGGAGTAAGTGGGTTGCCTTAATCACGCAGTGAGCTCGAATAGGAAAGCCATATGGCCCAGGAATCGTAGAATTCATCACAAATTAGCCCGAAGGCAAAGACTTGGGGAAGGCACTAGAGGAGGTGGTGACACGTGCTGAGGAAGCGGCACCATATAATGAACTGTCAGATAATGAGAAACAGTATGCCTTGTTTACTGATGGGTCTTGTCGTATTCTAGGAAAACATGGAAGGTGGAAAGCTGCTGTGTGGAGTCCTACACGACAAGTCACGGAAGCTGCTGAAGGACAAGGTGAATCGAGTCAATTTGCAGAGGTAAAAGCCATCCAGCTGGCGTTAGATGTTGCTGAACGAGAAAAGTGTCCAATACTCTATCTCTATACTGACTCATGGATGGTGGCAAATGCTCTGTGGGGGTGGGTAAAGCAGTGGAAGCAGAGCAACTGGCAGCGCAGAGATAAACCCGTCTGGGCTGCTGAGCTGTGGCAAGACATTGCTGAGCGGCTAGCGAACCTAGTCGTAAAGGTACATCACGTAGATGCCCACGTACCCATGAGTCGGGCCACCGAGGAACATCAAAACAATCAGCAAGCGGATCAGGCTGCTCAAATTTTCCAGACAGACTTGGACTGGGAACATAAAGGTGAACTATTCTTAGCTCAGTGGGCCCGTGACACTTCCGGTCATCAAGGAAGGGATGCAACATATAAATGGGCCCATGACCGAGGGGTGGATTTAACCATGGACACTATTGCGCAGGTTATCCGCGACTGTGAAACATGCGCCGAAATCAAGCAAGCTAAATGGTTAAAACCTTTGTGGTATGGGGGACAGTGGCTGAAATATAGGTATGGGGAGGCTTGGCAAACTGATTACATCACGCTCCCTCAAACTCGCCAGGGTAAGCGCTATGTGCTTACAATGGTGGAAGCAAGCACCGGATGGTTGGAAAGCTCTGCCGTACCCCATGCCACTGCCCGGAATACTATCCTGGGCCTTGAAAAGCAAGTCGTGTGGCGACATGGCGGCCCAGAAAGAATTGAGTCAGACAACGGGACTCATTTTGAAAACAATCTTATAAGTAATTGGGCAAAAGAAGATGGCGTAGAGTGGATATATCCTATCCCCTATCATGCACCAGCTTCTGGGAAGATTGAGCGATACAATGGACTGTTAAAAACCACCCTAAAAGCAATAGGAGGGGTGGAACCTTTAAAAATTGGGACAAGCATTTAGAGCAAGCTACCCGGCTAGTTAACACCAGGGGATCCATCAATCGAGCTGGTCCTGCTCAATCAGACCTTTTACATACTGTAGAAGGGGATCAAGTCCCTGTGGTGCATGGAAGGAATTTGTTAGGGAAAACTGTTTGGGTTTTTCCTGCTTCAGGCAAAAGCAAACCCATTCGTGGGACTGTTTTTGCTCAAGGACCTGGATGTACTTGGTGGGTGATGCTGAAGGATGGAGAAGGTCAATGTGTACCTCAAGGGAATTTAACCCTTGGTGAGAATACTCAATCCTGAGCAGTATGATGCTGATCACTACATAATACTAACAGTGTTCCATACGTGCTTTTCAGGATAATAGAGAGGTGATGAAACCTGAGATAGCTTCATCAAGTGGCATCCAGCAAGCTCTTCAAGATGAACATGCTATCCGTGGGCACAAACCAGAGTGAATTTCGTACCATCTTTCCTGCCCTGAGATGAGATCCTGCAATCATGAACTAAATGGACTTTTGCATATAACTTTTGTAGGTAAATGTAAACCATAGATGAGTGACCTGCATGTATCCATCTCATATATATAATCTGTGTGTGTGTAAATTTGATAGATAAAAGTAATAGTAATCTGAGCAAGATGCAAATGGTATGGAATAAGGGGTGGAATGTCCTGGTTTGAGGTAAAACAGAACCAATTTTGTTCAGTAACTTCGCTTGTTAGCTGGGCCTCTTCTAACTACTGAAATTAACTGCATATTGTGCAGACAGCGTTCACTCTCTCAGAGTGATAAGACCACTTGTTTGTAGCTGATGCCCAGACATGGTATGCAGAGAGGCTCCTGCTTATACTTATTGCTATAACCCCCAAGGCCAACCAACTTTGTTATTTGCCCCGTTGGAGGGTCGGAAGCGGAAAAGCATAGTGGAGTCCCACCTGCAGGGAGAAGCGGACAGGACAGGTGACCCAAAACTCACCAACAGGGTATTCCATCCCATCTGCCTCATGCTCAGTATAAAAGCTGAGGGATCAAAGGGGCAGCTCTTCCTTCAACGGCCGACGTCTGAGGAGGACTCTGTTCATCTGCCTGTGATCCCGATTCTGAATCCAGATCCGGAATCCAGTTCCCGTCCGTCACTGCGTCCAGCCTGGGACTGCCCCAGTGCCAGCCGGTGACGTCATTGTCATCTCGGGAGCTTGATAGGGTTTTGTGTCTATTTTTCATTTTTTCTTTTCTTTTATTATTAATACTTCATTAAAGTACTTTAGTTCCTTCTAAACTCATAAGTCTCTTTTTCCTCCTCTGCCTCTCTCTTTGAAGAGGGGTAGAGGGGAGCATCTGTCGGTGCCATCTGGGGTGCCACAGGTCCCCAGTAGTGGATTTTGGCCTAAACCACGACAGTCCCGTAGCTTGTGAATTTGACTGGTTTCCCTGTGCCATGAAGTCGATTTTAACCCGACTAAAGCAAGACATGTATTTAAAGTGAAATCAAAGTGTGCTAACCTTTGTATACAGAAAACAGTTGGAGTTCTTCTCTATCTCAGATCTTTGGCAGCAGAGGCATTGCTTTCTCATGGAGGCCGGCTCCGTGTGTACGTGTGCACAGAAAGCAGGAGCGGTGGGGCAGGGTGTCAGTGCACCCCTGAGAAGCTGTAAAACATTTGGTCCGGTCTCAGTGTGCAGCTGCAATAGGTGGGAAAACAGGAGGAAACCAAAGGCGGCAATGAGAAGACAGCTGTATCAGCCTGAGTATTTGATGAGCCATATACATAGCTCACAGTTAACCTCAAGTGGTAACATGAAGGAAATGAAAATGTTTCTTCTGGGGACAATGGGGCACAGGGGTGCTGACAGTTGGCCTGATGGGTGTTATCAAAAGTTGGAGACAAGTCCCCTTGATTGGCCGGAGCAGACGCCCAAAGGCTGTACTGGGTTGCCCATGGATGGCAGCGGGAGTTGTCCAGGGACGGGATCAATTGTCCCAGCAAAGGCAGTCTGGTTGCCCGGAGTCTGCACTGAGCTGCCCACGGGTGGCCCCGGGTTGCCCATCAAGAGCACCGGGCACCAAAGGGCTGCATCAGGTTGCCATAGCGGCTGCAGGGAGCTGCCCAGGCAGAACCCGGTCCCTGAGCGCCCTGCGCCCCTGGCAACGCTGCCCTGGTTCTGTGTCACACAGGGCACTGGGGACGCTGCAGTGTCTGGCAGTGCTGCCACCGAACCCCACAGCACAGCAGGGAGTAACCGCCCTCCCGGGCACTCCCAAGCCTCTGGAGGTTTCGGGTGAGTATGTACCATTATGGGAAAGTATTTTTTATGCAAACTTCCCATTTTTGAAGGACTCAAGTGGCTTTCACGCTGTAACAGATGGGATTGAGCACATGCTTTGTGTCAAACCCCACTCCCACCCAGGCATCTTGTTGCAGCACACCAGTGTCCTCACCTTTCACTGGGCTCTGAGCCAGGCTGGGAGCTGTGGGGAGGGGATGGGGTACCTCCTGAGTCGCCTCCTGAGGGTTTGGCCTCAGATGCGGTGTGTTAGGGACATTTGCTGGCCCTCTGCATGATGTTTCTGACAACAACTGACTGATACCCTGAATCTGAAAAGAGCAGTAGCACCCACAATGCCGTATGCAGTTCTCGGTAGCAAAATCTTCACGTGTGGCCATTCCTCCTAGGGCTCCTGCAAGGCTGCTGTTTACACACCCCTCTGAAAAGACTGTCTGGGATTTCTCCTTTCCAAGTGCATCGATTTTACGTCAGGTGAGGCGTAGGCATTTTTCTTCCTTTGCAAGTCAAGAGAGGGCTGTTCTCTTGAGACTGAAATAGCTGGAGGGGGGTCAAATTTGGATATAGATCTGCAAAGCATCAATGCAAGTGAAGGTGGGGGGTGAGGATTGAGTCCCTGACCCACCAATCACACTGGGTTGGTCCAAAGGGGCGCAGCTATCGGGGCTGGAAAGGGCACTTTGAAAGAGAAAAGGACATCTGGAGTACTAGAAGATCAGCACATACGCCAGCCAAAGAAGCCAATGAATACAAGACAATCACCAGCTACACTTTCACGGGATTGACAGATTTGAGGAGAATGAAGGCTAATATCTGTCATTCTCCTGAGCAGCCATGCTTTGCTTTTCTCCGCATTTCAATACTTGAGGCTAGATACTAAACAAATTCAAATCCCTTTCCAGATACAAATGCTTGGGGTGCTGTGAGAAGGCATTTGCTTTCAAGAGTTTTAGGCCTGTACAGGTGACCTGTGGGTGCTGTGTGCGTTGCTGTTTGTGTTAGAAGCTGCATGTGTTGCTGTAAGAAGGAAGGCAAGTGCAGGTGCTGACTGAGGGAAGTTGTCTTCTATCTCCTCCTCTGTGCAGGACAAGTACTTGAAGAGCAGTGGTCAGGAATGGAGGCTGTCGGCTCTCGCTTAACGGCAAGACGTGCCAAGGTTCTGCCTGCCATCAACACCATGACTGCCAGCTATAAGGACCGTTTCCCGTACTACCCGTTGCCTCAGAGCTCCAGCCTCCCCTGGATGCCCAGCACCTACTCTAAAAGAGATGCCATCAAACCAGCTTTGGCTCCCTTTTCCAAAACTTCCCAGGGGATGACCACCAGCGAGAAACTCCCTTACATTTCCAACAGAACAACCCTCTTCACCCGCTACACCCCTGACGACTGGTACAGGTCCAACCTGACCAAGTACAAAGAGTCAGAGACTTCCCGGCACAATGCGGAGGCTCTGAGAGTTGATACCACCCGCATGATTGGGGATAAATACCAGCAGACAAAGAAAACACAAGAAGAAAGCACCAAAAGCCTGGGAGGACGTGTGAATGCTATTGAGTTTTGGAAAGGGGAGCTCTGCCGTGAGCTGGATGAGATGATCGGGGAGACCAACACGCTCACAGACATGAAGAAGAGACTAGAAAGGGCCTTGGCTGAGACGGAGGCCCCTCTCCAGGTAAGCACTCTGTCCAGTGGGCTGCAAGCTGTAGCCTACTGCTGGAACAACTGCAGCCATTCAAATGTCTAAGTTCCACTGCAGCTCCGCAAGACCTAGAGAGTTTTTATGAAGAGACCATAAGTTAAGTTTGCAATGTCTTCCCATCTGCTGCATCCCCTATCAGCCCGTTATGAGCTCATCACAATTCTATTTGCTTAACCAAATATTTGTGTAGGCGGAACATCCAAATTCCTGGACTGGGAGACAGAAGCCCATGTCTTCCTACAACACCCTGGGGAGGTCAGCATCAAGGCTGACACAGGTGCCTGTGCCACAGCTCTGGTTGCAGCTGGGACACGCGTGCTTCCTCATGTTGATTTGATGCATACGGTGCAGTTCGGTTTCTTGTTGTCAGCTGAAGCAGCCGCCCTGGGCACTTTGTTCCCCTGGTGTCCCCTCTGTGCCCGCCTAGAATTTCTTTTCTTCCATTTCTTGAGACGGGGACTCTCTCTATAGAGAATCCTGCCCCTGCACCCAACAGTGATGGCATGTCCCCAACAGGTCGCTCAGCAGTGCTTGCTTCAGCGGGAGAAGAGGATGGGCATTGACCTCGTCCATGATGATGTGGAGAAAGAGCTCTTCACGGTAAGTTGGGCCACCCAGATCATGTGTTAAAGCCAGTTTTACCTAAACTGCCCTACTGAGGCTTTGCAGCCTTCTTCCCTACCTGGCTCCTTACCGCTGGGGAGGTGCTCAGCTCTTCAACCCCCCCAAAACCTGCTGGGCCACGGGATGGGGTTCCCCCAGGCAGCAGCATGCCCACGCCGTGTGGGTATGACTTGGCCGTACAGAGGAAGGAATAGCTGAAGAGCAGCTGCGTGTTTGGGTAGCGTGTGGGGGTTCTGTGACCATCTTCAGGGAGTAGTGCACTAAAGACATGCACGCAGTTTGGGGGCACTTTCTCCACTCCCTGCCTGTTTACTCTGGGCAGAAAGACAAGCAGGCAAGTTCTTGCTGTGTGCAGGGTTGGGGAGGTCTGAGGGGACGAGTGGCATCAGGACAACTGAGTACAGACACTGATGATGGGGCCATGTGTCCTTTACCCAGGAAGTCAATGTCATCAGGTCGTGCCAGGAGAAGATGCAGCGGTACCTGGATGAAGCCAAAGCCCAGCTCGCGTAAGGAGGAGCTCCTTATGTCATGCTGTAGGGCTGATGTGCATTTGCAGTTGTGATGTGGACCCCCAGCAGACCCCGACCTCTCCCCACACCCTGCAGATGGAAAAGCCAGGCGGGCTCCCCGGGAAGTGGGCAGTGATGCTCATGGGAGGACAGAGCTGTGTGGGAGGGAGCTGCGGGGAACTGGAGCGGGGAGGAAGCCCTTCCACCTGAACATCCCCAGCAATGGCTGTTGTTTGCATGTTGAAGGTCCAACAGGGCGGCCCAGCACGAGCTGGAGAGGGACCTGGCCCACAAGCAGGCGGCCCACCGCATCGATGACAAGTGTCACCACCTGAGGAGCACCTCCCACGGCATCAGCTACTACCCAGCGGTGGAGCGGGTCGATGCCACGTGAGTGCACGCTGGGCGGCACGCCAGCAGCAAGCTGTGCCCGGGATGCACGGTGCCTCTCCCTGGCAGGGAGCTGCTTGTCCCCAGCCCACTGTCAAGGCACGTCCATCCCGCCTGGAGACAGCTGCCTGAGTGGGACCGTTTCTCTCTGCTTATTGTTATTCTTACTGTTATTGTTATTGTTAACCTTACCTTTATTCTTACCCTTACTCGTACTCTTCTTCTCATTCTTATTTTCTGTTGTTGTTCTATTAAACTGTCTCTATCTCCACCCGTGAGTCCTGTTCTTTCTCTTTCCCCTCCATTGAGAGTGGCTGTGTGGTCCTAGCTGCTGGCCAGAGTTAAACCACAACCTATGCTCAAATTAAAGACGGAGATTTCAGATACATTTAATCAGTGCTGCTCCCAGGCAGGCTTCATGCCTGCCCACGTCCAGCTTCAGCACTACGGGCTTACCGGGGCCTCTTCTTCCCCCTCACCTCCTGAAGGATCTCGGTGCCGGACTCTTGGGCCAATATCACAGACGACAACATCCTCCGCTCACAGAGCCAACGGGCGGCCTCCTCCAAGCTGCGGGACAACATCGAGAACCTGCTGGTGGTGGTGGCAAACGAGATGCGGAGCCAGTTCAACAGGGTGAACATCGCCTTCACCAAACGCATCAGCGAGACAGCCGATGCCAAGAGCAAGATCCGGACCCACCTGGCCAAGGTAGTCGGAACCCCTCCCTTTCGGTGTGTCACTGTCACTTCCTAGTGACACCCCTGAGGTGGGACCCTTAGGAGTTGGCACCGTAATTTCATCTCAAGGGGTCTGTTTTTGCTAGGGCATCCTCACTGGCAGCCTGGAAGCACAGGGATTGCCAGCAGAAAATGCCAATGCTGGTTGCATCTCCTGGTAGTTCCTTCAGAAGCGCTGGCTGCCCTCCAGAACGGCCTTGCTGGGCCTCTGCTGGGCTGCCTGCTGGGGGGGTTGCAGGCTTGCTTCTCCTCCAAGGACGTGCTTTCACTCTCCGTGCTCTGGGGCTGCTGCACGGGCATGCGTGTGTTTGCTTTGCCAAGCAGAGTCAGTGGAAATCAGTGATGGACACCTGCCTCAGAGCTGTGGGTCTCATAGAAAGCTTCCTGAAATGGGCCCCACACTGTATTGAGTAACTGAGGGAAGACGGGGCTTGCAGCACTGCGAGCTGATGCCACGTCTTTCAGTGAGGATCCATGAAGAACCTTCCCTCTCTGAGTTACTGTTGATGGATGATTAGTTCCAGCAAGCGGTAATTTTGGGAAGCTGGGAATTCAATAGGTCCATCAGTGCTCCAAAACCTCCTCTGATGTGACAGCAAGAGCCAAGAGAGGTTTTTCCCTGAAGAAAAATTACTCTTGGCTCTGCGCCTTGATGTGTAGCAGAATGACAGGGGTCTGAGCCCAGGGTCTGCTTATTGAACTTGTTTTGTTCTGCAGATGGACAAGAGGAAAGGGTAATTATGTTGTCACTTGAGAAGATACTTTTTAATTTGTGCATGGGTTTCTTTTTTACGCCAGATGCTGCAGGAAATCTTCCAGGTGGAGAAGACCATGGAAGCCATCCAAAAGGCCATTAGGGACCAAGGGCCTCCCTTAAAAGTGGCTCAGAGCCGGCTGGACGAGCGCACACGCAGACCAAACGTGGAGCTGTGCCGGGACACTGCCCAGCTCCGGTAAGGCAGGAGCGTGGGTCTGGTGGGCTCCTTGAGGAGTTACGGCTGGTAGCACCCGGGGGTAGCACTGCATGAAAAATTAAGCATGGGCTTTTCTTTCAACAGTCCTTCCATAAGCGCACTGCTATAATCAAAAGCAATGAGCAGGTATTGCAGCCTTTGGGTGCTGGGAGAGCTCTGCGCCCACAAAGGAGGCTGTACACCATGGCCGGGTATAGCCTGATGGCACCCCATGAGGGGATGGATTCTTCCCGCTTGGGTAAGCCCCATCTTCTCTCCAGCCTGCTTCCCGGCAGTTGGATGTGCTCAGTTTTGAAGGACGAGCCCTTTACTCTCCAACAGGATCCTGCTGAGATCCCTTAGGCCCTTCCTTTTGGGGAACTGCAAGGAAGGGTGCCCCCTATGGAGAAGCAGAAAGGGCTGTCCTCACCTTCTCCGAGGACACTGGAAATCCTTTCAAGGACACAGTGGTCTGTTTGGGATTGCACGCCGAGGAGCTGTGGAGAAGTAGGCTGGCCTGAGCGCCCAGCAGCACCCCCTCTGAGGCACCCCAAAGTTCACCCCTCCTGGGAGCCCGTTGGGCAAGACTCCAGCTGAAGCCTTTTCAGAGCAATTGAAACCCAGCCCCACAGCCTTTGCAGCATCTCGTACAACAAGGGTTTTTTCCATCCTCCCCTTGTTTCACATTCACTTTTAGCCTCTCCCAGATGTCCTGTTTTCTTTGTGTGCATCTGTGGGCATGGGGAGGATGCCTGCACAGGGAAATCCAGGAGGGGGAGCCAACAAACCCCCCAAACCAAGCAGGAACAGGAAACCACACCTGCTCATCCCTCTTCTTGCTGGCCTGAGCTGCTCTGGGAGAGGCGGCTGCGCATTGCCAAAGCCTTTGAGCAGACTTAACCATGCCTCCCCGCTGAGGTCTGGAGGAACTCTGCCCTCAGCTTTCCCATGCGTCTGCCAGAAACAGGGGGTCTGAGTTAGTCTGAGCACGCTGAAGGGGGAAATCCTGTGACCAAGGGGCCCTTCAGCAATGCCACGCTAGAAACCACCCCCACGATGGCACTGTTAACCAGGGTTTCTTGCTGTTTTCCAGCCTTGTCAACGAGGTCCACAAAATCAACGAGACGGTCCAGAGCCTCCAGCAGCGCCTGAGAGACACCGAGGACACCCTGCAAATGCTGGTTCATACCAAGTCGGTCTTGCAGCATGACCTGGCCGTCAAAGCCAACACACTCTTCATTGATGAGGAGAAGTGCATGGGCATGCGCAAGACCTTTCCCAGCACTGTGCGGCTGCTGGGTTCCATTTAGGCTCAGCTGAACTCACTGAATCTGTTGTGTGAGGGATTCCCAGTTTGGCTAAGATGCTTTGGAAATACTTGATTAGAGTTTCACTTCCTGCTGAAAGCCATGAGTAGAAATTAAATGATCTGTTTGTGTGTTATACGGTCTACCGGTATTTTTTTTGCCTTTGGTTTTTCTCTTTCCACTGTACTTTCACGGTGTGCCAGAAAGTCACTGAAAATACTTTGTATGCGACTAAGAGTAAATCCACCCACGGGGATTCAGTCCTACCCTCTCAGTCGGTGATTTTAGGAGAAAAACTGTCGTGTCTGCCTCCTTTTGAGGCACCTTCTTATCACCTTCTTAGAGGAACACCCTTTCATTCCATGGTGTTTCCTTCTTGCCTCATCGCTGGAAGACTTCAGGTGTCCTGCAGCGTAGCCAGCACATCTCAGAGCAACAGCCTGTGGGCCCTCGCTAGCACCCTGTCCCTCTAACCTTGGCGTGTCATCTCACAGCTTGTCACGGGCAAGCCTGATATTGTCCCCCTCTCCCTTCAAGCCTCGTTTTAAGCGCTGTCCGGGAGCCCTGATAGCTAGTGAGCAAAGACCTTCTTCCCCCTTTGATCGCCATAGGAGGACATGTTGCAGCTTCACCACCACACACACGGAAGAGCAGTAATGGGTAATAGTCGGTGGGCCGTACCAGGCTTGGAAGTTTCCTAGTAATATCCTTAAGCTGGGGCCCAGGGAGGAAGCAGACATCCCATCGGAAGAATAAGGGTTTGGACCAATTTATGTCATTCATGTTCATGATATGAAAATAATCTTGTATGGTATGAAATAATCTTGCCGGCCAGCTTGGGTCAAGTGCTCACGTCTCACTCCTCCTCATCCCTGCGCCTGGCAAGCTCAAAATCTCTGAGCCCTTGAAACCCACACACCATAGCCAGCTATAAAGTACATATTTTCACAAGTTCAGACACTGGAGTCTTCTAAAAGTGCAGGCTTCCCAACTATTAGAAGAGAAGTTAGTCCTGTGTCGCTCAAAGCAGGACACACTATAACATAGTTTTGCATCGCAGGAGAGCATATTCTTCTCTTTGCATAACCTCATGCAAAATGACTGCAATTCAAAGTGCAGAGCACTCAGGCCTGGTGGCCCTATGTCCCATAAGCCCTCAGTTTCACAGCTGCTCACTGAGTTCACGAAAAACACAGTCAGAGTTTTTAGTCATTAAGCACAGTCTTTAAGGCAGCTATCTTGTCAGGTTTTGAAAGCCGAGCTCTTGTCCTCAGCTCCTCTGCTCTTCTCCTGGGCACACAGTAGCTACTGGAAGCAGCTGAAGAGGCACTGCTCATTGTGTGTTGCTATCAACATATTTACATTAGTCTAAAATACACCCCGTGATTATGTAAAGGTTTGGAAAGGACCAGGCCAAGTCGGGACAGCTGAGGCCATCTGGGCTAGTATCAATGCTGATTTGGTATTAGCAGACGATTGTTTCTCTTTGGAAGAGCAATTACACAAAACAGTGAAGGTGATCTGAAGCTTTGTTGAGGCGGGTGCACTGCAAACCCTGACCTCTGAGTTCATGATCTGCTTCTCCTCCTAATCAATGGGCAGAAATAGCACTTCTTTGATACAGTTCCAGTGACTTCAGACATTGGTTTTAACAGATTTTGACTTGACGCACAGAGGCACGCGTCTTTCCACTGAAAGAGGGTTTAGTTCATGACGAGACAGGAAGTTGCAATAATACTGTTAGGTGAGATTGCATCCACTATGAACAGCCATGCAAGGATGATGATGGTTTTGAAAAGAATCAAAATTTTTATCACAGCTCCCATAAAATTCAATAGAGCCCAAAACCTCTGGTGCAAACTGTAGGAACAAATCTCAAGAATGTGGCAAAGTTCAAAGCAAGGAGGGGAGGAAGATTTTTATTTCAAGATAAAAGTGATTTCACCCCTTCATGTGCATGCTGTCCTATCCTCCCAGCAGCTAAATGTGTATTTCCACCCAGCCTGGACACAATTCCCCGAGCCGAGACAGAGGACAAAAGACACAGCTTTGGGAGGCCTCTGCATATCTCCCGGATGGTCCCTGCCTGGGTGAACAACGCTCACATCTGCCCCTTCACACTGGGTTATACCAACAACCAAACCACTCAAGTGCCCCTACTGGAAGAGGCCTCTTGTGCAACTCGGAGACGGCTCAGGGAAGGGTCAACAAGGAATATAGACCTGGATGCTCTAGAGTGTGGCATCGCAGGTCTGGACGGATTGACCTCCAGGCTCAGGGATCCCACAGCCTCTCTGGCAACCCACTCCACTGCTTTATGAGTCTCACAAGGATTTTCTTCTGGATTCCTGCTCTCCAGCCTGAACCTCTCCACTTTCAGGAGATGCCACCAGGCAGTGCTGGCAAGACGTTCCAAGTGATGGGTTCTGTTGTCACCGAGGGATGGGCTCTGATGTCACCAAGCAACGGATTGTGAACACGTGCCCCTCGCTGCTTAAATCCGGGCGCCGAGTCCCATCCAGCTGGTTCATACCCGCATTCCAGCTGAGCAGTTGGCGAGGCTGGAGTGTTGAGCCAAGCCTTGGCGCTGGTGTCCTGACTGGGGAGTTAGTTGCTCGCGGCAGCTCTCCATCTGTGCCCCAGAGCCCGCAAAGGATTTTCCCTGGCCCTGTCAGCTTCAGGCAGCCGGGGCAGTCAGGAGGCACGCTCGCAGCAGCAGAGGTGAGCTGTGTGGGGACACCGCACCCTGGGGAGCTGGGAGGGTTTCTTTCTTGAGGGACCTGGGCATTTCTTCCAGCCCTCCTCAGGCCAGCCAGTGACCGTAGCCTCTCTTCCTTTTCCAGCCTGACACCGGCTGCTGCAGCGCCACAGGGAGGGAGCACTTGGTCACCCCCAGCTCCCCCTAGCACGATGCAGCGAGTGGAGAGCATGGCAATGGACCTGGACAACCACTGCCCAGTGTGCCTGGACAGCTGGGACGATGCCGCCTATGCCATGCCATGCCTCCACCAATTCTGTTACCAGTGCATCCTGCGCTGGGCTAACAGCAAGCCCGAGTGCCCTCTCTGCAAGAGGAGAGTGCGATCCATCGTGCACTCGGTGAGGGCAGACAATGACTTCGAAGAGGTTCCCATCGCGTCATCTGCCTCAGCCCCCGCACCAGTTGGCACCCGGCAGGCCGGAGGAGCGCCCAGGCACCCAGACACCCACAGCCCCCCTCGCCGCTCTGTAACACCTCAGCCGCTGGCAGTGGAGTTGGTGCCCAGGGCTCTGGTGGGCGGCCTCCAGCCCCATACCTGGGCGTTCCTCTTTGACGACCACCCAGCTCTCCTCCAACGCTTTCTGCCCTGGCTCCAACAGCAGCTGGGGCTGATCTTTGCCGAGGAGCCTTCAGCAGCCGTTGTGATGGAGGACCTCATCCTGGCCGTCCTGGGCTTCTTTGGTCTGGACGAAGAGGTCCTGGTCCGGCTGCTGCAGGTCAGCCTCCAGGATCACGCGGCGACATTTGTACAGCAGCTTATCAACGTCGCCGTGCAACGCTGCAGCGCGGAGGCCCACCGTCTGCTGGGCCTCGAGGACAGCCATGCTGCCGAGGAGCGGGAGGGCAGCCCCATGGCTGTCCCTCCTCCTGCTGCCTCCAGAAGGGGGTCTCCTGGCCCTGGCTAAGGCACCTCCCGCAGCCCTGCTGCAGACAATGAAGAGGAGCGACCCAACACCTCCACCGCTGCTCTTCATGGGGCTCCCGGCAGCTCCCCCGATGCCCCTGTTCCAACCAACGGGGAACAGGAGGAGCTGCATGAGGATCCAGGGGAGGTTGCCGCAGGTCCCTCTACTCCCAGCCGCAGCAGGGACCTCTCCCGTGGGGGGCCACGGCGAGGCCCGAAGAGGAGGGCCAGCAGCTCCCAACATTCACCTCAGCCACCCAAGAGGCCACCCCGCCGGAACAACTAGAACAAGGCCCCAGGAGCTGCCAAAACCAGGGCCAGGCCAGCAGCTGGGACACATGCCGGCCAACGGTTCAGTCAGAAGGGGGACTCCAGGGCTGGACCATGCCCCACTGCTAAACGTCCCATGCCTGGTCTCCTCCTCACCACATCATCTGCCCCCACGTCCCGGGGATCTGCTCTCCTACCAGCCTCTACTGCCCCGTCATGCCCTGCAACACTGGCACCCAAATCTTTCCTCCTGCTCAGAGTCTGCACCACTTGGCTCTGCCCTCTGCATCACCCCATGCTCACACCCTGCCAAGGCAGGAGCCACAAGAAGTTCAACAGGAGAAAGAAGTGAAGTCCAGAACCTGGCGAGGGACAACCCCAGGAACCAGCACATTTGGCGCGCTGCTCGGCTGGAAAGCAGCTTGGCGTAAAAAGCCCTGCAGGTCCTGGTGGCCACCCAGCTGATCATGAGCCAACAGTGTGCCCTTGCCACCAGGAGCACTGATGGTGTCCTGGGCTGGATTGGAGAGAGAGTCTGGAGAGAGAGTCTGGCAAAGGAGTGTGAAGATGATAAAGGCACTGCAGCATCTCTCCTCTGAGGAAGGGCTGAGCGAGCTGGCACCGCTTAGCCTGGTGAAGAGAAGGCTCGCAGGGGAATTGATCAATGCATAAAAAGCCTGATGGGAGGCTGCAGAGAAGATGGAGCCAGACCCTGGCTGAGCGGCGCTGGCTGTCTCTGCTGCAGCAGGCGGCTATCGCAAGATGACATCCAGAGGTCCCTTCCAACCTCAGCCTTTCTGTCATTCAGTGAAAGTATTTGAATTGCCTAAAGAATCTATATGAATAACTTCAGTGCTGTTCTATAAAGTCAATAAAGAAAAGAAAGTAGTACAAACTTGCTGACGTTCCTCAAACTCTATTGATCGAATCATTAATACTGTGAAGTTCCAACACGCAGGGACGTCCCCAAATTCACTTATATGTTCTGGAAGACTGCCTCAGCTCAGTCAGCGTGACCCCGACATGGGGTACAATTCTGCTGTGCTTATACTTAGTTGCCATCCTCAGGACACGTACCAGATGTATGACACAGGTGCAGGTTCTGCTGCTGAATAAAAGGACTGTAATCTAGGGCTGCTAAGAAAGACCCATAACAATTATGCTATAGAAGAAATATTTTCTCTCTCTTCTGCTGATCTTGCAATTTTTAGTTTAGTGGAAACTGCTCAGTTTTCTTCACCTTACTTTGAGTATTTCCCACTGTTATGCCTGTCCTCAAGGATAAAAAAAACAACAGCAACAAAATCACACATCTCTACTTCCACTATTACACGTAAAACCATTCTGGGAGCTCAATACAGTTTTGTATATATTCATTATTTCCTTTTTATTTTATTCTTAACGTTTTAGTCAAGTAGTTCAGTTCCTTCTGAAATCCTGAGTCTCTCTTTCTCTCTCCTGCCTCTCTTTGAAGACACATTGACAAGAGCATCTGTCCTGCCACCCAGTGGCCAATCCGGCCCAAACCACAACAGCCATAGAGAATCATACCTCCAGTATCAACTCTGTGCTACAGCTCATAATCAAACCTTACCAGCTATTTAGTCCTCTCAGTTTTTATTGACACAGAGCAAGTTTTGCAGACCCAGTCCAGTTTTGTTCCGGGGAAATTCTATCTGGCCTCATCTTTCCAGGGCCAGGCATCACACACCGCAGCAGGTAAAACATCCTGTCCTGCAGAACGCCCGTTTTCATGGGGGAGGGAAACAGCACTGCGGGTAGCACTGATAACCTAGACCACAGAAGCAAGCGGGCAGAGCTCCATGAAAACACTGCCAGGCTTTTTGCCACACAAGGACTACCCCTGCAGTCTTGTCAGAGGTTGCTTACTTAGCTTATAGCAGTCCACCCCTCCAACGTCAAAGGTGTCGCTGCAAGACTGAGACCCCAGAGATGCCACAGAAAGCACCATCTCCACCCCTTTACCAAAGCGGTTCCCGGTTAAGTACCAACAGCAGGAATTGCTGCTGCCCACTGCTCTGGGCATCCGCCACCATCCACCCCACACAAAGGGCCAGCTGGGTATCTCCCCCATGGGCACGCCAACTCTGCAGACTCCTTTCAGGTGTCTTTTCAGGCAGAGCAGACACAGACCAGATGAGTTTCAAGCTGAAACACGACTTTGTCATGCAGGCAGAGAAAAAAGCTCTCAGAACTTGAGAGTTTTATTTCACAATCTGAAAAATGACACACAGCGTAGGTACAAAGACAAGGAGACGCTACAGTCCACAGCAGGAGCGGTGGTCAGGCACTCTCCCTGCACCTCTTTGCCAGGGACGGTGCTCTTGCACAGGCAGAGGTATCTTCTCCCCTCCCCAAAAGCGCACCGACCCCACAGACAGACATTTCTCCCACACCTCCTCTGAAGGAAGGCTACCAGCGTCCCACCTGCAGAATTAGCCAGAGACTTCTCAGCACCTTATCATGCCGCTGTGCTTTCAGTCAGAACGGCATTTTTGATTATAAGCAACTAAGGGCAGAACTAAAGTAAATCTCCATCAAAATGCAGCAAAACCATGACACTGTTCTTATTCCTCCGGCTTCTTTCCAGAGTCATTTACAAAATACCATTCCTCTCTAGGCCACTCCTAATGGACAGCCTTTCAAGATTTTTCAAATCCACAGCAGCATCTTCTTTAAGAGTTTAGCACCCAACACAGAGCTGAAGGCATTTCTCCTTCTCCTAAGAAAGCCCAGCTCAATCTCTACTTTGCTTCCCATCTTCCCCACCCCAACTCACACCAACACAGCGCACGCACCTCCTCAAGCAACACTTTCTTTCACCAAAACACAGGACCTGTTTCTGAAGTCAACTGCCGGAGGGACCAGCGAGAACTGCTTGGGCTCTTCTACCTGTGACATTGAAAGGGATGTTGAAGTGGGATTTCAGTAGTGAACTCAACATGACAAACTCCAGCAGAGGTAAGAAAAACACATTTTTTAGGAACTAGTTCAAAACAGGGCCCAGGAGCACCACTAAGTGTTTCAGTGCCACATCCCCCCTCTCCAGTAACACCAGAGTCGCAGCAGAACTCTAATCTGTAACAATAAACGTATGAGGCACATACTGCCTGTAAAAGCAGAATATCCAAAACTGCAGGCAAATCCTCACTGGCACAGAGCAGCACACTTCAGTCCTCCTCAGGGTCTCTGTTGAAAGGGTGGTAACTGGAGCAACGGGATTTGCCACTGCCTCCTTTCTTCCTACAGAAGAAAGCTATCGAGTATTGCCATACATTTGCCTTTCTGCTCTGGCAGAGCCCTTTCTTCCGCAGGCCTCTCTGAAGTCCTTGGGAAGTGCGGAGTGCCCACAGCTCTCCTGTCCCACCCCCAGCGCTGGAGGCAACCCAGGGGAGAATTAGAGCAGTCGAGAAGCTGCTCTGGCTTGCGTTGCTGTGTGAACGCATGCCGACCACCTCCACAGACGCAAGGCTAACGGCAACCCACCAGCAAGGAACGCTTCTTGCACCAGCCTTCTTCAATACCTACATACTTTCGTGGGCCTAAGCCCAGGTCTCCCATGACAATTTTCATTAAGCTGCATTCTAAGTGATGATTTTTCAAAACACTCTGGAGATTGTCCTTTCTTAGCAGCTTTCTAACTGCTCAATCAATGCAAAGTATTATTTTTCCCACACAAATGGAAACTCATTGGTCTCAACCTGATATTACTCGGTGTTCCTCAAGAGTATCAGCCTTTTCTCCCAGCTGACACTTCAAGAGCAGATGCAGCAGCTCAGCCATTTCCCAAGAAATTCTACACAAATTTGCAGTACCTGGAACTAGGTGCCTACACAGAAGTCACATCTCATGGGAAAACACACGTTTAAGGCCATCCCTCACACTCTGGTGTTGCTGGCCTTCTTTTGCATACATTTGTTTTCCTAGGTATAAGGATTAACAAAACCATGAATCATTTGGGTCAGTCTGCCACACCCTGCAGGTAATACTGCATAGCATGTTTTCCAAGTGTTGACGGCCCTGGGAGTCACGCTTGCCCACATGGAACAATAAATGCTCAATAATGCCCAGATCACAAAGCCAATACGCTGCTTGTGTGCACCAAATAGAAGGCAAAAGCACAGGAACTCCTATGCAACAAGGGTCCGAAGAAGCAGAAGAAGCTGCAAGTCGAAACCTGAGTCATCAGATCCCAAATTTGGTCCAGTTGTTTTGTGAGTACGAGTAGCAATGAAGACACACAGAGCGACAAACACAGCAATCCTCTTGGTGTCTTCAGGAAGAACCTAAATCATTAGGCACAGTCAGAAATGGTGAGCGTCCTCAGATCATGTGCCTGAGCTCAAAAAGGAAACGTTTCTCCTCCAGACTGGCACAACCTGTGGAAATAAGACTATCAGGAATGCTGCTGAGAAGGAGAGAGATTAAGATGGGCAGATCAAAAGTCAGCATGTTGCACCTTAACCTGCGGAGGGACAAGGGCAAAAGGTTACAGAATTTGCAAACGCGTGCTCAGGGAACAAAGAAATACTGGAAGCAAAGCCGCGGCTCCCCAAGGCTTGTGTCCTGGGCTCATGGGAAGGAAGCACGGCTAGCAGCTTGGAAACCTGCAAACCTGATGCTCAGGCTTTCCTGAGATAAGGCTCCAAGGCAATCCTCAACAGCTGTCTTTTCCCTCTACTTCCAGGAGCTGCAACAACAGAGAGGAAAGAAGGAGGAGAGAGACAATGGGGGAAAGAGGAATGAAACCAAGCCCACCAAGTGCCAAGGTATAGCCATCCCTGCTGAAAGGAGCACTCCCCCATTGTTTAAATCCTTCCTTTCTGCTCCTTGGCTCCGTCAGGATCCTGCCAGCCTGTGCTTTCAGCAGCAGCCTTTCTCTCCCGGGTGAAAGCAGAGCGCTCCAGCTCGCTCTTAGCTGCCCTTGAGCATCTGCCCGTGACAGCACACACACCCAACTTCACGCATCTCCTGCCACGGGCAGCCGAATCCCAGAGGCGTGCATGCAGCAGCTCTCTTCTCCCCCAAACACTCTTGCTGGCATGTTACCCACCTGCCTACTCAGAGGTCGACAACTGCTTAGAGGGTCTGCTATCTTAACCGGCAGTCAAGTAGTGCCAGACTATCCAGTCCACAAGCCAGCTGTAGCTCGCAAATCTCTGGGTGGGGGTTCAGCACACAAGTAAAACTTTTGCTGCCACCCACCCACTGATGCTCCGTGGATTCCCTCCTGTGCTGCAGCCCTGACTTCTGTGGCTCCCTTTGCTCAGGGGCACTTCAGACTTGCAGCAAATTGTGCTCAGATTCCAGCCCTTCAAATACAAGCTGCATGTTTTAGTCATTCCACATAGGGGAATCAACCCAAGATCACAGTACATCATCAATCAAGTTCATAAAGAAAAAGGCTGTTAGTAGGTGAGGGGTTTGGGGGTATTTTATAGGATAGAGCACCTGCTCTTCCAGGTGTCTCAGCCTTCCAAGACCGAAGCGTGGAATACTAAGAACTACGTAGATACAGCATTTCCATCGCTTGAGCCTGCACTTGTTTGTGGCCTCAGAAGGGTCCGCACAGCTCCGTCATTTAAGAGAGCTGCTGCTCTAAAGGCAGGCACTCCAATGAAGAATTCTCAAGCAGTTCACCACACTCCATCATGAAGCTGCCTCTCCTGAACAATGCAGAAAACCAGGCTGCATATAAGGTGTTTCTAAGGAATCATTTTTCTGGTACTGGTTCAATAAGTCACACACCTACCTAAGCACTAAGGCTCTGCATAAGAAAGCAACGACACAGAGAATTGCTCACACCACAACTAGAAAGCACAAAGTTAAATCTTATCAAAATGAAACGGAAATATTGGAACGGTCAGGGGGTTGGTTTTGGTTTTGTTTTTTTTTTTTTTTAAATTTATTGGATGTCACCAGGTCTCTCTTTAAGCCATAAAGCACTGATTCAGCTGATGAAGAACATGACATGACATCACTGAGGCAACGAGCTCTGTGCTTGAGGTCTCTTCCTCAACTCTGAAGGCACAGAGAGTCCCCACCAAGCAGCAGATCTTCTCTGTGCAACACCAGGGTGGGTCTGGCGTCATCTTCAACCACCCATTGGGTAGCTGAGGCAAGAACCGGCTGGGGACAGCAACCCGCCATGGGCCTTCCCGTCCGCAGACTGAACACCCCTCCTCCAGGCCCCAAGGACCTCGGTGGCCCTACAATGGACTCCTCCTGTCACCCCTGCGCAGCAGCATGCACCAGGCCAGGCCCTCTGACACTGTGGCTGCTGTCCTGTTGAGGCCTGGCACAAGGAGGGGGCTGGAGCCCAGGGCACACCAGGGGACATGGAGGGCAGACCCACTGCTCCAGGGGCAGCCTTTCTCTCTGGAAGCAAAAGGGCCGCCCGCAATGGGGCCTTCAGGGCCTCAGGGGCCCCCCTCCCAGCCACAGCAACGTCCGTTGGTGACATCACCGGCTGGCCGTTAGGCAAGCAGGCAGCCCTGTGGCTGGCCCACAGCTCGCTCAGCAGCCAGACACACTCACGCCAAGCCTGCTTGCGAGAGGAGGAGGCGGCCAAGGGAGGCAAGTGCCCACAGTGGGTGGCACCAGTGCCTACATTGAGTGGGCCCAGGGACAAGAGGCTCATTGGAAGCCCTGAGGATGCCTCCCCAGCCCAGGAAACGCCAGTGGGCTGGCGCCAGCAGCAGCAGCCCTGCCCAGAGAGATGAGCCCATGGAGGTCGACCCACCAGAGAAGAGGGATGAGGAAGAGCCCATGGAGGTGGATCCCCCCGTAGATGACACAGAGCCCATGGAGGTGGATCCATCTCCCGCAGGCCTGGTGGGGCACACCACCACCACGGCCAGGCTGCCTCCAGCAGCACGCTGTCCAAAGCGCCGCAGGACCCTCGCGGGCTGCCAGGGACAACCACAGCGCAACAAGCGGCGCCAGCCGCGCAGACGACGCTAGCCGTAAGTGGGCAGCGGATGGAGGGAGGTGATGGGTGCCCTCTGCTGTGTCCTGCTCTGGGCTCCCCCGTGCCAGACAGAGATGGCCATAGTGGAGAAAAGCCATGCCCCGGTGCCTCCCGGTAACCAGCCAGCTTCCGTTGAGCTCCCAGTGTTTGTCAGTTGCAGCCAAGAGCCACCAGAGACAGCAGGATGGAGCTGTGCTGGCCCAAAGCAGCACCAGCAGCAGCACCCCGCATCCCATCCTTACTGTGGCTGACTGGGCCGTGTCCTTTGGGCACGGCCAGGGTCCTCCAGTCCCGGGTGGAATGGGCCAGGCCAACTGCTGCTGTGGCTCTAGGTGGGCTCTCCCTGGGGCTCGGGGACACGCGGGCATGGCCGGGCCCCACAGCAGCAGCCTTTCACATACCCACCACTCTCTGCTCTGCAGGGAGCCTCTCAGAAAGGGCACGGCGGTGCTGAGCGTGGATGTGTGGTTGAGCCAGGGCTGCAAGAGAAGCCAGAGGTGCCTTTGCCTCCTCCAGCAGAAGCTGCTCATTGCCAAGTTGCAGTAAGTGCCTGCAAGCCCAGCCGCCTTTCCCCCAGCCCTGTCCCTGGCAGCAGGGCAGGGACACCCTGGCACCAGCCTCAGCCCCCGGGGGCACCTTGCTGCTGGATGCACCCATGTCTGCCCCAACGGCAGGCGGGGGACAGGGCTCCGGCAGGCTCCACCTCCAGCTCCCTGCCTGCCTCTCCGCTCTTCAGATGTGGCACCACCCTGCGCCCACGGCTCTGCCTGGCCCTGGACCAGCTGTGGGTGCTGAGTGCTGACAAGGAGGCAGCAAGAGCAGAAAAGGAAGGAAGTGATGAGGATGGGACCTCCATCATCCTCTCCTGGCCCAGCAGCTCCTGTGTTGCCACTTTCAGGTGAGTCATGGTGCCACGTCCCATGACTGGGCAGGAGAGGTTCCCAACTGGGCCCATGGCATCCTGTGAATGGCCTCTGCCCTCCGAGCAGAGCCTGGGCAGGGAACAGGCAGCATGCTGGCACATAGGAATAGGGGCATTTCTACATCCTGAATCCCCTGGTCACCTTTTGGTGCCCAGAAGGGAAGGGCAGAAGAAGCTGCAATGCCAAGAGAAGGGAGAAGAGGCAGCTTGGGCTTGACCCAGCTCCCTCCCTGTCCCTTCCTGGTGCACAGGACACCAGAAGGAGACAAGAGAGCCCGGGTGAGCTGCCTCCCATCCATCAAGCACCTGGAGAAGGAGCTGAGCCGCTGCCACGCTGTGAGTGTTTCTGTCCCTGAGCACTGCTCTTCCAGCCGAGCAGCAGATGCATCGCTGCTCAGCTTCTTTCACTCCTTCTTGCCCAGTGGAGGACATTCAATCCCAGGAGCCTGGAGAAGCTGCTAGAGGTCCAGGCAGAGGTGAGAATGGCCTTTCCCCCACCGCTGGCTGTGCCAGGATGTGTGGTGAGTGGGGTGAGCCCCAGAAGGCAGAGGGTCCCACCACTAATGCTCTCAGGCTGCTGGTGCCACCTGGCAGCTTGCCAGTGGCCCTTTCTGCTGCGAGGCTGCTCTCTAACCGCTCTCTGATTCTTGTAGGATGATCCCAAGCAAGCACCGCTGCTTGCCCCATCTGTCAATAAAGGAGGACATCACCGCTCAGGTAAGTTTTGGAAAGAAAGGCAGGGAGGGCCTTTTGTCCTCCTGCAAGCGACAAGTCTGCAGAATTGAGGATGCTGCTGCCCTTCACCCGGAGGAATTCTGTGCCCATCACGCTGCAGCAGGAGAGAGCTCAGCCCTTGGTACCCTTCGACATTGCGGAGCGCTTGAGGTGCTTCCTGCTTCACTCCGTCCCCAGAACTAAATTGACCTCTGCTCCTCAGCCAGAGCCGGGAGGAGCCATGCTCACTTGTCCCTTGAGTGTCCCTATGCAGGTGTGGCAGCCCAAGGGAGGACGTCACCTGGAGGAGCAAGGGGACCCGCTGGGCAGCGGCTGCTGGACCTGGTTCTGCGGGGACACGGAGCCTCTGCTGCTGCCCACAGCTTGGAGGAGGAGGGCAGGGCAAGGGCTGGGCAGGGCTGTCATGGTGGCATGCCGGCTCTCAGGAGCATCCCAGCTGGAACTGCTGAGCCAGAGCCGCGGTTCCAGCTGCTGGCCCCCTGCCCGTCCTGCCCCATCGCACCACGCTGCAGGCAGGGCAGGGCAGGGCAGGCTCTGGGAGCGCTGGGCTGGTGGTCTCCATTGATGGGCTCTTACTCTGTTTTCCTTTGCAGCGGGAGGGAGCAGCAGCAGCAGGAGGAGGAGGGGGCTGCCCTTCCCCCAGGTACAGGGGTAGCAGACGTGGTGCACCAGGCAAAAGCTTTCCTGGAGGCACCACCCTCTCTGCTAGTCCTCAAGAAAGTAGAAGTGGCAGATACGGAGGCAGGATTGGAAATAGCAGAGGTATGGCAGGTCCACAAACACTGCAACAATGTGTCTCGTGGAGGAGGGTATGTCTTAATGAGTCCAAGGAGCTGCTGTGCCTCTTCCCAGCATTCATTGCCTTCTGGCTTTGTGTGGGTTTTTTTTTATCCCCCAGAACAGGGCAGTGTAAGTGAAAGTGGAAAGGTGGTTTCTCCAATGTGTTAGGAATGTGCTTATTCAAAGGAAATACCTACAAAATACCTGCAGAAGGACAGACTCCAAAAGCAAAGCCTGCCACCGCAGAAGGGGGTGTTGCACCAAAGGGGTATCTGCAGAGTTCTGTCTCGGGAGGGCAGAAGAAACGGCAGGAGAAAGAAGTGGGCAAGCCTTTTCTTGCCCGCAGGGGACCGCAGGGTGTCTGCTGAATGGCCCCTGCAAATTAGCAGAGTGTCACACACCTGTGAGAACGTTGTGTTCGAAAGTGAGGCCCTTGGAAGAAAGGGCTAATGCCAACCAGCCCAAGGCACCTTCTCTAGAGAGCTAAGGGAGCAATTTGCCAAAAAATTGCTTACTCCTCCAGGGCATCCCTTGCCACCTGCTAACGCCAACATTTCTGGTTTAGGCAACCACCACTTTTCCTCCAACCGCCCCCGAGACCACGACAGAGTCCCTGTGATGTGCAGAAGATCAAAAGAACCTTTCAAAGGCACAAAGGTAAAAGGAGTGAGCTTGGGTTAAATGGAGAACTGATTGATCCAGTTGATCCTGGCTTTACCTCTCCAATCCACTGTGGGATGGAAAGGTTTGCAGGCTCCCTCCAGGAAACCGAAAACCAAAGCAAAAGGAAGAGACCAGAGGCCTGGGAAGAGGAGATGGAATGTAAACAAGAAGAGAAAAGAAGGAAGAGAGGAAGAAGACTGCGACTGAAGAGAAGAAGAAAGGTCCAGATGGTGAAGAAGCCCAGGTGAGTCCCAGGCTCTGCTGCCCATCTTTCCCAACTCCTTAAACTGCGCTAAGTCAGTCCAAGGGGCTGGCAAGGGTCGGCCAGGGATGGTGCCGTGCAGGCTTTGGGAAGAAGTCCATGGCAGCTCCCCAGGGGCTCCTGATGGAGCCCTGCTGCGTGGCACAGGCGCACTGTGCATCCCTGCAGACGCACAGTCTCAAAGGGCGTTCCCCATGGAGACAAGGCGCCAGAGCCACCCCCTGCTCAATGCCAGCTGGGCTAGAAACCCTTCCTTGCCGGCTGTGTTTCCCAAAGGAAGGGGAACCAAGTCCTGTCTCGTCCTGCCTTTGGGCTTTACCAGTGTTTTCTGACTCTGTCCTTGTAGGTGCCCGTTTCCTGTTAGTGCCTGAACCCCTGTGACTCCTGGGCTCCCGCACGCCATGTTCACAATAAAAGGATCTTTTCTCTCTTAATACAGTTGTGGATATAGTGTGCATGTGTCTTTAGTTTCTCTCTTTTTTTTGGTTGAGGTTTTCATTAAAGTAATTTAATTTGTTTTTTAAACGTGTAAGTCTCTTTTCTCTCTCATCCTCTCCCTCAGAGAGTTAAACTTACTGGAGTTGTGGGAACTTGTGCTGTGTGCCCAACTGCAAAAGATAACTTATGACGCCCTGGCAGAAACGCGTATGACATATCCTGCACCACAAAAGGGGTAACCTGTCCGGCCTTCCCCACCCAGACCGTTCCTGTTTTCTGTCTTTTTAACAGACATGATGTACTCCACCAATGACATCATGGGACAAATAGCATCTGTCCTTGTTTGAAGTAAAACGGAACCGATTCTCTCTTCAGTCACTTCACTTTTTAGCTAAGCCTCTTCTAACTACTGCAGTGAGCAGCCTATTGTGCAGAAACCGTTCACTCTCAGAGTGACGAGACCTGTGTTGATAGTTGATGCCAGGCATGGTATGCAGAGAGGCTCTTGCTTAGACTTAGGGCTATAACACCCAAGGGCAGATAACGTGGCTATTTGCCCCGTTGGAGGGTGGGAAGCGGAAAAGCGCAGAGGGGTCGCACCTGCGGGGAGGAGCGGACTAGACAGGTGACCCAAAATTGCCCAACAGGGGATTCCATCCCATCTGCCTCACGCGCAGTAGAAAAGCTGAGGGATCAAAGGGTCAGCCCTCTTTCTTCGATGGTCGACGCCTGAGGAGGACTCCGTCTGTTCGTGTGCATTTGGTCTCGATCCTGAATGCAGCTCCGGAATCCAGTTCCCATCCGTCACTGAGTCCAGTCTGGGGCTTCCCCAGGGCCAGCTGGCGAGGTGACTGTCATCCTGGGAGCTCGATACGGTTTTCTATACATTTCATTATTTCCTTTTTACTTTTCTATTAATATTTCATTAAAGCCGTTTAGTTCCTTCTAAACTCGTATGTCTCTCTCTCTCTCTCTCTCTCCTGCCTCTCTTTTTTTTTTTACTGAAGAGAGGGAGCGGGGAGCATCTGTCACTTGCCTTGTGGCTGTTTTGGCCCAAACCATGAGAGGCAGGTAGAGTGCTTAAAGGAGAGAGAGCAATATTCAAAAGTTGCATGAAAACAGCGACTTGGCAATGTTATGGGTACGTGTAGACTCATGACGGATGCTATAAAAGATCTGGATCGGGGTATTTTCAGAAGGGCAGCTTATGAGCCAGTGTAATCCTGTAGTAACGGACAGCAAGAACGTAGCGCTGCAACAGAAAGATGGACAGCTTTTGGCAGTCAATTTTGTGCTTAGGTGTCTAAGTAGTTAGATTCTCAGGGAGATACTTAGAGAAGTACTACTTGAACTAAGTAGTTTCGATAACTAGGCAGACCTGGGCCGATGTGCAGAAAATTGGCGCCCCTGCTTAGTATCTGCCACACGTTTTCACCCTGGGTTTCTTTTTTGGTGAGCTAAAATGGTCGAGGCTTTGGGACAAACTGTCTCCTCCCAGGTCTATCAAAACTGGACATGCCTTAGCACAACTGGGAGTGGTAGTTTTGTAATTTTAGTGAATTTGCTGCTGTTGGAGCTGTAGTCAAAATTAAGGAAGGAGTTTAATTACTTGCATAAAGGGAGAGCATGCGAGTAGTCTACTGACTTTGGTGTGGTCCCCAGAGCACGAGGGATTTGGGGACCACTTACTACTGGGTGTAGTTGAGAACTTCGTGCTGGAGAGTCACTGTCCTGGTTTGAGGTAAAACAGAAACAATTTTGTTCAGTAACTTCACTTCTTAGCTGGGCCTCTTCTAACTACTGAAATTAACTGCATATTGTGCAGACAATGTTCACTCTCAGAGTGATAAGACCAATTGTTTGTAGCTGATGCCCAGACATGGTATGCAGAGAGGCTCCTGTTTATACTTATTGCTATAACCCCCAAGGCCAACCAACTTTGTTATTTGCCCCGTTGGAGGGTCAGAAATGGAAAAGCATAGTGGAGTCCCACCTGCAGGGAGGAGCGGACAGGACAGGTGACCCAAAACTCACCAACAGGGTATTCCATCCCATCTGCCTCATGCTCAGTATAAAAGCTGAGGGATCAAAGGGTCAGCTCTTCCTTCAATGGCTGACGTCTGAGGAGGACTCTGTTTGTCTGCCTGTGATCCCGATCCTGAATCCAGATCCAGAATCCAGTTCCCGTCCGTCACTGCGTCCAGCCTGGGACTGCCCCAGTGCCAGCAGGTGATGTGATTGTCACCTCGGGAGCTTGATACGGTTTTGTATATATTTTTCATTATTTATTTTTATATTATTAATAATATTTCATCAAAGTACTTTAGTTCCTTCTAAACTCGTAAGTCTCTTTTTCCTCCTCTGCCTCTCTCTTTGAAGAAGGGTAGAGGGGAGCATCTGTCGGTGCCATCTGGGGTGCCTCAGGTCCCCAGTAGTGGATTTTGGCCTAAACCACGACAGATTAATTGGCGCCCAACGTGGGGCCCGAGCAGTGCTCGATCAGACCTGTGATAAATTGCCCAAATAGTTTGAGTTCCAGCTTGCTCAGAGATTAGAACAGACAGCTTGCATCATGTCATTCTTAGACGAAATCTTGTATCATGCCTTTAAGCAGCTTTGTTCGACCTTAATGCAGTCAGCTTGGTTTAACCTGCCAAATGTGTTTCAAAGTTCATTTATTCTTTGGCTTTTTATGCGAAGGTTTAAAGGTGCTGTTTTGGTGTGGTTCGCAATTCCGATGTATAACATGATGAGTTGGGTAAGGGCTCTACCTGTATATCTCGGGCCTCTCGTGATGGATTCTGTTATTAATTATACTTTCGGTTCTACCTGGGGAATGTTTACTTCGCCCTTTGATAATTATGCTAATGTGACACCATCAGAGGTGGGGCACGGCAACCTTCTGGGCTCTGAGGATAAGGATTGGTGCCCTGTTAAGACCGTGCTTTTGTTGTCAGTTTTCCTGAATGTGATGCAGGGGTGGTTTCATGTGAAACACCGGTGCAGGGAGAGCAGTAGGGGGACCGGGCGCTGCCGCCACTCAGACCCGCGCAGCCGCTCGGCGATCTGCAGCGGCGCAAACCGCGGCCCCGCCCGGCCCGGCCGCAGCCGCCCCCCCCCACCGCAACGGCACAGGCGCCTGCACCGCCGCGCCGCCGCCGCCTGCAGCGGCACCGGTACCACCGGCAGCCGACCCCCCCCCACACGCACACCGCAACGGCACAGGCGCCTCCGCCGCCTGCAGCGGCACCGGTACCACCGGCAGCCGACCCCCCACACACACACCGCAACGGCACAGGCGCCTCCGCCGCCCTTCCCGGCGCAAGCCCTGCCCCCGCCCTGCAGCGGCACAAGCCACGCCGCCGCCTGTCCCGGCACAAGCTACTCCAGCCACTACGAGTGTGATAAACTCAGTATCGTTTGTTCACCAAACCTAAAAACTTACATTTCCACAAGAAGGCAACTGCTTAACAAGAGGTGGCAAGATGGCCAACATTTTACTGTGTAAACAAGATATGCATGATTGTGCAGGCAAAACTAAGCTGCAGGGTCAAGTTATGTAGACAAAGTATAATAAATTGTGAAAAGACTTGAAGGAAAGAAACCTTCACCCCAAGACCACTGGCAATACTAGTGTTTAAGATGTTAATTTGTGTAATTTTAAAGGTGTTCGTTTAGTACTGCCAGAGTTTTAGAGATACCTATAGCACTTAGATAAATACTTTGAGAAAATGTTAGATGAAGAATCCTTATAGAATTTACTAACTCTTTAGAAAAAGGGGGGGGGACTAAGTCAAAGATATAGTACTAATTAACTAGTAGTAATTCATAACCTAAAAGACAGGCCTGATAAAAAATGGACGAAGCAAGAAGTCTTGAGGCATTGCCAAGGACAGCTCCTGATAACAAATAAAAGAAGGCCTTGAAAGGCGGCTGAAACCAACCCTGCAGTCTGGACAGAGACCAAAAAGAAAAACTGAGTCTGCGCAGGCACAAAAGGTTACTTGAAGTGATGAAGAAGAATTTGCAGCCTTCATCCTCAAGACCCTCAGCAACCACCACCACAAAGCATTGCGCAAGCACAGTTAGGAGGAGTTTATGAAAATGACTTCTTAAAGCTAATTTTAATACGAAGCGGGGATAGGTTATGCATATGTATAGCCGTATTAAGAGATCTTATGATTATGTAAAAAGTACCATATATATTTGAGAAAGCCGCTGCATTGAGTGCGCGCCGTCGGTGGAGTGAGACTCCCGGGCCGCCCAGCGCTGTTTTGCTTGCTGCCGCTTGCTAATAAATACTCCAAATTTTAATTGACTCTGTCTCACGTCAATTTTGTGAGATCAACTTATAACACGAGCAGTACCAAAACTACTCAATCTCCATCAAAATCGGTACAAGCTGCCCCAGTAACCAGGAAGAAGAGAAAGCAGTCAGATCGTTCCCCTGTCGCTCACGACAAGGACCAGCTGTCCCAAGACAGCTTGGGAGGGAGTTCTGAAGGAGATCCAGGAGAAGGCCCTTCTAGAGTAGATCCAGGAGAGGGTCCTTCAAGCAGCCAGGGACCAGGTTAGGAAAGCTAAAGGCCTGAAAGAATTAAATCTTGCCAGAGAGGTCAAGGGCAACAAGAAAAGCTTCTACAGGTATGTCGGTAATAAAAGCAAGACTAGGGAAAATGAAAGGAAGAGGAAAACATTAAAAATAGAAATGATCCAGAAAAAGCCAGGTCACTGAAGCCTACAAACAACTTAATACCTTGCAAATGGATAATGTTAGTTATACACGAATTTCAAGTCTTTGATCTAAAACACAGGACACAATTATAGTGTTGATCTTCTCTGCTAAAAGTTTGCTCCTAGCAAGAAAAAAAGCTCCTATAGAAAGTTCTTATTTCGGACAAAAGATGCTTAAGCACAAGGTGCATTAAACACAGTCGAACCACATCCATTTTTAGAAACACTTTGTGTCTGTTTCACAGATATTTATGGCCTACACAGTTGATTTGATTTCTCAGGCGCAAAGGATATTGCATTCTTCCTGACCTACACTATGTATTTTGAACCTGGGGCGTTTCCACACAAACAGATTGTTGAACCGAGTCCTGTGAAAGTCAGTGTGCCTCTGAGCAGGTGAAGAGCCTGCCAATACAGATGAGCCTAAAGGTAAGGATTGGAAGCCCACGTGCTTATGTTGTAGTATCGGAGGCTTATTTGCAAGCCAAGATGAGTCCACACTTAATTCTGACAGCAGGATGAAATAGATCAGCCTTTCAAGGTCCACAGGCCACTTGCTGTGCTTGTTGGGGACGGCAAACACTCCTTCATTAATGAACGTGTACAGAGTTGGAAGTTTAATGCTGCTTTACAGTTTGGGGATTTTCACTGCATCTCTTTTTTACGCCAAACTCTGTCTTTATTTTAAGAACTGCAACGTGACAGCATCCTCCTTTATTCCCTTAACAATCAAACCAACTTTCGATTTAACTTAAATGGACATTTGTTCCTTAATGGAAAACTTTATCATAATTTTGTCAATATCGTCCCAGAGCAGTTCCGTTTACCTATACAGATCGGACCTTGCAGACTATCTATGGAAACGACATCTCAGTTACTGTGGCTCTTCTCCTTTACTGATATCGGTCAGTGCTGTCTTGTCTCTCTGTCTTACTCTTTTCCACGCTGCAAAAAGGAAAAAGCAGACCTCGAAATCAATGCGAGTTCCTCTTTTCCCCAAATTAATCCTCAGGCCTCCTCTTTTGAGAGTGAGGGGAACAGGTCTCTGAAGAGCAGCAACAGTGACACCCAGTGGCCACCTACAAATTAGACTTGAAACAGCCCTCAGGGCACAGGAGGTCCATGTTGTCTACCACTGAAAGTGAACAGCTCGAAAGAGTAGTTTAAAGTCACAACGTCCTGGGCAACCTGTTGTAGGTGACCCTGCTTGAGCAGAGGGTTGGAGTACGCAATGACCGGAGGTCTCTGCCAACCTCGGTCACTCTGGGATCTTGGATCCAAATTCTGAGATGTGATAATCAGCTGTGATCGAGTTTGCAATGTTTAGCACTGATGGCAAGTAGCCCAAACTGGTTTGTGACCACATAACAGTTATTTCCTAATAGAAAAAAAGAAAGATGAGTGTCTCTAGACCTACTTTACTTGACTGCCTTTGTCTCCCATTTATCTTGAAAACTTTATGCAATTTTCACATTGAAATAAGTAAATGAACTAATACTGTTGTTACCATTCCATAGTAAGAGAAAGCAACTCATCACAATTAATCAAGCTACTCCAGCCACTACGAGTGTGATAAACTCAGTATCGTTTGTTCACCAAACCTAAAAACTTACATTTCCACAAGAAGGCAACTGCTTAACAAGAGGTGGCAAGATGGCCAACATTTTACTGTGTAAACGAGATATGCATGATTGTGCAGGCAAAACTAAGCTGCAGGGTCAAGTTATGTAGACAAAGTATAATAAATTGTGAAAAGACTTGAAGGAAAGAAACCTTCACCCCAAGACCACTGGCAATACTAGTGTTTAAGATGTTAATTTGTGTAATTTTAAAGGTGTTCGTTTAGTACTGCCAGAGTTTTAGAGATACCTATAGCACTTAGATAAATACTTTGAGAAAATGTTAGATGAAGAATCCTTATAGAATTTACTAACTCTTTAGAAAAAGGGGGGGGGACTAAGTCAAAGATATAGTACTAATTAACTAGTAGTAATTCATAACCTAAAAGACAGGCCTGATAAAAAATGGACGAAGCAAGAAGTCTTGAGGCATTGCCAAGGACAGCTCCTGATAACAAATAAAAGAAGGCCTTGAAAGGCGGCTGAAACCAACCCTGCAGTCTGGACAGAGACCAAAAAGAAAAACTGAGTCTGCGCAGGGACAAAAGGTTACTTGAAGTGATGAAGAAGAATTTGCAGCCTTCATCCTCAAGACCCTCAGCGACCACCACCACAAAGCATTGCGCAAGCGCAGTTAGGAGGAGTTTATGAAAATGACTTCTTAAAGCTAATTTTAATACGAAGCGGGGATAGGTTATGCATATGTATAGCCGTATTAAGAGATCTTATGATTATGTAAAAAGTACCATATATATTTGAGAAAGCCGCTGCATTGAGTGCGCGCCGTCGGTGGAGTGAGACTCCCGGGCCGCCCAGCGCTGTTTTGCTTGCTGCCGCTTGCTAATAAATACTCCAAATTTTAATTGACTCTGTCTCACGTCAATTTTGTGAGATCAACTTATAACAATTTTGGTGCCGTGACTCGGATGGAGGCAATCTGGTGAGAAGCCCCATACAGGGAGGCGCCCCGCTGAAATTCAGCGGCCCTGGCTGGGTGCTATCGCATCACATCCTCTACCGACGAACCCTAAATTCGGCAACAAGCAAAAGAAAGCCGGCAAACCCTGTAATCTTTGTGCACGAAGCCCCGAACGAAGACGCAGGAACGCGTGAGTATAGGCCGGTTATCCGTTCGGTTGGGGTTGGGTATCCCGGAGTGTGATAATGTGAGACGTCCACCGGACTTAGTAGCCCACCGGACGAAGCGAGTGCGGACCCCTTAGTAGTGCGGTTCTCATCTCCCGCGAGGGACTGGGCCACGAATAGGGGGAGCGTGTGTGTGTGTGTAAGAAGGCACTCCGGAAGATGGGACAGAGGAAGAGCAAGCCCTCTGATCCCATGGGTGGATTGGGACCTCATGTGAAACCCCCCCCAAATACCACCAGATGTGGATTGGGACCTCATGTGAGACCCCCCCCAAATACCACCAGACAGTCCGTTAAGTTTAATGATCAAGTATCGGGATGATTACCCCTCTAGGCGGGGTAAGAACAAAGTAAAATTGATTGACTATTGTATGGAAATATGGAGAGAAAGAAACAAATAAGAAAAGGCTTATATTGGCCAATTTAGATTTGTGATCAGTCTGACTATCTTGGTGCAGATTAGTAGTAAATGGCAAATGGTTTAAGATTTAAGTTACACGTAACTGGCTATTGTTTTAATTGGAAAATCTTGTGGTGTGAGTGAGAAGTGTAATGGGCCCTTTTATATGACTGAGTGAGTGTTTGAGTGAGTGCGGTGCAGAGTTTGTGTGTTCACCCTAAGTGAAAAGGATTTTCATAATGGAGGAGAGAGAACATCGACATAGTCCAGGCGCAGACATTAAATGGCTACTACAGCAGCCAAACTGGACTAATCAAGACACTGAACATAAAACTCATATGGTGGATCTGCGCACCAGAGTTGTTCAAGAAATTAAAAAATCTGTTCCTTAGAGACAGAATATAAATAAAGCTTTTAGTGAACATCAAGGGAAAGATGAACCCCCCACTAAATGGCTAGACAGATTGCGACAGAATCTGCAACTCTATTCAAGGCTAGATCCCACCACCCCTGTGAGACAAGTTCTGTTGAAAACTCAGTTTGTGGTAAAGTCATGGACAGACATTAGAAAGAAATTGATAAAGTTAGAAAACTGGCAAGAGCAAGGATTAAACGAGTTGTTGAGAGAGGTATTGTTCTCGCCCCTCACTCTCGGGACGAGATTGAGCACGGAACCATTGGTTCCAACTGCAAGGTGTCATAAACCGAATAGTGGTGTTGCACAAAGAAGCTAAAGCTAGAAAGAGAAAAGGGAAAGCTACTGTTTGTGCTGTGCTGGGAGCGTGCCTGGCGGCTGCGGTGAAGGACAAGAGGCAGGCGCCCTGTCAAGAAGAGGCGATAGTTGCCTCAATACAAGCGGCACTGGCGCCGCTGCAGGAACAGTTCCTAGAAACCAAGCGGGTGCTAAAGGAAGAAAAGAGCAAAAAAACTTAATATTGAAAGAGAAGCTGAGTTCAGCTCCTGAAGGAGTCAGACACCCTCGCTGAGACAAAACTAATGCCAAAGGGAAAAGGGGTGCGCCCAATTTATCGTCAGGAAGATAAAAACACCACAAAACAAAAACCCAACTAAAAGACGCCACAGATAACACCCCCACATGTATCCACTGATAAAAACAGAATCCCCTTTACCGCCACTGAATTAGCCAAACTACGGAAAGATTTTGCTAGGATGGCAAAGAAATCCGAAACCGAATACGTGTGGAGTATATCCCTGTCGGGGGAGAACGGAATCATTTTATCAAAAAAGGAGCAGAAGGATATTGAGACCCTGGCGTTTTCCTCACAACGGGCGACCTCCGAGCCCCATGGTCTCTAACCCAGAGAGCCGCATATTAGTCGGGGGGTGGGGGGGGCTGAACCCATTGAAGAGGGGGAAGTGACTCAAGAATTAATAAATTACAGAAAGAAATATAAGCCAGTAAGTCGGACTTACCAAAAAGCAGAAACTAGAGCAGTGCGGACGGAGGAGCAGGCGAATAAATCATTGTTTAGGTTTTTTTTTTTCTGGGAAAAGCCCTGATCTTAAAAAAAAAAAAAAAAAAAGAGAGAGACCTCTGTTCCAGCAAGAATTGTGGCAAATAGAACTACAAAAGGAGGTGCCCCAAGACTTAATGGATGGGGCTCCCCACCAAAAAGCTAGAGTTCCTGGTGCGGAGGTGGTCTGAACAAAGACCCCCGCTCACACTGAACCCATCTTCGGCGCCACCCGTGGACATAGAAGAAGGGTTCAAAGGAAACAAAAAGGTGGCAGAAAGCTAAATCCTCCGCCCCCCCAAGGTGAGAGGGGAGGCAGAGGGTAAATGTTTGTTAGACAACTCATCTGCAATAATAAAGGAGACTTACTAATTACAGTTGCAGTAGAGCCAAGGAAAAAACCCGTGACTTTTTTAATTGATACAGGGGCCCAAATTACAGCAATTAATCGGAGTGAGGTAGAACAGTCGGCATCTCGGCCCCTTCTAAACACCTAATAGTACTAAATGCTTTGGGGAAAACCCAATCTGTGCCCATGACTCCAGTAATCTTGTGGCTACCAGGAGAGGAAAGTCCGGTAGACACCATGGCGGTTATAAAGCCCTTCCAAATAAATCTCCTAGAAATAAATGTTTTGAAGAGAAGACAGTGGCGGGACACCCAAAGGAACTTACAGTCTTTCAGCATTCCTCAGGTTAGAAGGCTAACCGAGAATTTCAGTGTGTCAGTGCGCCTGCTACAAGCGGCGCCTCCCCTCCCCCCTTCCCGCTTGACTAATGTGAAACCCTACCCGTTACCCCTGGGAGCGAAGGAGGGCATCACCCCCGTGTTAGAAGATCCGAAGAAGCAGAGAGTCGTAGTCCCGACACAGTCCCCCTTCAACTCTCCCATATAGCCCGTGAGAAAACCTAATAAGAAATGGAGATTGGCTGTAGACTACCGGCGCTTCAATAACAATACGGGCCCATTAACGGCTGCCGTGCCAAACATCGCTGAGTTAATCGCCACCATTCAGAAACAATCTCACCCGGTGATAGCAACAATTGATGTCAAAGACATTTTTTTATGGTTCCGCTGCAACCTGTGAAACAGGAATGCTTTGCTTTCACGTGTGGGGGGGGGGGGAGGGGGGGGCAGCAGTATACGTTTACTCGACTGCCTCAAGGATGTAAACACTCCCCCACACCAGCTCATCATGTACTGGCCCAAGAACTTGAAACCATTCACATACAAGAAAGAGTTAAAATTTACAAAGACCCCACCCCTGACGGGGTGGCTCAGAGCGCCTCCATAAAAAAAAAAAAAATAGTATGCTCAAATAAAACACTATTGCGATTTTTTGTGACAAAAGGAACTGCTAAAATACTGCCTATCCAAGATGAGGCGAACTTAGATAAGGAGATGCCCCCAACTTTCCCTTGTGATCAAAGTCGCTCCCCCATTCTCAGAGCAAGTTTTAAATGCATAGTTTACTGATGCTTCATCGAAGCGAGAAGAGAAAGTTTAGAAGTACCGGGCTGTGGCCCTTCAAGTAAAAACCAAGAAGCAAATCATTACAAGAGAAGGCAGTGCACAGGTGAGAGAGCTAGTTGCAGTGTGGAGTGTGTTTCAAGGTGAGAGACAGACTCTTTCTCCTGTGCATGAAAAGGAAGCAAAAGTTAATAAAGAAAAGACTAAAAGTGCAGAGACCGCCTTTAAATATTACAATTAAATAAAGTATTGATCAAAGTCTGGAAAGAATCATCCCTGACTCCCTGTTGGGAGGTACCTTTTCTTGTTTTACTCACTACAGATTCTGTTGTTCGGACTGCTGAAAAAGAGTGGACTCACGCAAGCCGAATCAAGGACCCGTTCGAAGTTCCCATTAGGAGGCAACAGGAAGCCCAGACAACCTAAAGGTTACCTTCCGAAGAAAGACAAATGAATGAAACTGTCTTTTGTAGAAATCCTAACTGTATTTGTTATCCCTTTGTCTAAGTGTAAACTTTGTAAAGAAAAGTGGTGGGTCCACTGCCTCTATGGGTATCCTCTTAGTAGTATTTGCCATGAATGTTATAACTACAGACATTACGCATAAGAGTTGCAACCGGGAAAATCATAAAAGAATCTAAGAAGTAGTAAAATATCTTTGCCAAAAGCATGAACCCTGAGAAGTGTTGTCTCCATGCAAATGAACCTTGTTTAACAGAGGCCAAAATTGTGCAGGTGACTTGCGGACAGACAGTGTCTAAGATAGGGTGTAGAGCTTAGGAGGTAAAAAGTAAAAACTGACAAGCATGTAAGTCAAGGTGAGCTAAATATGAAGGAGGTTCCCCTGAAAAATATGACTGCTGCCGAGAAGATGGTACCCCTCGCTGCTCTAAGCAACAGAGTAGGCAGAGGAAGAGGCAGAGGCGTACTGCTGTGGGGATTGAGATTAATAAACCACCTCCAGAAATGACCCATATAGCCCTTTGACTTACAACTCCCAACCCAAGCAACCTTAAGACTTTCCCGAAGTCTACACACTCTCCCAGGAAACAAAAGTAAAAAAAAAAAAAAATAAAAAAAATAAAATAAAAAAAAATATATGTATAAATTGCCAGAGATATTGAAATACCTATAGCAAAGGCAAGAGCACTCCACCTTTCTCAAATCTGCAAATAAGTCTGTGTACAATAAAAGTGTTGGTAATGACAATAAAGCAACAAAATAGTTGCAATTGTAAAAAGCAAATTAAAAGCAGCTCATTTAATGCTTATAAGAGCCAAGTATGAACCCCTAAAAAAGATACCAAAACCAAAAGAGACCTTTATTTTAAGTCAACAAAAGCTTAAGCGGTTTGATAAACAAAATAGTAAAAAAAAATAAAGGGGGGAATTGTGATAAACTCAGTATCGTTTGTTCACCAAACCTAAAAACTTACATTTCCACAAGAAGGCAACTGCTTAACAAGAGGTGGCAAGATGGCCAACATTTTACTGTGTAAACAAGATATGCATGATTGTGCAGGCAAAACTAAGCTGCAGGGTCAAGTTATGTAGACAAAGTATAATAAATTGTGAAAAGACTTGAAGGAAAGAAACCTTCACCCCAAGACCACTGGCAATACTAGTGTTTAAGATGTTAATTTGTGTAATTTTAAAGGTGTTCGTTTAGTACTGCCAGAGTTTTAGAGATACCTATAGCACTTAGATAAATACTTTGAGAAAATGTTAGATGAAGAATCCTTATAGAATTTACTAACTCTTTAGAAAAAGGGGGGGGGACTAAGTCAAAGATATAGTACTAATTAACTAGTAGTAATTCATAACCTAAAAGACAGGCCTGATAAAAAATGGACGAAGCAAGAAGTCTTGAGGCATTGCCAAGGACAGCTCCTGATAACAAATAAAAGAAGGCCTTGAAAGGCGGCTGAAACCAACCCTGCAGTCTGGACAGAGACCAAAAAGAAAAACTGAGTCTGCGCAGGGACAAAAGGTTACTTGAAGTGATGAAGAAGAATTTGCAGCCTTCATCCTCAAGACCCTCAGCGACCACCACCACAAAGCATTGCACAAGCGCAGTTAGGAGGAGTTTATGAAAATGACTTCTTAAAGCTAATTTTAATACGAAGCGGGGATAGGTTATGCATATGTATAGCCGTATTAAGAGATCTTATGATTATGTAAAAAGTACCATATATATTTGAGAAAGCCGCTGCATTGAGTGCGCGCCGTCGGTGGAGTGAGACTCCCGGGCCGCCCAGCGCTGTTTTGCTTGCTGCCGCTTGCTAATAAATACTCCAAATTTTAATTGACTCTGTCTCACGTCAATTTTGTGAGATCAACTTATAACACAAGCAGTACCAAAACTACTCAATCTCCATCAAAATCGGTACAAGCTGCCCCAGTAACCAGGAAGAAGAGAAAGCAGTCAGATCGTTCCCCTGTCGCTCACGACAAGGACCAGCTGTCCCAAGACAGCTTGGGAGGGAGTTCTGAAGGAGATCCAGGAGAAGGCCCTTCTAGAGTAGATCCAGGAGAGGGTCCTTCAAGCAGCCAGGGACCAGGTTAGGAAAGCTAAAGGCCTGAAAGAATTAAATCTTGCCAGAGAGGTCAAGGGCAACAAGAAAAGCTTCTACAGGTATGTCGGTAATAAAAGCAAGACTAGGGAAAATGAAAGGAAGAGGAAAACATTAAAAATAGAAATGATCCAGAAAAAGCCAGGTCACTGAAGCCTACAAACAACTTAATACCTTGCAAATGGATAATGTTAGTTATACACGAATTTCAAGTCTTTGATCTAAAACACAGGACACAATTATAGTGTTGATCTTCTCTGCTAAAAGTTTGCTCCTAGCAAGAAAAAAAGCTCCTATAGAAAGTTCTTATTTCGGACAAAAGATGCTTAAGCACAAGGTGCATTAAACACAGTCGAACCACATCCATTTTTAGAAACACTTTGTGTCTGTTTCACAGATATTTATGGCCTACACAGTTGATTTGATTTCTCAGGCGCAAAGGATATTGCATTCTTCCTGACCTACACTATGTATTTTGAACCTGGGGCGTTTCCACACAAACAGATTGTTGAACCGAGTCCTGTGAAAGTCAGTGTGCCTCTGAGCAGGTGAAGAGCCTGCCAATACAGATGAGCCTAAAGGTAAGGATTGGAAGCCCACGTGCTTATGTTGTAGTATCGGAGGCTTATTTGCAAGCCAAGATGAGTCCACACTTAATTCTGACAGCAGGATGAAATAGATCAGCCTTTCAAGGTCCACAGGCCACTTGCTGTGCTTGTTGGGGACGGCAAACACTCCTTCATTAATGAGCGTGTACAGAGTTGGAAGTTTAACTTTAACGCTGCTTTACAGTTTGGGGATTTTCACTGCATCTCTTTTTTACGCCAAACTCTGTCTTTATTTTAAGAACTGCAACGTGACAGCGTCCTCCTTTATTCCCTTAACAATCAAACCAACTTTCGATTTAACTTAAATGGACATTTGTTCCTTAATGGAAAACTTTATCATAATTTTGTCAATATCGTCCCAGAGCAGTTCCGTTTACCTATACAGATCGGACCTTGCAGACTATCTATGGAAACGACATCTCAGTTACTGTGGCTCTTCTCCTTTACTGATATCGGTCAGTGCTGTCTTGTCTCTCTGTCTTACTCTTTTCCATGCTGCAAAAAGGAAAAAGCAGACCTCGAAATCAATGCGAGTTCCTCTTTTCCCCAAATTAATCCTCAGGCCTCCTCTTTTGAGAGTGAGGGGAACAGGTCTCTCTGAAGAGCAGCAACAGTGACACCCAATGGCCACCTACAAATTAGACTTGAAACAGCCCTCAGGGCACAGGAGGTCTGTGTTGTCTACCACTGAAAGTGAACAGCTCGAAAGAGTAGTTTAAAGTCACAACGTCCTGGGCAACCTGTTGTAGGTGACCCTGCTTGAGCAGAGGGTTGGAGTACGCAATGACCGGAGGTCTCTGCCTACCTCGGTCACTCTGGGATCTTGGATCCAAATTCTGAGATGTGATAATCAGCTGTGATCGAGTTTGCAATGTTTAGCACTGATGGCAAGTAGCCCAAACTGGTTTGTGACCACATAACAGTTATTTCCTAATAGAAAAAAAGAAAGATGAGTGTCTCTAGACCTACTTTACTTGACTGCCTTTGTCTCCCATTTATCTTGAAAACTTTATGCAATTTTCACATTGAAATAAGTAAATGAACTAATACTGTTGTTACCACTCCATAGTAAGAGAAAGCAACTCATCACAATTAATCAAACATGCATGGGTAGTCTGAATATACCCTACTAGAAAACTTGCATTTTCATTTCCTCAGACTGGCAGACTCACTTGAAAAAAAAAAAAAAACCAGAAAAATCCATGAGATGGAATTCAAGTAGGGCCACTGCAAGAGCACGGGGCCGGGTGCCATGGCACTGTGCTCAAGGGAAATGGGCCCTGCAAGAGCAGAGGGCCAAGACCCAGGGGGCTGTGCTCTGGGGAGAGATGCACTCTGAGAGTAACAGGGGAGTAACTACCCTGGGGTAGTCCAAGCAGGGTAACGAGGTTGTGCCAGACCAGAGGGGGAAGCCCCGTGCTGCTCTTCTAAGAACACAGAGAGGAAACAGCGGGTATAGCACCGGGAAAAGACAGCACGGGTGAGGATAGCAACGCCACCTGCATTGTTAGGAACACGGAGACTGTTTCTGGAGCTTTCGTGCCTTTATTCCTCTCTCTGATCACTACATCCAGACTACTAAGGAGAGGCTTCTGATCTTCCTGGGGGCTGGCACATGCCCCAGATGATGGCCCAGCCCTGGTTTCAGCAGCTCCTGGGTCGTTCTTCTAGCGTTGCTGGTGGGCTGGCCTCTTGCTGGGTGGTGAAGAGTCCTCAGGGCTGCCAGCCCTCCTCTTTGCGGGTCACTGTGTCTCCCCAGGGGAGCGTTCCCTGCCCTGGCTGGAAGTGGAGGGACCTGGCGCAGTGTCCTCTGGCTCCTCCTGCGGCTCTTCTTGCTCCTCTGGGATGGGAATGGGGGCAGAGGCGGAGCTGACGGCATCCCCAGCAAGGGCAGCTGTGGGGGTGCTGGGGAGCTGGCCCACATTGTGTGTGGCAGGGCTTCCGGAGGGGGCTGGGCTGGGTGCAGGAGACCCTCCCCGGGAGGCAACAGGGCTGCCCTCCCACCCCCCAGGAGCATGGATGCCCTCCAGCTCCAGCACATGGTGGGCTGCCCCGGCTGCCCGAACCTGGCAGGGCCAGGGAAAACCAGAACCCATCGCTCAGTGATGTCACTGTCCCTTCCTCGGGGACATGGCAATGGGCTGTCCTTGCCCACGGCGCTTGCCCTGGCAGTGCTGCGGACCCAGCACATGCCTCGGGGGTTACCGCAACGCCACTGCTCATTCCGTCTGCCACCTCTGGTCCCGTGCTCGGCGTCAGTGTTTCATGCCAGTCAGTGAGGTCTTGGCTGTGTCTTCCCAGGGTCCTGTCAGGTTCCGGTGGCCGTGGTACATATCTCCAGGCACATACAGCAAGAGGGTTCATTTGATAATGTCCCATGCCTCCCTGGGAGGCTGCAGGACAACGTCCCACAGGCTGTCCACGTACTCCAGGACTGTTGGCCAGCCCTTTGGGCTCCCCTGCTTCCTCCCACAGCACATCGAAGAACCAGCGCCTAAGGACAAATAGAAAGAGGGGAAGAGGCCGAAACTGTCGAAACTGTCACCATGATGACGAAACTGTCACCATGTCTGGAGTGACAGGCGGATCTCAAGAACTGACTGTATTAGAGGCTGAAGTGAGCCTACCTGGGAATAAATGGGAGAAACACCCCATTGTTACTGGTCCAGATGCTCCGTGCATCCTTGGCATAGACTACCTCAAGAGAGGGTGTTTTAAAGACCAAAAAGGGTATCGGTGGGCTTTTGGTATAGCAGCTGTAGACACTGAGGATGTTACACAGCTGTCTACCTTACCCGGTCTTTCAGATGACCCTTCTGTTGTGGGGCTGCTGAGGGTTGAAGATCAGCAGGTGCCAATTGCTACTGCCACGGTGCATCGACGACAGTATCGCACCAACCGAGACTCCCTGATTCCCATCCATCCCCTGATTCGCCGGCTAGAGAGCCAAGGAGTGATCAGCAAAACTCGCTCACCCTTTAACAGCCCTCTATGGCCAGTGCGAAAGTCTGACGGGGACTGGAGATTAACAGTAGACTGTCGTGGCCTGAATGAAGTCACACCACCACTGAGTGCAGCTGTGCCAGACATGCTACAACTTCAGTATGAACTGGAGTCAAAGGCAGCCCAATGGTATGCTACAATTGACATTGCTAATGCCTTTTTCTCTATTCCTTTAGCAGCAGAGTGCAGGCCACAGTTTGCTTTCACCTGGAGGGGTGTCCAGTACACCTGGAATCGACTGCCCCAGGGGTGGAAACAAAGCCCTACTGTTTGCCATGGACTGATCCAGACCGCACTGGAGAAGGGTGGAGCTCCAGAACACCTACAATACATCGATGACATCATTGTGTGGGGTAATTCGGTGGAAGAAGTTTTCCACAAAAGTAGGAAAATAATTAAGATTCTTCTGAAAGCAGGTTTTGCCATTAAAGGAGGTAAGGTCAAGGGACCTGCACGAGAACTCCGGTTCTTGGGAATTAAGTGGCAAGATGGCTGTCACCAGATCCCAACGTATATGATTAACGGAATAACATCTATGTCCCCACCTACTAACAAAAAGGAAAGACAAGCCTTTTTAGGTGTTGTGGGTTTCTGGAGAATGCATATTCCAGGTTATAGCCAGATTGTGAAACCTCTCTATGAAGTGGCTCGAAAGAAAAATGAGTTTCTGTGGGGCCCTGAGCAATGACAAGCCTTTGAGCAAATTAAACAAGAGATTGTGCATGCAGTAGCCCTTGGAGCAGTCCAAACTGGACGGGACATTAGAAATGCGCTCTACACTGCAGCCGGGGACAATGGCCCTACCTGGAGCCTCTGGCAGAAAGCACCAGGGGAGACTCGAGGTCGACCCCTAGGATTCTGGAGTGGAGGATATAAAGGCTCCGAGGCCAACTATGCTCCAACTGAGAAAGAAATCTTGGCAGCATATGAAGGAGTTAGAGCTGCTTCAGAAGTAATTGGTACTGAGGCACAGCTCCTCCTGGCGCCCCGATTACCAGTACTGGGCTGGATGTTCAAGGGTAAAGTTCCTTCTACTCATCATGCCGCCGATGCTACCTGGAGTAAGTGGGTTGCCTTAATCACGCAGTGAGCTCGAATAGGAAAGCCAGATGGCCCAGGAATTGTAGAAGTCATCACAAATTGGCCCGAAGGCAAAGACTTGGGGAAGGCACTAGAGGAGGTGGTGACACGTGCTGAGGAAGCTGCACCATATAATGAACTGTCAGATAATGAGAAACAGTATGCCTTGTTTACTGATGGGTCTTGTCGTATTCTAGGAAAACATGGAAGGTGGAAAGCTGCTGTGTGGAGTCCTACATGACAAGTCACGGAAGCTGCTGAAGGACAAGGTGAATCGAGTCAATTTGCAGAGGTAAAAGCCATCCAGCTGGCGTTAGATGTTGCTGAACGAGAAAAGTGTCCAATACTCTATCTCTATACTGACTCATGGATGGTGGCAAATGCTCCGTGGGGGTGGGTAAAGCAGTGGAAGCAGAGCAACTGGCAGTGCAGAGATAAACCCGTCTGGGCTGCTGAGCTGTGGCAAGACATTGCTGAGCGGCTAGCGAACCTAGTCGTAAAGGTACATCACGTAGATGCCCACGTACCCATGAGTCGGGCCACCGAGGAACATCAAAACAATCAGCAAGCGGATCAGGCTGCTCAAATTTTCCAGACAGACTTGGACTGGGAACATAAAGGTGAACTATTCTTAGCTCAGTGGGCCCGTGACACTTCCGGTCATCAAGGAAGGGATGCAACATATAAATGGGCCCATGACCGAGGGGTGGATTTAACCATGGACACTATTGCGCAGGTTATCCACGACTGTGAAACATGCGCCGAAATCAAGCAAGCTAAATGGTTAAAACCTTTGTGGTATGGGAGACAGTGGCTGAAATATAAGTATGGGGAGGCTTGGCAAACTGATTACATCACGCTCCCTCAAACTCGCCAGGGTAAGCGCTATGTGCTTACAATGGTGGAAGCAAGCACCGGATGGTTGGAAAGCTCTGCCGTACCCCATGCCACTGCCCGGAATACTATCCTGGGCCTTGAAAAGCAAGTCGTGTGGCGACATGGCGGCCCAGAAAGAATTGAGTCAGACAACGGGACTCATTTTGAAAACAATCTTATAAGTAATTGGGCAAAAGAAGATGGCGTAGAGTGGATATATCCTATCCCCTATCATGCACCAGCTTCTGGGAAGATTGAGCGATACAATGGACTGTTAAAAACCACCCTAAAAGCAATAGGAGGGGTGGAACCTTTAAAAATTGGGACAAGCATTTAGAGCAAGCTACCCGGCTAGTTAACACCAGGGGATCCATCAATCGAGCTGGTCCTGCTCAATCAGACCTTTTACATACTGTAGAAGGGGATCAAGTCCCTGTGGTGCATGGAAGGAATTTGTTAGGGAAAACTGTTTGGGTTTTTCCTGCTTCAGGCAAAAGCAAACCCATTCGTGGGACTGTTTTTGCTCAAGGACCTGGATGTACTTGGTGGGTGATGCTGAAGGATGGAGAAGTTCAATGTGTACCTCAAGGGAATTTAACCCTTGGTGAGAATACTCAATCCTGAGCAGTATGATGCTGATCACTACATAATACTAACAGTGTTCCATACGTGCTTTTCAGGATAATAGAGAGGTGATGAAACCTGAGATAGCTTCATCAAGTGGCATCCAGCAAGCTCTTCAAGATGAACATGCTATCCGTGGGCACAAACCAGAGTGAATTTCGTACCATCTTTCCTGCCCTGAGATGAGACCCTGCAATCATGAACTAAATGGACTTTTGCATATAACTTTTGTAGGTAAATGTAAACCATAGATGAGTGACCTGCATGTATCCATCTCATATATATAATCTGTGTGTGTGTAAATTTGATAGATAAAAGTAATAGTAATCTGAGCAAGATGCAAATGGTATGGAATAAGGGGTGGAATGTCCTGGTTTGAGGTAAAACAGAACCAATTTTGTTCAGTAACTTCGCTTGTTAGCTGGGCCTCTTCTAACTACTGAAATTAACTGCATATTGTGCAGACAGCGTTCACTCTCTCAGAGTGATAAGACCACTTGTTTGTAGCTGATGCCCAGACATGGTATGCAGAGAGGCTCCTGCTTATACTTATTGCTATAACCCCCAAGGCCAACCAACTTTGTTATTTGCCCCGTTGGAGGGTCGGAAGCGGAAAAGCATAGTAGAGTCCCACCTGCAGGGAGAAGCGGACAGGACAGGTGACCCAAAACTCACCAACAGGGTATTCCATCCCATCTGCCTCATGCTCAGTATAAAAGCTGAGGGATCAAAGGGTCAGCTCTTCCTTCAACGGCCGACGTCTGAGGAGGACTCTGTTCATCTGCCTGTGATCCCGATTCTGAATCCAGATCTGGAATCCAGTTCCCGTCCGTCACTGCGTCCAGCCTGGGACTGCCCCAGTGCCAGCCGGTGACATCATTGTCATCTCGGGAGCTTGATAGGGTTTTGTGTCTATTTTTCATTTTTTCTTTTCTTTTATTATTAATACTTCATTAAAGTACTTTAGTTCCTTCTAAACTCATAAGTCTCTTTTTCCTCCTCTGCCTCTCTCTTTGAAGAGGGGTAGAGGGGAGCATCTGTCGGTGCCATCTGGGGTGCCACAGGTCCCCAGTAGTAGATTTTGGCCTAAACCACGACAGTCCCGTAGCTTGTGAATTTGACTGGTTTCCCGGTGCCATGAAGTCGATTTTAACCCGACTAAAGCAAGACATGTATTTAAAGTGAAATCAAAGTGTGCTAACCTTTGTATACAGAAAACAGTTGGAGTTCTTCTCTATCTCAGATCTTTGGCAGCAGAGGCATTGCTTTCTCATGGAGGCCGGCTCCGTGTGTATGTGTGCACAGAAAGCAGGAGCGGTGGGGCAGGGTGTCACTGCACCCCTGAGAAGCTGTAAAACATTTGGTCCGGTCTCAGTGTGCAGCTGCAATAGCTGGGAAAACGGGAGGAAACCAAAGGCGGCAATGAGAAGACAGCTGTATCAGCCTGAGTATTTGATGAGCCATATACATAGCTCACAGTTAACCTCAAGTGGTAACATGAAGGAAATGAAAATGTTTCTTCTGGGGACTATGTGGCACAGGGGTGGTGACAGTTGGCCTGATGGGTGTTATCAAAAGTTGGAGACAAGTCCCCTTGATTGGCCGGAGCAGACGCCCAAAGGCTGTACTGGGTTGCCCATGGATGGCAGCGGGAGCTGTCCAGGGACGGAATCAATTGTCCCAGCAAAGGCAGTTTGGTTGCCCAGAGTCTGCACTGAGCTGCCCACGGGTGGCCTCGGGTTGCCCATCAAGAGCACCGGGCACCAAAGGGCTGCATCAGGTTGCCATAGCGGCTGCAGGGAGCTGCCCGGGCAGAACCCGGTCCCTGAGCGCCCTGCGCCCCTGGCAACGCTGCCCTGGTTCTGTGTCACACAGGGCACTGGGGACGCTGCAGTGTCTGGCAGTGCTGCCACCGAACCCCACAGCACAGCAGTGAGTAGCCGCCCTCCCGGGCACTCCCAAGCCTCTGGAGGTTTCGGGTGAGTATGTACCATTATGGGAAAGGTTTTTTTATGCAAACTTCCCATTTTTGAAGGACTCAAGTGGCTTTCACGCTGTAACAGATGGGATTGAGCACATGCTTTGTGTCAAACCCCACTCCCACCCAGGCCTCTTGTTGCAGCACACCAGTGTCCTCACCTTTCACTGGGCTCTGAGCCAGGCTGGGAGCTGTGGGGAGGGGATGGGGTACCTCCTGAGTCGCCTCCTGAGGGTTTGGCCTCAGATGCGGTGTGTTAGGGACATTTGCTGGCCCTCTGCATGATGTTTCTGACAACAACTGACTGATACCCTGAATCTGAAAAGAGCAGTAGCACCCACAATGCCGTATGCAGTTCTCGGTAGCAAAATCTTCACGTGTGGCCATTCCTCCTAGGGCTCCTGCAAGGCTGCTGTTTACACACCCCTCTGAAAAGACTGTCTGGGATTTCTCCTTTCCAAGTGCATCGATTTTACGTCAGGTGAGGCGTAGGCATTTTTCTTCCTTTGCAAGTCAAGAGAGGGCTGTTCTCTTGAGACTGAAATAGCTGGAGGGGGGTCAAATTTGGATATAGATCTGCAAAGCATCAATGCAAGTGAAGGTGGGGGGTGAGGATTGAGTCCCTGACCCACCAATCACACTGGGTTGGTCCAAAGGGGCGCAGCTATCGGGGCTGGAAAGGGCACTTTGAAAGAGAAAAGGACATCTGGAGTACTAGAAGATCAGCACATACGCCAACCAAAAGAAGCCAATGAACACAAGACAATCACCAGCTACACTTTCACGGGATTGACAGATTTGAGGAGAATGAAGGCTAATATCTGTCATTCTCCTGAGCAGCCATGCTTTGCTTTTCTCCGCATTTCAATACTTGAGGCTAGATACTAAACAAATTCAAATCCCTTTCCAGATACAAATGCTTGGGGTGCTGTGAGAAGGCATTTGCTTTCAAGAGTTTTAGGCCTGTACAGGTGACCTGTGGGTGCTGTGTGCGTTGCTGTTTGTGTTAGAAGCTGCATGTGTTGCTGTAAGAAGGAAGGCAAGTGCAGGAGCTGACTGAGGGAAGTTGTCTTCTATCTCCTCCTCTGTGCAGGACAAGTACTTGAAGAGCAGTGGTCAGGAATGGAGGCTGTCGGCTTTCCCTTAACGGCAAGACGTGCCAAGGTTCTGCCTGCCATCAACACCATGACTGCCAGCTATAAAGACCGTTTCCCGTACTACCCGTTGCCTCAGAGCTCCAGCCTCCCCTGGATGCCCAGCACCTACTCTAAAAGAGATGCCATCAAACCAGCTTTGGCTCCCTTTTCCAAAACTTCCCAGGGGATGACCACCAGCGAGAAGCTCCCTTACATTTCCAACAGAACAACCCTCTTCACCCGCTACACCCCTGACGACTGGTACAGGTCCAACCTGACCAAGTACAAAGAGTCAGAGACTTCCCGGCACAATGCGGAGGATCTGAGAGTTGATACCACCCGCATGATTGGGGATAAATACCAGCAGACAAAGAAAACACAAGAAGAAAGCACCAAAAGCCTGGGAGGACGTGTGAATGCTATTGAGTTTTGGAAAGGGGAGCTCTGCCGTGAGCTGGATGAGATGATCGGGGAGACCAACACGCTCACAGACATGAAGAAGAGACTGGAGAAAGCCTTGGCCGAGACGGAGGCCCCTCTCCAGGTAAGCACTCTGTCCAGTGGGCTGCAAGCTGTAGCCTACTGCTGGAACAACTGCAGCCATTCAAATGTCTAACTAAGTTCCACTGCAGCTCCGCAAGACCTAGAGAGTTTTTATGAAGAGACCATAAGTTAAGTTTGCAATGTCTTCCCATCTGCTGCATCCCCTATCAGCCCGTTATGAGCTCATCACAACTCCATTTGCTTAACCAAATATTTGTGTAGGCGGAACATCCAAATTCCTGGAGTGGGAGACAGAAGCCCATGTCTTCCTACAACACCCTGGGGAGGTCAGCATCAAGGCTGACACAGGTGCCTGTGCCACAGCTCTGGTTGCAGCTGGGACACACGTGCTCCCTCATGTTGATTTGATGCGTATGGTGCAGTTCGGTTGCTTGTAGTCAGCTGAAGCAGCCGCCCTGGGCACTTTGTTCCCCTGGTGTCCCCTCTGTGCCCGCCTAGAATTTCTTTTCTTCCATTTCTTGAGATGGGGACTCTCCCTATAGAGAATCCTGCCTCTGCACCCGACAGTGATGGCATGTCCCCAACAGGTCGCTCAGCAGTGCTTGCTTCAGCGGGAGAAGAGGATGGGCATTGACCTCGTCCATGATGATGTGGAGAAAGAGCTCTTCACGGTAAGTTGGGCCACCCAGATCATGTGTTAAAGCCAGTTTTACCTAAACTGCCCTACAGAGGCTTTGCAGCCTTCTTCCCTACCTGGCTCCTTACCGCTGGGGAGGTGCTCAGCTCTTCAACCCCCCCAAAACCTGCTGGGCCAGGGGATGGGGTTCCCCCAGGCAGCAGCATGCCCACGCCGTGTGGGTATGACTTGGCCGTACAGAGGAAGGAATAGCTGAAGAGCAGCTGCATGTTTGTGTAGCGTGTGGGGGTTCTGTGTTCTTCTTCAGGGAGTAGTGCACTAAAGACATGCACGCAGTTTGGGGGCACTTTCTCCACTCCCTGCCTGTTTACTCTGGGCAGAAAGACAAGCAGGCAAGTTCTTGCTGTGTGCAGGGTTGGGGAGGTCTTAGGGGACGAGTGGCATCAGGACAACTGAGTACAGACACTGATGATGGGGCCATGTGTCCTTTACCCAGGAAGTCAATGTCATCAGGTCGTGCCAGGAGAAGATGCAGCGGTACCTGGATGAAGCCAAAGCCCAGCTCGCGTAAGGAGGAGCTCCTTATGTCATGCCGTAGGGCTGATGTGCATTTGCAGTTGTGATGTGGACCCCCAGCAGACCCCGACCTCTCCCCACACCCTGCAGATGGAAAAGCCAGGCGGGCTCCCCGGGAAGTGGGCAGTGATGCTCATGGGAGGACAGAGCTGCGTGGGAGGGAGCTGCGGGGAACTGGAGCGGGGAGGAAGCCCTTCCACCTGAACATCCCCAGCGATGGCTGTTGTTTGCATGTTGAAGGTCCAACAGGGTGGCCCAGCACGAGCTGGAGAGGGACCTGGCCCACAAGCAGGCGGCCCACCGCATCGATGACAAGTGTCACCACCTGAGGAGCACCTCCCACGGCATCAGCTACTACCCAGCGGTGGAGCGGGTCGATGCCACGTGAGTGCACGCTGGGCGGCACGCCAGCAGCAAGCTGTGCCCGGGATGCACGGTGCCTCTCCCTGGCAGGGAGCTGCTTGTCCCCAGCCCACTGTCAAGGCACGTCCATCCCGCCTGGAGACAGCTGCCTGAGTGGGACCGTTTCTCTCTGCTTATTGTTATTCTTACTGTTATTGTTATTGTTAACCTTACCTTTATTCTTACCCTTACTCATACTCTTCTTCTCATTCCTATTTTCTGTTGTTGTTCTAGTAAACTGTCTCTATCTCCACCCGTGAGTCCTGTTCTTTCTCTTTCCCCTCCATTGAGAGTGGCTGTGTGGTCCTAGCTGCTGGCCAGAGTTAAACCACAACCTATGCTCAAATTAAAGACGGAGATTTCAGATACGTTTAATCAGTGCTGCTCCCAGGCAGGCTTCATGCCTGCCCACGTCCAGCTTCAGCACTACGGGCTTACCGGGGCCTCTTCTTCCCCCTCACCTCCTGAAGGATCTCGGTGCCGGACTCTTGGGCCAAGATCACAGACGACAACATCCTCCGCTCACAGAGCCAACGGGCGGCCTCCTCCAAGCTGCGGGACAACATCGAGAACCTGCTGGTGGTGGTGGCAAACGAGATGCGGAGCCAGTTCAACAGGGTGAACATCGCCTTCACCAAACGCATCAGCAAGACAGCCGATGCCAAGAGCAAGATCCGGACCCACCTGGCCAAGGTAGTCGGAACCCCTCCCTTTCGGTGTGTCACTGTCACTTCCTAGTGACGCCCCTGAGGTGGGACCCTTAGGAGTTGGCACCGTAATTTCATCTCAAGGGCTCTGTTTTTGCTAGGGCATCCTCACTGGCAGCCTGGGAGCACAGGGATTGCCAGCAGAAAATGCCAATGCTGGTTGCATCTCCTGGTAGTTCCTTCAGAAGCACTGGCTGCCCTCCAGAACGGCCTTGCTGGGCCTCTGCTGGGCTGCCTGCTGGGGGGGTTGCAGGCTTGCTTCTCCTCCAAGGACGTGCTTTCACTCTCCGTGCTCTGGGGCTGCTGCATGGGCATGCGTGTGTTTGCTTTGCCAAGCAGAGTCAGTGGAAATCAGTGATGGACACCTGCCTCAGAGCTCTGGGTCTCATAGAAAGCTTCCTGAGACGTGCCCGACACTGTATTGAGTAACTGAGGGAAGACGGGGCTTGCAGCACTGCGAGCTGATGCCACGTCTTTCAGTGAGGATCCATGAAGAACCTTCCCTCTCTGAGTTACTGTTGATGGATGATTAGTTCCAGCAAGCGGTAATTTTGGGAAGCTGGGAATTCAATAGGTCCATCAGTGCTCCAAAACCTCCTCTGATGTGACAGCAAGAGCCAAGAGAGGTTTTTCCCTGAAGAAAAATTACTCTTGGCTCTGCGCCTTGATGTGTAGCAGAATGACAGGGGTCTGAGCCCAGGGTCTGCTTATTGAACTTGTTTTGTTCTGCAGATGGACAAGAGGAAAGGGTAATTATGTTGTCACTTGAGAAGATACTTTTTAATTTGTGCATGGGTTTCTTTTTTACGCCAGACGCTGCAGGAAATCTTCCAGGTGGAGAAGACCATAGAAGCCATCCAAAAGGCCATTAGGGACCAAGGGCCTCCCTTAAAAGTGGCTCAGAGCCGGCTGGACGAGCGCACACGCAGACCAAACGTGGAGCTGTGCCGGGACACTGCCCAGCTCCGGTAAGGCAGGAGCGTGGGTCTGGTGGGCTCCTTGAGGAGTTACGGCTGGTAGCACCCGGGGGTAGCACTGCATGAAAAATTAAGCATAAGCATGAGGGGATGGATTCTTCCCGCTTGGGTAAGCCCCATCTTCTCTCCAGCCTGCTTCCCGGCAGTTGGATGTGCTCAGTTTTGAAGGACGAGCCCTTTACTCTCCAACAGGATCCTGCTGAGATCCCTTAGGCCCTTCCTTTTGGGGAACTGCAAGGAAGGGTGCCCCCTATGGAGAAGCAGGAAGGGCTGTCCTCACCTTCTCCGAGGACACTGGAAATCCTTTCAAGGACACAGTGGTCTGTTTGGGATTGCATGCCGAGGAGCTGTGGAGGAGTAGGCTGGCCTGAGCGCCCAGCAGCACCCCCTCTGAGGCACCCCAAAGTTCACCCCTCCTGGGAGCCCGTTGGGCAAGACTCCAGCTGAAGCCTTTTCAGAGCAATTGAAACCCAGCCCCACAGCCTTTGCAGCATCTCGTACAACAAGGGTTTTTTCCATCCTCCCCTTGTTTCACATTCACTTTTAGCCTCTCCCAGATGTCCTGTTTTCTTTGTGTGCATCTGTGGGCATGGGGAGGATGCTTGCACAGGGAAATCCAGGAGGGGGAGCCAACAAACCCCCCAAACCAAGCAGGAACAGGAAACCACACCTGTTCATCCCTCTTCTTGCTGGCCCGAGCTGCTCTGGGAGAGGCGGCTGCGCATTGCCAAAGCCTTTGAGCAGACTTAACCATGCCTCCCCGCTGAGGTCTGGAGGAGCTCTGCCCTCAGCTTTCCCATGCGTCTGCCAGAAACGGGGGGTCTGAGTTAGTCTGAGCACGCTGAAGGGGGTAATCCTGTGACCAAGGGGCCCTTCAGCAATGCCACGCTAGAAACCACCCCCACGATGGCACTGTTAACCAGGGTTTCTTGCTGTTTTCCAGCCTTGTCAACGAGGTCCACAAAATCAACGAGACGGTCCAGAGCCTCCAGCAGCGCCTGAGAGACACCGAGGACACCCTGCAAATGCTGGTTCATACCAAGTCGGTCTTGCAGCATGACCTGGCCGTCAAAGCCAACACACTCTTCATTGATGAGGAGAAGTGCATGGGCATGCGCAAGACCTTTCCCAGCACGGTGCGGCTGCTGGGTTCCATTTAGGCTCAGCTGAACTCACTGAATCTGTTGTGGGAGGGATTCCCAGTTTGGCTAAGATGCTTTGGAAATACTTGATTAGAGTTTCACTTCCTGGTGAAAGCCATGAGTAGAAATTAAATGATCTTTTTGTGTGTTATACGGTCTACCGGTATTTTTTTTGCCTTTGGTTTTTCTCTTTCCACTGTACTTTCACGGTGTGCCAGAAAGTCACTGAAAATACTTTGTATGCGACTAAGAGTAAATCCACCCACGGGGATTCAGTCCTACCCTCTCAGTCGGTGATTTTAGGAGAAAAACTGTCGTGTCTGCCTCCTTTTGAGGCACCTTCTTATCACCTTCTTAGAGGAACACCCTTTCATTCCTTGGTGTTTCCTTCTTGCCTCATCGCTGGAAGACTTCAGGTGTCCTGCAGCGTAGCCAGCACATCTCAGAGCAACAGCCTGTGGGCCCTCGCTAGCACCCTGTCCCTCTAACCTTGGCGTGTCATCTCACAGCTTGTCACGGGCAAGCCTGATATTGTCCCCCTCTCCCTTCAAGCCTCGTTTTAAGCGCTGTCAGGGAGCCCTGATAGCTGGTGAGCAAAGACCTTCTTCCCCCTTTGAGACAAGTGAATCCCATCTGACGCCGGCAAGCCTGGTGCTGTGTAGGCCATCCCCTTATCAAAAAAAACAAAATTCTGTTGGTCACACCAGCCATGGAGCCACCTATTAATAGACTGGGCCTATCTGTATGTTTCTTCCAATGTCGCTGCCTGTAACTGGAAGGAAAGAGGAAAGAATAACCTGTGCCCCACATCCCCTTACCAATCGTCCCAAGGCCCTGAAGTCTCTTTTGATCGCCATAGGAAGACATGTTGCAGCTTCACCACCACACACACGGAAGAGCAATAATGGGTAATAGTCGGAGGGCCGTACCAGGCTTGGAAGTTTCCTAGTGATATCCTTAAGCTGGGGCCCAGGGAGGAAGCAGACATCCCATCGGAAGAATAAGGGTTTGGACCAATTTATGTCATTCATGTTCATGGTATGAAAATAATCTTGTATGGTATGACATAATCTTGCCGGCCAGCTTGGGTCAAGTGCTCACGTCTCACTCCTCCTCATCCCTGCGCCTGGCAAGCTCAAAATCTCTGAGACCTTGAAACCCACACACCATAGCCAGCTATAAAGTACATATTTTCACAAGTTCAGACACTGGAGTCTTCTAAAAGTGCAGGCTTCCCAACTATTAGAAGAGAAGTTAGTCCTGTGTCGCTCAAAGCAAGACACACTATAACATAGTTTTGCATCGCAGGAGAGCATATTCTTCTCTTTGCATAACCTCATGCAAAATGACTGCAATTCAAAGTGCAGAGCACTCAGGCCTGGTGGCCCTATGTCCCATAAGCCCTCAGTTTCACAGCTGCTCACTGAGTTCACGAAAAACACAGTCAGAGTTTTTAGTCATTAAGCACAGTCTTTAAGGCAGCTATCTTGTCAGGTTTTGAAAGCCGAGCTCTTGTCCTCAGCTCCTCTGCTCTTCTCCTGGGCACACAGTAGCTACTGGAAGCAGCTGAAGAGGCACTGCTCATTGTGTGTTGCTATCAACATATTTACATTAGTCTAAAATACACCCCGTGATTATGTAAAGGTTTGGAAAGGACCAGGCCAAGTCGGGACAGCTGAGGCCATCTGGGCTAGTATCAATGCTGATTTGGTATTAGCAGACGATTGTTTCTCTTTGGAAGAGCAATTACACAAAACAGTGAAGGTGATCTGAAGCTTTGTTGAGGCGGGTGCACTGCAAACCCTGACCTCTGAGTTCATGATCTGCTTCTCCTCCTAATCAATGGGCAGAAATAGCACTTCTTTGATACAGTTCCAGTGACTTCAGACATTGGTTTTAACAGATTTTGACTTGACGCACAGAGGCACGCGTCTTTCCACTGAAAGAGGGTTTAGTTCATGACGAGGCAGGAAGTTGCAATAATACTGTTAGGTGAGATTGCATCCACTATGAACAGCCATGCAAGGATGATGATGGTTTTGAAAAGAATCAAAATTTTTATCACAGCTCCCATAAAATTCAATAGAGCCCAAAACCTCTGGTGCAAACTGTAGGAACAAATCTCAAGAATGTGGCAAAGTTCAAAGCAAGGAGGGGAGGAAGATTTTTATTTCAAGATAAAAGTGATTTAACCCCTTCATGTGCATGCTGTCCTATCCTCCCAGCAGCTAAATGTGTATTTCCACCCAGCCTGGACACAATTCCCCGAGCCGAGACAGAGGACAAGAGACACAGCTTTGGGAGGCCTCTGCATATCTCCCGGATGGTCCCTGCCTGGGTGAACAACGCTCACATCTGCCCCTTCACACTGGGTTATACCAACAACCAAACCACTCAAGTGCCCCTACTGGAAGAGGCCTCTTGTGCAACTCAGAGACGGCTCAGGGAAGGGTCAACAAGGAATATAGACCTGGATGCTCTGGAGTGTGGCATCGCAGGTCTGGACGGATTGACCTCCAGGCTCAGGGATCCCACAGCCTCTCTGGCAACCCACTCCACTGCTTTATGAGTCTCACAAGGATTTTCTTCTGGATTCCTGCTCTCCAGCCTGAACCTCTCCACTTTCAGGAGATGCCACCAGGCAGTGCTGGCAAGACGTTCCAAGTGATGGGTTCTGTTGTCACCGAGGGATGGGCTCTGATGTCACCAAGCAACGGATTGTGAACACGTGCCCCTTGCTGCTTAAATCCGGGCGCCGAGTCCCATCCAGCTGGTTCATACCCGCATTCCAGCTGAGCAGTTGGCGAGGCTGGAGTGTTGAGCCAAGCCTTGGCGCTGGTGTCCTGACTGGGGAGTTAGTTGCTCGCGGCAGCTCTCCATCTGTGCCCCAGAGCCCGCAAAGGATTTTCCCTGGCCCTGTCAGCTTCAGGCAGCCGGGGCAGTCAGGAGGCACGCTCGCAGCAGCAGAGGTGAGCTGTGTGGGGACACCGCACCCTGGGGAGCTGGGAGGGTTTCTTTCTTGAGGGACCTGGGCATTTCTTCCACCCCTCCTCAGGCCAGCCAGTGACCGTGGCCTCTCTTCCTTTTCCAGCCTGACACCGGCTGCTGCAGTGCCACAGGGAGGGAGCACTTGGTCACCCCCAGCTGCCCCTAGCACGATGCAGCGAGTGGAGAGCATGGCAATGGACCTGGACAACCGCTGCCCAGTGTGCCTGGACAGCTGGGACGATGCCGCCTATGCCATGCCATGCCTCCACCAATTCTGTTACCAGTGCATCCTGCGCTGGGCTAACAGCAAGCCCGAGTGCCCTCTCTGCAAGAGGAGAGTGCGATCCATCGTGCACTCGGTGAGGGCAGACAATGACTTCGAAGAGGTTCCCATCGCGTCATCTGCCTCAGCCCCCGCACCAGTTGGCACCCGGCAGGCCGGAGGAGCGCCCAGGCACCCAGACACCCACAGCCCCCCTCGCCGCTCTGTAACACCTCAGCCGCTGGCAGTGGAGTCGGTGCCCAGGGCTCTGGTGGGCGGCCTCCAGCCCCATACCTGGGCGTTCCTCTTTGACGACCACCCGGCTCTCCTCCAACGCTTTCTGCCCTGGCTCCAACAGCAGCTGGGGCTGATCTTTGCCGAGGAGCCTTCAGCAGCCGTTGTGATGGAGGACCTCATCTTGGCCGTCCTGGGCTTCTTTGGTCTGGACGAAGAGGTCCTGGTCCGGCTGCTGCAGGTCAGCCTCCAGGATCGCGCGGCGACATTTGTACAGCAGCTTATCAACGTCGCCGTGCAACGCTGCAGCGCGGAGGCCCACCGTCTGCTGGGCCTCGAGGACAGCCATGCTGCCGAGGAGCGGGAGGGCAGCCCCGTGGCTGTCCCTCCTCCTGCTGCCTCCAGAAGGGGGTCTCCTGGCCCTGGCCAAGCCACCTCCCGCAGCCCTGCCGCAGACGATGAAGAGGAGCGACCCAACACCTCCACCGCTGCTCTTCATGGGGCTCCCGGCAGCTGCCCCGATGCCCCCGTTCCAACCAACGGGGAACAGGAGGAGCTGCATGACGATCCAGGGGAGGTTGCTGCAGGTCCCTCTACTCCCAGCCGCAGCAGGGACCTCTCCCGTGGGGGGCCACCGCGAGGCCCGAAGAGGAGGGCCAGCAGCTCCCAACATTCACCTCAGCCACCCAAGAGGCCACCCCGCCGGCACAACTAGAACAAGGCCCCAGGAGCTGCCAAAACCAGGGCCAGGCCAGCAGCTGGGACACATGCCGGCCAACGGTTCAGTCAGAAGGGGGACTCCAGGGCTGGACCATGCCCCACTGCCAAACGTCCCATGCCTGGTCTCCTCCTCACCACATCATCTGCCCCCACCTCCCGGGGATCTGCTCTCCTACCAGCCTCTACTGCCCCGTCATGCCCTGCAACACTGGCACCCAAATCTTTCCTCCTGCTCAGAGTCTGCACCACTTGGCTCTGCCCTCTGCATCACCCCATGCTCACACCCTGCCAAGGCAGGAGCCACAAGAAGTTCAACAGGAGAAAGAAGTGAAGTCCAGAACCTGGCGAGGGACAACCCCAGGAACCAGCACATTTGGCGCGCTGCTCGGCTGGAAAGCAGCTTGGCGTAAAAAGCCCTGCAGGTCCTGGTGGCCACCCAGCTGATCATGAGCCAACAGTGTGCCCTTGCCACCAGGAGCACTGACGGTGTCCTGGGCTGGACTGGAGAGAGAGTCTGGCAAAGGAGTGTGAAGATGATAAAGGCACTGCAGCATCTCTCCTCTGAGGAAAGGCTGAGCGAGCTGGCACCGCTTAGCCTGGTGAAGAGAAGGCTCGCAGGGGAATTGATCAATGCATAAAAAGCCTGATGGGAGGCTGCAGAGAAGATGGAGCCAGACCCTGGCTGAGCGGCGCTGGCTGTCTCTGCTGCAGCAGGCGGCCGTCACAAGATGACATCCAGAGGTCCCTTCCAACCTCAGCCTTTCTGTCATTCAGTGAAAGTATTTGAATTGCCTAAAGAATCTATATGAATAACTTCAGTGCTGTTCTATAAAGTCAATAAAGAAAAGAAAGTAGTACAAACTTGCTGACGTTCCTCAAACTCTATTGATCGAATCATTAATACTGTGAAGTTCCAACACGCAGGGACGTCCCCAAATTCACTTATATGTTCTGGAAGACTGCCTCAGCTCAGTCAGCGTGACCCCGACATGGGGTACAATTCTGCTGTGCTTATACTTAGTTGCCATCCTCAGGACACGTACCAGATGTATGACACAGGTGCAGGTTCTGCTGCTGAATAAAAGGACTGTAATCTAGGGCTGCTAAGAAAGACCCATAACAATTATGCTATAGAAGAAATATTTCCTCTCTCTTCTGCTGATCTTGCAATTTTTAGTTTAGTGGAAACTGCTCAGTTTTCTTCACCTTACTTTGAGTATTTCCCACTGTTATGCCTGTCCTCAAGGATAAAAAAAACAACAGCAACAAAATCACACATCTCTACTTCCACTATTACACGTAAAACCATTCTGGGAGCTCGATACAGTTTTGTATATATTTCATTATTTCCTTTTTATTTTATTCTTAACGTTTTAGTCAAGTAGTTCAGTTCCTTCTGAAATCCTGAGTCTCTCTTTCTCTCTCCTGCCTGTCTTTGAAGACACGTTGACGAGAGCATCTGTCCTGCCACCCAGTGGCCAATCCGGCCCAAACCACAACAGCCATAGAGAATCATACCTCCAGTATCAACTCTGTGCTACAGCTCATAATCAAACCTTACCAGCTATTTAGTCCTCTCAGTTTTTATTGACACAGAGCAAGTTTTGCAGACCCAGTCCAGTTTTGTTCCGGGGAAATTCTATCTGGCCTCATCTTTCCAGGGCCAGGCATCACACACCGCAGCAGGTAAAACATCCTGTCCTGCAGAACGCCCGTTTTCATGGGGGAGGGAAACAGCACTGCGGGTAGCACTGATAACGTAGACCACAGAAGCAAGTGGGCAGAGCTCCATGAAAACACTGCCAGGCTTTTTGCCACACAAGGACTACCCCTGCAGTCTTGTCAGAGGTTGCTTACTTAGCTTATAGCAGTCCACCCCTCCAACGTCAAAGGTGTCGCTGCAAGACTGAGACCCCAGAGATGCCACAGAAAGCAGCATCTCCACCCCTTTACCAAAGCGGTTCCCGGTTAAGTACCAACAGCAGGAATTGCTGCTGCCCACTGCTCTGGGCATCCGCCACCATCCACCCCACACAAAGGGCCAGCTGGGTATCTCCCCCATGGGCACGCCAACTCTGCAGACTCCTTTCAGGTGTCTTTTCAGGCAGAGCAGACACAGACCAGATGAGTTTCAAGCTGAAACACGACTTTGTCATGCAGGCAGAGAAAAAAGCTCTCAGAACTTGAGAGTTTTATTTCTCAATCACGAAAAATGACACACAGCGTAGGTACAAAGACAAGGAGACGCTACAGTCCACAGCAGGAGCGGTGGTCAGGCACTCTCCCTGCACCTCTTTGCCAGGGACGGTGCTCTTGCACAGGCAGAGGTATCTTCTCCCCTCCCCAAAAGCGCACCGACCCCACAGACAGACATTTCTCCCACACCTCCTCTGAAGGAAGGCTACCAGCGTCCCACCTGCAGAATTAGCCAGAGACTTCTCAGCACCTTATCATGCCGCTGTGCTTTCAGTCAGAACGGCATTTTTGATTATAAGCAACTAAGGGCAGAACTAAAGTAAATCTCCATCAAAATGCAGCAAAACTACGACACTGTTCTTATTCCTCCGGCTTCTTTCCAGAGTCATTTACAAAATACCATTCCTCTCTAGGCCACTCCTAATGGACAGCCTTTCAAGAAAATCCACAGCAGCATCTTCTTTAAGAGTTTAGCACCCAACACAGAGCTGAAGGCATTTCTCCTTCTCCTAAGAAAGCCCAGCTCAGTCTCTACTTTGCTTCCCATCTTCCCCACCCCAACTCACACCAACACAGCGCACGTACCTCCTCAAGCAACACTTTCTTTCACCAAAACACAGGACCTGTTTCTGAAGTCAACTGCCGGAGGGACCAGCGAGAACTGCTTGGGCTCTTCTACCTGTGACATTGAAAGGGATGTTGAAGTGGGATTTCAGTAGTGAACTCAACATGACAAACTCCAGCAGAGGTAAGAAAAACACATTTTTTAGGAACTAGTTCAAAACAGGGCCCAGGAGCACCACTAAGTGTTTCAGTGCCACATCCCCCCTCTCCAGTAACACCAGAGTCGCAGCAGAACTCTAATCTGTAACAATAAACGTATGAGGCACATACTGCCTGTAAAAGCAGAATATCCAAAACTGCAGGCAAATCCTCACTGGCACAGAGCAGCACACTTCAGTCCTCCTCAGGGTCTCTGTTGAAAGGGTGGTAACTGGAGCAACGGGATTTGCCACTGCCTCCTTTCTTCCTACAGAAGAAAGCTATCGAGTATTGCCATACATTTGCCTTTCTGCTCTGGCAGAGCCCTTTCTTCCGCAGGCCTCTCTGAAGTCCTTGGGAAGTGCGGAGTGCCCACAGCTCTCCTGTCCCACCCCCAGCGCTGGAGGCAACCCAGGGGAGAATTAGAGCAGTCGAGAAGCTGCTCTGGCTTGCGTTGCTGTGTGAACGCATGCCGACCACCTCCACAGACGCAAGGCTAACGGCAACCCACCAGCAAGGAACGCTTCTTGCACCAGCCTTCTTCAATACCTACATACTTTCGTGGGCCTAAGCCCAGGTCTCCCATGACAATTTTCATTAAGCTGCATTCTAAGTGATGATTTTTCAAAACACTCTGGAGATTGTCCTTTCTTAGCAGCTTTCTAACTGCTCAATCAATGCAAAGTATTATTTTTCCCACACAAATGGAAACTCATTGGTCTCAACCTGATATTACTCGGTGTTCCTCAAGAGTATCAGCCTTTTCTCCCAGCTGACACTTCAAGAGCAGATGCAGCAGCTCAGCCATTTCCCAAGAAATTCTACACAAATTTGCAGTACCTGGAACTAGGTGCCTACACAGAAGTCACATCTCATGGGAAAACACACGTTTAAGGCCATCCCTCACACTCTGGTGTTGCTGGCCTTCTTTTGCATACATTTGTTTTCCTAGGTATAAGGATTAACAAAACCATGAATCATTTGGGTCAGTCTGCCACACCCTGCAGGTAATACTGCATAGCATGTTTTCCAAGTGTTCACGGCCCTGGGAGTCACGCTTGCCCACATTGAACAATAAATGCTCAATAATGCCCAGATCACAAAGCCAATACGCTGCTTGTGTGCACCAAATAGAAGGCAAAAGCACAGGAACTCCTATGCAACAAGGGTCCGAAGAAGCAGAAGAAGCTGCAAGTCGAAACCTGAGTCATCAGATCCCAAATTTGGTCCAGTTGTTTTGTGAGTACGAGTAGCAATGAAGACACACAGAGCGACAAACACAGCAATCCTCTTGGTGTCTTCAGGAAGAACCTAAATCATTAGGCACAGTCAGAAATGGTGAGCGTCCTCAGATCATGTGCCTGAGCTCAAAAAGGAAACGTTTCTCCTCCAGACTGGCACAACCTGTGGAAATAAGACTATCAGGAATGCTGCTGAGAAGGAGAGAGATTAAGATGGGCAGATCAAAAGTCAGCATGTTGCACCTTAACCTGCGGAGGGACAAGGGCAAAAGGTTACAGAATTTGCAAACGCGTGCTCAGGGAACAAAGAAATACTGGAAGCAAAGCCGCGGCTCCCCAAGGCTTGTGTCCTGGGCTCATGGGAAGGAAGCACGGCTAGCAGCTTGGAAACCTGCCAACCTGATGCTCAGGCTTTCCTGAGATAAGGCTCCAAGGCAATCCTCAACAGCTGTCTTTTCCCTCTACTTCCAGGAGCTGCAACAACAGAGAGGAAAGAAGGAGGAGAGAGACAATGGAGGAAAGAGGAATGAAACCAAGCTCACCAAGTGCCAAGGTATAGCCATCCCTGCTGAAAGGAGCACTCCCCCATTGTTTAAATCCTTCCTTTCTGCTCCTTGGCTCCGTCAGGATCCTGCCAGCCTGTGCTTTCAGCAGCAGCCTTTCTCTCCCGGGTGAAAGCAGAGCGCTCCAGCTCGCTCTTAGCTGCCCTTGAGCATCTGCCCGTGACAGCACACACACCCAACTTCACGCATCTCCTGCCACGGGCAGCCGAATCCCAGAGGCGTGCATGCAGCAGCTCTCTTCTCCCCCAAACACTCTTGCTGGCATGTTACCCACCTGCCTACTCAGAGGTCGACAACTGCTTAGAGGGTCTGCTATCTTAACCGGCAGTCAAGTAGTGCCAGACTATCCAGTCCACAAGCCAGCTGTAGCTCGCAAATCTCTGGGTGGGGGTTCAGCACACAAGTAAAACTTTTGCTGCCACCCACCCACTGATGCTCCGTGGATTCCCTCCTGTGCTGCAGCCCTGACTTCTGTGGCTCCCTTTGCTCAGGGGCACTTCAGACTTGCAGCAAATTGTGCTCAGATTCCAGCCCTTCAAATACAAGCCGCATGTTTTAGTCATTCCACATAGGGGAATCAACCCAAGATCACAGTACATCATCAATCAAGTTCATAAAGAAAAAGGCTGTCAGTAGGTGAGGGGTTTGGGGGTATTTTATAGGAAAGAGCACCTGCTCTTCCAGGTGTCTCAGCCTTCCAAGACCGAAGCGTGGAATACTAAGAACTACGTAGATACAGCATTTCCATCGCTTGAGCCTGCACTTGTTTGTGGCCTCAGAAGGGTCCGCACAGCTCCGTCATTTAAGAGAGCTGCTGCTCTAAAGGCAGGCACTCCAATGAAGAATTCTCAAGCAGTTCACCACACTCCATCATGAAGCTGCCTCTCCTGAACAATGCAGAAAACCAGGCTGCATATAAGGTGTTTCTAAGGAATCATTTTTCTGGTACTGGTTCAATAAGTCACACACCTACCTAAGCACTAAGGCTCTGCCTAAGAAAGCAACGGCACAGAGAATTGCTCACACCACAACTAGAAAGCACAAAGTTAAATCTTATCAAAATGAAATGGAAATATTGGAACGGTCAGGGGGTTGGGTTTGTTTTTGGTTTTTTTTTTTTTTAAATTTATTGGATGTCACCAGGTCTCTCTTTAAGCCATAAAGCACTGATTCAGCTGATGAAGAACATGACATGACATCATTGAGGCAATGAGCTCTGTGCTTGAGTTCTCTTCCCTCAACTCTGAAGGCACAGAGAGTCCCCACCAAGCAGCAGATCTTCTCTGTGCAACACCAGGGTGGGTCTGGCGTCATCTTCAACCACCCATTGGGTAGCTGAGGCAAGAACCGGCCGGGGACAGCAACCCGCCATGGGCCTTCCCGTCCGCAGACTGAACACCCCTCCTCCAGGCCCCAAGGACCTCGGTGGCCCTACAATGGACTCCTCCTGTCACCCCTGCGCAGCAGCATGCACCAGGCCAGGCCCTCTGACACTGTGGCCGCTGTCCTGTTGAGGCCTGGCACAAGGAGGGGGCTGGAGCCCAGGGCACACCAGGGGACATGGAGGGCAGACCCACTGCTCCAGGGGCAGCCTTTCTCTCTGGAAGCAAAAGGGCTGCCCGCAATGGGGCCTTCAGGGCCTCAGGGGCCCCCCTCCCAGCCACAGCAACGTCCGTTGGTGACATCACCGGCTGGCCGTTAGGCAAGCAGGCAGCCCTGTGGCTGGCCCACAGCTCGCTCAGCAGCCAGACACACTCACGCCAAGCCTGCTTGCGAGAGGAGGAGGCGGCCAAGGGAGGCGAGTGCCCACAGTGGGTGGCACCAGTGCCTACATTGAGTAGGCCCAGGGCCAAGAGGCTCATTGGAAGCCCTGAGGATGCCTCCCCAGCCCAGGAAACGCCAGTGGGCTGGTGCCAGCAGCAGCAGCCCTGCCCGGCGAGATGAGCCCATGGAGGTCGACCCACCAGAGAAGAGGGATGAGGAAGAGCCCATGGAGGTGGATCCCCCCGCAGATGACACAGAGCCCATGGAGGTGGATCCATCTCCCGCAGGCCTGGTGGGGCACACCACCACCACGGCCAGGCTGCCTCCAGCAGCACGCTGTCCAAAGCGCCGCAGGACCCTCGCGGGCTGCCAGGGACAGCCACAGCGCAACAAGCGGCGCCAGCCGCGCAGACGACGCTAGCCGTAAGTGGGCAGCGGATGGAGGGAGGTGATGGGTGCCCTCTGCTGTGTCCTGCTCTGGGCTCCCCCGTGCCAGACAGAGATGGCCATAGTGGAGAAAAGCCATGCCCCGGTGCCTCCCGGTAACCACCCAGCTTCCGTTGAGCTCCCAGTGTTTGTCAGTTGCAGCCAAGAGCCACCAGAGACAGCAGGATGGAGCTGTGCTGGCCCAAAGCAGCACCAGCAGCAGCACCCCGCATCCCATCCTTACTGTGGCTGCCTGGGCCGTGTCCTTTGGGCACGGCCAGGGTCCTCCAGTCCCGGGTGGAATGGGCCAGGCCAACTGCTGCTGTGGCTCTAGGTGGGCTCTCCCTGGGGCTCGGGGACACGTGGGCATGGCCGGGCCCCACAGCAGCAGCCTTTCACATACCCACCACTCTCTGCTCTGCAGGGAGCCTCTCAGAAAGGGCACGGCGGTGCTGAGCGTGGATGTGTGGTTGAGCCAGGGCTGCAAGAGAAGCCAGAGGTGCCTTTGCCTCCTCCAGCAGAAGCTGCTCATTGCCAAGTTGCAGTAAGTGCCTGCAAGCCCAGCCGCCTTTCCCCCAGCCCTGTCCCTGGCAGCGGGGCAGGGACACCCTGGCACCAGCCTCAGCCCCCGGGGGCACCTTGCTGCTGGATGCACCCATGTCTGCCCCAACAGCAGGCGGGGGACAGGGCTCCGGCAGGCTCCACCTCCAGCTCCCTGCCTGCCTCTCCGCTCTTCAGATGTGGCACCACCCTGCGCCCACAGCTCTGCCTGGCCCTGGACCAGCTGTGGGTGCTGAGTGCTGACAAGGAGGCAGCAAGAGCAGAAAAGGAAGGAAGTGATGAGGATGGGACCTCCATCATCCTCTCCTGGCCCAGCAGCTCCTGTGTTGCCACTTTCAGGTGAGTCATGGTGCCACGTCCCATGACTGGGCAGGAGAGGTTCCCAACTGGGCCCATAGCATCCTGTGAATGGCCTCTGCCCTCCGAGCAGAGCCTGGGCAGGGAACAGGCAGCACGCTGGCACATAGGAATAGGGGCATTTCTACATCCTGAATCCCCTGGTCACCTTTTGGTGCCCAGAAGGGAAGGGCAGAAGAAGCTGCAATGCCAAGAGAGGGGAGAAGAGGCAGCTTGGGCTTGACCCAGCTCCCTCCCTGTCCCTTCCTGGTGCACAGGACACCAGAAGGAGACAAGAGAGCCCGGGTGAGCTGCCTCCCATCCATCAAGCACCTGGAGAAGGAGCTGAGCCGCTGCCACGCTGTGAGTGTTTCTGTCCCTGAGCACTGCTCTTCCAGCCGAGCAGCAGATGCATCGCTGCTCAGCTTCTTCCACTCCTTCTTGCCCAGTGGAGGACATTCAATCCCAGGAGCCTGGAGAAGCTGCTAGAGGTCCAGGCAGAGGTGAGAATGGCCTTTCCCCCACCGCTGGCTGTGCCAGGATGTGTGGTGAGTGGGGTGAGCCCCGGAAGGCAGAGAGTCCCACCGCTAATGCTCTCAGGCTGCTGGTGCCGCCTGGCAGCTTGCCAGTGGCCCTTTCTGCTGCGAGGCTGCTCTCTAACCGCTCTCTGATTCTTGTAGGATGATCCCAAGCAAGCACCGCTGCTTGCCCCATCTGTCAATAAAGGAGGACATCACCGCTCAGGTAAGTTTTGGAAAGAAAGGCAGGGAGGGCCTTTTGTCCTCCTGCAAGCGGCACGTCTGCAGAATTGAGGATGCTGCTGCCCTTCACCCGGAGGAAGTCTGTGCCCATCACGCTGCAGCAGGAGAGAGCTCAGCCCTTGGTACCCTTCGACATTGCGGAGCGCTTGAGGTGCTTCCTGCTTCACTCCGTCCCCAGAACTAAATTGACCTCTGCTCCTCGGCCAGAGCCGGGAGGAGCCATGCTCACTTGTCCCTTGAGTGTCCCTATGCAGGTGTGGCAGCCCAAGGGAGGATGTCACCTGGAGGAGCAAGGGGACCCGCTGGGCAGCGGCTGCTGGACCTGGTTCTGCGGGGACACGGAGCCTCTGCTGCTGCCCACAGCTTGGATGAGGAGGGCAGGGCAAGGGCTGGGCAGGGCTGTCATGGTGGCATGCCGGCTCTCAGGAGCATCCCAGCTGGAACTGCTGAGCCAGAGCCGCGGTTCCAGCTGCTGGCCCCCTGCCCGTCCTGCCCCATCGCACCACGCTGCAGGCAGGGCAGGGCAGGGCAGGCTCTGGGAGCGCTGGGCTGGTGGTCTCCATTGACGGGCTCTTACTCTGTTTTCCTTTGCAGCGGGAGGGAGCAGCAGCAGCAGGAGGAGGAGGGGGCTGCCCTTCCCCCAGGTACAGGGGTAGCAGCCGTGGTGTACCAGGCAAAAGCTTTCCTGGAGGCACCACCCTCTCTGCTAGTCCTCAAGGAAGTAGAAGTGGCAGATACGGAGGCAGGATTGGAAATAGCAGAGGTATGGCAGGTCCACAAACACTGCAACAATGTGTCTCGTGGAGGAGGGTATGTCTTAATGAGTCCAAGGAGCTGCTGTGCCTCTTCCCAGCATTCATTGCCATGTGGCTTTGTATGGTTTTTTTTTATCCCCCAGAACAGGGCAGTGTAAGTGAAAGTGGAAAGGTGGTTTCTCCAATGCGTTAGGAATGTGCTTATTCAAAGGAAATACCTACAAAATACCTGCAGAAGGACAGACTCCAAAAGCAAAGCCTGCCACCGCAGAAGGGGGTGTTGCACCAAAGGGGTATCTGCAGAGTTCTGTCTCGGGAGGGCAGAAGAAACGGCAGGAGAAAGAAGTGGGCAAGCCTTTTCTTGCCCGCAGGGGACCGCAGGGTGTCTGCTGAATGGCCCCTGCAAATTAGCAGAGTGTCACACACCTGTGAGAACGTTGTGTTCGAAAGTGAGGCCCTTGGAAGAAAGGGCTAATGCCAACCAGCCCAAGGCACCTTCTCTAGAGAGCTAAGGGAGCAATTTGCCAAAAAATTGCTTACTCCTCCAGGGCATCCCTTGCCACCTGCTAACGCCAACATTTCTGGTTTAGGCAACCACCACTTTTCCTCCAACCGCCCCCGAGACCACGACAGAGTCCCTGCGATGTGCAGAAGATCAAAAGAACCTTTCAAAGGCACAAAGGTAAAAGGAGTGAGCTTGGGTTAAATGGAGAACTGATTGATCCAGTTGATCCTGGCTTTACCTCTCCAATCCACTGTGGGATGGAAAGGTTTGCAGGCTCCCTCCAGGAAACCGAAAACCAAAGCAAAAGGAAGAGACCAGAGGCCTGGGAAGAGGAGATGGAATGTAAACAAGAAGAAAAAAGAAGGAAGAGAGGAAGAAGACTGCGACTGAAGAGAAGAAGAAAGGTCCAGATGGTGAAGAAGCCCAGGTGAGTCCCAGGCTCTGCTGCCCATCTTTCCCAACTCCTTAAACTGCGCTAAGTCAGTCCAAGGGGCTGGCAAGGGTCGGCCAGGGATGGTGCCGTGCAGGCTTTGGGAAGAAGTCCATGGCAGCTCCCCAGGGGCTCCCGACGGAGCCCTGCTGCGTGGCACAGGCGCACTGTGCATCCCTGCAGACGCACAGTCTCAAAGGGCGTTCCCCATGGGGACAAGGCGCCAGAGCCACCCCCTGCTCAATGCCAGCTGGGCTAGAAACCCTTCCTTGCCGGCTGTGTTTCCCAAAGGAAGGGGAACCAAGTCCTGTCTCGTCCTGCCTTTGGGCTTTACCAGCGTTTTCTGACTCTGTCCTTGTAGGTGCCCGTTTCCTGTTAGTGCCTGAACCCCTGTGACTCCTGGGCTCCCGCACGCCATGTTCACAATAAAAGGATCTTTTCTCTCTTAATACAGTTGTGGATATAGTGTGCATGTGTCTTTAGTTTCTCTCTTTTTTTTGGTTGAGGTTTTCATTAAAGTAATTTAATTTCTTTTTTAAACGTGTAAGTCTCTTTTCTCTCTCATCCTCTCCCTCAGAGAGTTAAACTTACTGGAGTTGTGGGAACTTGTGCTGTGTGCCCAACTGCAAAAGATAACTTATGACGCCCTGGCAGAAACACGTATGACATATCCTGCACCACAAAAGGGGTAACCTGTCCGGCCTTCCCCACCCAGACCGTTCCTGTTTTCTGTCTTTTTAACAGACATGATGTACTCCACCAATGCCATCATGGGACAAATAGCATCTGTCCTTGTTTGAAGTAAAACGGAACCGATTCTCTCTTCAGTCACTTCACTTTTTAGCTAAGCCTCTTCTAACTACTGCAGAGAGCAGCCTATTATGCAGAAACCGTTCACTCTCAGAGTGACGAGACCTGTGTTGATAGTTGATGCCAGGCATGGTATGCAGAGAGGCTCTTGCTTAGACTTAGGGCTATAACACCCAAGGGCAGATAACGTGGTTATTTGCCCCGTTGGAGGGTGGGAAGCGGAAAAGCGCAGAGGGGTCGCACCTGCGGGGAGGAGCGGACTAGACAGGTGACCCAAAATTGCCCAACAGGGGATTCCATCCCATCTGCCTCACGCGCAGTAGAAAAGCTGAGGGATCAAAGGGTCAGCCCTCTTTCTTCGATGGTCGACGCCTGAGGAGGACTCTGTCTGTTCGTGTGCATTTGGTCTCGATCCTGAATGCAGCTCCGGAATCCAGTTCCCATCCGTCACTGAGTCCAGTCTGGGGCTTCCCCAGGGCCAGCTGGCGAGGTGACTGTCATCCTGGGAGCTCGATACGGTTTTCTATACATTTCATTATTTCCTTTTTACTTTTCTATTAATATTTCATTAAAGCCGTTTAGTTCCTTCTAAACTCGTATCTCTCTCTCTCTCTCTCTCTCTCCTGCCTCTCTTTTTTTTTTTACTGAAGAGAGGGAGCGGGGAGCATCTGTCACTTGCCTTGTGGCCGTTTTGGCCCAAACCATGAGAGGCAGGTAGAGTGTTTACAGGAGAGAGAGCAATATTCAAAAGTGGCATGAAAACGGCGACTTGGCAATGTTATGGGTACGTGTAGACTCATGACGGATGCTATAAAAGATCTGGATCGGGGTATTTTCAGAAGGGCAGCTTATGAGCCAGTGTAATCCTGTAGTAACGGACAGCAAGAACGTAGCGCTGCAACAGAAAGATGGACAGCTTTTGGCAGTCAATTTTGTGCTTAGGTGTCTAAGTAGTTAGATTCTCAGGGAGATACTTAGAGAAGTACTACTTGAACTAAGTAGTTTCGATAACTAGGCAGACCTGGGCTGATGTGCAGAAAATTGGCGCCCCTGCTTAGTATCTGCCGCACGTTTGCACCCTGGGTTTTCTTTTTTGGGACAAACTGTCTCCTCCCATGTCTATCAAAACTGGACATGCCTTAGCGCAACTGGGAGTGGTAGTTTTGTAATTTTAGTGAATTTGCTGCTGTTGGAGCTGTAGTCAAAATTAAGGAAGGAGTTTAATTACTTGCATAAAGGGAGAGCATGCGAGTAATCTACTGACTTTGGTGTGGTCCCCAGAGCACGAGGGATTTGGGGACCACTTACTACTGGGTGTAGTTGAGAACTTCGTGCTGGAGAGTCACTGTCCTGGTTTGAGGTAAAACAGAACCAATTTTGTTCAGTAACTTCACTTCTTAGCTGGGCCTCTTCTAACTACTGAAATTAACTGCATATTGTGCAGACAATGTTCACTCTCAGAGTGATAAGACCAATTGTTTGTAGCTGATGCCCAGACATGGTATGCAGAGAGGCTCCTGTTTATACTTATTGCTATAACCCCCAAGGCCAACCAACTTTGTTATTTGCCCCGTTGGAGGGTCGGAAGCGAAAAAGCATAGTGGAGTCCCACCTGCAGGGAGGAGCGGACAGGACAGGTGACCCAAAACTCACCAACAGGGTATTCCATCCCATCTGCCTCATGCTCAGTATAAAAGCTGAGGGATCAAAGGGTCAGCTCTTCCTTCAACGGCCGACGTCTGAGGAGGACTCTGTTTGTCTGCCTGTGATCCCGATCCTGAATCCAGATCCAGAATCCAGTTCCCGTCCGTCACTGCGTCCAGCCTGGGACTGCCCCAGTGCCAGCAGGTGATGTGATTGTCACCTCGGGAGCTTGATACGGTTTTGTATGTATTTTTCATTATTCCTTTTTATATTATTAATAATATTTCATCAAAGTACTTTAGTTCCTTCTAAACTCATAAGTCTCTTTTTCCTCCTCTGCCTCTCTTTGAAGAAGGGTAGAGGGGAGCACCTGTCGGTTCCATCTGGGGTGCCACAGGTCCCCAGTAGTGGATTTTGGCCTAAACCACGCCAGATTAATTGGCGCCCAACGTGGGGCCCGAGCAGTGCTCGATCAGACCTGTGATAAATTGCCCAAATAGTTTGAGTTCCAGCTTGCTCAGAGATTAGAACAGACAGCTTGCATCGTGTCATTCTTAGACGAAATCTTGTATCATGCCTTTAAGCAGCTTTGTTCGACCTTAATGCAGTCAGCTTGGTTTAACCTGCCAAATGTGTTTCAAAGTTCATTTATTCTTTGGCTTTTTATGTGAAGGTTTAAAGGTGCTGTTTTGGTGTGGTTCGCAATTCAGATGTATAACACGATGAGTTGGGTAAGGGCTCTACCTGTATATCTCGGGCCTCTCATGATGGATTCTGTGATTAATTATACATTCGGTTCTACCTGGGGAATGTTTACTTCGCCCTTTGATAATTATGCTAATGTGACACCATCAGAGGTGGGGCACGGCAACCTTCTGGGCTCTGAGGATAAGGATTGGTGCCCTGTTAAGACCGTGCTTTTGTTGTCAGTTTTCCTGAATGTGATGCAGGGGTGGTTTCATGTGAAACACCGGTGCAGGGAGAGCAGTAGGGGGACCGGGCGCTGCCGCCACTCAGACCCGCGCAGCCGCTCGGCGATCTGCAGCGGCGCAAACCGCGGCCCCGCCCGGCCCGGCCGCAGCCGCCCCCCCCCACCGCAACGGCACAGGCGCCTGCACCGCCGCGCCGCCGCCGCCTGCAGCGGCACCGGTACCACCGGCAGCCGACCCCCCCCCACACGCACACCGCAACGGCACAGGCGCCTCCGCCGCCTGCAGCGGCACCGGTACCACCGGCAGCCGACCCCCCACACACACACCGCAACGGCACAGGCGCCTCCGCCGCCCTTCCCGGCGCAAGCCCTGCCCCCGCCCTGCAGCGGCACAAGCCACGCCGCCGCCTGTCCCGGCACAAGCTACTCCAGCCACTACGAGTGTGATAAACTCAGTATCGTTTGTTCACCAAACCTAAAAACTTACATTTCCACAAGAAGGCAACTGCTTAACAAGAGGTGGCAAGATGGCCAACATTTTACTGTGTAAACAAGATATGCATGATTGTGCAGGCAAAACTAAGCTGCAGGGTCAAGTTATGTAGACAAAGTATAATAAATTGTGAAAAGACTTGAAGGAAAGAAACCTTCACCCCAAGACCACTGGCAATACTAGTGTTTAAGATGTTAATTTGTGTAATTTTAAAGGTGTTCGTTTAGTACTGCCAGAGTTTTAGAGATACCTATAGCACTTAGATAAATACTTTGAGAAAATGTTAGATGAAGAATCCTTATAGAATTTACTAACTCTTTAGAAAAAGGGGGGGGGACTAAGTCAAAGATATAGTACTAATTAACTAGTAGTAATTCATAACCTAAAAGACAGGCCTGATAAAAAATGGACGAAGCAAGAAGTCTTGAGGCATTGCCAAGGACAGCTCCTGATAACAAATAAAAGAAGGCCTTGAAAGGCGGCTGAAACCAACCCTGCAGTCTGGACAGAGACCAAAAAGAAAAACTGAGTCTGCGCAGGCACAAAAGGTTACTTGAAGTGATGAAGAAGAATTTGCAGCCTTCATCCTCAAGACCCTCAGCAACCACCACCACAAAGCATTGCGCAAGCACAGTTAGGAGGAGTTTATGAAAATGACTTCTTAAAGCTAATTTTAATACGAAGCGGGGATAGGTTATGCATATGTATAGCCGTATTAAGAGATCTTATGATTATGTAAAAAGTACCATATATATTTGAGAAAGCCGCTGCATTGAGTGCGCGCCGTCGGTGGAGTGAGACTCCCGGGCCGCCCAGCGCTGTTTTGCTTGCTGCCGCTTGCTAATAAATACTCCAAATTTTAATTGACTCTGTCTCACGTCAATTTTGTGAGATCAACTTATAACACGAGCAGTACCAAAACTACTCAATCTCCATCAAAATCGGTACAAGCTGCCCCAGTAACCAGGAAGAAGAGAAAGCAGTCAGATCGTTCCCCTGTCGCTCACGACAAGGACCAGCTGTCCCAAGACAGCTTGGGAGGGAGTTCTGAAGGAGATCCAGGAGAAGGCCCTTCTAGAGTAGATCCAGGAGAGGGTCCTTCAAGCAGCCAGGGACCAGGTTAGGAAAGCTAAAGGCCTGAAAGAATTAAATCTTGCCAGAGAGGTCAAGGGCAACAAGAAAAGCTTCTACAGGTATGTCGGTAATAAAAGCAAGACTAGGGAAAATGAAAGGAAGAGGAAAACATTAAAAATAGAAATGATCCAGAAAAAGCCAGGTCACTGAAGCCTACAAACAACTTAATACCTTGCAAATGGATAATGTTAGTTATACACGAATTTCAAGTCTTTGATCTAAAACACAGGACACAATTATAGTGTTGATCTTCTCTGCTAAAAGTTTGCTCCTAGCAAGAAAAAAAGCTCCTATAGAAAGTTCTTATTTCGGACAAAAGATGCTTAAGCACAAGGTGCATTAAACACAGTCGAACCACATCCATTTTTAGAAACACTTTGTGTCTGTTTCACAGATATTTATGGCCTACACAGTTGATTTGATTTCTCAGGCGCAAAGGATATTGCATTCTTCCTGACCTACACTATGTATTTTGAACCTGGGGCGTTTCCACACAAACAGATTGTTGAACCGAGTCCTGTGAAAGTCAGTGTGCCTCTGAGCAGGTGAAGAGCCTGCCAATACAGATGAGCCTAAAGGTAAGGATTGGAAGCCCACGTGCTTATGTTGTAGTATCGGAGGCTTATTTGCAAGCCAAGATGAGTCCACACTTAATTCTGACAGCAGGATGAAATAGATCAGCCTTTCAAGGTCCACAGGCCACTTGCTGTGCTTGTTGGGGACGGCAAACACTCCTTCATTAATGAGCGTGTACAGAGTTGGAAGTTTAACTTTAATGCTGCTTTACAGTTTGGGGATTTTCACTGCATCTCTTTTTTACGCCAAACTCTGTCTTTATTTTAAGAACTGCAACGTGACAGCGTCCTCCTTTATTCCCTTAACAATCAAACCAACTTTCGATTTAACTTAAATGGACATTTGTTCCTTAATGGAAAACTTTGTCATAATTTTGTCAATATCGTCCCAGAGCAGTTCCGTTTACCTATACAGATCGGACCTTGCAGACTATCTATGGAAACGACATCGCAGTTACTGTGGCTCTTCTCCTTTACTGATATCGGTCAGTGCTGTCTTGTCTCTCTGTCTTACTCTTTTCCACGCTGCAAAAAGGAAAAAGCAGACCTCGAAATCAATGCGAGTTCCTCTTTTCCCCAAATTAATCCTCAGGCCTCCTCTTTTGAGAGTGAGGGGAACAGGTCTCTCTGAAGAGCAGCAACAGTGACACCCAGTGGCCACCTACAAATTAGACTTGAAACAGCCCTCAGGGCACAGGAGGTCTGTGTTGTCTACCACTGAAAGTGAACAGCTCGAAAGAGTAGTTTAAAGTCATAACGGCCTGGGCAAGCTGGAGAGGCGGAGCTGCCGGCATCCCCAGCAAGGGCAGCTGTGGGGGTGCTGGGGAGCTGGCCCACGTTGTGTGTGGCAGGGCTGCCGGAGGGGGCTGGGCTGGGTGCAGGAGACCCTCCCCGGGAGGCAACAGGGCTGCCCTCCCACCCCCCAGGAGCATGGATGCCCTTCAGCTCCAGCACATGGTGGGCCCCCCTGCCGCACATTCGTGTCACAGCGTTGACAAGATCGTTCACAAACATCGCTGTGCGCTTACGTAGCAGGAGCCGCAGGAGCCAGACCAGGAGATCTTTGTCCGGTCCAAAGCTGACGAGGCAGGACAAGATAATGTCCTCTGCGATGGACGCCTGCTGATGGTGGTCCTCAAACATCAGCTCCAGCACCTGGCGCAGCCAGGGCAGCAAGTGTTGCAGGAGAAGCGAGTACTCCGCGAAAAGGCTTGCCCATTCGTGAGCCTCGAGCCTGTCCACTACAGCCATGGTCAGCTGTCCAGCAGCCCGTGGTGGAGAAGCTGCAGGGCTGTGGGGGGCCTGGTACGGGACGGCTAGTGATGCTGGAGGTGGTCTGACGGGATACTGTGGGAAGTAATAGTCCGTCTGCACTGAAGGTATGACGGCATCCACCTCCCTCTTGCAGAGGGGGTACTCGGGCTTTATCTCAGCCCACCGCCAGAAGCAGACGAGACAGAAGTGGTGGCAGCATGGCAACACATAGCTGGCTTCCTCCCAGCTGTCCAGGCATATGGGACAGTGGTCGTCCAGCTCTGTGGCCATGCTGTCTATCTGGGGAGGTGGGCTGGGGAGAGACAGCGATCACAAGCTGCTCCCTCTCACTGGTCCTCGCAGCAGCAGATGTCGCACTAGAAAAGGAAGCGAGGCCATGCTCATTGGCTGGCCTGGGCAGGGGTGGAGGAAATGCCCAGGCCCCTCAAGAGGGAAACCCTCCCAGTTCCCCAGGGTGAGGTTTCCCCGTACAGCTCACCTCTGCTGCTGCAAGCACGCCTCCTGGCTGCCCCGGCTGCCCGAACCTGGCAGGGCCGGGGAAAACCAGAACCCATCGCTCAGTGATGTCACTGTCCCTTCCTCGGGGACATGGCAATGGGCTGTCCTTGCCCACGGCGCTTGCCCTGGCAGTGCTGCGGACCCAGCACATGCCTCGGGGGTTACCGCAACGCCACTGCTCATTCCGTCTGCCACCTCTGGTCCCGTGCTCGGCGTCAGTGTTTCATGCCAGTGAGGTCTTGGCTGTGTCTTCCCAGGGTCCCGTCAGGTTCCGGTGGCCGTGGTACATATCTCCAGGCACATACAGCAAGAGGGTTCATTTGATAATGTCCCATGCCTCCCTGGGAGGCTGCAGGACAACGTCCCACAGGCTGTCCACGTACTCCAGGACTGTTGGCCAGCCCTTTGGGCTCCCCTGCTTCCTCCCACAGCACATCGAAGAACCAGCGCCTAAGGACAAATAGAAAGAGGGGAAGAGGCCTCCAAAGGCTGTGCCTCTCGTCCTCTGCCTCACCTCCAGGAATTCTTTTCCAGACTGGGTGGAAAGACATGTTCAGCTGCTGAGAAATATGCGCCTATGACACCATACACGGGAATGGGTGAAATCAATTCTATTTTGAAATAAAAATCTTCCTCCCCGCCTTGCTTTGAACTTTGCAAAATTTTTGAGATTTGTTGCTCCTGTTTACAACAGAGGATTTTATCTGGGATGCCCTGAATACCCCAGGGAATGCTCACAAACTCTGCGTGGAGACCAGTGATGCAACTTGATCAAAACAATTCAAGGATAAGATTACTTACCATATTGCATGGCCCTTCTCCTCGCTCACAGTGCGGTTTAGGGGGCACATTGCTATTCAGGAGTTAAAATCATTCCATTTCTAAATGAATACAGTGTGCTATAGGGAGTCTGGAAGCAAAGCATGGCCTCTACCTGTTTCTATATCCCCAGGTTCTTTATTTGAGTCTGACATTCTAACATATGTTGCCTCACGTTCTAACGTGATATACGTTTCCGCATGGGGAAACATATAGAAAAAAGAGTGAATGCCTTGCACTATCAGAAGCTGTCCTCTAATTTGATGGTATAGTTATAACCTGCTGTGCACGTGGTCACAAAGCAACCAACAAAGACAAGAAAAACAAGCCAGCAAGCAAAGTCTCACAGTCTCTCCCCACGCTTCAGCACTGCTGGCCAGCCCTCTTGGGCTCCCCTGGTTCCCCCCACGGGGAGTCAGGGGCAGCACTTGGCTCTCTTGCAGGGAGTTTTTCCAATTTTTCTTTCCTAGCCAGAGGGCGCAAGGCTGATCACCTCTGCTCAGCACCCATCAGGCCTCATCTGGGCACTGCGTCTTGTTTGGGGTTCAGCAATGGGCCCACGTTTTCTCTAGTGCTTGAGAGAACAGACCGGTGAATGTAGCATTACAGCGTTGGTGGATAAGGGAAGAGCAACTATCACCTACCCGGAAAGGATTTGACGCTGTCACACACAACGTTCACGTCTCCCAGTTGGAGAGACATGGGTTCCACGGATGGACTACTCGGTGGAGAAGGAATTGGCTGGGTGGCTGCACTCAAAGAGTTGCGGTCAACTGATCAATGTCCAAGTAGAGACCAGTGAGGAGCGGCATTCTTCAGGCGTCGCTATTGGGACTGGCGCTGTTTAGCGTCTTTGCCGGTGACATGGGTGTTGGGATGGAGCGCACCCTCGGCAAGTTTGCCAATGGCACCCAGCTGCGTGTTGCAGTCGACACGCTGGAGGGAAGGGATGCCATCCAGAGGGACCTGGACAGGCTGGAGAGGCGGGCCCGTGCCGAGCTCGTGATGTACAACAAGGCCAAGTGCAAGGTCCTGCACGTGGATCAGGGCAATCCCATGCACAAATACAGGCTGGGTGGAGAATGGATTGAGAGCAGCCTCGCCGAGAAGGACTTGGGGGTGCTGGCTGGTGGGAACCTGCTTAGCATGAGGCGGCAATGTGCGCTCACAGCCCAGAAAGCCAACTGCCTCCTTCTGGTACCTTCCTCATCACCACCTACCTGAAATATCAATAGTGGGTAGTAAGCTGATGTCTTAACCAGGGAAGGGAGTTTTCTCTGTATGTCCTTAATTCTGGCGCCAGGCAGGCAGCTGACTTCCCTGTGGGATGTCTCCGGTCTACAGATAGGGCCCTCTGTTCCCCTCAGAAGGGAGTCACCTACTACAATTACCTTGCTTTCTTTCTTGGTTGAGGAAGTCCTGAGGCGTGGGGGTGGGTGCCCAGCACTGGGCATCTCACTGGAGGGATCATCCTTTCCATCCTCAATCGCCTGGTCCTCGATTTCCAAAGCCCCATACCTATTATGCAAGGGCAATTGGGATGGTGAGGGGGGCTGTGAGGGGTTTCGCTTGCCTCTCCGAGGAGGGATCTGACTCCACTCCCCCTTATCCCTTGAGTTCTCTCCTTCTGCAAACTGATGAGCAAACCGATGAGTTGAGCAAACTGATAAACTGTTTGATAAACTAACCAAGGTGGAGGAAAAACTCATTCTTTCCCTGCACAGACCCATGTTGCAGCTGCTAAGAAGAAACGCCCTCCTACTCAAGAGAAAAAACACCCTCTGACTCAAGAGAAATCAAACCCGATACGAGATATCCTGTGGTTTTGCCTCTGTGAATATGGAGAAGACATGAAGAAACGGGATGAAGAACCTACGTCAGCCCTACAGGCACGGGTGCTTGAGTTGCAAAATGAAGCAGATAGAAGAAAGGATTCTTACAGGAGGAAGGCTGCTCTGACCTACGGTAGGCGATCCTACGGACCAGGTAGGAACCGATCTGATAATCGTAGGTACTACGGTCAACGTTAGAGGTGCCCTGCCTCCGGCCAGGAGGAGGAGAGGGACAACCGAATTTATGGGACTGTGTGGATTCGATGGCCTGGCACATTAGAGCCACAAAAGTATAAAGCCCTGGTGGACACTGGTGCACAGTGTACCCTATTGCCCTTGAATCATAAAGGGGCAGAAACTGTCACCATGTCTGGAGTGACAGGCGGATCTCAAGAACTGACTGTATTAGAGGCTGAAGTGAGCCTACCTGGGAATAAATGGGAGAAACACCCCATTGTTACTGGTCCAGATGCTCCGTGCATCCTTGGCATAGACTACCTCAAGAGAGGGTGTTTTAAAGACCAAAAAGGGTATCGGTGGGCTTTTGGTATAGCAGCTGTAGACACTGAGGATGTTACACAGCTGTCTACCTTACCCGGTCTTTCAGATGACCCTTCTGTTGTGGGACTGCTGAGGGTTGAAGATCAGCAGGTGCCAATTGCTACTGCCACGGTGCATCGACGACAGTATCGCACCAACCGAGACTCCCTGATTCCCATCCATCCCCTGATTCGCCGGCTAGAGAGCCAAGGAGTGATCAGCAAAACTCGCTCACCCTTTAACAGCCCTCTATGGCCAGTGCGAAAGTCTGACGGGGGACTGGAGATTAACAGTAGACTGTCGTGGCCTGAATGAAGTCACACCACCACTGAGTGCTGCTGTGCCAGACATGCTACAACTTCAGTATGAACTGGAGTCAAAGGCAGCCCAATGGTATGCTACAATTGACATTGCTAATGCCTTTTTCTCTATTCCTTTAGCAGCAGAGTGCAGGCCACAGTTTGCTTTCACCTGGAGGGGTGTCCAGTACACCTGGAATCGACTGCCCCAGGGGTGGAAACACAGCCCTACTGTTTGCCATGGACTGATCCAGACCGCACTGGAGAAGGGTGGAGCTCCAGAACACCTACAATACATCGATGACATCATTGTGTGGGGTAATTCGGTGGAAGAAGTTTTCCACAAAGGTAGGAAAATAATTAAGATTCTTCTGAAAGCAGGTTTTGCCATTAAAGGAGGTAAGGTCAAGGGACCTGCACGAGAACTCCAGTTCTTGGGAATTAAGTGGCAAGATGGCCGTCACCAGATCCCAACGGATATGATTAACGGAATAACATCTATGTCCCCACCTACTAACAAAAAGGAAAGACAAGCCTTTTTAGGTGTTGTGGGTTTCTGGAGAATGCATATTCCAGGTTATAGCCAGATTGTGAAACCTCTCTATGAAGTGGCTCGAAAGAAAAATGAGTTTCTGTGGGGCCCTGAGCAATGACAAGCCTTTGAGCAAATTAAACAAGAGATTGTGCATGCAGTAGCCCTTGGAGCAGTCCAAACTGGACGGGACATTAGAAATGCACTCTACACTGCAGCCAGGGACAATGGCCCTACCTGGAGCCTCTGGCAGAAAGCACCAGGGGAGACTCGAGGTCGACCCCTAGGATTCTGGAGTGGAGGATATAAAGGCTCCGAGGCCAACTATGCTCCAACTGAGAAAGAAATCTTGGCAGCATATGAAGGAGTTAGAGCTGCTTCAGAAGTAATTGGTACTGAGGCACAGCTCCTCCTGGCGCCCCGATTACCAGTACTGGGCTGGATGTTCAAGGGTAAAGTTCCTTCTACTCATCATGCCGCCGATGCTACCTGGAGTAAGTGGGTTGCCTTAATCACGCAGTGAGCTCGAATAGGAAAGCCAGATGGCCCAGGAATCGTAGAATTCATCACAAATTGGCCCGAAGGCAAAGACTTGGGGAAGGCACTAGAGGAGGTGGTGACACGTGCTGAGGAAGCTGCACCATATAATGAACTCTCAGATAATGAGAAACAGTATGCCTTGTTTACTGATGGGTCTTGTCGTATTCTAGGAAAACATGGAAGGTGGAAAGCTGCTGTGTGGAGTCCTACACGACAAGTCACGGAAGCTGCTGAAGGACAAGGTGAATCGAGTCAATTTGCAGAGGTAAAAGCCATCCAGCTGGCGTTAGATGTTGCTGAACGAGAAAAGTGTCCAATACTCTATCTCTATACTGACTCATGGATGGTGGCAAATGCTCTGTGGGGGTGGGTAAAGCAGTGGAAGCAGAGCAACTGGCAGCGCAGAGATAAACCCGTCTGGGCTGCTGAGCTGTGGCAAGACATTGCTGAGCGGCTAGCGAACCTAGTCGTAAAGGTACATCACGTAGATGCCCACGTACCCATGAGTCGGGCCACCGAGGAACATCAAAACAATCAGCAAGCGGATCAGGCTGCTCAAATTTTCCAGACAGACTTGGACTGGGAACATAAAGGTGAACTATTCTTAGCTCAGTGGGCCCGTGACACTTCCGGTCATCAAGGAAGGGATGCAACATATAAATGGGCCCATGACCGAGGGGTGGATTTAACCATGGACACTATTGCGCAGGTTATCCGCGACTGTGAAACATGCGCCGAAATCAAGCAAGCTAAATGGTTAAAACCTTTGTGGTATGGGGGACAGTGGCTGAAATATAGGTATGGGGAGGCTTGGCAAACTGATTACATCACGCTCCCTCAAACTCGCCAGGGTAAGCGCTATGTGCTTACAATGGTGGAAGCAAGCACCGGATGGTTGGAAAGCTCTGCCGTACCCCATGCCACTGCCCGGAATACTATCCTGGGCCTTGAAAAGCAAGTCGTGTGGCGACATGGCGGCCCAGAAAGAATTGAGTCAGACAACGGGACTCATTTTGAAAACAATCTTATAAGTAATTGGGCAAAAGAAGATGGCGTAGAGTGGATATATCCTATCCCCTATCATGCACCAGCTTCTGGGAAGATTGAGCGATACAATGGACTGTTAAAAACCACCCTAAAAGCAATAGGAGGGGTGGAACCTTTAAAAATTGGGACAAGCATTTAGAGCAAGCTACCCGGCTAGTTAACACCAGGGGATCCATCAATCGAGCTGGTCCTGCTCAATCAGACCTTTTACATACTGTAGAAGGGGATCAAGTCCCTGTGGTGCATGGAAGGAATTTGTTAGGGAAAACTGTTTGGGTTTTTCCTGCTTCAGGCAAAAGCAAACCCATTCGTGGGACTGTTTTTGCTCAAGGACCTGGATGTACTTGGTGGGTGATGCTGAAGGATGGAGAAGGTCAATGTGTACCTCAAGGGAATTTAACCCTTGGTGAGAATACTCAATCCTGAGCAGTATGATGCTGATCACTACATAATACTAACAGTGTTCCATACGTGCTTTTCAGGATAATAGAGAGGTGATGAAACCTGAGATAGCTTCATCAAGTGGCATCCAGCAAGCTCTTCAAGATGAACATGCTATCCGTGGGCACAAACCAGAGTGAATTTCGTACCATCTTTCCTGCCCTGAGATGAGATCCTGCAATCATGAACTAAATGGACTTTTGCATATAACTTTTGTAGGTAAATGTAAACCATAGATGAGTGACCTGCATGTATCCATCTCATATATATAATCTGTGTGTGTGTAAATTTGATAGATAAAAGTAATAGTAATCTGAGCAAGATGCAAATGGTATGGAATAAGGGGTGGAATGTCCTGGTTTGAGGTAAAACAGAACCAATTTTGTTCAGTAACTTCGCTTGTTAGCTGGGCCTCTTCTAACTACTGAAATTAACTGCATATTGTGCAGACAGTGTTCACTCTCTCAGAGTGATAAGACCACTTGTTTGTAGCTGATGCCCAGACATGGTATGCAGAGAGGCTCCTGCTTATACTTATTGCTATAACCCCCAAGGCCAACCAACTTTGTTATTTGCCCCGTTGGAGGGTCGGAAGCGGAAAAGCATAGTGGAGTCCCACCTGCAGGGAGAAGCGGACAGGACAGGTGACCCAAAACTCACCAACAGGGTATTCCATCCCATCTGCCTCATGCTCAGTATAAAAGCTGAGGGATCAAAGGGGCAGCTCTTCCTTCAACGGCCGACGTCTGAGGAGGACTCTGTTCATCTGCCTGTGATCCCGATTCTGAATCCAGATGCGGAATCCAGTTCCCGTCCGTCACTGCGTCCAGCCTGGGACTGCCCCAGTGCCAGCCGGTGACGTCATTGTCATCTCGGGAGCTTGATAGGGTTTTGTGTCTATTTTTCATTTTTTCTTTTCTTTTATTATTAATACTTCATTAAAGTACTTTAGTTCCTTCTAAACTCATAAGTCTCTTTTTCCTCCTCTGCCTCTCTCTTTGAAGAGGGGTAGAGGGGAGCATCTGTCGGTGCCATCTGGGGTGCCTCAGGTCCCCAGTAGTGGATTTTGGCCTAAACCACGACAGTCCCGTAGCTTGTGAATTTGTCTGGTTTCCCTGTGCCATGAAGTCGATTTTAACCCGACTAAAGCAAGACATGTATTTAAAGTGAAATCAAAGTGTGCTAACCTTTGTATACAGAAAACAGTTGGAGTTCTTCTCTATCTCAGATCTTTGGCAGCAGAGGCATTGCTTTCTCATGGAGGCCGGCTCCGTGTGTATGTGTGCACAGAAAGCAGGAGCGGTGGGGCAGGGTGTCAGTGCACCCCTGAGAAGCTGTAAAACATTTGGTCCGGTCTCAGTGTGCAGCTGCAATAGCTGGGAAAACGGGAGGAAACCAAAGGCGGCAATGAGAAGACAGCTGTATCAGCCTGAGTATTTGATGAGCCATATACATAGCTCACAGTTAACCTCAAGTGGTAACATGAAGGAAATGAAAATGTTTCTTCTGGGGACAATGGGGCACAGGGGTGCTGACAGTTGGCTTGATGGGTGTTATCAAAAGTTGGAGACAAGTCCCCTTGATTGGCCGGAGCAGACGCCCAAAGGCTGTACTGGGTTGCCCATGGATGGCAGCGGGAGCTGTCCAGGGACGGGATCAATTGTCCCAGCAAAGGCAGTCTGGTTGCCCAGAGTCTGCACTGAGCTGCCCACGGGTGGCCCCGGGTTGCCCATCAAGAGCACCGGGCACCAAAGTGCTGCATCAGGTTGCCATAGCGGCTGCAGGGAGCTGCCCGGGCAGAACCCGGTCCCTGAGCGCCCTGCGCCCCTGGCAACGCTGCCCTGGTTCTGTGTCACACAGGGCACTGGGGACGCTGCAGTGTCTGGCAGTGCTGCCACCGAACCCCACAGCACAGCAGTGAGTAGCCGCCCTCCCGGGCACTCCCAAGCCTCTGGAGGTTTCGGGTGAGTATGTACCATTATGGGAAAGTATTTTTTATGCAAACTTCCCATTTTTGAAGGACTCAAGTGGCTTTCATGCTGTAACAGATGGGATTGAGCACATGCTTTGTGTCAAACCCCACTCCCACCCAGGCCTCTTGTTGCAGCACACCAGTGTCCTCACCTTTCACTGGGCTCTGAGCCAGGCTGGGAGCTGTGGGGAGGGGATGGGGTACCTCCTGAGTCGCCTCCTGAGGGTTTGGCCTCAGATGCGGTGTGTTAGGGACATTTGCTGGCCCTCTGCATGATGTTTCTGACAACAACTGACTGATACCCTGAATCTGAAAAGAGCAGTAGCACCCACAATGCCGTATGCAGTTCTCGGTAGCAAAATCTTCACGTGTGGCCATTCCTCCTAGGGCTCCTGCAAGGCTGCTGTTTACACACCCCTCTGAAAAGACTGTCTGGGATTTCTCCTTTCCAAGTGCATCGATTTTACGTCAGGTGAGGCGTAGGCATTTTTCTTCCTTTGCAAGTCAAGAGAGGGCTGTTCTCTTGAGACTGAAATAGCTGGAGGGGGGTCAAATTTGGATATAGATCTGCAAAGCATCAATGCAAGTGAAGGTGGGGGGTGAGGATTGAGTCCCTGACCCACCAATCACACTGGGTTGGTCCAAAGGGGCGCAGCTATCGGGGCTGGAAAGGGCACTTTGAAAGAGAAAAGGACATCTGGAGTACTAGAAGATCAGCACATACGCCAACCAAAAGAAGCCAATGAACACAAGACAATCACCAGCTACACTTTCACGGGATTGACAGATTTGAGGAGAATGAAGGCTAATATCTGTCATTCTCCTGAGCAGCCATGCTTTGCTTTTCTCCGCATTTCAATACTTGAGGCTAGATACTAAACAAATTCAAATCCCTTTCCAGATACAAATGCTTGGGGTGCTGTGAGAAGGCATTTGCTTTCAAGAGTTTTAGGCCTGTACAGGTGACCAGTGGGTGCTGTGTGCGTTGCTGTTTGTGTTAGAAGCTGCATGTGTTGCTGTAAGAAGGAAGGCAAGTGCAGGAGCTGACTGAGGGAAGTTGTCTTCTATCTCCTCCTCTGTGCAGGACAAGTACTTGAAGAGCAGTGGTCAGGAATGGAGGCTGTCGGCTTTCCCTTAACGGCAAGACGTGCCAAGGTTCTGCCTGCCATCAACACCATGACTGCCAGCTATAAGGACCGTTTCCCGTACTACCCGTTGCCTCAGAGCTCCAGCCTCCCCTGGATGCCCAGCACCTACTCTAAAAGAGATGCCATCAAACCAGCTTTGGCTCCCTTTTCCAAAACTTCCCAGGGGATGACCACCAGCGAGAAGCTCCCTTACATTTCCAACAGAACAACCCTCTTCACCCGCTACACCCCTGACGACTGGTACAGGTCCAACCTGACCAAGTACAAAGAGTCAGAGACTTCCCGGCACAATGCGGAGGCTCTGAGAGTTGATACCACCCGCATGATTGGGGATAAATACCAGCAGACAAAGAAAACACAAGCAGAAAGCACCAAAAGCCTGGGAGGACGTGTGAATGCTATTGAGTTTTGGAAAGGGGAGCTCTGCCGTGAGCTGGATGAGATGATCGGGGAGACCAACACGCTCACAGACATGAAGAAGAGACTGGAGAGAGCCTTGGCCGAGACGGAGGCCCCTCTCCAGGTAAGCACTCTGTCCAGTGGGCTGCAAGCTGTAGCCTACTGCTGGAACAACTGCAGCCATTCAAATGTCTAACTAAGTTCCACTGCAGCTCCGCAAGACCTAGAGAGTTTTTATGAAGAGACCATAAGTTAAGTTTGCAATGTCTTCCCATCTGCTGCATCCCCTATCAGCCCGTTATGAGCTCATCACAATTCTATTTGCTTAACCAAATATTTGTGTAGGCGGAACATCCAAATTCCTGGACTGGGAGACAGAAGCCCATGTCTTCCTACAACACCCTGGGGAGGTCAGCATCAAGGCTGACACAGGTGCCTGTGCCACAGCTCTGGTTGCAGCTGGGACACGCGTGCTTCCTCATGTTGATTTGATGCATACGGTGCAGTTCGGTTTCTTGTAGTCAGCTGAAGCAGCCGCCCTGGGCACTTTGTTCCCCTGGTGTCCCCTCTGTGCCCGCCTAGAATTTCTTTTCTTCCATTTCTTGAGATGGGGACTCTCCCTATAGAGAATCCTGCCTCTGCACCCGACAGTGATGGCATGTCCCCAACAGGTCGCTCAGCAGTGCTTGCTTCAGCGGGAGAAGAGGATGGGCATTGACCTCGTCCATGATGATGTGGAGAAAGAGCTCTTCACGGTAAGTTGGGCCACCCAGATCATGTGTTAAAGCCAGTTTTACCTAAACTGCCCTACTGAGGCTTTGCAGCCTTCTTCCCTACCTGGCTCCTTACCGCTGGGGAGGTGCTCAGCTCTTCAACCCCCCCAAAACCTGCTGGGCCAGGGGATGGGGTTCCCCCAGGCAGCAGCATGCCCACGCCGTGTGGGTATGACTTGGCCGTACAGAGGAAGGAATAGCTGAAGAGCAGCTGCGTGTTTGGGTAGCGTGTGGGGGTTCTGTGACCATCTTCAGGGAGTAGTGCACTAAAGACATGCACGCAGTTTGGGGGCACTTTCTCCACTCCCTGCCTGTTTACTCTGGGCAGAAAGACAAGCAGGCAAGTTCTTGCTGTGTGCAGGGTTGGGGAGGTCTGAGGGGACGAGTGGCATCAGGACAACTGAGTACAGACACTGATGATGGGGCCATGTGTCCTTTACCCAGGAAGTCAATGTCATCAGGTCGTGCCAGGAGAAGATGCAGCGGTACCTGGATGAAGCCAAAGCCCAGCTCGCGTAAGGAGGAGCTCCTTATGTCATGCTGTAGGGCTGATGTGCATTTGCAGTTGTGATGTGGACCCCCAGCAGACCCCGACCTCTCCCCACACCCTGCAGATGGAAAAGCCAGGCGGGC